>NC_092413.1:139121212-139726033 GCF_040894005.1 Engystomops pustulosus | reverse complement strand
TTCGGAGACCAGGTCGCACATAAGTCTTGCCGGGAGGCAGCTGCCGGAGGTCCACCGGCGCGGCAAGCACAAGTCTCTCTGGAGGAACAATATGTCTAGGAGCAGAGTCCTCCCCCATAACATCAGAAGCACGGGACAAGGCGTCAGCCTTGATGTTTTTCTCTGCAGGGCGAAAATGGATTCGGAAGTCAAAGCGAGAAAAGAAGAGGGACCACCGGGCTTGACGAGGATTCAAACGCTGAGCCGTCTGAAGGTACTGAAGGTTTTTGTGGTCCGTGAAAATGCTGACTGGAAATCGGGCTCCCTCCAGCAGATGACGCCACTCTTCCAAAGCCAGCTTGATGGCTAGAAGCTCCCGATCTCCAATGGAATAATTTCTCTCCGCGGAGGAGAAGGTTTTGGAGAAGAAACCACAAGTGAGTGTTCGTCCCCTGGGACCCTTCTGGGTAAGGACTGCCCCAGCACCCACGGAGGAGGCATCAACCTCCACCAGGAACGGCTTTTCAGTATCCGGTCGGGTAAGGACTGAAGCGGAGGAAAAAGCAGTTTTTAATTTCGTGAAGGCTTCTTCTGCTGCTGGTGGCCAGACACGGGGATTAGCACCTTTTTTCGTAAGCGCCACCATCGGCGCGACCAGAGATGAGAAGTGTGGGATAAATTGCCTATAATAATTAGCAAAGCCCAGAAATCTTTGTATAGCTCGCAGTCCCACTGGGCGTGGCCACTGAAGAACCGCAGATAACTTGGCAGGATCCATTTGCAAACCCCTATCAGAAATTATGTAGCCGAGGAATGGAAGGCTCCTCTGATGAAAGTGGCACTTCTCCAGCTTGGCATAGAGGTGGTTTGTCCTGAGGCGGCTCAGAACCTCCCGTATATGAGACTGGTGGGACTCCAGATTGGCAGAATACACAAGGATGTCGTCCAGGTACACCACGACACAACTGTACAATAAGTCCCGGAAAATATCATTTACAAACTCCTGGAAAACTGCTGGCGCATTACAAAGTCCGAAGGGCATAACTAGATATTCAAAATGCCCATCACGGGTGTTAAAGGCGGTCTTCCACTCGTCACCCTTCCTGATGCGGATAAGGTTGTAGGCCCCACGAAGATCCAATTTGGAAAAAATTCTTGCACCCCGCAGACGATCAAATAGCTCCGTGATAAGCGGCAAAGGATAGCGGTTCTTAACGGTGACCTTGTTAAGACCGCGATAGTCTATACAGGGGCGGAGAGAGCCATCTTTCTTTGTGACAAAAAAGAAACCAGCGCCAGCTGGTGAGGAGGATTTGCGGATGAAACCTCTTTGCAGATTTTCCTTAACATATTCCGACATAGCGGCAGTCTCAGGAACCGAGAGCGGATACACACGACCCCGTGGTGGAGAAGATCCAGGCAGCAGATCAATGGGGCAATCATAGGGACGATGTGGAGGAAGGATCTCGGCTTGTTTTTTAGAAAACACGTCTGCAAAGTCCCGGTACGGAGCTGGAAGTCCCTCCAGGGGCTTGGGAGACAAGGTAGCAGTCCTAACAGGAAGCGGATGTGGAACCGTCATGCAGCGTGAGGGGCAATCCGGACCCCAACGGAGAATCTCTCCAGAAGACCAGTCCAGAACAGGGGCATGATGCTGCAACCAGGGGAGACCCAGCAGGAGAGTGGAAGTGCACTGTGGCAGCACAAAAAAGGAGAGTCTCTCTTTATGCAATGCACCAACTTGAAGGAGCAGGGGTTCAGTGCGAAACCAGATAGGCACGGAGAGAATCTGGCCACTGACTGAGGCAATGGACAAGGGCTTCTCAAGACGAACCACCGGGAAGTGATGCAGGGCGACCAGTGCAGCATCTACAAAGTTCGCTGTGGAGCCCGAATCCAGGAAAGCAGAAACCTGGGCCGGAGTGCCGGTGCCAATGCTGAGGAGTACAGGGAGAATCAAGCGTGGAGAAGCTTTATTCACACCTAGGGACGCTTCTCCTGAGAAGCCTAGGTGCTGGCGTTTCCCGGGCGTTGGGGACGTACAGGGCAAGCCCCGACGAAGTGCTGTGGGCTGGCACAATACATGCACAAGTTCTGAAGCCAGGGTGCGGAATTGAACTGCGTACTCTCCCACCGATGAGTTGCCCTGACGCAAGTTCAACAATGCAGACTCTGCAGAGGAGGCTCGTGCTGGTTCCACGAAGACAGACCGGAACTCTGACAGAAACGCAGTGAGGCTAGACACAACCGGTTCATCTCTGTCCCAAAGCGGAGTAGCCCAGGCCAGGGCTTTCCCAGAAAGAAGGCTGAGGACAAATGCCACCTTGGACCGCTCTGTGGCAAATTGCGACGGCATGAGTTCTATGTGCAAGGAGCACTGGGTGATGAAGCCCCTGCACATCTTAGGATCTCCATCATACTTGCCGGGCAAAGAGAGGCGTAGCCTGGGTTCAGCAGCAGGATGATAAGCCGGGGAAGCAGGGGTCGCAGCGGCCGCTTCTGGAGACTGTTGCTGATGTTGGGTAGCAAGTAGTTGTTGTAGCATGGCGGTGACTTGCTCTAGCTGATTCCGCTGTGCTGCAATCTGCCGGGACTGGTGGATCACGATGGTGGCGAGATCAGGCTGACTGGGAGAAGAAGCCTCGGCGGGATCCATGGCCGGATCTTACTGTTAGGATCAGTGGATCCTCTGGACCACCGCGGGAGATGTAACTAGCCAACACCCGGAACCGGAGCCTAGCGGCACCTGGTATTCACCAGAGCCCGCCGCAAAGCGGGTTGGACTTGCTGCGGCAGGATACCACTAGGTCGTTCCCAGGTGTGACTTAACCACGGTGGCAGCCGAGGTCGAGGTACCTTAGCGGATGACAATCTCGTAGACAGGTCCAGGCACAGGGTCAGGGCAGGCGGCAGAGATGCAACGTCAGGTCCAAGTCCGGGGTCAGCAACAGGAGGTCCAGGCAGGTGGGAACGGGAACACAGGCACACGGAACACAGCAACACGGAGGAACTCAGGTAACACAGGACTCAGGAGCGGGAACACACAGGAATACACAGGAACGCAGGAATACACAGGAACGCAGGAATACACAGGAACGCAGGAATAATCGCTAGTAAGCTTTCTCTAAGGCTATGAGGCACAAAGATCCGGCAAGGAACACAGGAAGAGGCAGATTCTTAAAGGTGAGGTGTTCAGCCAGTGCACCAATTAGCGGTGCGCTGGCCCTTTAAATTTTCGTCCGGAGCCGCGCGCGCGCCCTAGGAGGCGGGTACGCGCGCGCACGGCAGTCCGAGGAAGCGCAGGAGCCGGGAGAGGTAAGAGACACCGGGCAGCAGCGGGGGCACATGCAGGAGCACGGATGCGCCCGCGATCCGTGACAGGGATCGCGGGAGCACCCGTGACATTGGTATAATATAGAACGTCGGTATTTTGCTAGCAGTGTTCTCCAACCTCCAGTGCGGGTCCGCGCTAACTCCTCCTCTCGTCCCGGGCAGCGGCTGCTAAGATCTCGCGCTGTCTAGGAGTTGTGTTCTGAACTGCTGACTTGTGGTACCTCTGCATGGTGCCTGCTATTGTGCTTGGTTATTCTGCACCATGAGGGGTTAATTCTCAGTAGTTGTCCAGCTCCTATCAGGTTCTGGAGGTGGGGTTCTGGCTGCATAAATTGCAGCCTCACTAGTCACCTGTGCCAGTGTTTGAAATCCCTTCTCCACTCGCTCAGCATTAGGTTTGCCTTGCTCTGTATCTGTATCTGTATCGTTGTTGACCTCGGCTCGTTTTTGACATTGACTCTTTGCCTACTGATTTTGCTATTGACGTACCCTCTCGTTGTGACTCCGGCTAGTTAACCATTCTTTTGTGTTTTATGTTTGTCAGTCTGTTTGTGTTTTCCCTTCCCACACTTAGCAGTGTATTTCGAGTCTTCAAGTAGTCGCCCCACAGTTTAGCGTGGGGGGGCTATAGGAAGGGACAGGGGTTGGGGCAAGCTCAGGGCACACTATCCCCTGTCTTTTGTGTTACCCAATCCTAACAGAAACACTGGCCACACATAGGTCTGCATCCTGTATCCGACCTGCTACATTCTCTCCTCCCATGGAGCCTTTGTCAGCTGTGGTCGCTCAGGTCCAGACCCTAACTCAGCTTGTTAAGGATCTAGCTTCCCGTCTCCAAATTCAGGAATCTATGCAGGTTTCACGGCAGACACCACCGCAGGATCCACTGCCACCCATGCCTGAACCTAAGGTTCCTCTCCCTGACTTGTTTTTTGGTGACCGTAAGAAATTTTTTTCATTTCAGGAGGGCTGTAAACTTTATTTTTCTTTATGTCCTCGTTCTTCGGGCACAGAGACTCAAAGGGTGGGCGTGGTAATTTCCCTGTTGCGTGGGGATCCGCAAAATTGGGCCTTTTCTCTCCCACCTGACTCTCCATCTCGTTCTTCTCTTGACGCTTTTTTTTTTGCTTTAGGCAAGATTTATGACGAACCTGACCGCCGAGCACTGGCAGTTTCCCACCTTAGATCTCTGTGTCAGGGAAAACGGACAGCAGAAGATTATTGTGCCCAGTTCAGACAGTATGTGACTGACTCGCAATGGAATGACTGCGCCCTAAAAGACCAATTTATGTCCGGACTATCAGACCGAGTACAGGACTTAGTCTTAGCTTATGCCGAGCCTCAGACATTAGATGATGCTATGACTCTGGTCATCCGAGTTGATCGTCGCCTAAGATCCAGGTGATCATCTCGGGTGTCCTCTGACTGTCAGCCAGCGGCCAGTCTGTCTCCAGAATGGGAATCCATGAAGCTGGATAGCATCTCTCCTGCACAGCGGAAGCAACATCAAATAAGACGCCATCTTTGTTTCTGCTGTGGAAGTCCTGATCATCAGATACACACCTGTTCCAAGAGGCAGCAGCAGGAAAACTTCCGCTCCTAAGCAGTAGTCGGGGAGACTGCTTAGGAGCTCAGGTACTCCCAATTGTATCTAGAATGTTTTTACCATGTATGGTTAAGTTTCAGTCTGTTTCCTGCACTGGTCGCGCCTTTTTGGATTCAGGTGCTGCATCTAATTTAATTGATTATAATTTTGTCTCTCAGTTTTGCATGTCATTGATTCCTTTGTCCACTCCTATCCAGATGTCGGGTGCGGATTTGACCCCTCTACAGGCAGGGTTGATTAAATTCCGAACCCTGCAGATAAAACTTATGGTAGGAGTTATGCATGTAGAATGGTGTTCTTTCCTAGTTATGGAAAACTTGTCTGAAAATGTCATTCTTGGTCTGCCCTGGCTCCGGATCCATAATCCGGTAATTAATTGGGAAACTCTGGAGCTGGTTCACTGGGGTCCTCACTGTAAGGATCACCTGACCAGAGTTTCATTATGTACAGTGGTGGCGGAAGATCAGAGTCTTCCAGGTTTTCTCTCTGATTACTCAGATGTGTTTTCAAAGCCCTTGTCCCAAGTCCTTCCTCCTCACAGGGAGTTTGATTGTAAAATTGACCTTCTTCCTGATGCTAGATTACCTAAGGGTCGTATATATAACCTGTCGGTACCAAAGACGGGAGGCACTGAAGAGTTATATTGAAGAGAGTTTGACAATCGGACATATCCGTCCCTCTGAGTCGCCCACTGGGGCCGGGTTCTTTTTTGTTGAGAAAAAAGATAGTGGTTTACGGCCGTGTATTGATTATCGAGAATTAAATAAGATAACGGTAAAAAACTCAGGTCCTCTCCCCTTGATCCCGGATCTCTTAAATCAGGTTTCTGGGGCCCAAGTTTTCTCTAAATTAGATCTCAGAGGGGCTTATAACCTGATTCGGATTCTAGAAGGGGATGAGTGGAAAACCGCATTTAATACACCTTTGGGACACTTTGAATACCTGGTTATGCCCTTTGGGTTGAGTAATGCCCCAGCGGTTTTTCAAGGGTTTATGAACTCCATCTTTCATGATTACATCGGTGTGTTTATGGTGGTGTATCTAGACGATATCTTGATTTTCTCTCCTGATATGGTTTCTCACCGGCAACATCTCCGTCAAGTACTTACCAGGTTACGCAAAAACCATCTCTTCGCTAAACTGGAAAAGTGTGTTTTTTGTGTCCAAAAAGTTTCCTTTTTAGGTTATGTTGTTACTCCCTCTGATGTACAGATGGATCCGAGTAAGGTTCAGGCGCTCACGGACTGGGTTCGGCCTACGAATCTTAAGGCCTTACAACGTTTTTTGGGTTTCGCTAACTATTATCGGAACTTTATTAAAAACTTTTCCGTGATCGCCAAACCCCTCACGGATCTAACTCGTAAGGGTGCTGATCCAAACAATTGGTCCCCTGCCGCTTGCTCTGCGTTTGAAACTTTAAAAGCGGCATTCTCGTCAGCCCCAGTTTTGGTTCAACCTGACCTCTCTCAGCCATTTGTTGTAGAGGTAGATGCCTCCGAGGTTGGAGTAGGTGCAGTGTTGTCTCAGGGGTCCTCCACTCTCACCAGACTCAGACCCTGTGCATATTTCTCTAGAAAGTTTTCTTCTTGTGAGAGGAATTATGATATTGGTAATCGAGAGCTCCTTGCCATTAAGTGGGCATTTGAAGTCTGGCGACACTTTTTGGAGGGAGCTCTTCATCCGATAACTGTGCTCACGGATCATAAGAACTTAGTATATTTGGATACTGCTAAGCGCTTGAACTCAAGTCAGGCTAGGTGGGCCTTGTTTTTCTCTCGCTTTAATTTTGTGGTCACCTACCGACCGGGGTCAAAAAATGTGAAGGCTGATGCCTTGTCCCGTAGCTTCGGGACTCCTGAGCTTCCAGAGACTACGGACAGTAATATTTTGTCTCCAGGTGTTGTGTTGGCAGCTGTCTCCTCCCACCTCTCCTCTCAAATTTTAGCAGGACAAAAATCTGCACCCAAAGACCTTCCGGAAGGCAAATTATTTGTTCCTCTTTCTTGTCGTTTGAGAGTGTTGGAGGAGACCCATTGCTCAGTATTGGCAGGTCATCCGGGAATGCGGAGTACCTTGGATCTCTTAAAGAGAAGTTACTGGTGGCCTCACATGACTAATGATGTGCACGCATTTGTCCAAGCCTGTCAGGTCTGTGCGCGAGGAAAGACTCCCAGGAGACGTCCTGAGGGGCCTCTTCTTCCGCTTCCAGTTCCCACCAGGCCATGGTCTAACGTATCTATGGATTTTGTCACTGATCTGCCAGCATCTCAAGGGTATACTGTGATTTGGGTGGTAGTGGACCGTTTCTCTAAGATGGGACACTTTGTTCCATTAGAAAAGTTACCTTCAGCTGAGGAGTTGGCTGAATTGTTTATACAGAATATTGTACGCCTCCATGGTATACCAGATGATATTGTGTAAGATAGGGGCGTACAATTTGTTTCCAAATTTTGGCGAGCATTTTGTTCTAAACTGGAAGTTAAGTTGTCATTCTCGTCGGCATTTCACCCTGAGACTAATGGTCAGTCTGAGAGAATGAATCAGGAGATGATTCAATATCTGCGACTCTTTGTCTCGGACAGTCAGGACCAGTGGGTGAAATTCCTTCCGTTGGCAGAATTTGCTATTAATAATCACTGTAGTTCTTCCACTCAGGTTTCTCCCTTTTTCTGCAATTATGGTTTTCATCCTCGTTTCTCCTTTTCATCTGTGCCTGTCTCTAACATTCCTCGGGCGGAAGCTATTACATCCAAGTTGTGCACGCTCTGGTCACAAGTTCAGCAAAATATTCAGAGGGCACAAAATTCTATGGTCCAACAGGCTCAGAGAAGGCGCACTAACTCCGATACGTTTGTGGTGGGGGATAAAGTATGGTTATCCACAAAAAAATCTTAAATTGAAGGTCCCCTCTTTGAAGTTTGCGCCCAGGTTCGTTGGTCCTTTTGTTGTTACTCAAATTGTTAACCCGGTTTCCTTCAAGGTTACTCTTCCAGCAGGGTGGCGGGTTCATAACACCTTCCATAAGAGTCTCCTGAAGCGCTATGTTGAGCCTCTTTTGCCTCTTCCTGACCCCCCTTACTCCATCTAGTATGGAGGGGAATCTGGAGTTTGAGGTGGAAAAGGTCTTGAATTCCAGATGGATAGGTAACTCCCTGCAGTACCTGGTCCACTGGAAAGGTTTTGGTCCTGAGGATAGGTCTTGGGTTCCGGCTAGAGATATTCATGCTCCGCGGTTACTCAGGTTCTTTCATCAGGCCTATCCTCAGAAGCCATCTTTGCGATCTAGGGGTCCGAAGGCCCCCCGTCAGGGGGGGGGTACTGTCAGGTTCGCTGGAGACAATGCTGGTACTTCTGGTTCTTCTGGTGGTGCTAGCAGTGTTCTCCAACCTCCAGCGCATGTCCGCGCTAACTCCTCCTCTCGTCCTGGGCAGCGGCTGCTAAGATCTCACGCTGTCGAGGAGTTGTGTTCTGAACTGCTGACTTGTGATACCTCTGCATGGTGCCTGCTATTGTGGTTGGTTATTCTGCACCATGAGGGGTTAATTCTCAGTAGTTGTCCAGCTCCTATCAGGTTCTGGAGGTGGGGTTCTGGCTGCATAAATTGCAGCCTCACTAGTCACCTGTGCCAGTGTTTGAAATCCCTTCTCCACTCGCTCAGCATTAGGTTTGCCTTGCTCTGTATCTGTATCTGTATCGTTGTTGACCTCGGCTCGTTTTTGACATTGACTCTTTGCCTACTGATTTTGCTATTGACGTACCCTCTCGTTGGGACTCCGGCTAGTTAACCATTCTTTTGTGTTTTATGTTTGTCAGTCTGTTTGTGTTTTCCCTTCCCACACTTATCAGTGTATTTCGAGTCTTCAAGTAGTCGCCCCACGGTTTAGCTTGGGGGGGCTATAGGAAGGGACAGGGGTTGGGGCAAGCTCAGGGCACACTATCCCCTGTCTTTTGTGTTACCCAATCCTAACAGTTTAAGAGTTCTTTCTGAAAGGAGGAGAGGGGAGAAACATTGAGTCGTTTGTAGCAATTTTTATCGTTCAATAGCTTAAATGCTTGTTTCTCGTATTTTTCTTTCTCCCAAATGACTAGATTCCCCCCTTTATCGGCTTGCTTAAACTCGACGGCGGATGTAGCGGGAGGGCATGCGCCATCTAACAGGTGAATCAATTCTTTAGTGTCAGAGTAGAATATTGACACACATGCTCACCAATTACAGCCGTTTTAGCAATCACATGCTCTATTCCCATGGCCATAAATAACTGGATATTTCCCTTAGTTAAACACGCCTCCTGAGGAAGCAATTGGCGAAACGCGCGTCGGGGCGAGGGGTGGACGTCAGCCATAGCAGCAAGGTAACAACCAGTCTAATACTGACTATAGAAAGAAATCATTTGGATTAATGAATAGAGATGTTGATATAAGCACTGGCACATAAGGATATTAGCAATATGTAATGTCTGCTACAACTGGGATGCCCAGCTCCACCTTTTCTTGGGATCATTTTAAAATTTAGCAAAAAATTTTTTGTCAATGTATGTTCTTTGTTTTAATATTAATGCAATAAAAAGTAACTTTTTTTAATATATGATTTATGAGTTCCCCTTTTTGTAGGGTGTTTGTTTTATTTTTTATATATCACACATTTTTACACAGAAATAAAGATATAGGTTTTAGTTAAATTTTAAAATAAATCAACTATTAAGTCATAAAAGAACAGAGCTGCGTTAAATTTTAACAAATATGGACAACAAGGAAAAGTGAAACAGCGAGACTCCAAGTAACCACGAATACTAAAACAACACTAGTTTCCAAGGTAAAGGAGTAGCATCACACGTACGGAGTCTACACATATACCTTCATCAAAGGAGTCTGGGAATTCAGCCCTGAGGAAGAGAGCCGCAGCTCTCGGCAAAGCGTCGGTGGAATCCCAGTTTGGTACCCGCGAAGACAACTACAAAACTGTACTAAACCACAGCTGCGCCAGTGTATCAACTGTATTCTGTTTGTGAAAATAGTCTATACAAATAATGAACTTGGTGCAAGCAGGGCCTATGTTCATTCGGCTCATTGGAAATAGGTTTTTTTTGCTATGGAGCAGGTTGATGGCTTGTTTTTTGTGGGACATGTTGTGCTTTGCTGGAGTAGATATGTGTTTTTTTGATCACTTTGATCACTTTATTTCAATTTTTGCAATTGGTAAAAATCATAATTTTGGTGGGTTTTAAACATTTTTCTATTCTATTTATCTTTATATGCCTATGGGGCTTAAGGGCATCTTTATTAATTTATCAGCCACAATTTACCACTAAGGTGAAATACAACATGTGAGGAGAAAACATTCTCAGTATCGTTTTGAGTCAGGATACAAAAAAGACTAAAAATATATGAATTGTTAAAAAACCAAACAGATAAACAAAAATAAAACCACTCTTACACAGAGCTAATTATAAGTTATGTTCACAATACAATATAGGCAGATAGCAAAAAATATATACTAAACAGGAAAGTGAAGGGGAATATAAACAGTTGATAACAAAAAAGTATTGAATTATGTAAATGTATAGCATTGTCACAATAAATGGCAATTAGAAGCAATGCTTTACTGTGTGATTGTATAAAACACAGGCTTTAATTCTTTATACCTTGCAAAGTTAATGGAGCTAGTCACTCATTAGTATGTCAACGTCTAACTAGCACAAGGCTTTATGCTGCTGAACAGCTGCTCTTCTCTAAAGGCACCAGTTGCTGCTGTGCTATTTGCAGAAATGGCATGCTTCAGTTCATGCTAGCACTGGGAGACGCATCCAGCCCCTGCCATGAGCTATGGGAAGCTGAAACTAACACACACTTTCAGGCTTAAGATTACATTCAGATCTGCAGCACTTTGTGACTGTCTCCTATCCAGCACATTAACTATTTATCTCAATCAATCTGCTAGTAATGGAACTTCATAAAATTAAAAATTAAAATGTTGAAACTTACCAGAATCTCAATCAGGATATACAGGTTAAGAGTGTAAGTTTAACCCAATTAGATTTCAGCTATGAAGCAGTTTTCTCTAAAGGCTTACGCCAGGAACATTCCACCAGAGAACTTGTGCACTCTGCCGTTCATTGCATGTTCTGGATATTTATTCTATTCTTCCCAAGGTGACTTTTATGCGGAAACATTTTCCAGAACATATCCCAGTACAGAGATTTTATTAAATGTTGTACATCTTTTGTTGCAAGCTTACTTAAGTGACCATGCTGTTTAATGTACGTGAATACGAGCTCTAGACAAATGAGTCAGGGAATAGGTGAAACACCTTGGGGCTGTTAAAAAGACAAATACAAACCTTAAACTACTGAAGCACCTTCAAATGCATCTTAAAGATAATCCAGATCAATTGAGATTTATTAAAGTGGAAGAGACTGTAGCGCTAAACAGATGCCCAATTACTCCCTGTAAGTTTCATGCAACAGGCACAAAAAAAGCCAAGAAAACAACTTTAGACTTGATGTAGCATATTTATAAAGAAATAATAAAGAAATCTTTCAGTAGTAGGCTCTTGCTAAACAACTGTTAACTTTAAAGGACATCTACCACCAGGATGAAGGATTGTAAACCATGCACGCTTATATACTGCTGTGTGCCCCCTCTGGCAGGATCTGTTTTATTCTTAGCTTCTTATACCCTTTTGTAAAGAAAAGGGGGCTTTAAAAATTATGCTAATGAGCCTGAGGGGCTCCAGGTTGCATTAACACCTATGGAATCTGCATAATTCTAAAAGCCCTTTTTGTAAAAACCAGGGCATAAGAAGCTAAGAGAAGAGCAGATCCTGCCAGTGGGGGCCACACACCAGTATGTCAGTGTGCTTGGTTTACAATCCCTTATCCTGGTGGTAGATGTGCTTTAACGCTAACCATTTGTATCAAAGAATGATTTGCAGCTATGCGTAAACATTATAGCCAAAATACTAATTTATTATCCATATGTGTTTCCAAAGTAAATAATTTAGGTGGAACTGTTTTATGCTATGCCGCTCTGCTTAAAAGTCTTTGTACCACACTTCTGCAATCTTTTCAGGCTGGAAATATTCCTCTTCAATTTTTCGAACCTAGAGTTATCCAGTTTATAGGATTCTATGATGTGTAAACTACATTTCCTCTAGGGAAAGGGCAGCCACCTACTAACAGAAGGCAGAATTTTCTGAGGAAATGGGGCACATTTACTTACTCGGCCGCTTGAGTTCACGAGGTCTGGAGTGTCCGACGATCAGGCAGTCTGTCGCGATTCACTAAGATTGTGCGCCCGACATCCTGCATGTGTCGCTCCCCTGCTCAGGTCCGCTGGAGTTCACCTTCTTCTTCCTGGTGCATGTAAGTGCTTGGATTGCGACACAAGTTAAAGCCTGCGATTTGTGACACATGAAACATAAGAATACAGGCAGGCCAAAAAGTGGGAGGTTGGGAAAGGTCGTGTTGCTAGGTGGTTTTTCTTTTCCTAACCATATCATAGATTTAAAGTTACAAAATTAGTACATCTATCAGTGATCTTATGAATTAGCGACACTATAATGTAGCAAGTCCATTGAAAACTGTGTTAGTGTACTAGAATGTGTGCTACTCAATGCTTATAAAGACTACTAAAGAACTAAGACTAAGGCTACATTCACACTGCCGTTGCCGCCCGTACCGTACCGTAGCGGGCAATGGCAGTGCACGGGGAGAGGAGGAGGTGAGCGCAGCTCACCCCCGCCCCTCTCCATAGGAAGTTATGGCGCACGGCGCCGTACTACGGACAAAGATAGGACAGGTCCTATCTTTTTCCGGGGTACGGAGCGTTACGGTGCTCTTCCAGAACAACAGATGCTCTTCCAGAACAACAGATGTTAAGCGAGATAAGGATCAGATAGCTTGATGTCAAAAATAATAGTATTAAAAAGCTAGTTCTACTACACCACCGCTCTGCAGTTATGGTACATTTTATTCATATAACTTTTTTTTTTTTTTTTTTTGTAAAAGATGATAAATGATATGTAAATATGGCCCTAGTCACGTCTATTTTTGATGGTAGATTTCCTTTAAGACTTCACATGCAAGATTTATCTAAATGGCATACCCCCAGCAGAAAAGCAAAAAATAAAATAGTATACTATTCATGTCCAATGAGTGTTTGAATGAGAATTGAAATGAATGGAATTGAAAAATGTGCATCTGTGCATCTTTTCTAGCCATGAAGGGTATATGAATTTCTTATAAAGTTTGTATTAGTTTACCTTTCAACATTTTATGTTTGGTAGGTAGCATTTAGGGTTTGGAATTATTTCAGTTTAGTTGTCACACTAAACTAATCTTTAAACATTTGAATACAAGGGAATCTGATTCTATTGAAGATTGGCAAGCTCACTTTTTCAATACATAAACTGAGTATCCTTACCACAATGTAAATTTCTACCATAAATCACTAATTTAATTGAATCTACAAGCAAAACATTCAAACATTAGCATTAAAGGAATAATTATGGGTTGATTTGCCTTTTTTTAGTCATATAATTTTATAATTATGTAGCTCTCAATATTCATATAATTTTAAATTTAATACAGGCAGTCCCCGGGTTACGTACAAGATAGGGTCCGGAGGTTTGTTCTTAAGTTGAATTTGTATGTAAGTCGAAACTGTATATTTTATAATTGTAGATCCAGACCAAAAAATCTGGGATTATAGTAAAGCATCCAGAGAGGTCACCAGATGTCAGAGGGGTCTGTCTGTAACTATGGGTTGTCTGTAAGTCGGGTGTCCTTAAGTAGGGGACCGCCTGTAATTGTTAAAATAAAACTATAAGGATACCTTTTACACTGCTATTTGCTATGATTTTAAGCAATGTGAAAAGTTGTATCAAGTATATATATTTTACTGAGTAGTTCATTTCTTATTGTCATACTATTAAAAATATATATAATAGAATCCTTGCAGGAATCCATGCCATAAAGAGTACAACCTTAAGGTTATCGAGCTGCACCTTAAAGACAACTGTAGGTATGCGATCAGCATTATAGTGCATGGAATACATGACTGACTGTAATTAATGGCGTTGAGTGAATATGAACAAGGAGGACCCTTGTGACGGGTGATCCCGTGACCCATGTCTCAGGCTTACCCGAGCCACTCCGTGTTCCCACAGTCTGCTCCACAACGACTTACCCATCCTTGGCCATGCACGTACGTCCCTATGACCTAGGGTGCGCAAGCCAGCTTCACGAGATTTAAAGGGTCAGCGTGTCGTTAATTGGTGCTGGCCTTACGCTTAATTTTATTTAAACCAGCCTCTCCCCGCACACCCTGATGGTTTTTTGTGCCTCACAGCCTTAGAAAACACTTGTTGCCCATGTCCTTTGTGATGAGTTTAATTGTGACCCCAGACCTGTTCCCGTTTACGCTCCTCCACCGCCTGCCCTGACCTTCTGCTCTGCCTCTGACCCTGAGCCTTTTTGTCACCTGTCTTGACCTCCTGCCTGTCCCTGACCACGAACCTGCCTTCCCTTTCTGTACCTCGCCCTGGAAGCCACCACGGACAAAGTCACACCTGTGGAACGACCTGATGGTACCACGCCGCTGCAAGACCATCCCGCTTTGCGGCAGGCTCTGGTGAAAATCGGGTGCCACTTAGACTCCGGTCTCAGGTGTCGGCTTACATCACGACCACGGTGGTTCAGTGGGTCCACTACCCCTGGAGCCTCACAACTATGTTGTACATAAAGGTGTTAAATTATCTGGAGCGTTAAAGGGTTACAGAAAAGTAAAGCAATGTGACTAATGTGTCTTATAATACATCAACCAAAAAACAAAATGTTATAATACATAACATTGCAAAAAGAAAAGGAAAAAGGATTACATTTAGACTCTGTTTTTCAGCTTACTGCTAAATTTACAGACTGTCACCAAGTGATCTGATATTCACAGCTGAAGGTGTCATTCTCATATTTTTTTGAACAGAACCTTCTAACCTTTTGTGTTGTTAACATTCTGCTATTTCTTTTTGCTACATATTTCATTGTAGAAAGTGCTGGTGTTTTTAAGATATGAAAAAATTAAACTATACACTGATACAGATATTTTTGCAAATAAATAATAACATTCACTTTTTAAAATGTACCCTTGATAGATAAAAATAAAGGGATTTTCTCAATTTCAAAAATTACACAAGATGTAATAAATGTAATATAATGTAATGTAATAAATACAATATAGTTGGAGGTTCTACCAACCTCATGGCAGCCACTCTAGATTCAAGTCTGTGCCGAAAACTTGATTGAATTTCCTGTTCAGCCCAGCCACAGGATCGGGTTCAAGTTAAAGGTACTAGAGGTCGGTTTTTATAGTAAAAATAAAATAATAATTAAAATCTATTACTCTTCCTTGAATTACTCTTGCCCGTTACTTATTCCTTATGCTGGTTAATGGTATAAAGGAGCCACCCACCCAGTATGGAGAGTTCTCTGCCTCTGACCCTTCTACAAACACCATTAATGACTCTGTGTGGTACAATTATGGTGCGGCATAAAGCCTTTTAAAAAGACCATGAAAGGAATTTAATATGGTTTACTGACCAGATACTGATTCACTCAATGTAAAAAGAAAATGAAAAAACAGAAGGACAGCGCCTCGTGTAATACTGTTGGGATCAATGGTTGGTAAGAGAAGAGAGTACTGCTCACCTGAAAGCACCTTGTTACAGTGCAGTTTGTAGCCCACCCTGGGGAAGGGTTCCAGATTGTATGGCTAATTGAAGCCAATAGCAGGAGTAGCTGAATGGTTTGTTGTAAGCAGCTCCCACAGCTCCAAAATACCCAGACTTTTAATAGAGGCCGGTGTAGACAGTGGAGTAAAAAACGGAAAAAAGAGGAGAAGGAAGCTATCGTGGGGCGCTAATAGGCCAAATCGTATCTACAATAGTGATAAATAGCTGGAAATAATCTGTATTGAAAATCTTTTATTATATAAAACAACAAAAAGTGATAAAAGTCAAAGTCTAGGTAACATGTTTCGGTTACAAAAACCTTCTTCAGACCAAAATAAACAGATAATACAACGAGTTGTATTATCTGTCTATGGTAATCAGTTGCCTCTAAAGCCAGCAGGATTTTGTCATGTATAAAAACTGTCATTTAAGCAGACAGAAAAAATACAAAAGAAATCCAGCTCACCACTCAGACGATAGGTTTCCAGCGCACGGACACAGGAAGATCCCCCATAGACTCAGGGCAATAGCAAAACGTGTGGAAAGACCAGCGCATCAGGAGACAGTCGTAGTATTCCAAAAATATATATTTTCTTTATTTGTTCCTCTTAAAAACATATCTTATGGCAGAGTGCACAAAGAGAAGGTAACACGGGGTAAAATCCTACGCGTTTCGCTCAGATGAGCTTAGTCCATCTGAGATATGGTGGTAAGTTGTTCCAGGTTAAATATCAAATCACGAGACAAGGAGACACTGTCTTATTTTGGAGCAAAATAAGTTTAATTTTGAGAGGCAACAAGGTTTCCTTACTGTGAGAACTGTCAATCTGTGGAATAGCCTGCCTCAGGCGCTGGTCACAGTACGGACAGAGAGCTTCAAGAATGGTCTAGATGTCTTTTTACACCTAAATAACATTGATGGTTATGTTATATAGAATTTTTCATCTAAATCCCTTCCTCATCCAATCCCTTACCTTCCTTGGTTGAACTTGATGGACATATGTCAGTACCTCGTGAGGAAGAGATGGCGAACCGTGAATCGGGTTGTCTGGTGGTATGATCACTCTTGGGTCTCCTGTACTTAGATATGAAGTCTGGTTGGTACTTGTGATTATTTGCCTTTGCACGTGTACTTTGACTCTATTTATGATGTAATGTTATTAATTATGTGGGCGATTTTATAATCAGTATTGTACTATTTGGCTGTTGCCGGGCTGTTATGGGCATATAAATGATAGATGCACTTGCACTTTAATTATACTGTGTATTGGTTGCTCATACATGTATTGGGGACCAGGATGTGTACCACCACTTTTTGTGGGTTTTTTTAATGGGTGCTTTCAGGGCCAAGTGACATTATGAATTCTGTATAAATTCTGTATTCTGTAATAAATTATGAATTAATAAACAGAATTTTTTGGATTAATTTGGTGCTTTGATCCATTTATTAAAATATTACAGTGGCAATATAGCCTGTTTGTAGGTATAATATGTCTTTTTTCAACTGTATAAACCAGTGATTTTCAACCTTTTTTGAGCCGCGGCACACTTTTTATACTTAGAAAATCCTGGGGCACACCACCAACCAAAATAGCACAAAATTACACTAAAACAGTCATAAAAGGCCTCCCTTTACTAATAAAAAAAACCCCTAGCGGCCTCCCTTTACTAATAAAAACCTCTAGCGGCCTCCCTTTACTAATTAAAAGACCCGAGCGGCCTCCCTTTACTAATTAAGAGCCCCTAGCGGCCTCCCTTTACTAATAAAAAGTCACTAGCTGCCTCACTTTACTAATAAAATGCCCCTAGAGGCCTCCCTTTACTAATAAAAAGCCCCTAGCGGCCTCCCTTTACTAATAAAAAGTCACTAGCTGCCTCACTTTACTAATAAAATGCCCCTAGAGGCCTCCCTTTACTAATAAAAAGCCCCTAGCGGCCTCCCTTTACTAATAAAAAGCCCCTAGCGGCCTCCCTTTACTAATAAAAAGCCCCTAGCGGCCTCCCTTTACTAATAAAAAGGCCCTAGCTGCCTCCCTTTACTAATAAAAAGGCCCTAGCTGCCTCCCTTTACTAATAAAAAGCCCCTAGCGGCCTCCCTTTACTAATAAAAAGCCCCTAGCGGCCTCCCTTTACTAATAAAAAGCCCCTAGCGGCCTCCCTTTACTAATAAAAAGCCCCTAGCGGCCTCCCTTTACTAATAAAAAGCCCCTAGCGGCCTCCCTTTACTAATAAAAAGCCCCTAGCGGCCTCCCTTTACTAATAAAAAGCCCCTAGCGGCCTCCCTTTACTAATAAAAAGGCCCTAGAAGCCCCCCTTTACTAATAAAAAGGCCCTAGCGGCCTCCCTTTACTAATTAAGAGCCCCTAGCGGCCTCCCTTTACTAATTAAGAGCCCCTAGCGGCCTCCCTTTACTAATTAAGAGCCCCTAGCGGCCTCCCTTTACTAATTAAGAGCCCCTAGTGGCCTCCCTTTACTAATTAAGAGCCCCTAGCGGCCTCCCTTTACTAATAAAAAGGCCCTATCTGCCCCCCTTTACTAATAAAAAGACTGTAGCAGCCTCCCTTTACTAATAAAAAGGCCCTATCTGCCTCCCTTTACTAATAAAAAGACCCTAGCGGCCTCCCTTTACTAATAAAAAGGCCCTAGCGGCCTCCCTTTACTAATTAAGAGCCCCTAGCGGCCTCCCTTTACTAATTAAGAGCCCCTAGCGGCCTCCCTTTCCTAATTAAGAGCCCCTAGTGGCCTCCCTTTACTAATTAAGAGCCCCTAGTGGCCTCCCTTTACTAATTAAGAGCCCCTAGCGGCCTCCCTTTACTAATAAAAAGGCCCTATCTGCCCCCCTTTACTAATAAAAAGACTGTAGCAGCCTCCCTTTACTAATAAAAAGGCCCTATCTGCCTCCCTTTACTAATAAAAAGACCCTAGCGGCCTCCCTTTACTAATAAAAAGGCCCTAGCGGCCTCCCTTTACTAATTAAGAGCCCCTAGCGGCCTCCCTTTACTAATTAAGAGCCCCTAGCGGCCTCCCTTTCCTAATTAAGAGCCCCTAGTGGCCTCCCTTTACTAATTAAGAGCCCCTAGTGGCCTCCCTTTACTAATTAAGAGCCCCTATCTGCCTCCCTTTACTAATAAAAAGGCCCTATCTGCCTCCCTTTACTAATAAAAAGGCCCTAGCTGCCTCCCTTTACTAATAAAAAGGCCCTAGCTGCCTCCCTTTACTAATAAAAACCTCTAGCGGCCTCCCTTTACTAATTAAGAGCCCCTAGAGGCCTCCCTTTACAAATTAAGAGCCCGTAGCGGCCTCTCTTTACTAGTTAAAAGGCCCTAGAGCCCCCCCCTTTACTAATTTAAAGGCCCTAGAGGCCTCCCTTAACAAATAAAAAGCCCCAGCCTACCTTTACTAATAAAAAAAAGACCCTAGCTGCCTTCCCTATACAAATAATAACCCTATATACTTACCCTTGATGTCTTCTTCCACGTACCTTCACTCCTAATGGCGATCCGCCCACCTTCTGTAGCTCCTGCACCGCGCGCCTCTGGTCACGTGACTTCCGCGACCTGACGTCAGGTCGCGTCAGTCACGTGACATGGGGCGCGCGGTGAAGGAACTACAGAAGATGGGCGGATCGCCAACGCGGGGCTTGGAGGTAAGTATGGGGGCAGAAATACAGGGCAGCTCTACACAGGGGCAGCTCTACACAGGGGCAGCGTAGTTCGGGGAACTTTCCACGCGGCACACTCAACCTTGTGTCGCGGCACACTAGTGTGCCGCGGCACACAGGTTGAAAATCACTGGTATAAACTATGTTATCCAGAACTTCCTTACATTTTTTTGTCACATGTATAGTACCTCTGTGATCCAAATATATTACATCTGAGCGTCACATTAATCTAGTACTGCAGATAAGTCAACAGTTGGTAGGAAACAGTTGTGTCCTACGACACAAATAATAAATCCCCTTCCAAGTACTTATCTATTTAGTCTCCGATGATGAAAAACATGGATGCAGAATGAGAATGCCTATTCTGATCAGCGGGCAATGAGCACCCACGGACAAACATATTCTTCATGCTTACTATGTACTCCTCCTCTTACCATGTGTATGTTATCCTGGATCTGTGGTAGCATCAATTTGGGAAGTAAGCAGGAGTTAAACTGCATGTGTTAATTTGCTTCTTAGTCAACTCATAAGCCATGTATAAAATCTCCTTTAGGCTACATTCACACGATGTATGCCCGCCGTACCGTAGTACGGCGGGCATACATCGGCGCTGCGGAGAGGAGCAGGGGATGAGCGCTGCTCACCCCCGCCCCTCTCCATAGGAAGAGACAGCGCACGGCGCCGTATCACGGGAAAAGATAGGACATGTCCTATCTTTTCCCGGGCTACGGAGCGGTACGGTGCCGCACGTGTGCTGCACGGTACCGCTCCCGTACAGGGCCGTGAGCCCATAGAAGTGTATGGGGGACGTATAACGGCCGTATATACGTCGGCCGTATATACGTCCCCCATACATGTGTGTGAATGTAGCCTTAGACTGTTGTTCACTACTGAGTGTCACAATTGCAGGTGTGGATCCTCTGGACCACTGCAGACGATGACGTAAGCCACTACCTGGGACCGGAGTCTAAGTGGTACCCGGTTTTCACCAGAGCCCACCGCAAGGCAGGTTAGACAAGCTGCGGCGTAGTACCACCAGGTCGTTCCTCAGGCGTGACTTGTCGGCAGTGGCGGCCAAGGTAGAAGTACAGACAATCTTGTGGTCGAAGTCCAGGCACAAGGTCAGGGCAGGCGGCAGAGGTGCAACGTCAGAGTCGGGTCCAGAGTCAGCAACAGGAGGTCCAAGCAGGAGGGTACGGGAACACAAAACACAGGAGAGCAGCACTGAGGAACACTGGTACACGGGAACGGGAACACGGAGGAGCTCAGGTAACACAGGAACACGGAGGAGGTCAGGTCACACTGGAACACGGAGGAGGTCAGGTAACACTGGAACACGGAGGAGGCCAGATACACAGGAGCACAGAAGACACAGGAATCGCAGGAAAATCGCAGAATAGCTTTCTCTCAGGCTGTAAGGCACAAAGATCCGGCAAGAGCTTGCAGGAAGAGGCAGGCTTATATAGAATTAGCTAAATGGTCAGCGCCAATTAATGGCGCTCTTAGCGAGCCAGCATGCGCGCGCCCTAGGAGACGGGAACGCACATGCCGAGCCGCGGGAGCAGCAGAGGACAGCGCGGGCCCCGGGGAAGGTAAGAGATGCCGGCCACCGGACCCCAGGGAGGCACGGGTGCACCCACGATCCGAGACAGGGATCGCGGGAGCACCCGTGACACCGTTTATTAGTTAACCTTTTTGTTTGGAGTATCTCTGATCTGTATTTTAGTTTACTGACATGTGCTTTGTTATATGACATTTCTGAGTTTGTACTGAAAAGTGTACTTTGATTGTTTACTGGTTTTGCATAGATGCACCCTTCCGTTTTTGACTAGGTTAGCTGACCCTCATTTTTTTCTCCCCATTCTTCATGTTTTACAGTGTAGGGAATGTTCATGTTTTACAGTGTAGGGAATGTAGGAGTTACAGTTGCAGGGATTAGGTTCAGTACCAGACCTCTCCTTAACCTCACATGACCTGACATAAACACGTCACATATATAAACATCATATATCTTCTAAACATTTTGTTATTTATTAAGTCTGTTTACCATTTATTAAGTATGTTAACCTCCATTTGCACAACCATTTTGGAGGTTTTCCTCTGCCATTGCCACTTTCTGAAAAGAAGGTGTGACAATACTGGGAATAGTTGAATCCACTGGCCTCCAGCAGATTTATCATCTTTTATGCCAGAAACCTGGATAACTATAATCTATAGTCCCTGCCAAAACACCTGGTGAGGCAGTGCATACAGCCAGCGCTATGAGGGTGATAAATATATACCCTTTTTCATTCCGACTAGTATTTTTATCATCTGTATGCTGGCCATGACATTTATTGATCCATTGGCCCAGATATATAAAAACTAGTTTGCCATTTACTTGTGCAAGTTGAGCCATCAGCATTCACATTTTATAACCACCTAGAGTCCTAGACTAACAGTCAGATTATTAAGAATTTTGCTCCATTCTAGCACTGGGGTCGATTTTAAATATAAAAGCTGTATAAACCAACTACAGTAAAACATTTCTTTGACTTTTAATGCCTGCTAGTTAAAATCTAAGGCCAACTAATCTTTGTCTATAACATATATAACACAAGCAAATAAACTTCAGTAGTAATAATATACTGAAAAACTAAGAGGGCCTACTTAAAAATATAGTGTTTTAACAATTTGCAGCCCATAGAAATTGCTTTGGTCCATTATCATCAGTATGCCACAGCAGCACAACATTGTGCATTGATTAGGTTTTGTGACTATGGTTTAACAGCATTTTCAATCATTTACATTTATTGGCTACTTGTCATGAATAATTCAATATGTATCACCACTCGTAGTGGCCTTGAAGAGAAACAGACACTTGGAAGATTTTTATAAATTGTATTACTTTTATAACATGTGACATGAATCATCTAAAATGTATCTTCCATCTCTCTAGAATTGTATAAAATGCATGTGCAACACCCTCGCCGATGCAAGGCAGAGCTGTGTTTGCGAATACGTCCCACCATGTAGCTTGCAGCCTACGTAGGGTCTGATCAGCCCCACAGCATGTCACTATATAACACTAGATAATACAGGGGAACACTGCAGTGGTAGAACCTGCCTGGTAAGGCAGGAGTTAAGTGTTTTGTGTGATGTCATATGTGTCAGCCAATCACATGTGTTACACTCTGTTTCAGGAAACTTCTAGAAGTCAGTTCTCTCTCAGAAGAGAGTGCAGTGTGAGGAGAGAGTTCACTCTCTCAGATTAGAGACTCAGAGGAGTCTGCAGCTAGCACACCAGACCAAGAGCAGGTGAGCCAGCTCCCTGCCTGAAGAGTGGAGCTAATAGCTAGTTAGTGAGGAAAGGGGTATCATCCTACCTTCAAGGGTGATACCTGAAGCAATCCAGGATAAAGCTGAAGCATCCTTCCAGGACACAGCTACCTCCCAGCCTGCCCTTTGCATCCAGGCTGATGATTTACATCCTGTGGCTCCATCCAACTACATCTCCAGCACTCCACCATCCTGTTAAGGCACGTTGCTATGGTTCCTGTCGGTTCCAATAAAGAACTGTAAGTTGTTTTTGTTCAACGTCTGCCTCCGTCTGGTCCCTGCTACTACGGCTGCCATCATCACAGGCACCCTGTCCACCACACAGAGACTCATACTCTAGACACCAAAGGGTTGCCCCAGGGAGAACCGCTATAGCAGCCTCTCCCTCATCATTTCTTGCCAACACCACCCTGCTGGAGACCTGCCAGGCTGTAGGACAGCCCTCCGGTTCCCCATACCAAGCACCGTGACACTAGCGTGCCTAGGCCGCAACCGCCAGCCACTCAGGTACTGCGGGCCCCGGCTGACTCCAGGCCCCAATAAAAGGCTAGGCCCCGGTGGGGGAAGTTGCACATGTGGTGGCCTGTAGAGCACTGACAGGTTTCAATCAATTGTACTTTTCTGGTGTAGTACAGGCCATGATTAATTGCCCCCACAAAGGGTGGTTTCACATTGGCATTTTTTGTCACATCAGTGAATTTTCACTGAGCCTGTTCTGGCTTATGGACACATACAGATTGGTTTTCTCTTCCTGGCTTCAATAATTTTTCACTGATGTCTTACTGACCCATTCCCTTCAATGGGCTTTTTCACACTTCCGATTTTTTTCAGTGATCAGTGTTATTTTGTGTTCACTGACAATAGTGTATCAGTGGGAATAAATTGAAGTGTGAAAAAGACCACTGAAAGAAATGTAAGGCATCAGTGAAAAATCACTGAAGCCAGGAAGAGAAAACCAATCTGTATGTGTCCATAAGCCAGAATAGGTTTAGTAAAACATCACTAATGTGAAAAAAAACAATAAAACCAGTTACTAGCATGGTGTACCTAATAAAGTGGCGGGTGAGTGTATTTGCACTTATTATAGATTATGAAAAATAATTTATCTAATCAGTTTTTAATTACACTTTTTTTTGGTTTCTCTTGTGTAAATATTAAATTTTTTTCAGTCACTGCGGTTTAGTTTCACCCTTGTGCATAGAAATGCATCAGAGAAGCACCCTTTGTATCTCTTATCTGTTTGGCTATTACACAATTACACTATTACACTCTGTTTGGCTGATAGACAGGGACTCATATTTCTCTATGATTCAAGGACTTACTGTATATACTCGGGTACTTTTGTGCTGAAAATTCCGCACTCGGCTTATACTCGGGTACATAATAAAAAATAAACCGAGTACTCACCACTCTGACGCCCCAGGCAGGTCCTCTTCTTACTTCATGTTTGGCATGTCCGACGCACAAACTATGATGTCAGCCGGACCTTTCGCACAAACCTGTCGCTGACCTGGAGCCGGCGCCAGCGCACATGAAGTAAGACGAGGACCTGCCCGGGACGTCAGAATGATGAGTACTCAGTTTATTTTTTTATGTGTTGGGCATACTGGAGGCTGGCAGATTCTCCAGGGGTCTGGCTATATACTAAAGGGGGCTCACTATATACTACAGGGGGCTGGCTGGCTATATACTACAGGGGCTATCTATATACTACAGGGGGCTGGCTGGCTATATACTACAGGGGACTAGCTATATAATACAGGGGGCTAGCTATATAGTACTGGGAGATGGCTGGATACAAACTATTTGGGCCAGAGACTGGCTATATATTACTGGGGGGATGGCTATATACTACTGAGGGCTGGCCGGCTATATACTGGGGAGGCTGGGACCAATGCATTTCCCACCTTATGGGATAATACTCAAGTCAATAGGTTTTCCCAGTTTTTGATGGTAAAATTATGTGCCTCGGCTTATACTCGAGTATATATGGTATTTACATCGACTGCAATGTGCTTGGTCCGTGGGGTCTGACCAGCACCCTGTTCCATTTCCACAGACCGGGCACAACCTTAAGCTGTGGTATAGCATATGTAAAAAGTTACTCTATCAACATGAGCATGCATAGCAGTAGATGGAACTTTTATAACTGAGCTGCGGAAAACAATGAGCAAATTTTAAAAGCTAAGGCTTGTCTGCATCAGTAAATTAAATACATGTCCAAGGCACAATGCCTTCCACATACTATCCACATCGCTTTTTATTATCAAACTATAATGGCGCTAATAATCCCAATTAATGACTATAATAGGGTTGCTGAAATTTTTTGTATGACATTTTTTATGGAGCTTCCAAAGTGTTAACATAGCCCAACAGACCAGAATATCATCTTAATAAAAAAGAAAACAAAATTTGCAAGACTAAATTTTATTTAGAATATTATTTTACTACTATCGATTTAAACCAAAACTAGATCACGTATAAAGTTAATTTTCAGAAATAAACTAAGCTGTGTGAAGTATTGACATCTTTCTTGTTAAAATGTATTTCCTGCGGTGAAAAATATCAGCAAAAATTGAGTAAACTTAATGATGTGTGTAATCACAGTTAACCAATCAGGGAAAATGTCTATTTTTTCAAAACCTGCAATAGTTTAAGTTGGTACTTACCGCACAAGAATGTATGAACGTTGAACGTATGGCTGGCCAGGCGGACATATGTGAGCTGCGATGGAATGGAGGAGGGGTGACCTTTCCTCTCTCCAATCAAAATTACGCCACACGGCCATAAATACGCCCAAAGATAGAGCATGTTCTATCTTTTTGTGGCTACGGACATTCCGTCCGGCTATTGCTGTCTATGGGGGATGTATGTACGGCCGCTCACATTCATGTAAATGCAGCCTTAAGTTGAATATTGCATTACTAATCCTCAAGGATGTACACTCACTGGCCACTTTAATAGGTACACCATGCTAGTAACGGGTTGGACCCCCTTTTGCCTTCAGAACTGCCTCAATTCTTCGTGGCATAGATTCAACAAGGTGCTGGAAGCATTCCTCAGAGATTTTGGTCCATATTGACATGATGGCATCACACAGTTGCCGCAGATTTGTCGGCTGCACATCCATGATGCGAATCTCCCATCCCACCACATCCCAAAAATGCTCTATTGGATTGAGATCTGGTGACTGTGTAGGCCATTTGAGTACAGTGAACTCATTGTCGTGTTCAAGAAACCAGTCTGAGATGATTCCAGCTTTATGACATGGTGCATTATCCTGCTGAAAGTAGCCATCAGATGTTGGGTACATTGTGGTCATAAAGGGATGGACATGGTCAGCAACAATACTCAGGTAGGCTGTGGTGTTGCAACGATGCTCAATTGGTACCAAGGGGCCCAAAGAGTGCCAAGAAAATATTTCCCACACATGACACCACCACCACCAGCCTGAACCGTTGATACAAGGCAGGATGGATCCATGCTTTCATGTTGTTGACGCCAAATTCTGACCCTACCATCCGAATGTCGCAGCAGAAATCGAGACTCATCAGACCAGGCAACGTTTTTCCAATCTTCTACTGTCCAATTTCGATGAGCTTGTGCCACAATGTGATTGGCTGATTAGAAATTAAGTGTTTACGAGCAGTTGGACAGGTGTACCTAATAAAGTGGCCGGTGAGTGTATATCTGTTGTGTTTGTTTGTAATCTACATCTGAGTTCCTTTTCAACTATCACACCTGTAGTTGTATGGAATAGAAAATGACTCTGATATCTGAGTTGGATTAGAGAAGCTGAAGCAATCATAGCCTTTGCCATACTGTCTACAACAAAAAACACCCCATTAACCCCAATCCCACACTATGTGTCCCCATTACCACACCCCTTTGTCTCCCATTGTATAAGTTTTCTTCTTTTGTTAGTTCATCAGTGCATAAATGCATAAAACATTATTTTTATTATTGTTGTATTTAATCACACTAAAATTATCATGAATAGAAAACAATGCCCAGGTAAAATATACCTGGCAAAAACAGTGGTGGGGCATACAGCCATTTCTGTAAATAGAAAATTGTTACCAAAATGTATTGAATTCTATAAATATGGGCATAGAAAAAGAACTACAAACACGGCCACCATCATAGGGGGGAATGTTGAACTGCAGTCCCGGGCCCAGCCACTAGATGGGCCTGGGCTGCAGTCATACTCTCTCAATTGCAATCCCTCAACTGCCCCAAGGTAGATTTCATCTTGCAAGCCTTCTTCATCTGTTGGCTTGGTAGCTGAAATGTACTTCAGGTCTGATGTGGAGGTGTACCATCTTAACGATGAGAGACTAAGGCCTGTGCTACTACTGGTTGTTGGAATTGCCCACCGCTATTTGTTTACATCCATTAGACTTAACTATATATAGTTTTACTTTTTTACAATGGTACGTTTGTACATATAAGAAGGCAGCAAGGCTGTCCACCACTGAGAAGGCATATACGATACTCCCATCCAATATGGACATGGCAAATGAGGGGCTACTTGTAATTGTTCTCACATAGATTTTGCAGAACCTCAATAAGTATAGTTGGTGTTCTTCAAATTTCCTGCTTCATCTAAGCATGTTCTTAATGTGGAATTAATCAAAATCTGTATCTATGCCCTGTAAGCTCCACAGTATTTGCAGGGATTTTGCTTCATATTTAGGGAATGTCATTCTTTTTTCCCAAACACTGTCAATGCCACTTGCGTAGAACAAGACTCAATAGCCGCCTATTGATTCCAATAGAGGGGGATTTTGCCACAGATTTTCATCATTGAAAATATGTGGCAAAATCCTTGATGTAAACTAGCCCTAAGAGATACTAAGAAATCCAGAAGAGACTTATAGTAAGGTACCTACATTTAAAACTAATAAATCTCTTCTCATTGAGGTATTAATTTGTTTTATAGATGCTAAAAATATTATTATAGTCCCTAAGGCAGTGATGGTGAACCTTTTACAGACCGAGTGCCCAAACAACAACCAAAATCCACTTACCTTATATACTCGAGTATAAGCCTAGTTTTTCAGCACAAAATTTGTGCTCAAAAACCCTAACTCGGCTTATACTCGAGTCAACTAAAAACATAAAGACAAAACTCACCTTTCTGACGTCACCCATAGGTCCTCTTCTGTCTGAGACAGTCTGAGACAGAAGAGGACCTATGGGGGACGTCGGAAAGATGAGTACAGTGTTATTTTTTTTCCTACTACAGGGGCTGGGCAGGCTGTATGCTACAGGGGTTGGGCAGGCTGTATGCTACAGGGGCTGGCAGACTATATACTGGGAGGCTGTAACCAATGCATTTCCCACCCTCGGCTTATACTCGAGTCAATAGGTTTTCCCAGTTTTTTGTGTTGAAATTAGGGGTCTCGGCTTATACTCGGGTCAGCTTATACTCGAGTATATACGGTATTTCCTGTGAAGTGCCAACATGGCATTGTAGAAGTAACTTATTGCTACCAGTTCTTCAACATCTTACAATTGTATTAGCCCCCTGAGGCCACCAATACAGTTGAAAGAAAGAGGGCAAATTCAGACTAAGATTGTAGCTTCTTTCCAGGGTCTTTGTACAGGAAGAATTATGGGTCCAGCAGGAGGACCTTCAAAGCTCTTCTGTCAAAACCTTCACATTTTTCCTGAAGTTTCAAACAGTCAATGAAGTGTCTCTTTAAAATAGCACTGAGGGGAGCATTTCTTAAGTTTCCTGGAACTGGATTTTGTCCTGTTTGGTGAACTCTATCCTGGGGTGATGGCCTGAGTGCCCACAGAAAGGGCTCTGAGTGCCACCTCTGGCACCCGTGCCATAGGTTCGCCACCACTGCCCTAAGGTGAAACATTGGAAAAAATTAAATTTCACATTCTACTATATTCTTTGGCATGAATAAAAAATGTAGCTGTGACGTTAAAAAGAAGGATGCTGCACAGGAATGGTTATTTGCATTTTCCAGGTAATAAGATAAAAAAAAACATTAAAAGTTAAATATACAAAAAGCTAAATAAGTAAAGAGAACACCCAGGTGGCTACCGGTAGCATAATGATCTTATAAAGGAAGCCAACAGCTAGCTCTAGAAATTAGCGAACTTAAGAAGGTATCGGCCAGATGGTTTATCTAATGTATTTACAGAAATAAACATGCTTATTAGCAACATATTGAGAGATAATGCTAATAGAGTGTCCATTACCCCCTTCTACAGTGCAAGATGGTAAACTAAAAAACGAAGAAAATTTTGTATACTATCACAGTCAGAGGTATCTATATTACCTTACACTACTAAAGCTCAGAGACCTTGAAATATTATGCTTTTTGTTAATATCCCATTACTGCTGTTTAATGTCTATGATGATAAATAACAAAGATTACCAATTATATGAAGAGCTCCTGATATGAGGCTATGGAAGGTTGGCTTGATCTGCCTTATGTTCTTGGCATTCATTAGTTAAACAAATTTAGCTGGAGTATTTCTACTTGCTAAAAGTGATAAGAAAAAAATAACTTTGAGTTGTCTAATGACCTTGTCAGTTCTAAAATGTTTCAACTGGTGATCCAGGCATTGCTGGCCGATGAAATGCTACACATCACATCGCTGTGATCGTCTGACATTTCATCAGTGAAACAATCTGCTTTGCATAATTAAGCTACAACTGTGCCAGGGAGTTAGGGCAGCCATTATGGAATAATTAGCCCAATATTTGATCAGGGCAATTATACTACGTTTTATTACCCTGTGGCTCTATCGCTGGTAAAGCCATCAACTCATTTCAGGCTCAAATATGAAAGTCCTGTATTTATAAAGAGCCTTTGGATCTATAATTAACATAATACGATGGAACGCCATTTGCTGGGTGAAACTGCAAAGATGCCAACACTTTCAAACCATCCCTGGCTTACATATTACAATATTATTTATAATATAATAATAGTAACTTTGTAATCATGCTTTTAGTATGGGTAGGTTGTCCCAGGCAGGGCGGCAGTGACTTACAGTATCACATATGATTTTGTGAGTCCAGGTCTCTGGGAACTGTTCAGTCCAAAAATTATCACCACCATGCTGTCTACATTTTACAGGCTTGATATGCATATTTTTCCAGTCAATACAATAAATTTGTGAATTAACCAGATGTTGTAACAAATAAAATTAGCATTCTGAGGACATAGCTCATTTTCACCTTAAAGACACAGCCCGATTTTTCAGATCTGCCATGTGTCACTTTGCGATTATAAATTTAGAATGCTTTTAGTTAGTTAAGTTTTTTCTGTGATATGTTGCACTTCACCTTAGTGGTATATTTTACTTGAAATGTTTTTCATTTACTTATTTTGAAAAAATTGGTGAAAATGTAAAAAAAATTAGCGATTTTCTGATTTGTGAATGTTATGTTCATCATGTAGCTGGTCTAACCTCCCCAAATAGGTTACTAACAAACATTAATATACGTATATTTTTGTTTTATGTTGATGCAATTTTTTATTTATTATTTTATTTTATTAGAATATTAGGAGACCTACAAATCGAACAGCAATTTTCCAGATTTTCAAGGAAATATTTATAGGGCTTTAAAAGTTCTATTTTTTTAGAAACTCCCCACAAAGCACCACATTTTTAAATTACATTCCTCAACCTTTTCAAAAAAGTCCATATTAAGCTTGTTAACCCTTTCAGCATCGAACATGAAGTAAAACAAACTGGAGGTTCTATACAGAATTTTTTTTAAATTTCCCAATAAAATGATAATTTAGCCCTAAAATTCTCATGTTCATGCAGGATAAACAGAGAAATCACATCTCAGATTTTGTTGTGCAGTTTCTCTTTTGTATGGCGGTGTCCCACATGTGTAAAGTACTTTATGGGCCCAAAACATAAAGCAAAAGTGAAGGAGCGCCATCATGCTTTTGGAGAGTAGATTTTGATGACATTGTTTTAGGTAAAATTACACATTTGAAAAGTTCTGAGGTACCAGAACTGTGGACACCCCTCACAATTGACTCTATTTTGGAAACGTCATAACACTTGCTTTGGCCCTTAAATTTTTAAAATGGTTTAAAGAAGAAAATGTTCCCCATAGGTATCCAGTTTTGTAGAATGCAAGAATTACCCAAACATGGGCACAAACAGCTGTTGGGGGCGCAACGTGGTGCTTGGAAGGAAATAAGCTTGGCCACTTGGCTTCAGCATTATTTCAGGTGCTATGTGTCATTTGCTGAACCTATAAGATACCAAAACAAAAGAACCCCTAAAAAAGTGACCCCATTTTGGAAACAAAACCACCCAAGGAATACAGAAACTATTTGTGGAGTGGTTATACTCCATTGATTACATTTTATTAACTATTTTGGCAGAAATTGGAAAAAAAATCTATTTGTTTTTTTGTTTTGTGTTTTATTGACTGAGCGAAATTAGGGCTTATTTTTTAAGTTGGACTTCTTATTGGACTTATTGTGAGGTAAATGTGACTTTTTGATCACATTTTTCTTGCATCTTTGGATGAGCAAAAATCCAAATTTTTGGTGTTTTTTTTTTTTTTATTATATTACTCTATTCACTAGTGTTGTTATGGATGTGACAATACCTTACTATTTGTGTGGTGATATTTACTTTTTTTTGTAAACAATTTTTTCATACTTTTTTACTGTTGCATCTGATTGCTTGTTGAAACGAATGCACTTCCATACTTATGTATGGCAGGGTATAAGATTTGTCAGCAAATGCAAATGACAGATCCTGTTGGAGACAGGCAGCTACTATAAAGCAGCCCTAGGGTCCTTCATCAGACCCTGTGGTTGCAATGGAGACGATCAGCACCCCAAAACCCAGTGTAGAGAGGGCCATCCTGGGGGGCAGGTGAGGAAGCCCTATAGATGCAACGCTCATATTTGGCCACAATGCCTAAAGGTTTAAACACCATAATACCATCAAGGATGTATGAGGATGGCTCATGGGGTAAGCCCTCTTCATACATGGTGAGTGTTGATTGCATTACCTGGCACCATTTACTTGGCACTAACAAAGCTGCTATCAACATGCAAATGCTTGCAATGCATGAAACCCGCCATCTTGGATCGGATCGTATAGCCCCCACTTTCCAAACCTTCCAAAATTTAGGGGCTTCCTGGAGCATATTGTCTAAGATTTTTAACTTTGCTGCTGGAAAAGCCAGCAAGGCAGTGGTGGCTATGTGGGGAGGAAAAAAATGGGATACATGCTGTGTAAAAAGTGAAAGGAAATTGGAGCACAGGCTGTGTGAGAATGAGGTAAGGGACATAAGGATTACAGCCTACATCAGATCACCTAAATAGGTAGCCAGGAACTGAATTTGTAACCCATTGGTTGCAAAGACTACCTATGGCTCTCATATTAAAGGGATCCTGTGAGCGGATTCTGCCTTATTTCTACATAGGGAATTATTATTGTATTCCTTCCTATTTGCATATAAAGAGAGACCTATTAATGAGGCTGGTGTAGTCATAAGGAAGCTAATGGTGAGCTATTTCACACCAGCATATTACAGTTACTCATCATTGGAACATCATGTTTTCGAATACAGATTTTTTTTTTAAATCAGAAACTTTTATTTCTTCACTGATAACACAAAAATACACATTGCAAAATGACAACATTCAGTACATATGCAACATCCCCCACCGGGGCCTAGCCTTTTCTTTGGGCCTGGAGACAGCCGGGGCCTGGAATACCGGAGGGGCTAGCGGTGGCTGCCTAGGCACGCTAGTGTCACGGTGCTTGGTATGGGGACCGGAGGGCTGTACTACAGCCTGGCTGGTCTCCAGCAGGTGGTGTTGGCAAGAAATGATGTAGAGGGAGAGGCTGTAGTACTGGTTCTCCCTGGGGAAGCCCTTAGAGTCTGTATTATGTGTCCCTGGTAGATGGATGGGGCGCCATTGATGGTGATACAGCCGTAGCAGGGACCAGACAGAGGCAATGTTGTGCATAAAACTAACTTACAGTTCTTTATTCAACCAACGGTAACAACACACCAAATTATTCGGTACAAATGCAGTACTGGAGTGATTTTGGAGAGGAACCTCAGGAGTTGTCTCACCAGCCTGGATGCAGGGGCAGGCTGGGATGTAGCTGTGTGCAGTCTTGGAAGCTGCAGCTTTGTCCTGTTTGTGGTTCGGTGTCACTCTAGGTGAAGTTGCTGAGCTAAGGCCTAGTAGCTTCTCCTGTGGTGAGAGCTGAGTGGGAGAGCTCTGCTCTCTCTGAAGTTTCTAGAACTCTCCTCCTGTGGAGAGCTGGGTCTGAACTCTCTGTCTCTGAGCTTTGACTAACTTAACTCCTCCCCTGACTAAGGGCTTAGTTACTCTCCAGCCAGGTGGTCTCCTCCTCCAATCACACTCCAGTTACAAACAGTGAAACATCATTGGATGATAACATAACATTGCTGTAACCCTTGCCTATCCAGGCAGAATCTACCACTGCACAATTACCTGAATATATGTGTAGTGTCCTGCAGAGGAGCTGATCAGACTCACTACCAGGGGGACACACATATAAGGGGCTTATTTGCAACAACTCCACTGCCTTGCATTGGCAGGGATGTTGCACATATTATTACACATATACTAGTATAAATGCATATAACATTCCCCGCACAGATTCTTTAACAATAATACTATCACTATGATTTCAATTTTTCTTATCTGCCCAGGGCACCAAATTGCCTTTTCCTGGCCCTGCATGTGCTATACTGTTATCCCTTTTAGCTCAATTTTTCTCCTTAGCCACCCTTAGTTGATATTATGCTGACCTTCTTCTACTATAAGTAATAAAAGCTTAATGATTTCCTGATCTCAGGGCAAAGAGCATGAGATACTTATCGTCTAGACACACACGGCCTAGACCTGTGACGGCGAACCTATGGCACAGGTGCCAGAGGTGGCACTCGTAGCCATTTCTGTGGGCACTCAGACCATCACCCCAGGACAGAGTTCACCAAATAGGACCAAATCCACCAAGTCCCCGGCAACTTAAGAAATGCTGCTCTCAGCGCTATTTTAAAGCAACACTTCATTGGCTGTTAGGAACTGCGGAAAAGTGAGAAGGTGTTGACAGAACTGCAATATTTTTGGAGGTCCTCCTGCTGGACAAACCATTTTTCCTCTACAGAGAGACCCTAGAGAGAAGATACAACAAGAGTCTGAACTTGCTCTCCTTCTTTCAACTGTATTGTTGGCCTCAGCCGCTACAATTGGAAGAAGTGGAAGAACAGGTAACAGTAAGTTACTGCTTAAAATGGCACGTTGGCACTTCATGGTAAATAAGTGGATTTTGGTTGTAGTTTGGGCACTCGGTCTCCAAAAGGTTCACCATCACTGGCCTAGACGATCGGGAAGCAGGCTCGTGGATGGGTAAGTCTGGGCCGACGGAACACCGTGCCACATGGAAGGGCACAGGTGTTCCCACGATCCACAACGAGGTGCACCCGTGACAATATTTTTGCTATGCATAAGGGAATAGAGGAAATATTAGAAAGCATTTATGTCCCCATTTTGATGCAAGATGCTGGTAGAATGTATTGAAACTAGCACATTAGTGCAAAAAAGTTTAATCTGCCTTATGCTGTAAGTAGTACATCACATAATGGAATCAAGTTTGTTTGAACAAGCCAACAGAGTATTTTATATTAGTAAGACAGAATTCAAAAAGAATAAACATGTCTTTATTCACCTTAAATGCTACATCTTTGCATGCATACTTAAAACTTGCACAGAAAAATTGATTCATTAGATTAACTAATGGAAAAGCAAAAAACTGTGCATACGTGTTTCTCAAACAAATAATGCCTATAACTTAATTCAGCTTTTATGCTCAAAGGAACAATAGAAACAACTGGGTTCTCATCTTACTAAATCAAAACAGATCAATGCTCCTGGTCATAAACATAGAATGAGGAGTATCATTAATCTTTGAGCCAGATCAACTAAACATTGCTTCAGGGAAGTAGAAACTTCATTTTTTCCACTATCCTTAAATAACTTTTCATATTGGATTAAGTTTAGAAAGTCATCTCAAAACTTACAACAAAGTAAGCAAATGGTTCATTTCTAGAGATGAGCGAACATGCTCGTCCGAGCTTGATGCTCGTTCGAGCATTAGCGTACTCGAAACTGCTCGTTGCTCGGACGAATACTTCGCCCGCTCGAGAAAATGGCAGCTCCCGCCGTTTTGCTTTTTGGCGGCCAGAAACAGAGCCAATCACAAGCCAGGAGACTCTGCACTCCACCCAGCATGACGTGGTACCCTTACACGTCGATAGCAGTGGTTGGCTGGCCAGATCAGGTGACCCTGGGATAGACTAGCCGCTGCCCGCGCTGCTCGGATCATTCTGTGTCTGGATGCCGCTAGGGAGAGAGCTGCTGCTGGTCAGGGAAAGCGTTAGGGTGTTCTATTAGCTTACTGTTAGGCAGGAGTGATTCTCCAAGAACCCAACAGCCCTTCTTAGGGCTACAATAACGTTCTACTTTTTTTTTTTTTTATTTGCATCTAGTACCATTTTGTGAGGAATTAGCAGGGGGACTTGCTACCGTTGTGTTTAGCTCTTAGTGGCACACATATCCACCTCAAACACCAAAGTGGGAAAATTTAGTAGGGGTTGGATTTCAATTAGGCACAGTCTGCCATTTTTCCTTTTTTATTTTACGTTTATTTTGTTTAATAACTCAGTGTCATCTCATCTGGCATAGTAGTGTGCTTTCATACTTGGCTAGAAAATAGCCATAGGAGAATCCAAACGGCTTACGCCTACAGTAGCGTTATATATTTGATTTCTGGTTGATCTGCTGGTGGCTGTACTTGCTGCAGTGCATCTACTAGCCAATTGTGAGCAATTTGTAGTGAGACTTGCGACCGCTGTGTTTTGCGCTTAGTGACGCACATATCCATTGCAAAGACCGAAGTGGGAAAATTTAGTAGGGGTTGGATTTCAATTAGGCACAGTCTGCCATTTGTCCTTTTTTATTTTACGTTTATTTTGTTTAATAACTCAGCGTCATCTCATCTGGCATAGTAGTGTGCTTTCATACTTGGCTAGAAAATAGCCATAGGAGAATCCAAACGGCTTACGCCTACAGTAGCGTTATATATTTGATTTCTGGTTGATCTGCTGGTGGCTGTACTTGCTGCAGTGCATCTACTAGCCAATTGTCAGCAATTTGTAGTGAGACTTGCGACCGCTGTGTTTTGCGCTTAGTGACGCACATATCCATTGCAAAGACCGAAGTGGGAAAATTTAGTAGGGGTTGGATTTCAATTAGGCACAGTCTGCCATTTGTCCTTTTTTATTTTACGTTTATTTTGTTTAATAACTCGGTGTCATCTCATCTGGCATAGTAGTGTGCCTTCATACTTGGTTAGAAAATAGCCATAGCAATAGGATAGCATTGTTTGGTTTTAAAAACTCAAAAATACAAAAAAAAAAAAAAACACAAAAAAAAGTTTAAAAAAAATTAAAGCTATAACTCTCATTTTAAAAATGTTTAACCCGAGGGCTAGGGGTAGAGGACGAGGGCGGGGACGTGGGCGTCCAACTACTGCAGGGGTCAGAGGCCGTGGTCCTGGCCGGGGTGAGACACCACCTGCTTATGAGGGAGCAGGGGAACGCCGCAGAGCTACACTCCCTAGGTTCATGTCTGAAGTTACTGGGACTCATGGTAGAGCACTGTTGAGGCCAGAACAGTGCGAACAGGTGATGTCGTGGATTGCTGACAATGCTTCGAGCAATTTGTCCACCAGTCAGTCTTCCACGCAGTCCACCCATGTCACCGAAATCGCCACTCCTCCAGCTCCTGCACCTCAGCCTCCTCCCCCCCAGTCTGCCCCCTCCCAGGAAAATTTGGCATTTGAACCGGCATACTCTGAGGAACTGTTTTCTGGACCCTTCCCACAGTCACAAACCACTTGTCCGGTTGCTGCTGAGCAATTTTCCGATGCCCAGGTTTTCCACCAGTCACAGTCTGTGGGTGATGATGACCTTCTTGACGTAGTGGAAGTGTGTAAAGAGGTGTCCGACGATGAGGAGACACGGTTGTCAGACAGTGGGGAAGTTGTTGTCAGGGCAGGAAGTCCGAGGGGGGAGCAGACTGAGGGATCGGAGGATGATGAGGTGACAGACCCAAGCTGGGTTGAGAGGCCGGGTGAACACAGTGCTTCTGAGACGGAGGAGAGTCCTCGACCAGAACAGGTTGGAAGAGGCAGTGGTGGGGCCAGACGGAGAGGCAGGGCCAGAGCTGGTGCATCAGCGCCAAATGTGTCAACTAGTGAAGCTCCCGTGGCGAGGGCTCTTGCGGCGAGGGCTAGATCTTCAGAAGTCTGGAGGTTCTTTAAGGAAACACCGGATGACCGACGGACTGTGGTGTGCAACATTTGCCAAACCAGGCTCAGCAGGGGTTCCACCACTACTAGCTTAACTACCACCAGTATGCGCAGGCATATGAATGCTAAACACCCCACTCAGTGGCAACAAGCCCGTTCACCTCCGGCCGTGCACACCACTGCTCCTTCCCCTGTGTCAGCTGATAGTCAGCCCCCTGCCCAGGACCCTGCCACAAAAACCCCATCGTCGCCTCCACGATCCTCCACAGCATCCACCAGCGTTCAGCTCTCCATACCCCAGACGCTGGAGCGGAAACGCAAATATAGTGCAACCCACCCGCACGCCCAAGCCCTTAATGTGCACATCTCCAGATTGCTTAGCCTGGAGATGCTGCCCTATAGGCTAGTAGAGACCGAGGCCTTTCGCAACCTCATGGCGGCGGCCGCCCCTCGGTATTCGGTCCCCAGCCGCCACTACTTTTCCCGATGTGCCGTCCCAGCCCTGCACCAGCACGTGTCAGACAACATCACCCGTGCCCTGACCAACGCCGTTTCTGACAAGGTCCACCTGACCACGGACACGTGGACGAGTGCTGCCGGGCAGGGCCACTATATATCGCTGACGGCACATTGGGTTAACTTGGTGGAGGCTGGGACCGAGTCTGACCCTGGGGCTGGTCATATACTGCCGACGCCGAGGATTGCGGGGCCTACCTCGGTCCAGGTGTTTCAGACCTACTACGCCTCCTCCTCCTCCCACCCCTCCTCCACCTCCTCCTCCGAACTACCATCCGTGGGCACGGCGCCATCAGTCGGTAGCTCTAGGCACAGCAGCAGTGCCGTTGCTAAGCGACAGCAGGCGGTGCTCAAACTGCTGAGCCTAGGCGATAAAAGGCACACCGCCCAAGAGCTATTACAGGGCATCACGGCGCAGACTGATCTGTGGCTGGCACCGCTGAACCTGAAGCCAGGCATGGTTGTGTGTGACAACGGCCGTAACCTGGTGGCGGCTCTGCAACTCGGCAGACTGACACATGTGCCATGCCTGGCCCATGTGTTAAATCTGATAGTTCAGCGTTTCCTCAAGACATACCCCAATCTGTCAGATTTGCTCACGAAGGTGCGCCGCATCTGTGCGCATTTCAGGAAGTCCAGCCCAGATGCTGCCACTCTCAGGGCAGCGCAGCGCCGCCTCCAACTGCCCGCTCACCGACTGTTGTGCGACGTGCCCACGAGGTGGAATTCAACACTGACCATGTTATCCAGAGTTTACCAGCAGCGCCGAGCCATTGTAGACTGCCAGATGTCAACTTCCACCAGAACTGGTAGTCAGGTCAGTCAGCTTCCTCAAGTCTACAATGAGGAGTGGACGTGGATGTCTGATATCTGTCAGGTGCTGAGTAACTTTGAGGAGTCAACACAGATGGTCAGTGGCGATGCCGCCATCATCAGCCTCACCATCCCGCTCCTTGGCCTGTTGAAAAACTCTCTGATCAGCATGAAGTCGGAAGCTTTGCGCTCGTCACAAGAGACGGGGGAAGAAGATTCCCTTGTTGATAGCCAAAGCACCCTTAGGTCTGTTTCTCAGCGCATATCGGAGGAGGTGGAGGTGGAGGAGGATGAGGAGGAAGAGGAGGAGAATGTTGGCGAGACACAAGAGGGGACCATTGTTGAGTCCTTTACTGTTCAGCGTGTATGGGCAGAAGAAGAGGAGTTGGAGGAGTTGGAGGAGGAGGAAATGGACAGTCAGGCCAGTGAGGGGAGTGAATTCTTACGCGTTGGTACTCTGGCGCATATGGCAGATTTCATGCTAGGCTGCCTATCCCGTGACCCTCGCGTTCAAAGAATTTATTCCAGCACCGATTACTGGGTGTTCACTCTCCTGGACCCACGGTACAAGCAAAATCTTTCCACTCTCATCCCTGCAGAGGAAAGGAGTGTGAGAATGCATGAATACCAGCAGGCCCTGGTGCACAAGCTGAAACAGTATTTCCCTTCTGACAGCGCTAGCGGCAGAGTGCGTAGTTCTGCGGGACAAGTAGCGAGGGAGAGTAGGCGAGCAGGCAGCTTGTCCAGCACTGGCAAGGGTACGCTTTACAAGGCTTTTGCCAGCTTTATGTCACCCCAGCAAGACACTGTCACCTGTCCCCAGTCTCGGCAGAGTAGGGCTGATCTTTACAGAAAGATGGTGAGGGAGTACGTAGCTGACCATACCATCGTCCTAAATGATCACACAGCTCCCTACAACTACTGGGTTTCAAAGCTGGACATGTGGCACGAACTGGCGCTGTACGCCTTGGAGGTTCTTGCCTGCCCTGCCGCTAGCGTCTTGTCCGAGCGGGTTTTCAGTGCAGCTGGTGGCATCATCACCGATAAGCGTACACGCCTGTCGACTGACAGCGCTGACAGGCTGACGCTTATTAAGATGAATAAAGCCTGGATTTCTCATAATTTCCAATCTCCACCAGGTGAAGGAAGCTCAACCTGAATAATTGATCCACTCCTCCTCCTCCTCATTTTCCTCCTTCTCCTCCTCTTTGTACAGTAAAGCAGAGGAAACTGGCTATTTTTTGACAGGGCCCACTGGCTCTTGCTATAGTACTTTATGCATTTAATTTTTCTGGAGGGCCACCGACCCGGTCCTCTGTTTTAAACAATTTTTGGGAGTGCCACATACAGGCACTCAATCTATTCAATTTTTCTGGAGGGCCACCGACCCGTTCCTCTGTTTTAAACAATTTTTGGGAGTGCCACATACAGGCACTCAATCTATTCTATTTTTCTGGAGGGCCACCTACCTGCTCCTCTGGTTTGAAAACTTTTTGGGACTGCCACATACAGGCACTCAATTTTTGGGACTGCCACATACAGGCACTATCCAAATTAAATTGTCTCCATAGCAGCCTCCACACGTTGTCTCCATTGCTACCTCCAAAAGTCGTCCATATAGCTGCCTCCATACATCGTCCCTTTATCAAACGAGGTGTGTCAGGCAGAAATTTGGGTTGTTTTCATGGATTCCACATCAAAGTTGTTAACTTTGTCGCCACCCAGCTGTGTTATCCACAAAATATACTAATAAACTTTTATCATTTACCAATATTATTTCAGCGCTTCTTGCGCATCTGTTTACATTCCCCTCACCCGCCATATCCTAAACTTATAAGAACGCTACTACACTTGATCTTATACAAAAGGTTCTTAGAAGTGCTGTTTGGGGAGTAGCCTAGAGACAGGGGCTTGGATTGGCGAAAGCTCGCCTGGCAGCGGAGCGCCAACTCCATGCCAAGATCCAACTAACATAGTTTTAACTGCAGAACCTTTAATCTACTACTAGTTCACTGCCTCCATACATGGTCCCCTTATCAAACGAGCTGTGTCAGGCAGAATTTTGGGTTGTTTTCATGGCTTCCATGTTAACTTTGTCGCCACCCTGCTGTGTAATCCACAAAATATACTGGCAAACTTTTATCATGTACCGATATTATTTGAGCGCTTCTTGCTCACCTCCTTTGGTTTCTCTCTGCCACCCATTGGTTTGAAGCCTGAGTCCATTTAGGGTATGTCGCCATGCAACTCTCTAGCCTGCTGCCGCTGCCTCTGCATGCCGTCCCCTATAGTGTCAGGGTCAATTATTGCATGTTTTAGATGCTATCTAGCTTCATTCTGTCACTCTGTCATGGCCATGCTGTTGCCCATAATTTTGGCATAATGGTGCGATTAAGCAGCCTCAGAGGCATCCATGCATGCTGCCCCTGCTGTTTCCTGTCCATTTCCGTGGTGTTTCCATCCTTTTCTGAGGTTCCCAGGTGTTTGGCCAAGCTTCCCTGTGCAGAGCCTTGGTCCCCTTGAAAAATGCTCGAGTCTCCCATTGACTTCAATGGGGTTCGTTATTCGAGACGAGCACTCGAGCATCGGGAAAAGTTCGTCTCGAATAACGAGTACCCGAGCATTTTAGTGCTCGCTCATCTCTATTCATTTCCTGATCCAGCTCATAGGAAGCTGGATCCAGGTTACAGCAGATCTGAATGACTGAGATTTTACCTGCTCATGAACCCGTGATCTATAAAGCTGTGTTTATAAAGATTTATCATTATTATAATTTATGGAATTGACACAATTGATATTATTTATCAGAGCCTCTGTGCCACGTCAGTGGCGTAGAAGCCCTGAAATAATTGAAAATTCCAGCTCATTGCTATGACTTACCGCCACCATCAGGCCAGTAGGGCATTAAGGGGTGTGAAGGGGGGGGGCATGAATGGGGGGAAGCAGCCAGCCGGGAGTGGGCTGGCATGGGGCGTTAATGTCCCCACGCCTGTACACTCCCTGCAGCCGGCAAATTTATTTTAGCACAGGACCCCGCCAGATACATCAAGAGGCCCGAGCCTCTTCATGCATCAGGCTGCACAAGAGCAGTGGCATGGCTATCATATGCCAGCGCAAGAGCGTCAGCGTATGATTAATATCCCCCAAAGAGTTCAGAACAATTATATTACTGTTCAAATTAAGACGCTGAACAGCCTCTTGACTTTCTTTTACATGCCACAACCCATCATACATGCAGATTAAAATGATTCTCCTGATGTCAGAACTCGCTGATTTGTTCTGAATGGGATCAGGCTGTCTTTACACGTGGCATTTATATTGCATTTTGAAACACAATACAACAGCTGAGGAGAGGAGATTTGCATTTACAAAATGCTATATTAACGTAATGTAACATCACGTTAATAGTTATATAATTAGGCAAATATCCTCTACTCAGCTCTTCTATTGCATTTCAAATTACGATGAAAAAGCCACTTGGAAACACAGCCTCAGGTATTAGGCTTCTGTGCTTGAAAACCCCAGCCAGGACTGCCTTTGATTGACCACTGCCTTGCAGGACCTTTTCCTTGAAGAAATCTGGGTGTAAGTTTGAGTTCAGTTTGTGTGCATCTGTGGCCTGAGTAATGGAAGGCTGAAACAGTCAGATGCTAGGGGCGGAGTCCATATATATATATATATATGCTACCTTTATATTTTGCCCAGTTCCATCAGAGGATGCTGGTTAAATCTGTCTTCTGACACTTGTGTCTTTGCTATTTTGACTACTATGTGCCTTGCTTTACTGTGCACCCAACCACTGCTTTTTTTCTCGACTATTAATTTGCCTTTCATATCTGTGTTATGCCGCCATCTTGCTTTTGACCCAATACTCAATATGGAGGCCATGGAAGTTGTGGTTAACTAGATAGAGAGTATGGTTCAAATGATTTTGAATCCGGCTGAGCATGTGCAGCAGCAAGAACCCTTTCATTTTTGGTCAGTAAGTGCTAGAACCAAAAGTTGTGTTTTTTTTACTACTGTCCTTCCACAAATTGTAACTTTTTGATTTTTTTGTTTACAAAGCTAAATATAGGCTTGTTTTATGCAATACAAATTGTACTTTTTATGGGTAACATTTTATATTATATGCCATGTACTGGGAAGCAGAAAAAAAATTCCAAAGGTGGTGGAATTAGCAAAAAAGCACAATAGCTCCATATTCTGATGAGCTTTATTTTTACCCATTTTAATGTGCGTTTGAAACAACAACTCTCCTTTATTCAATAGATCAGTACAATAACAGATACAAAATTTATATACTTTAGTTATGTATTCATACCTTTCAAAAGATTCAAAAGCTTTGTAATGAAAGTATTGTGTATTGTATATTCTGACACATATAACTTTTTCACACTTCAGTGTACAGAGCTTTATAAGGTATAGTTGTTTGCGGGATGGGATTTGGGAGCTATTTTCCATTGTGGAGTTTATCACCAAGAATAATTGTTTTTGGAAAAAGGCGATATCTTACATGGGGGTGATTTTAATTCTTTACACTTTTTAAAACTTTTTAAAATGTATTTTTTACTATTTTTTCAGCCACCATAGGGTACTTGAACCCTAGAGGGTCTGATCACTTATAGAATATACCGCAATAGAAATGTATTGCAGTATATAGTAGATTTACTTCTTCTATATTACAGTCTGTGTTTAAAGATGGCGATGCTCAGCAGCACACTTGTTAGGTGCTGCGGTTTTGTTCGAGATTCAAGAACCTAATTTTCTGGTAATGATGCTCAAAGGGTAAGGATAATTTTGTCTCTTTTGCATGCAGATCCTCAGGAATGGGCATTGTCTGTGGCCCCAGATTCTTCAGATAAGTGTGCATATGTGGAAAGCCAGTTAGTCTAATTACATCAGGGCAAGCATCCATTTACTGCAGCTGTACGGAGTTTAGGAAGTTATGTGTTTCCTCTGGTTGGAATGATCGTGCTTTTAGGACAGAGTGCAGAGTAGGTATGTTCGATAATTTGTAAGGTGTCCTTACAAATTATTCATCTGTGGCTGTTAAGATGAATAGGCTCTTCTCCAACCCCTCCTCGGTCTTCTTAATCTGCATCTTCCATTCCTATTGTGGTAAACGTTGAGTCATATGAACCAATGCAGCTAGATGTGGAAGTACCCTTGCAGGTTGTCACCTGACCAAGGCAGAGACCTTTGTAAGATAGACACCCTTTGCTTCTATATTGGAGCTCCAGTAATTTCAGCCAGTCCTTTCCTACCAGACCACTGTTAACCCCTTAAGGACGCAGGGTTTTTCGGCTCATTTCTCGCTCTCCAACTTCAAAAATCCATAACTTTTTCATTTTTACGTGTACAGACCTGTGTGAGGGCTTATTTTGTGCGTAACAAATTTTACTTTCCCGTAATGTTATTTATTTTAACATGCCGTGTACTGCGAAGCTGAAAAAAATTTCCAATGTGGAAAAATTGAAAAAAAAACGCACGTCACGTTCTTGTGGGCTCAGTTTTTACGACTTTCACTCTTCGCTCCAAATAACACGTCAGCTTTATTCTTTGGTTCGGTGCGATCCCGGTGATACTAAATTTATACCGGGTTTATTGTGTTTTGATACATTTTCAAAAATTAAACGATGTGTACAAAAAAGAAAAAAAAAATTTTGCCATCTACTGACGCTAATAACTTTTTCATACTTTGGCGCACAGAGATGTGTGAGGGGTCATTTTTTGCGAAATGAGGCTACGTTTTCATTGCTACCATTTTGAGGTCTGTGCGACATTTTGATCATTTTTATTTTATTTTTTATGTTATGTAAAAAGGTGTAAGAGTCGCATTTCGGACATTTGGGCGCCATTTCCCGCCTCGGAGGTCACTGTCGCCCGTAACCGTTTTTATATTTTGATAGATCGGGCATTTTGGGACGCGGCAATACCTAATATGTTTGTGATTTTTACTGTTTATTCTGTTTTATATCCGTTCTAGGGAAAGGGGGGTGATTTGAACTTTTAATATTTTATTAATTTTTTTTATTTTTTAAACTTTTTTTTTCTTTTTTTTTCACTATTCACTATTCACTAGGGTACATTAACCCTAGATGGTCAGATCTCTCCTACCATATACTGCAATACTACAGTATTGCAATATATGGCATTTTTGCACACTATACATTACAATGAGCCACAGGCTCATTGTAATGGATATGCAGAAGCCATGTATCCTCGGGTCAAACGAAGACCCGAGGCTACCATGGCAACCGATCGCCGCCCCCCGATGACGTTCGGGGGCACGGCGATCGTAACAAAGATGGCGGCGCCCGCGCACCGCCGTCTTTTAAATGCCGCCGGCGACTTTGCCGGCGGCAACGGAGGGGTTAATAGCCGCGATCGGTGCAAGCACTGACCGCGGTTATTAGCGGTGGGGGTTTTCTGCAATATGCAAAAACCCCCACCTTTGTATGAAGAGGACTCAGCCCGTGAGCCCTCTTCATACATCCCTTATACCTCTGCGCCGTAGAGCTACGGCGCAGAGCGTTAAGGGGTTAAGGAAGTGTCAGAACCTAAATGATAATCAAGGAGGTCACTTAGTTGCCCAGGTATTTTCAACACCTCAGATGAGGACCCCCTTTTGTTTGTTCCTTGATTAGGGGTCTAGTAAGACCATTGTTGACTCTGGGGCCAAGTACATCAACAAGTCCATTAGTCTTGGTTTATTTAAGTTACAAAACCCTGAAACTGTCTATTTTGCCTCCTAAACTTGATGTATCTGCTATTGTGTTCTGACTATACACTTTAGAAAGAGAAATAAAATGTTATTACTTAAAAAAAAATGTAAAGGAAAATAAACCTTTTTTGGTAGCAACTGTAAGCTCGTCATGGTATTGGAGAATAGACTTCAATACAAGGGGAAGTTGCTCTCCCATGACAGATTTACCCTTGACACACTCAGTGTCTCCTTGACTGATTACGGCAACATCTAAGAAGGTAAGACTCATTGAATGGCAGACAGAACAGTCCCAGAGTCATGGTAAAGTGAAGGATTTTATATGTCAGCATAAACACTTTCATTTAGATGACAACAAAAATTTACAACGTTAGAAATAGCTGAGCTTCATCTCCTGTCATTCAGGAATTCTTCAATTAGTTTTTAATAAAACGCTCCAAGTCTATCATTTTTCACCAAAATAGGGTAAATATTAAATACTCAACCTTCTATAGGCATAAAACCATCTTATGCACAGTAATCTATGTGAGGCCTGTTGGGATAGGTTTCAGTAGGCCGGTTTGTTAAAGAAAATCTAAAAAATTATGTTTAAAAAATCCCAAATGCGGGGGATTAATTTCAAGGCTATTCAGGCATTTGCATAATAAAGTGTGGCCCTTACTGAAATACTTGATGCTCAGTGGAACTTATCTTTAAAAATGTGCTGGACACAAATGACCCTGAAAGACAGGTATTTTATTCCACAAGCAGAAGTAGATGTGAGGGTAGATTCCTCTGTCCTAATCTGTAATTTAATAAACCTGTAACATAACTTGTTAAAAACTTTATTTTAGAAATATGTAAATGAACTGCAGAGGCAACTGGGGTGTATACTAGCCTGGCTGGGCACACGCACCAGTAGCCTCTGCTGTTCATTTACATATTACTAAAATAAAGTTTTTAACAAGTTAGGTTAGGTTCCAAGATTAAATTACAGATGAGGGCAGAAGCAGGCAGGAAAAATCTACAATCAGATCTATTTCTGATAGTAGATTCCTCATTGTAGGTTTCCTTTAAAGAGGTTGTCCAGGATTTTTAAAGCAGGAAATGTGGTGAAATTAAGACATTTTTACTCCTCTGTTAAATCCCTGTCATGTTTGATTATATATTATATATATGTATATATGTATATATATATATATATATATATATATATATATATATATATATTCATTTATTTTACTAAGTTCCCTGCTTTTAGTGTTTTTTTAAATCCGTTAACATATACAGGACATAGATTTTGTTGAAGATATTATTTTATACTGTGATAATTCTTATACTAAAGATGTTTTCTAGTCTCCCCATTCTCACATTATTTCACGTCACTATTTTGTTACACAGGGTAAATGCATACTGTAATGTTTGTGAATTTTGTTTAATTCAGTTATGTTTCCTTGGCACATATATTCAGCTAGAATGGCACATTTATTCATGAAAATATACTGATCTTTATTCATATTAAGAAATTAGCTACATTTTCCTTGCTGCTTTCAAGTCAAATATACATTTTTAGCAATTTGCCAGGTTTTGTTTTACTTCCTAAGTGTCCTTGAATTTGAACTGCCAAAACCATTACTTGAAAATTGTTCTGGCTGCTGCTATGAAAAGGGCATTCTATAGCTATATTTTCCATCTTAAGATGTAATGAATAGTTCCATGTGCACGGAGAATTTAGGCAGACAAGCCAATGTAAATTATTATAATTACTGAAATGGTGTCTCAATCAGTTTCCATAAAATGCATTTATTATAAGTAAACTGCTGTAAGACTACAAAGAAAACATTTAATATGTGCCACCTTGATGGTTGGTCTGTTTCTTAAATGGTGATGAACCATTTTTGCATTTCCTTTATCACCAACACATTCCAAAACTGATATTTGTTTAATTTTTCTAGGTTCAGTTGTTAAATGCTTAGTATTTTGCATCAAACGTGTACTTCCTAATGGCATCATTTAATTCAATCTACAGCAAATCTATGAAAAAAAGTCGGATGGAATCGGAAAAAAAAGCAGTTGAGCATTTTTATCGTGTCCAATGTTAAACAAAAATAACAGGTTATGTTCCCCAATAATTTGCTTTCATGAATAGGCTTTCAAACAGGAAAATGTGTTTAATTTGGGTGTTCCGGGATCTGTACAATGAAGGGAATGCACACCAAGATGAGTGCTGCAGTCTCTTCACTACCAAAAACAGCACTGAATAATGTACAGTGCATGTGCTTGGTATTGCAGCTCTGTCTCATTTACTTAATTCCCTTATCCTGCTTAGAAGGTGATTTTTTTTTATATATGAAACAGTGAGCACTTCTATTCACCTTTTTTTTTAAACCCCTGCAAGTGCATGTAGCCAATATTTTTACATAATCTTATCATATTACCTTATTTGTTGACATGGAAGTAGATTTATAATTTGCCATATACAAATCCCCACTCTGCGGCGCTGACCGAGTGCGCATGCGTGGGGCAGGAACGCCTAGGGGTGGAGATGGTATGGAGGGGGAAATAATGGCAACTACTGACAGTTCACTAGCAATTGCAATTATTCAACTCCCATTTTCTGGCATAGAGGCCCTGATAAATATCCCCAAGAAACTCCAAGATTTTCAGTCATCAACGATTATTCCAAATAAAAAACCTTTAATGGATTTCCACTTAAATGACTGCCCCGTAAGCTGCACTACATCAAAGCAATTCTTCTTCTTTTCTACATTGTCCTGACCAATGTTTTTGAAGTTGACTAATGAGACAAGATAAACCAAAGAGAATATAAAACATTTTACAAAGAGAACATTGAATTTATTCCTATACTTGGTTTCACTGCATCTTCAAGGCATGTGTGCCATCAATAAAGTGTAAGAAGCATTTACTAACATTTCCCATGAGACATCTATGCCCATCTTTCTTGAATAAGTTGTTGTGCTCACATGTTTTGCATGAAAAATGCTTTCATCCTTTACCTTATCGATTTCCTTGTACCATATTTTGATATATCTCCTTTCCCACATTAATCCCGCAGAGTGCTGGGTGAAGCGAAATAATTATTTCTCCTGACAGAGGAGGAGGTTTGCCTATTACTAGAAACCGCATGCAAGCAACACGTCTCTAAAACTATTGATTGAATATGTGACAAACCAACTAATTCATTGAACCTCTTCATTTCCAATAAGCCAGCGTCAAATGTCAAAATATCATTAATGTGTTTAGGTAAATTATGAATTTAGTCAACTTTCAAAACTGAAATACTTGTGTATATATGGGGAAATGTTTCCTGATTTTCCTCCGTTATAGTACTAGCCATAGTACTATTATGGGATTTTATGTCATTGGTGGTGAAAAATAATTCTGCACAGCAGTGATACCTGTAACAAACATTATATATCATAAATCTTAACCACCAAAGTTATCTTTTTTCTCGTAGAACATAATTTTTTTTTCTACTGCCTATACATGCTAGATTAATATAGAAGGATTACATTAAGCAGAATTATTTTTAGAATTCTCAGTTACTCAAAGGTTAATAGTAACACAATTTTGTGTCATATACAGTATATATTGTAATGCATACTGTAGGACTGTATGCTCTGCCTTCAATAGTGCCATATGCCTTGTACACAGGATGCTTCTGTACAGAAAAGTAAAGCACATCGCACTGTTCTATATAATTGATAAAAGAATACTGTTTCCATACTGGCTGGAGTACGTTTCCTGGGTTTTACAGATTTGCTATACAATGTTGTCTATGGTGTAATTTAATATGCCCCATCACTGTAAATGACAAGGTTTGGGGACAGACCTCACCCCAAATAAACATGCACATCCTGTAGTTTATCCACATGACCAACAGCAGGAGACAGGCTGTAACACATAACCTGGCTCCTTCTGAATTTTCTCTGAACAAGAAATATTACCACCACAATCAGCACTGTCCATGGTATCCAAGGAGCTAGACAGAAGGAACAAGATTCTTCCATAGCCCCCTAGCCAGTGGCTGGGTCTTATAGATTTGATGTTGGTGTAAAGCTGACAGTTATAATACAATGTATTAAAGAGGAATTGCAGTAAATTCTATGAGCCATCAAGGTATTGATTGTAATGTCATTTCCCCTTCATTTATTATATTTGTATTTATTTATATTTCCCATTACATTTTTAAAAACAAAAAAAGCCCCACAAAATGGGCATCACCGCAGTTGTAATAATCGAGGCAAAAATAATATGCTATTATTTTGCATGTGCAGCGAAAATAGCATAAAAATGTATGAATATGTATGAATACTATAAAACCAGTGACTTAAAAATATTTATAGGCAAAATTGTTAGCATGTGAATTTTATCATACGGAGAACAGAGTGAGAGGCTTTTGACTAGGGTCAGGAAGTAAGATTTTCTTCTTATGAAGACTATTAAGGTGACCTTGCAGGTGTGTGTAGACATAGTCATTGATTTAAGGTTACAAGGTAGCAAAAGAGGTATGGTTTTCCTTGTCCCATCCTGAAAAACTAATTTGCATATTTCCACTAAAGGAAAGACACAAGAGCAAAGGAAAAAAAATTTTTTATATGCACCAGGATCAGAAGGCTGAAGGCTCCAGATGAGTATACATACAGTAAACTATAGTATAGTTAAATGAAGTTTATTGGATGGGCAAGCTTCAACCCCGATGTATAGATCAGCATATATTTTTGTACACAGTCATCCATTTACCCAAATAAGATAATATATGTTCATGTGTTCTCAGGAACAAAGTCAGTTGGGAAACCGTGCTATTGACTTATGATGAATTACAACGAGAAGCTAACATGGGCAGAATAAAGCCTGTATTTCATACTCTTAAGTATGTATTATTGGAACTTCAAGTAAGATTTAATGTTAGTCTGGCGAGGTCAACCCTCTTGTGAGCCACAAATAGAGAACATCTCTTTTATAGACAATTGTGCATACAATTTAATGCTAGTTAAACTCATTTAGCTCATAGCCGATGCAAGAGAATTGGTCTTTTGGAATGTATTTTGTCACTAAGAGGCTTTGCCAACCATCCATAAACATAGTGACAAGTCTCAATTGATTTCATAGGGCATTTTAAAGTCAAACTAGCTCAACAATTAAACCCAATTGTCAGTGTCAGCATAATGCTTAAAGCCATTCTGTCATATTCTCAATACAAAATAACATTACAACATTACTTACAGACCCATAACATGACAAAGATATATTTTCCACTCATTTATAATTCAGTTCCCTCATGTAATAAGTTATTAATTACAATTACTGTAATATAATAGCAATTTTTCAAACATAATTTATAATACTATATAAACTGTACATGATTAAAGCAAATTATTCTTTATATCTTATATATCTTAGATTTTATTTACTGGCATTAAGGCAAACCAGTGCCATCTGCAAAGAGTTATTGTTTTGATTGTTCTTCATCAGTGCTGAGAAGGAACTAGCATGGCTGTAACAATTGTGTTCGCTGGGGGTGAGGCAGCGACTGGGCCCACAGGGAGATGGGGGCCGTGGGAGATTTTAAAGTGTGACCGCTGATGGCCCCTTCCTTCCCAAGCAGTCCTACAGTGGCGGGTCTGGCTGGGACTGGTCCTCCGCTGCTCTCCATAGTAAAAGATTGGGTCAGAGCTCTGTCAATCTCAGCGGGTTAACTATTGCTGATCCAGAGCTGACAGGCAGCTGAGACGGGTGTGGTGTAATCAATCATTACAGCCCAGCAACTAAAACCATGTTCACATAACATTAAAGAGCAAGACCCAGATAAAATCAACATCTCCTTAGTCTCCAAGCAGGGACTGAGAAAAACATTGCCACAGATATAACAGCTAGTTTCAATATATTTTATAAATACCTACACCTAGACCATGCCAAAAATTGGTTACCTGCATATAAATGAAACACAAAGTCATTTAAAAATGTAAACTTTATTGGTTACTCAAAAGATACATATTTATTATAGTTGCTAGGACTTTAAAACCAATAAAAACAACACATTGGTGGACAGAAATCGGTACAACGCCTGGTCAATCCTACATAAATAAACATATAGGGGCAGATTTATCAAGCTGTCTGAAAGTCAGAATATTCCTAGTTGCCCATGGCAACCAATCACAGCTCCCCTTTAAAATATTCATGAACACTTGTTACATGAAAGCTGAGCTGTAAATGGTTGCCATGGGCAACTAGGAATATTCTGACTTTCAGACAGCTTAATAAATCTGCCCCATAGTATATGGCATATATTTAATCTACATATATATATATAAAAAGTGCATAGATAACCACTCAAAAATACCAACCAGGCTGCAAGCCAGAATGAGGACCAGGGGTGACCATACCACCACAGAACCCAGACGCAGGTTTTACTGTCGCTTCCTTGAGTGGTGCAAATTTGCGGCCGCATACACAACAATGGTGGCAGCATGGCACGTTCCACGCCGTACACATGCTCTGTCTTTCCCCGGGTGCTGTGTGGTGCTGATTTCTATGGAGAGAAAAGGGGCTGAGCAGCGTTTACCCCTACTCCTCTCTAGTGTGCCTCCAGGCAGGCATACATGTGTGTGAATGTACCCATAGGCATAAAATCATTAGGATAATTGAAATGTTTTCACTATAAGTCCACAACATTGTAAAGACAACATATTACACACAAGAACAAATAAAAATGACTTTGTTCTAGGGCACACAAGTAATAACAATGTACACCATATTACATGTTAATATAGAAGCAGAAACATTCTTTTCTATCAATTATTTATGAAATATATATACCTGATTGTGCTTGGACTCTTTGCTGGAGGATGAGTAGTTGTGTCAGAAGAGTGGTATAATCCTCTATTTTGTAAGTTTCTGTACAATATATATTTTAGTACCTTACTTTTTGTGGCAAGGACATGGATTTCCAGGATGATTCTTACACTTTAGGAATCATAGATCAAATAAGACAGCTGGATGTATAGATAGCAGAAAAGGTAAAATGTGTTGTGTGCCTTTCCAGATACAAGAATGTTTGCAATGTCCTTGGCCAAACATTCAGATAATGCATTTAAAAAAAACTGTTCCACCGCTCCAACAATACATGCATCATACATGGGTAAAAATAAAAAGGCAAGAGCTTTTTAACTGGAAGAAAGAAAGACAGCACGGTGCCGCGATTCACTAACATTGTGCGCCCGATATCCTGCATCTGTCACTTTCCCGCTCAGGTCCGCCCCAGTTCACCATCTTTGCAAGACAATTTTAATCTTAAATACCCTGCTCAGTCCAAATCAGTTATATCGGCCGATGGCCCGTCCCCGATTTCTTTCGCATGAAAGCTGGCACCGCAGCGCCAAATCCAATCACATGCAACATAATCTAAATAGTTGTCCCACCGGACGCAAATCCCGAATATCATGAACAGTTTGATGGAAATGCGATCCGCAGACCCTTAGTAAATAAGCCCCATTGAGAAAAGTGTATGCGCTATTTATACATTTTATTAAAAGTCAAGAAATGTGAAGCATGCTATCCTTATTAGAAAAAAAAGGGACTAAGATGGACAGACAAGATTTGATGCACATAGTACACATTGGCCCAGATTTATTAAAGCCTCTGCGACAGTTTTCTGTGGGACTTTGCATGTTTTTTCTATTGCAATCTGCTTGCACATGTAAAAAATGGTGCACTCTGTTGGAGCAATGCACGGGCACCAGATTCCTGGAGAACGGGCACCACAATTCATGAATCCGTTTGCACCATTTTTGGGTGATTGTGGGGTCCAAGTGCATATACTGAGGAACGGAGATTGGCTTATTCCCTGATGCAATTATTGTACAACCTACTAAAAATATTATGGCTGAAAGAGAAAGTAGCAACTATAGAATAAAAAGTTTCATCAACTGCAATACAAAAAATGTAGTATACGTATACACTTTCAACAGGGTCATGATGGTGTGGTGACTGGTATAAGAGACATTGGGCTAGAAAGCGTTAAGAGGTCATACAGAGATGGAGACTAGAACATGGCTACTCAATAGAGAAGGTTTTTGGATTTTAATGATGAATACTGTTGTTCCTTATGGTCTCAATATGAGAAATGACTTGGTAATGTTGTATAGTTTTTTCATTCACAGTATATATATTGTAAAGTTTTCAGCATTGTACTTATATCTTGTATATACTTGTGATTTTATTTCAGTTCTTCTGTTGGACATTTTTTAGTCACACACCTGAACTAATCATGTAGGGGGCCGGGTTTCTGTTTGGGCAGATACTTAAGGTTGAGATTTGCTCATGTTAGTTCACAATAATTGAGGATCTTGACGGTCATAAACGCATCAGATTGCCTGTTTTGTAATGCTTTTAATGCTGTTTACGCGACTTATAAAGCTAGATGTCGATTCTGCAAAGACGTTGGAGTGTTCTTCTGAGGTGTCATTCATCTAGTAAAGTCAGTTACAGTTGTAAAGGTTTAGAATATCCACACCACTTAGTTATATGATATATAATTTCAAAATGTTTTTTTTTACATCTCTCCAACTAATCTTACCCTCTGTGCAAAGAGAACCATTTGATTTCCTCTTTATTAACACATTAACTACATGTTTATGTGGAGGCCCACTCCTGCACTTAGAAAATGAACTTTCTTTTTATGTTAAAAAGCACAACAGCTTCAGGGGGAGTGAGCAGCTAATTTGGCTGAGAGGGTTTTATAGATAGCCTCATATATCTATTAGCCCCATATCTCAGGATAGGAAGAAGCCGACAGAATGATATTGGTATTGTTGAAATTATTGTCAGCTGTGCTAAAACAATTTTTTGTCAAGTAACTTTACAGTTACACATTACGGTTAATAAAGGATATTCCTTAAAGGGGAACTGTTATCACAAATGGAATTTTTCAGTGATGACAGGTTCCAAAAGCCCATATTATGCAAATTACAAAGCTGCCTTTGTTTAATCTTTGATTCTATTGCTTTCTTTATAAATGTTTTAGTTTATCTTACCTGGCACCATGACAGAATCCTGTGCTGAGTCCAGGGGTAAGGTGATAATTGTGAGTTGTATGTATACAAATTCATATAATCAATGAGAATTGTAGAAACCTATGCAGAGAAAAATATTGACCTCATTTCTGTAGTTGGTGACATCCACATAGTACAGTCATGGCCATAAGTTTTGAGAATGATACAAATGTTAATTTTTACAAAGTCTACTGCATCAGGTTTTATAATGTCTATTTGCATATACTCCAGAATGTTAGAAAGAGTGATCAGCTTAACAGCAATTAATTGCAAAGTCAATATTTGCCTAGAAAATGAACTTTTTCCCCCAAAACACATTTCTTCAACTTCATTGCAGGCCTGCCTTTAAAGGAGCAGCTAACATTGTTTCAGTGATTGCTCCATTAACACAGGTGTGGGTGTTGATGAGGACAGGGCTAGAGATCAATCTGTCACGATAAAGTAAGAATCACACCACTTTAAACACTTTAAAAGGAGGCTGGTGCTTGGCATAATTGTTTCTCTTCTGTTAACCATGGTTATCTCTAAAGAAACACGTTCAGTCATAATTTCCCTGCACAAAACTGGCCTAACAGGGAAGCTGTTAGAAAGATTGCACCTCAGTCAACAATCTATCGCATCATCAAGGAACTCAAGGAGAGAGGATCCATTGTTGCCAAAAAGGCTCCAGGGCGCCCAAGAAGGACCAGCAAGCACCAGGGCCGTCTCTTAAAAGTGTTTCCACTTTGGGATCGGGCCACCAGCAGTGCAGAGCTTGCTCAGGAATGGCAGCAGGCAGGTGTGAGTGCATCTGTACGCACTGTGAGGCGTAGACTCTTGGAGCAAGGCCTGGTGTCAAGGAGGGCAGCAAAGAAGCCAATTCTCTTAAAAAAAACATCAGGGACAGACTGATATTCTGCAAAAGGTACAGGGAGTGGACTGCTAAGGACTGGGGTAAAGTCATTTTCTCTGATGAATCCCCTTTCCGATTGTTTGGAACATCTGGAAAACAGCTTGTTCGGAGAAGACAAGGTGAGCGATATCACCAGTCTTGTCTCATGCCAACTATAAAGCATCCAGCAACCATTCATGTGTGGGGTTGCTTCTCAGCCAAGGGAATCGGCTCTCTCACAGTCTTGCCTAAAAACACATCCATGAATAAAGAATGGTACCAGAATGTCCTCCAAGAGCAACTTCTCCCAACCGTCCAAGAGCAGTTTGTTGATCAACAATGCCTTTTCGAGCATGATGGAGCACCTTGCCATAAAGAAAAGGTGATAACTAAATGGCTCAGGGAACAAAACACAGAGATTTTGGGTCCATGGCCTGGAACCTCCCCAGATCTTAATCACATTGAGAACATTGCAAAGATTGACTTGCTGCATTAACTCATTCTGTCAATAAAAGCTTTTGTTACTCATAATACAATTGCACTTGTATTTCTGTATGTGATAAAAACATCTGACAAACACACATAAAAACCAGAGGGCAACAGAACATGTGAAAATATAATATTTGTGTCATTCTCAAAACTTATGGCCATGACTGCAGAATCTATACAATTAATTTAAAAAAACAGGAAAACATAATGAAACAAAAGATCATTAAAATGCAGGGAAACAACAATTCCAAATTAACTGGTGGCTATGAACTAATTTGGATTTGTGTTCATTGTGTAAACTAATTTATTGAAAGAAACCAGCTTATATTTAAGATACTTGCCTTTGAAGTGGTAGACATCAATTCAAGAGCAGGTGCCAATGCAGCATGACCTTCTTAAAATAATTTTATGTCCCAATGCCCCAGCAGCTATACCATTTTATAAAAAAGTAATTGTGCCTGCTAAGCTTTTATTATCTTAATGCATAAAGATAATAATATTGTTTCATATTAAACATGATTTTATGTACTAATCATATATAAAATCTGTATATTTTATGCATTATTAAGTCTATTAATAACCTTAAATGAAATGCATTAGCTGGTATATAAGTTATCATTAATTACCAACATGTTTTACATTTATAAGGCCATGGATGCCAGGAAAGAAAATGCAAAAACTCATATTCTTCTACAATGTAATAGAAAAATCTTCCTCAACATACTCTCTTGGCTCCTTTTATATACATTTAGAAACTAATGTAAAACTTTTATACAGAAGAAATTATTTTCATTTATAATAATCTAATTAAAATGCCAAAAGCAATTTCTTTTTTGCCTAGATATTAGTCACTGAAGATCTAATTAGCTAAACAAGATGAATGGATGGATGGGTGGATAAATAGTAATATTACAAATATTCTGATATTTTATTATTTAAATAGCTCTTATTATACAGATTACAGTTATTTACTATAATCCCAAAGGTATGTTTGTCAACTGTTCTAAAAACTTATATAAGCGAGAATATCATGTGTTTCAGGTGTACATTATTCAAGGCACAATTGCCCATTGATGGTGCTAGGTGACACCTGGGACCAGAGTCTAAGTGGCACCTGGTCTTCACCAGAGCCCACCGCAAAGCGGGATGAACTTGCCGTGTCAGGGTACCACCAGGTGATTCCACAAGTGCGACTAGCCTATGGTGGCAGCTGAGGTCAAGGTACCGTAACGAAAGACAGACTCGTGGTCAGGTCCAGACACAGGGTCAAGGCAGGCGGCAGAGATGCAAGGTCACGTCCAATCCAGGTTCAGCAACGGGAGGTCCAGGCAGATGGGAACGGGAACACAGGCACACGGGACACAGGAACACAGCAACACGGAGGAACTCTGGTAACACAGGAACACGGAGGAACTCTGGTAACACAAGACCACACTGGAATGCTGGAATATGCAGGAACGCAGGAATATTGCTGGGGGGCTTTTTCTAAGGCTGTAAGGCACAAATATCCAATTATCAGCGTGCTGGACCTTAAATCTTTGCGAGCCAACGCACATCCTAGGAGACAGGAACGCACCCGCAAAGCCGCAGGAGCCACAGAGACCGCCACTGGAGCCAGGAGAGGTGAGTTCTCCTGCGGATAGGGTACGGGGGCATGTGGAGGTACATGGGTGCGTCTGCGACACAGTATATGGGTCGCCGGGGCACCCGTAACATCCCCTTAGGTGCAGAATTTTGTGGTGTTGCAAACATAGCTGGCGCAGATACTTTATAAATACTGTGTAAGCAGTTTGAACATTCTTTTCAGTGCAAAGTCAGATAGAAAACAGTTGAAAACACTTTAATAAATGTGGGCCAATGACTATTAAAGGGCAATTCAGGACACTAAATCCTAATGCACCTGTGGTGTAATGTCCAAAATTGCTACAATAAATCTTTGGTCTGAGGCCACTATAAAAAAAATAAACATTTATATCTACCCAGAGATGGTAACGCTGGCTACTTACAACTGCCTTCCTCATCATTTTCCCAATCATATCCACTTCTGTGTCTGCAGTTTGGCCCACTGGTTCATCCTCCTACAGATTCCATGAGTGATCCAGAAGGATTTCACCTTGCAGGGTGACTGGAGGGCAAACACCTACACAAACAGAAAATATATGTAAAAAGTTAGAATGAGGTAAATCCAGTCAGTGTGCATCAATAAGGTAAAGATCGACACAACTTTCATGAAATGACTACACAACCCACCAATACACAAAAATAAAGAACCGTGGTCCAAAGATAAATTATTATACTATAAATATATATCATTTTATTAATCATAATATGTTTTATATTGTAGGCATTCAATGAATATAGGAAGAGGAGCACAAAAAAACAGACAACCAGGCAGTGTGTCAATATATCAGTACATAGGCAAATAAAGTGCAACATATAAAGCATGTATTGGTGAGTGGATGACAGCTGAATATAAGAAAGCATAGAAATATGTACACATTATATAATATACCTTGTCAGTACAGATATAATTAAATCAGACAGTGAGAGTTCCCAGATCTGCTATTATTCTATCCCACAATAGTACAGCAGAAACCAGGTCCAGTGTATCCAGCCAAAGAGCCCACAATGTCTCATTGAATAATATGACTTCCAACTTACTCAAACTAGTCCATAAGCCTCATTCTTTTCTTTTCAAATATTTTTTCATTGAGTAGTTTTATCCTTTTATAGACAGAAAACAAAACATTAGAGAACAGCTTGGTATAGTTCTTTTTACAGATTGTTCTTGCAGATATCTTTTCAAAGTCGTGAAAGTATTATCTTGACATCATGAAAATGATGGGTTTACTTACTAGTCAGAAATACCATAACAAAGTAACACATTAGTAGTATAATTACAGTAAAGTAGAACAATAGTGCAATAATTCTTAATTAACAATAAGAATCTGGACAGAATTAGAGCAGTAATGTTCGGTACAGTGATTGTACAATGGAATGACTTGAAGGATTCCTAGAGAGCTAAAGGGAGGTAGACGCCATGGGGTGTGAGGATAGGGCGAGTGGAAAGGTATTGGTATTGGTGGAGTAAAGATGTAGAGCTATGTCCTAAAAAGCTGAATGGCGAGCATGGTTCAGAAGATATAGAAATTTGAAATGTGCCTTCTTCCAGTCTGTAAGCTTATCTCACAGTTTGCAGAATTGCAATAGTACATGCACCCTCAGCATTTCTAGCTGAACTTGGGGAAAAGGTGATGGAATGATGCTGAACATATTTACCACATATGTTGGTAAAAGTTTATTCAGTTTTATTACATATTAAAAAACTTTAATAGGAAAAATTACAGAAAAGCTTTTTCTTTCACATTTGGAGTAATTTATTGTCTAAAATTATAAAGAAATAAGTATGTAATTTATAAAAGTATCCTATTAAGTTAAAGTTTCAAAAGTCAGGAAAAAATAAGTAAAAATAAAAGTAAAATTTGTTTTGATATGTAAAGTTTTTCCAAAGCTATTGTCTCTTAACCCTTAAAGACCTGGCCTGTTTATGATTTATACTGTTTATTTATATTCATATCAGTTCTAGGGAAAGGGGGTTATTTTAATTTTTAGGGCTTTTTTAAAATATATATTGATATTTTTTTTTTTTTTTTTTTTTTAAATTTTTACTTTCACTATTTTTCAGACCCGTTAGGGTACTTATGGCAGTATATGGGCATTTTCTACCTAATTCATTAAAATGTACAAATTGCATATTGTAATGAATGGGTAAAAATGAGACAGCCTCGGGTCTTGCAACCAATTGCCGCTCACCGATGACATCACGCATGGGCGCTGCCACCTTTTTGAAGCCGACAAAAGCTTTGCCGGCAGCGATCAACAGCGATCGGTGCTAGCTAGGTGTTACCGGTAAGTCATAGTATCATAGTTTATATGGTTGAAAAAAGACACTTGTTCATCAAGTTCCACCTTGGAAGGGAAGAGATTGCATGAGTAAGGGATTTAGGGGAAAAAATTCTATATAACATAACCATCAATGTTATTTAGGTGTAAAAAGGCATCTGGACCCTTCTTGAAGCTCTCTGCTGTCCCTGCTGTGACCAGCGCCTGAGGCAGGCTATTCCACAGATTGACAGTTCTCATAGTAAAAAAGCCCTGTCGCCTCTGGTAAATAAACCTTGCCCCCTCGTCTTTTGATTTTATTTAATCTGAAACAACTTACCACCATATTTTTTGTATGGACCATTCATATATTTATATAAATTACTCATGTCCCCTCATAGTCCTCTCTCTTCCAGACTAAATAAACCAAGTTGTTTTAATCTTTCCTCATAACTAAAACCCTCCATACCCCTTATCATTTTTGTGGCTCTACTTTGAATCCTCTCCAGCTCCAGGGCATCCTTTTTATGGACCGGTGCCGAGAACTGGACAGCATATTCCAGGTGAGGCCGAACCAATGCCTTGTACAGTGGTAATATTGTATCCCTATCAAGAGTCCATTTCACTTTTTATACATGACAAGATCCTACCGGCTTTAGAGGCAGCTGATTGACATTGCATGCTGTTATTCAATTTATGATCTACTAGTACCCCCAGGTCCTTCTCAACAAGGGACTCTCCCAGATTTACTCCCCCAAGGACATATTTTGCCTGTGGATTACTAGCCCCCAGGTGCATAACCTTACATTTATCCACATTGAACCTCATTTTCCAAGTAGATGACCAAACACTCAGTTTGTCCAAGTCACCCTGCAGTCTATGAACATCTTCCATAGACTGTATTACACTACACAGCTTAGTGTCATCGTCAAAAATAGACACAGCGCTATTAATTCCTTCCTCTATATCATTAATAAATACATTAAATAGTAGTGGGCCAAGTACAGAACCCTGGGGTACACCACTCATAACTGGTGACCATTCCGAATAGGAATCATTGACCACAACTCTCTGGATACGATCCTTCAGCCAGTTTGCAATCCAATTGCAAATTATTTCTGCCAAACTAATAGACCTTGTTTTACCCATCAGGTGTCTATGAGGGACAGTGTGAAATGCCTTTGCAAAGTCCAAGAACACAATATCCACAGCAGCTCCTCCATCCAGGCACCTGCTCACCTCTTCATAGAAGCAGATCAGGTTAGTTTGATAACTTCTTAGTAAACCCATGCTGGCTGTCACTTAATATACTATTTGCTGTCACATACTCCAGTATATAGTCTTTTACTAACCCTTCCAATATTTTCCCCAAAATAGAAGTTATGCATACAGGCCTGTAATTGCCTGGCAAAGTTCTAGAGCCCTTTTTATATTTTGGCACCACATTTGCCTTGAGCCAGTCACTTGGCACCACACCAGACATAACGTAATCCCAGAAGATTTTAGACAGTGGTACAGCAATAACAGAACTCAGTTCTTTAAGAACTCTGGGGTGTAACCCATCTGGTCCAGGAGCCTTGTATACATTGATTTTATTGAGCTTAGATTGGATCATGTCTACATTCAGCCAGTCTAGTATATTACAGGATGCATGACCCGCACTGGCACCATCCACGTCAGAAGTTCTTTCTTCTATTGTATAAACGGAGCTAAAAAAAACCTATTAAGTATCTCCACCTTCTCTTGGTCTCCAGTCACCGATGCTTCATTTTCAGAATATTCCTTTTTACAGATTTTGGTAAGTTTTTTGTAAGTATTGAAAGCCTCAGGTGACCCGTTAGATTTATATTTTTTGAATGCCCTCTTTTTCTCATTAATTGCCCTTTTAACTGTAGCTGTAAGCCACGTGGGGTGTAATCTGGCCCGTCTATACTTGTTACCTATTGGAAATGACTATGAAACAGTACCGATGAGTGAGGAGATAGGAAACACAAGTTGTAAAGTACTATTGTTCTGGAATGGAATTGTAGAGTAAAACCTTCTCCTCACACAGTTCGATACCATGTGGCTGATTGGAAAAACAATGAATGGATACCTATTGGTCTTCCACAAATGGAAGAGAGAATCCAACACAATAGCACAGAGACCAAAGGTCAAGATAAAAGAATTTTGTACTTTATTTTAAATCAAATAGTGATGGTAAAATAACAAAATGACAAACACTGGTGATGAATGATACAACCCCAAGGGGGACACAAAAGAAGCTGTGGCCCAGGCAGCAAAAACATCACAATAAGTACCTATGAAGTAGCAGCAACTGTGGCTATGCCATTATGTACATGGGAGCTGTAGATATACAGTGCAATAAAGTTTGTAAACCAGTAAAGTGCATGTGCATATAAGATAGATAGATATGGTGTATCTTACCCATGTATAGGGATGATCGTTGCCTGGGTTGACAGCGCCCCGACGCGCGTTTCGGCTGGCGTGCAGCCTTCGTCTGGGGGTGGAGTCGTCAGGACAACGAGCCACAATATATTTAGAGATTAGCCAATGAATAACCTGAGATGTGAACATGTGGTCCGATCACGTGAGTGATCATGTGTAGCGGTCACGTGGGTAATCACGTATGCCGGTCATGTGGGAGGTGACGTCATGGTCTCGCGGGAAGGCACTCGGAAGCGACGGTAGCGTAGCGGCGCACGGGAAAAATGCAGTATTAAAAGTCGGCGCATGCGCAACAGTAAATAGGTGCTGTCAGTGATATGTATCCTGCTTGTACCCAAGACTAAGAGCCGGAGTTACAGGTAACTCCAATACTGGTAAAGAAACACAAACCTACATAATGATGTGTACCAGAATGAATGTGATATACATGAAGCGTGCCATTATATAAAGAAGGATATTACATTATATATAAGAAAGAGGAATCTATACACATGAAAATCATTATGCTATTTTTGTCATAAATGAAATTAATCATACACCATTAGCTGAGTAATATCTGAGTGACAATAAAAATGTTAAAATCAAAAAATGCCTATATAACATTAGTGATGAATGCCTAAAAATATAAAAATACTGAGTGCTCATATTATCAAACCACATAGTTAAACCATGTATTAGTTACATCGTGAGGGAAGGGAAGGGAGGGAAAGTGGATGGTGACGTGCACAACAGTGAGGGAACATGTGAAGGAAAGTGCTGTGCAGGTACACGGTTTGTGTCTAATACACTGCGATTAATAAACAAAAGCATAATTTATAAATTGACAAAAAGCAATGAAACGTAATAAGAAAAATCTAATATAAAGTGCAATAGTGCCAATCATTGATGAGCAAATAGTAGTAATTGAACGAATAATTATAGTCATATATTGGAGAAAACAGGTAACATGATGGATCTAGCAGGGAAAGCAACATAATATTATCATTATAATGCCTATATAGTAGTCCGTGAGATGACGCTGATGCGCAGCAAAGGGAGTCGGTCACTTCTCCAACAACTACATATGAGGGCTATAAATCATGTGGCTCGAAGTAAGTATCATACTACAACTGTAACAAAGAGTAAAAAGTGTTAGTAACATAAACATAAATAACACAAGAACCAATAAAAAGGAAACCCATAAATGGTGACCTCGTTAAAAACCTGAAAGGCGACTCAGGTCAGTATGGATGATGTGCAGACTACAGAGCAGAACTGAGAAAATCTTATAAAAAGGGAGCAAAGCTGAGTGTCTCGTTCAGCCCGTTGGGTTGGAGTGCATTTAATGTCCAAATCCAACGAGCTTCACACTGTGCAAGTCGTTTTTGAATCGGGCCACCTCTGGAGTTTGTCACAATCTTGTCAATCCCACAGACCATGAACCCACGAGGGTCCGCATTGTGATATGCTTTAAAATGCTGTGCAATCGGTCTGCCCTCTATATTGTAATCGTCTTTTTTGGCGGAAGTAATGTCTCTCATGTGCTCACGTACCCTTACTTTTAATTCACGTGTTGTGAGCCCAATATAGATTTTATTACATGGGCATGTGGCCTGGTACACGACAGCCCTCGTGTTGCAAGTGATTGTGTGGGTAATTTTGAATTCCTTAGATCTTGTAGAGTCAAAAAAGGTTTTAGCCCGTGCTACGTTTGGGCAAGCAACGCATCTACTGCAGGGTTTACACCCCCATTCAGGCAATTTTGAGTCAAAGATGGTTCTGGGTTTAACTGTATCATAGTGACTGCGGACCAACAAATCGCGAAGGTTCTTAGAGCGTCGTGCCGTCACACTGGGCTGAGAGTTAATATACTGCGATAAGGTGGAGTCTGATTTTAAAATCGGCCAATATTTTGCTAAGATCTCTCGCATGGTTTGCCATTGTGAGTGGTAATTTGTAATGTATCTTACCTTATTTGGACTTGTTGTTTTGGGTGGGGGATGTAATAATGTTTGACGAGGGGTGGACCTGGCTCTGGAGTATGCCCTTTTGATGGCTCTGCCACTGTAGCCACGTTGTTTGAAACGTTTCTTTAAATCATTCGCTTGGGCTTCAAATTCAACATCTGTGGAGCAGATCCTACGTGCACGAAGGAACTGCCCGACTGGTATCGCGCGGATCGTCTGGGGAGGGTGTGATGAAGAAGCGTGCAAGAGTGCGTTGACTGCCGTTTCCTTGCGGAATACGTTCGTCTGCAAAAAACCATTAGTGTCTCTCGTTAATTGAACGTCCAAGAAGGTTACCGAGGATTTGTTTGCCTCATAGGTAAGTTTAATGTTATAAAGGTTCTGGTTGAGCCGGGTGAAGAACTCACTCAGCTCGTCCAAATTACCTCTCCAGACAATTAGAATATCGTCGATGTACCGGGTCCAAAATATGACCCGGTCCATCAGCGGCGCATGATCGCCCGAAAATAGCTCCCTCTCCCACAGCCCCAGGAACAGATTAGCATATGAGGGAGCGCAAGCTGCCCCCATAGCTGTGCCCTGGAGCTGCAGGAAGAAGGACCCATTGAACATGAAAAAATTGTGAGAGAGAATAAACGTAAGGAGCTGTATCAAAAAATTGGAGAAATCTGGAGAAAAATTCTCCATGGAGAGAAAGAACTGTACTGCCCGTACACCGTCATCATGTTTGATGCAGGTGTAAAGCGACTCCACGTCGCATGTTACAAGGTACATGTTGTCTTCTATATATAACCCATCTATCTTACACAATAGATCGGTAGTATCTTTAGTGTAAGAGGGAAGACATTCGACCAGTTTTTTTAAATGATGGTCGATGAACTTACTTGTATTTTCCGAGAGAGATCCTCGTCCGGAGATGATGGGCCTTCCTGGGGGTTGTGTAGCGTGTTTATGAATTTTCGGTAAGAGATATAATGTCGGAGTTATCGGATCCGGTACCTGAAGACAAGCAGATAGTTCTTTACTGATAATATTATTCTTAACCGCCTGGGTCAGTATTTGATTTAATTCTCTCATAAATTTAATGGAAGGGTTAAATGTCAGACGTTGGTAACATTGTCTGTCATTGAGCTGCCGGTAAGCTTCTTTTTCGTACATATCCTGGGGCCAGATGACTACGTTACCCCCCTTATCTGCCTGTTTGATCACTATGGTTTTATCCCGTTTGAGGTTATTAATGCAGTGTCTTTCTGAATTTTTTCATGTTCAATGGGTCCTTCTTCCTGCAGCTCCAGGGCACAGCTATGGGGGCAGCTTGCGCTCCCTCATATGCTAATCTGTTCCTGGGGCTGTGGGAGAGGGAGCTATTTTCGGGCGATCATGCGCCGCTGATGGACCGGGTCATATTTTGGACCCGGTACATCGACGATATTCTAATTGTCTGGAGAGGTAATTTGGACGAGCTGAGTGAGTTCTTCACCCGGCTCAACCAGAACCTTTATAACATTAAACTTACCTATGAGGCAAACAAATCCTCGGTAACCTTCTTGGACGTTCAATTAACGAGAGACACTAATGGTTTTTTGCAGACGAACGTATTCCGCAAGGAAACGGCAGTCAACGCACTCTTGCACGCTTCTTCATCACACCCTCCCCAGACGATCCGCGCGATACCAGTCGGGCAGTTCCTTCGTGCACGTAGGATCTGCTCCACAGATGTTGAATTTGAAGCCCAAGCGAATGATTTAAAGAAACGTTTCAAACAACGTGGCTACAGTGGCAGAGCCATCAAAAGGGCATACTCCAGAGCCAGGTCCACCCCTCGTCAAACATTATTACATCCCCCACCCAAAACAACAAGTCCAAATAAGGTAAGATACATTACAAATTACCACTCACAATGGCAAACCATGCGAGAGATCTTAGCAAAATATTGGCCGATTTTAAAATCAGACTCCACCTTATCGCAGTATATTAACTCTCAGCCCAGTGTGACGGCACGACGCTCTAAGAACCTTCGCGATTTGTTGGTCCGCAGTCACTATGATACAGTTAAACCCAGAACCATCTTTGACTCAAAATTGCCTGAATGGGGGTGTAAACCCTGCAGTAGATGCGTTGCTTGCCCAAACGTAGCACGGGCTAAAACCTTTTTTGACTCTACAAGATCTAAGGAATTCAAAATTACCCACACAATCACTTGCAACACGAGGGCTGTCGTGTACCAGGCCACATGCCCATGTAATAAAATCTATATTGGGCTCACAACACGTGAATTAAAAGTAAGGGTACGTGAGCACATGAGAGACATTACTTCCGCCAAAAAAGACGATTACAATATAGAGGGCAGACCGATTGCACAGCATTTTAAAGCATATCACAATGCGGACCCTCGTGGGTTCATGGTCTGTGGGATTGACAAGATTGTGACAAACTCCAGAGGTGGCCCGATTCAAAAACGACTTGCACAGTGTGAAGCTCGTTGGATTTGGACATTAAATGCACTCCAACCCAACGGGCTGAACGAGACACTCAGCTTTGCTCCCTTTTTATAAGATTTTCTCAGTTCTGCTCTGTAGTCTGCACATCATCCATACTGACCTGAGTCGCCTTTCAGGTTTTTAACGAGGTCACCATTTATGGGTTTCCTTTTTATTGGTTCTTGTGTTATTTATGTTTATGTTACTAACACTTTTTACTCTTTGTTACAGTTGTAGTATGATACTTACTTCGAGCCACATGATTTATAGCCCTCATATGTAGTTGTTGGAGAAGTGACCGACTCCCTTTGCTGCGCATCAGCGTCATCTCACGGACTACTATATAGGCATTATAATGATAATATTATGTTGCTTTCCCTGCTAGATCCATCATGTTACCTGTTTTCTCCAATATATGACTATAATTATTCGTTCAATTACTACTATTTGCTCAACAATGATTGGCACTATTGCACTTTATATTAGATTTTTCTTATTACGTTTCATTGCTTTTTGTCAATTTATAAATTATGCTTTTGTTTATTAATCGCAGTGTATTAGACACAAACCGTGTACCTGCACAGCACTTTCCTTCACATGTTCCCTCACTGTTGTGCACGTCACCATCCACTTTCCCTCCCTTCCCTTCCCTCACGATGTAACTAATACATGGTTTAACTATGTGGTTTGATAATATGAGCACTCAGTATTTTTATATTTTTAGGCATTCATCACTAATGTTATATAGGCATTTTTTGATTTTAACATTTTTATTGTCACTCAGATATTACTCAGCTAATGGTGTATGATTAATTTCATTTATGACAAAAATAGCATAATGATTTTCATGTGTATAGATTCCTCTTTCTTATATATAATGTAATATCCTTCTTTATATAATGGCACGCTTCATGTATATCACATTCATTCTGGTACACATCATTATGTAGGTTTGTGTTTCTTTACCAGTATTGGAGTTACCTGTAACTCCGGCTCTTAGTCTTGGGTACAAGCAGGATACATATCACTGACAGCACCTATTTACTGTTGCGCATGCGCCGACTTTTAATACTGCATTTTTCCCGTGCGCCGCTACGCTACCGTCGCTTCCGAGTGCCTTCCCGCGAGACCATGACGTCACCTCCCACATGACCGGCATACGTGATTACCCACGTGACCGCTACACATGATCACTCACGTGATCGGACCACATGTTCACATCTCAGGTTATTCATTGGCTAATCTCTAAATATATTGTGGCTCGTTGTCCTGACGACTCCACCCCCAGACGAAGGCTGCACGCCAGCCGAAACGCGCGTCGGGGCGCTGTCAACCCAGGCAACGATCATCCCTATACATGGGTAAGATACACCATATCTATCTATCTTATATGCACATGCACTTTACTGGTTTACAAACTTTATTGCACTGTATATCTACAGCTCCCATGTACATAATGGCATAGCCACAGTTGCTGCTACTTCATAGGTACTTATTGTGATGTTTTTGCTGCCTGGGCCACAGCTTCTTTTGTGTCCCCCTTGGGGTTGTATCATTCATCACCAGTGTTTGTCATTTTGTTATTTTACCATCACTATTTGATTTAAAATAAAGTACAAAATTCTTTTATCTTGACCTTTGGTCTCTGTGCTATTGTGTTGGATTCTCTCTTCCATTTGTGGAAGACCAATAGGTATCCATCCCCTTGTTACCTATTGGAATAAATTTAGAAGTATAATGACCCAGGATAGATTTAATAAACCATTGTCACAATGACTAAATATGACCTCACAATTACCCATTGACACAATGGCCTATTATGACATCACAATGACCCATTGTTATAATGGCCCATTATGACATCACAAAGAACCATTGTCACATTTGCTGAATGTGACATCACAATGAACCATTGTCACAATGGCCCATTATGACATCACATTGACCTATTGTCATAATGCCCCATTTTGACATCACAATGAACAAATGTCCCATTGGCTTAATATGGCATCACAATGACCCATTGTCACAATGGCCCATTATTGCATCACAATGAACCGTTGTCATAATGGCCCATTATGACAGCATAATGACCCATTGTCACAATGGCCTAATATGACATCACAATGAACCATAGTCACAATGGCCCATTATCACATTACAATGAACCATTGTCCCAATGGCGCATTATCACATCACTGTCACCCTTTATTTTGGCTTTATTTTGCATAAACTAAGAAACAAAGACGTATGCTGTATGACCAAACATGCCCTTTGTTTCTTAGTTTATTTTGCATAAACTAAGAAACAAAGACGTATGCTGTATGACCAAACATGCCCTGAGGACATTGGGTATGGACTGAGGACTGTCCCTGTGAGTACTAAACCATTTGATTGGAAAGGAACTGTTTTTTTCAGAAAGAAACTGTGTTTTTTTTCCCTCTTTTTAAACCTTAGAGTGGGTCAACGTAGAGGCGGAGGGTCAATCAATCTGTATTTTCTAAATATATATACAAGTAAGTGGCAACCTTAAACCAGGAATAAGTGAATAAGAAGTGCATATAAATTATCACAAAATAATTTTTTCAATATATGAAATAAATATATAATCAATAAATAGAACACCCATATAATTAACCGGTTCGCGACCGGTTGCATGGAGAGGGCTCGCGGGCCGAGCCCTCTCCATAGCCGGTAAGTCTCTGCTGCATATTGCAGCAAAGGCTTACCGGTAACACCCGCGATCGGTGCCGGCACCGATCGCGGGTGTTCTCTTGCTGATCGCCGCCGGCAAAGCTATGCGCCGCCATCTTTCCGAGGATCGCCGCTCCCCGTGATGTCATCGGGGAGCGGCGATCCGTCGCCATGGTAGCTTCGGGTTTCACGAAGACCCGAAGCTACTTCGGGTTAAACCATTCATTACAATGTGCTATCAGCACATTGTAATGTATGAGGAGTAAAATCCACATATACTGCCATACTGTAGTATGGCAGTATATGGTAGGATCGATCAGACAACCTAGGGTTAAAGTACCCTAGGGAGTCTGAAAAATAGTAAAAATAAAAATCAAAAAAAAAAAAATTATAATGAAAAAACCTAAAAATTCAAATCACCCCCCTTTCCCTAGAACTGATATAAATATAAATAAACAGTAAAAATCATAAACACATTAGGTATCGCCGCGTCCGAAAATTCCCGATCTATCAAAATATAATAACGTTTTTTCACTGCGTTTAACCCCGTAACGGAAAATCGCGTCCAAAGTCAAAACTGGCACTTTTTTGCCATTTAAAAAAAATTAAAAATTCTATAAAAAGTGATCAAAAGGTCGTACAGTCCTAAAAATAATATCACTGAAAACATCATCAAAAGTCGCAAAAGATGACACCACCCACAACTCCATACAACAAAGTATGGAAAAGTTATAAGCACAAGAAGACAGCAAAATAAAAAAACATTTTTTGTTCATGAGGTTTTAATTTTTGTAAATGTATGAAAACATTATAAAACCTATACAAATTTGGTATCCCTGTAATCGTACTGACCCAAAGAATAAATTAGTTGCGTCATTTGTGGCGTCAAATGAAAGCCGTAATATCCAAGCCCACAAGAATACGACACAAATGCCTTTTTTCACCATTTTCACTGCATTTGGAATTTTTTTCCCACTTCCCAGTACATGTCATGGAATATTCAATGCGGTCACTATGAAGTCCAATTTGGTACGCAAAAAACGAGCCGTCACATAGCTTTTTACGTGTAAAAATAAAAAAGTTATAGATTTTTGAAGGTGGGGAGTGAAAAATGGAAATGAAAAAACGGGAAAGGGCCCGGTCCTTAACCGGTTAATATAAATACAATACATCCCTTATGAAATAACATACAAAAATATATATAAAATACATATTTTTGTATATATAAATAAATAAGAATAGACCAATGCGTAAACTCCCACGGTTCAATATATGGACCACACTCACTCAGATGTATCCTTTCATTGGCCCATTAGCAACCATACACAACAAGCATACATGAATATATGTGAGTACATATATAGTGATCCCATAACCAATTAGTAGCTGGCCAATTGAGACTAAGGACATCCAATAAAATGGGCTATATACTCGTGTATAAGCCGAGTTTTTCAGCACAAAAAATGTGCTGAAAAACGTCCCCTCGGCTTATACACGAGTCTATAAAAAAAAAAATTACCCACTTAAAAAAAAATAAACTTAAATACTCACCCTCTGATGTCAGCGCGGCTCCCCGATGTCGGCGCGACTTACCGATGTCCCCGATGTCAGCGCGTCCCGTCTTCTTTCTTCTCCGTGGCTCTTCTTCTTTCTTCTATCTTCCGTCATGGACGCGGCCATGTCTTCTTAGTGGCCGCGCATACTATGACGTCAGCAGCGGCCGCGTCATAGTATGCGCCTGCTAGAAGAAGAGATGGCCGCGTCCATGCCGGAAGAGAGAAGAGGAGCCACGGAGAAGAAAGAAGACGGGACGCGCTGACATCGGGGACATCGGTAAGTCGCGCCGACATCGGGGAGCCGCGCTGACATCGGAGGGTGAGTATATAAGTTTATTTTTTTAAGGGCCGTGGGGGAAGGCTGGCTGTATACTACTAGGGGCTTCTGTATACTACTGTGGGCTGCTGTATACTACCGTGGGCTGCTGTATACTACCGTGGGCTGCTGTATACTACTGTGGGCTGCTGTATACTACTGTGGGCTGCTGTATACTACTAGGGGCTGCTGTATACTACTAGGGGCTGCTGTATACTACTGGGGGCTGGCAGGCTGTATACTACTGGGGGGATTTGACCAATGCATTTCCCACCCTCGGCTTATACTCGAGTCAGTAGTTTTTCCCAGTTTTTGGTGGTAAAATTAGGGGTCTCGGCTTATACTCGGGTCGGCTTATACTCGAGTATATACGGTATATCCTAAGTAAAGCAAATCAACTAATATTATTAATGCAGTAAATATATCATATTATTGTATAGTATCCAAAGATGCTTATATCTGATCGAGTGCAGGCATAAACCAGAGAATCAAAGCAAACTGGCATGAAGTATAGAGGTATATAGATATACAGGGGACAAGGCAGAGAGGCAAGAACACTGCGGTAAATAATGAGATCTAAAAAAGGAGTAATAATATATATACATGAGTATTACTGTAAGGCATGTGTTAACAAATAATGCAGATCCCACAAATGTAAGAGCCAAGTGCCTAAATGACCTAAATAGTGCCCAGAGGAGAGTGACACCAAATGGAAGTAAAAGGGTGCTAAACAGAAGTGAAGATAATGACAATCCAAAGAAGGAGCCGTGAATAAATGGGGTATCATTCATATTCAGATCTTCAATGAAACCCATCCACGGGACCCTTCCAAAAGAAGTGGATATCATCAATAAAACAGTACGACCCTATGAAATGTTTGCTGAAAACAGGCTAGGGGTACACGCGACACAGCTTGAACCCATCGCCGTCTCAGAAAACTGTCGGTAAAAGGTTCTGTCAAAGATGAAGAATCCCCAAAAGTTCAATCAAGAATGCATGGTGCCGAGAATCCCCTCCCTCAATGTTTTCAAAGAAGTATCTGACAGCATTTAGTCCCACCTGATGGATGATATTAGTGTATAATGAATCAACATCTATTGACACAATCCAAAGCATCAGAAGATGGATTTTGCTACCACTGTCATCTGGAGGTTCATGGAAACACTAGGAGAGATATTGGGTCATGTCAAGAAAGATAGTCAGATGCAGGTTAAAAGCTTGTGGCAGAACATATTACTAAAAGCACAAAATGCACATCAAGTTTAATGCAAAATACAAGATGACCATAAAGTTGAGGTAAGTGGCCTCTTACCCTATTCCCTTTCTAACGAAACATAAGTATCTTTTTGGTGCATATTTGCCAAAGGACAAGTCACAGTCTAGACATCCACTCCCTATGCCCACATTTCTCAATGCAAAGTAGCATCAGCGCAAGGTGCTTGTTTCCACCAATAAACAACTTTCATTATTAATACAATTAAAACTCACATTTTCCTTGGAATCAAAGACCTACTTCTAGTGGAAATATGGACCTGGATGTTAGACCTCCTTCATGAAGTGCATTTATTTCCCTACATCCAACCAATTGTGTCATTGTCCACTTTTGCCCTACGTAAAATCCTTTTAAGTTGCCTTATCCATGCTTCATTTGCATAAACTTTTAGGAAATTTCCCAAGCTTTTAGCAACATCTGAATCATCAATGTCAATGAAAGTTATGAGTTATGCAAACTGAAAAATGAGTATTGAAAAACATTGATAGAGATGGCTAGGCCCCTGGTTTGTGCTTAACCTTTTACCTTGTAGGGAGTTGTCTTCATTTTAGGTGCTTGCAAGCGCCATTTGTGTGTCAGTGAAGATTGGCCATGGAGATTGAAATTGGCTTCCCCAGGGAAATAGATTCTAGTTGACATCCACCAGAAGAAACTGTGAGGCTAACTTGCATAAAATGGAACACATGGAATGCACGTGTCATAGTTAAGCTCCTTGGAAACATTGATTATGTCATCATGAAAGGCCAGGTTCTGCTGTGACAGTCTTACTGCTCATTCAAGTTTTGCAGCTCTTCATGGAAGCATCAGATGATGGTTTTTGCTACCCCTGTCATCTGAGGGTTCATGGAAATCCCAGGAGGGTTAATGGGTCATGTCAAGAAAAGTAGCCAGAGTTTAATGCAAGGTACAAGATGACCATAAGGTTGAGGTTAGTGGCCTCTTACACTTTCCCCTTACTACTAGAGATGAGCGAGCACTAAAATGCTCGGGTGCTCGTTATTCAAGACAAACTTTTCCCAATGCTCAAGTGCTCGTCTCGAATAACGAACCCCATTGAAGGGGGACTCAAGCATTTTTCAAGGGGACCAAGGATCTGCACAGGGAAGCTTGGCCAAACACCTGGAAACCTCAGAAAATGATGTAAACACCACGGAAATGGACAGGAAACAGCAGGGGCAGCATGCATGGATGCGTCTGAGGCTGCTTAATCGCACCATTATGCCAAAATTATGGGCAACAGTATGGCAATGACAGATTGACTTAATGAGGCTAGATAGCATCTAAAACATCCAATAATTGACCCTGACACTATAGAAGATGGCATGCAGAGGCAGCGGCAGCAGCGGCAGGCTAGAGAGTGGCATGGCGACATACCCCAAATGGACTCAGGCTTCAAACCAATTAAAAAAGTTCCTTTTGGCAAGGATAATGTGTAGCACTGTATGTATCAGTATTTTGCCTGGTTAAGGCGGCAGAGAGGAACCAAAGGAGGTGAGCAAGAAGCACTGAAATGATTTCCTATGTGAACAAAAGGTTGACGGTATATTTAGTCGATACCACAGCATGGCGGCGACATAGTGAGCAAGTTCCATAACGTATCTGGTGAAACACCCGAAAAATGAGCCTGACAGCTCGTTTGATAAGGGGACGACATGTGGAGGCAGCCATGGAGACGACTTCCATGATTAAGAGCGACAGAATGGGGCGTTCATATTGCGCTGCTATGATTGAAACTTCAGGTCTCCAGCATGGCGGCGACAGATGGGCCGAGTTCCACTATGTATCTGGTGAAACACCTGAAAATTCTGCCTGACACAGCTCGTTTGGGGATGATGTGCTGTATATCCTCTCGCGCTCCAGCGTCTGGGGTATAGACAGTTGAAAGTTGCGCATGGAGACATTGGTGGACGCTGTGGAGGATCGTGGGGGTGAAATGGACAGGAAACAGCAGGGGCAGTATGCATGGATGCCTCTGAGGCTGCCTAATCGTGGGATGGAGCTAGCGGTCTGCTGCCAGGCGAGCTTTCGCCTGTCCAAGCCCCTGTCTCTCGGCTCCTCCCCACCCAAAATGGGCCTGGGGGCCAGAAGCGTTTACTTTGAAAATATTATAATTTTCAAAGCAGGTGGGGTCGTTTGAATATTTCATCTAGGAATAATGGAATTGCATAGCGGTTCTATTTTTAATTGTTTTTTCGGAAATGGTTCCATGATCAAGAGCGACAGTATGGGGCATCCATATTACGCTGCTATGATTGCGACTTCAGGTCTCCAGCATGGCGGCGACAGATGGGCCAAGTTCCATTATGTATCTGGTGAAACACCCGAAAATTCTGCCTGACACAGCTCGTTTGATAAGGAGATGATGTGCTGTTTTTCCTCTCGCGCTCCAGCGTCTGGGGTATAGACAGTTGAAAGTTGCGCATGGAGACATTGTTGGACGCTGTGGAGGATCGTGGGGGTGAAATGGACAGGAAACAGCAGGGGCAGTATGCATGGATGCCTCTGAGGCTGCCTAATCGTGGGATGGAGCTTGCCAGGCGAGCTTTTGCCTGTCCAAGCCCCTGTCTCTCGGCTCCTCCCTACCCAAAATGGGCCTGGGGGCCAGAAGCATTTACTTTGAAAAAATTATAATTTTCAAAGCAGGTGGGGTCGTTTGAATATTTCATCTAGGAATAATGGAATTGCATAGCGGTTCTATTTTTAATTGTTTTTTCGGAAATGGTTCCATGATTAAGAGCGACAGTATGGGGCATGCATATTGCGCTGCTATGATTGAAACTTCAAGTCTCCAGCATGGCGGCGACAGATGCGCCGAGTTCCATTATGTATCTGGTGAAACACCCGAAAATTCTGCCTGACACAGCTCGTTTGATAAGGGGTCGATGTATGGAGGCAGTAAAGTAGTAGTAGATTAAAGGTGCTGCAGTTAAAACGATGTTAGTTGGATCTTGGGATGGAGCTGGCGGTCCGCTGCCAGGCGAGCTTTCTCCTGTCCAAGCCCCTGCCTCACGGCTCCTCTCCACCCAAAATGGGCCTGGGGGCCAGAAGCGTTTACTTTGAAAAAATTATAATTTTCAAAGCAGGCGGGGGCTACAAACAGCACTTCTAAGAACCTTTTGTATAAGATCAAGTGTAGTACTGTTCTTATAAGTAATTGGCTTGGTTATGGCGGGTGAGGGGAATGTAAACAGATGTGCAAGAAGCGCTGAAATAATATCGGTATATGATAAAAGTTTGGCAGTATATTTTGTGGATAACACAGCAGGCGACAAAGTTAACAAGTTTGATGTGGAAGCCATGAAAACAACCCAAAATTCTGCCTGACACAGCTCGTTTGCTAAGGGGACGATGTATGGAGGTAGCTATATGGACGACTTTGGGAAGCAGCTATGGAGATGATGTGTGGAGGTAGCAATGGAGACAACATGTAGAGGCAGCTATAAAGACGACGTGTGGAGGCTGCTATGGAGACAATTAAATTTGGATAGTGCCTGTATGTGGCAGTCCAAAAAAGTTTTCAAACCAAAGGAGCAGGTAGGTGGTCCTCCAGAAAAATTAAATACATAGAGTTCCTGTATGTGGCACTCCCAAAAATTGTTTAAAACAGAAGACTGGGTAGGTGGCCCTCCCAAAAAATTAAATACATAGAGTACTATAGCTAGAGCCAGTTGGCCCTGGCAAAAAATAGCCAGTTTCCTCTGCTTTAGTGTACAAAGAGGAGGAGAAGGAGGAAAATGAGGAGGAGGAGTGCATACATTATTCAGGTTGAGCTTCTTTCACCTGGTGGAGAATGGAAATCCTGAGAAATCCAGGCTTCATTCATCTTGATAAGCGTCAGCCTGTCAGCGCTGTCAGTCGACAGGCGTGTACGCTTATCAGTGATGATGCCAACAGCTGCACTGAAAACTCACTCAGACAACACGCTAGCGGCAGGGCAGGCAAGAACCTCCAAGGTGTACAGTTCGTGCCACATGTCTAGCTTTGAAACCCAGTAGTAGGGAGCTGTGTGATCATTTAGGATGATGGTATGGTCACCTACGTACTCCCTCACCATCTTTCTGTAAAGATCAGCCCTACTCTTCCGAGACTGGGGACAGATGACAGTGTCTTGCTGGGGTGACATAAAACTGGCAAAGGCCTTGTAAAGCGTACCCCTGCCAGTGCTGGACAAGCTGCCTGCTCGCCTACTCTCCCTCGCTACTTGTCCCGCAGAAGTACGCCCTCTGCCGCTAGCGCTGTCAGAAGGGAAATACTGTTTCAGCTTGTGCACCAGGGCCTGCTGGTATTCATGCATTCTCACACTCCTTTCCCCTCCAGGGATGAGAGTGGAAAGATTTTGCTTGTACATTTGGTCCAGGAGAGTGAATACCCAGTAATCGGTGCTGGAATAAATTCTTTGAATGCGAGGGTCATGGGATAGGCAGCCTAGCATGAAATCTGCCATATGCACCAGAGTCCCAACTCGCAAGAATTCACTCCCCTCACTGGCCTGGCTGTCCATTTCCTCCTCCTCTAACTCCTCCAACTCCTCTTCTTCTGCCCATACACGCTGAACAGTGAAGGACTGAGCAATGCTCCCCTCTTCTGTCTCGCCAACATTCTCCTCTTCCTCCTCATCCTCCTCCACCTCCTCCGATATGTGCTGAGAAACAGACCTGAGGGTGCTTTGGCTATCAACAAGGGAATCTTCTTCCCCCGTCTCTTGTGACGAGCACAAAGCTTCCCACTTCATGCTGACCACAAGCAGCGGGATGGTGAGGCTGATGATGGCGGCATCGCCACTGATCATCTGTGTTGACTCCTCAAAGTTACTCAGCACCTGACAGATATCAGACATCCACGTCCACTCCTCATTGTAGACTTGAGGAAGCTGACTGACCTGACTTCCAGTTCTGGTGCAAGTTGACATCTGGCAGTCTACAATCACTCTGCGCTGCTGGTAAACTCTGGATAACATGGTTAATGTTAAATTCCACCTCGTGGGCACGTCGCACAACAGTCGGTGAGCGGGCACTTGGAGGCGGCGCTGCACTGACCTTAGAGTGGCAGCATCTGTGCTGGACTTCCTGAAATGCGCACAGATGCGGCGCACCTTCATGAGCAAATCAGACAGATTGGGGTATGTCTTGAGGAACAGTGTAATGAAAAAAATGAAATTTATATGATAAGCACAAAAACACTTGAACTTAAAGTGAAACACCTGGCAGAAAGAGAGATTCGACTATTTTGGTCTATCAGCTCATTAAGATCCTATAACAACTGTAAAAGGGTCCCGCGAGGACTTAGATCTTATAATGAACCGTCACAATTTGAGAACGACCCCGTCTTCAAAAAGAGATGGGATGAAGCACATCTGGAGCACTCATTGATCCTACTTTGATTGGTTTTAAAGAGGAATGAAGAAGAATATGAGAAGGTCACAGAGGAACTGTGCAGAGCAAAATTAGAGCTGTGGAAAAGACTAACACCTCAACAACTCGACAACTTCTTTAAGGGATTGGAAAAACGCTTGGTTCCGATACAATCTGATATCAAGGATAGAAAGAAAGACAAGTTCCTGAGGGACAAACAGGACTTTGAGAATGATAGGATCTTTTCCTGGAAACCACAAAAAAACCCTAAGAGGAGAACACAGTTCCGAAGTAAAAAGAACCAAAAACCACAAGGAAGAGACTATTGGACTACTGACTCCGATTCAAGTACATCAGAGGAGACATTGGGAAAACAATTGACAAAAAAGGATGAGACATTGGATGATAATGAAACCGTCCCTTTAGGAGACGAACAAGGAGAGGCGGAAGAAGAAAAAATCGGAAGAAAAAGAAGGCAGAAGAGAAAGAAGGTTACTTGGAGGCAATAGAAGATGAGGAGAACCTTGTCATCAACCTGACGGAACAGACATTGGATAAGGACTGTGTTTCGGCGTTACAAAAGGGACTACGTTTCTGTGTTACTGAGCAATTTAATAAAGTGGACTTTGAGGTTGACCTGTTCAAGGGTCTAAGAAAGATGAATCTTAAAAAGTTCTTTACATTGAAAGAGAAAGCGAAGGGGAACCAAAAAGGGGAGAAGGATGCAGGAGAAGGTGAGATAGGCCCACTAGGATTCTTTGTAACAGGGGAACTCACTGACATTGAGAGAGAATGTAGACTCTTTTTAGCTAGTGAGGAAGAGAACAAAACACCAGAGGATATAGAACCATTTAGAGGAGGCATAAAATCTAAATTTAATCCACCAGTACAACAGGGAGTATCCATTGATTTTTTCCGCAGACAGGTCATGAAAGATGTTGAGTCCCTTATATACAAGCAAGAGGGATTAAACCTCACCAGAAAAGAAATTTTAGCCATAAAAAAATTGAGAAATGATGAAGGGGTCGTGGTGAAACCAGCGGACAAGGGGGGGAATGTAGTGGTGATGAAAAGCGAGTATTACAAAATGGAAGCTAATAGATTACTTGGGGACACAACAACTTGCAAAAAGCTGTTAAGAGATCCCACACAAGTGTATTGTGAACAACTTAGAATGTTTTTAAGATCACAAGTTATAGAAGAGGTCTTATCGAAAACAAAATGGCCGAAAGGATATTAAGGATATTAATAATCAGCCAGGTCGACCAATAGTCGCAGGCATAGGCTCGGTTACCGAGCCATTGTCACAGTACATCGACTGCCTGCTTAGACCAGTCCTGAAAGATATCCCCTCCTATCTAAGGGACACGAAAGATTTTTTATCTGCATTAAATGAACAGGAATGGTAGGAAGGCTCATACTTAGCATCAATTGATGTAGAGAGCCTCTATACGTGTATACCGCATAAAGAAGGCGTCTCAGCGGTGAGAGAAATTATTAGTAAAGCCCAAAAAAGCGATAACTATAGGGACTTCGTCTGCAATGCCCTTCTCTGTATCCTATCCCATAACGCATTTCGGTTTGACGGGACCTGGTATATACAAACAGACGGAACTGCCATGGGGACCCCGGTCTCTTGTACATATGAAAATATTTTCCTTGCAGTCTTTGAAAACATTTATATCTATAATGAAAATAACCCCTATGTCCGATTCATTCAGATGTATAGGAGATTTGTGGACGACGTGTTCATTATTTGGACTGGCACAGAAGAAAATTTTCATGACATGGTACAGTACCTTAACCAGACCAACAAAATGAACATGTCGTTCACATGCACCATAAACAGACAGAAACTTGAGTTCCTGGATGTATTAGTCGAAATAAAAAACAATAAAATCTGCACCTCGGTCCACAGGAAAAAAACAGCCACCAATGCCCTTTTGCATTTTGAAAGTTATCATCCTAAACACATCAAAAAAGCTGTCCCGTAAGAATAAAACGTATAAACAATACAATGGAAGGCTTCGAGGTACAGGCCAGGGAATTAAAAGAGAGATTACTTAAAAGAGGATACCCTGAAAAAATACTGAGCCAGGCGTATGAAAGGGTTAAGGCCAAAGACCAGAAAGAACTTCTGAGAAATAGGGATATGAAAAAAGAGAGGGAAAGATTTACCTTCTTCCTTTGACTTCTCTCCCCTGACAGATACCATAAAGAAGGCTATGAGAGATAACTGGCACTTGATAGAGAACGACAGGGTTGCTGAGTTAGCTGAGGGGGGACCCCTTATTAGTTTCCGGAGAGGCAGATCAATTAGATCAGAACTCATCAATAGCGCCTTTAATTCAGAGAGGAAAAGAAATTGGCTTGAGAACAACACACTTGTAGGGAATTTTAAATGTGGTAATTGCAAATGTTGTCCGTATAACCTGAACAGCAAGGTGGTGTCATTTGGTGGCTTAGACGTACAGGTAAAAAGCTTCATTAACTGTAAAACAAGTTATGTCGTGTACGTCCTGATCTGTGATTGTCACAGATTTTATATTGGTAAAACCATAAGGAATTTGTACCTGAAGGTTAGGGAAGATTTAGAAAAGCACGATCCAGCTTCAGATTGCAGTGTAATAAAATCTTCAAGGTTTATTTATACAGCTTAAAAGCAGAAAAATATCTCACATAGGAAACATATATGGAAGTAAAAATCTAAGTTCGAGCGAGATACACAAGATTACTTGCTAGATCAAGTGTACGATTGGAACAAATACCGAAACCAAACAAGAAAAACAAAATCAATTCTAAAGAAAAATAGAAATAAAAAAACACAAGATTCTAGGAAAGTCAGCTTCACCGACACAGATAACTCTGCAGCAACCACTACGGAAGATTCTTCGGACTCATCTACATCACAGTGCTCAAATGACCAAACTGAAAAGAAGAAACGTAATAATTCTACAAAGAAATCAAAAAACGAAGAAGGGGCAGTAGGAAACACACAACAGCCGCCCAAAAAATACGTACTACGGAAACCCAAATAAACAATATTCCAATTTTTAATCTATCTAGTTATGTCATCTCAGAAGCACAAATACAACTGTTATCCAGGGGATTGGGTTACTCCCCCACGAACACCTTCAATCTCTACCAGACGATCCTTGATGTCAATAGATTCATAAGAACTCTAACAGTTCGGAAACATTTTTCTAAAATAGGGGAAAATAATGAAGAGAACATTATACATGAAACAGAAGCTAACAACTCTCTAAGTCTCACAGCAGACATGAATTCTTTTAATGATCAATATCAAATATCTAATCTTGGACAGTTACAAAGTGAGAGTATAAGTCCTAACCTCATCAGCTTGAATAATAATTTCCGAACGATAAATCCAACATTTTACTCAATAGCATCCCGAACAAGCATGATGGACGTTTTCCAAGAGAGGGTGGAAGTGGACCTAGTAGAATTGCAGAGATCCCCCTCCAGATGCAGATCAAATCTATCTAAATGTCTACAAGAAGCGCTGCAAGAGCTCAAGGACAATCCAGATCTGACCATACGGACTCCGGACAAAGGGGGTGGGGTGGTCCTTCTAAACACGGAATTGTATAAGAAATTGAATCTGGAAATATTACAAGATGTGTCAACTTATTCACAACTGTCAGAGAACCCCACGACAGCATTCAATAATGTCCTGAAAAAACTCATAGACCAAGGAGTACAGATGGGGGCTATTTCACAACGTATAGCTGATTATATTGTTGTCTCCTCGCCCGTTCTCCCAATCTTTCACTCATTGCCAAAAATCCATAAAAATACCTTTCCACCCCCAATGCGACCCATTGTCGCAGGTATTGGATCTTTGAGTGAGAGATTGGGAGAATGGGTAGATAGTTACCTACAGCCCTTAGTGGCAACATTGCCCAGTCTAATTAAAGACACAAAACATGTAGTGTCCCTTTTGGATAATCAGGTTGGCAAAAAGGTGACGTCTGGCTATCCTGCGATGTGGTAGCGTTGTATCCTTCTCTAAACCACACAATAGCCTTAAATATTCACACATACTATTTGGATAAACATAGTGCCTATACCCTGGAAATTAAACAATTCTTAATTATGGCAGTAGAATTTCTACTTAAATATAATAAATGCGGAGCCTCAATGGGTGGTAAATGTTCCCCTTCCCTAGCAAATCTCTATATGGGAAGATGGGAGGAACTTTTCCTTTTTACAGAGTCCAATACTTTTCCCCCCCATATCAGGTGGTATGGTCGTTATATCGAAGACCTGCTCCTGATATGGGGGGGGGGACAACCCAAGAGGCTATAGACTTTGTTCAATACATCAACGGGAATAATATGAACTTAAAATTTACGTTTGTGCTCAACTCCAAGTACATAAACTTTCTGGATATCACCTTAAATAGTGGTGACACAATTATTATTTCCCCCTACTACAAACCAACCGCATCTAATTCCACACTTCGGGCAGATTCGTGCCATCCCCAACATGTGATTAAAAATATCCCTGTCGGGGAATTGATTAGACTCAAACGAAACTGTACAAAAAATAGTACCTTTGAACAAGAGAAAAATAAACTATTTGATAAGTTATCAAAAAGGCAATATGCACAGTGGATGTTAAAAAGAGCTGAGAATACAGTAAAAAATATTCCTAGATCTAATTTATTAAAAATTGAAAAGAAAAAAAGACAGACAGATAAACAAAATCCACTAACCTTTTCCACTACATTTAGTGTTCAATACCAAAACATTGGGGCAGATTTATCAAGCAGTCTGAAAGTCAGAATATTTCCAATTGTCCATGGCAACCAATCACAGCTCCCCTTTAAAATATTCATGAGCACTGGTGAAATTAAAGCTGAGCTGTGATTGGTTGCCATGGGCAACTGGAAATATTCTGACTTTCAGACTGCTTGATAAATCTGCCCCATTGTCTCCATTATCAAAAAACATGTTCCAATTTTACAAACAGATGAAACATTGTATCATCTATTAAATTCAGGAGTGCGTTTACAGCATGTTCTCAAGTACAGGGCAAAAGGATGAAAACCAACACTGGTTGTCAGTGAAAGGTTGTTATAAATGTGGACGTAATACTTGTGTTACATGCTCTCACCTAACACCTACCAAAACATTTGTGTCAGTAGTAACAGGAGAAGAATACCAGATTAAAAAATATATTAACTGTAACACCTCTTATGTTATCTATCTCATTACCTGTACCTCCTGTAACCTACAGTATGTAGGGTGTACGACGAACACCCTAAAAACCAGAATACGCAGACATTTGTCTGATGCCTCTAGCAATACCGCAGTCAATGTGTCAGCGGTATCCAAGCATTTTTGTGACACACATGGGGGGAACTGCGGGACATGTAAAGTAGTTGCCATAGAAAAAGTTAGCAAACCCAAAAGGGGAGGTGACCACAGGAGATGTCTCCTTAAACGGGAGACTTTTTGGATCTTCCTTTTACAAACCCGCATCCCGACAGGTATGAACAGCCGCCAAGATATAATTTATTCGTATTAACCATTTCCAATGTAACACCACCACACTTTCTTATTCTAGGTCTAGGAACAATGGATAGATGGATATAGATATAAAATATAAGTGTATTTTGATACTAATACGTATACATTTTCCATTAGTTCATTCCCCCGTCTCAGAACGGAACTGGTAATCACATGACACCAGCTCATTAGTGGAATATAAGTCAGGGTAGCGGACGTGAACGCTAAACCATGATTAAGATGTTTTATTGAAACGCGTAGGTTTTACCTGCAGACCGTTTTCTTTTCCCTTTTTTTTCTTCCATATATGTTTCCTATGTGAGATATTTTTCTGCTTTTAAGCTGTATAAATAAACCTTGAAGATTTTATTACACTGCAATCTGAAGCTGGATCGTGCTTTTCTAAATCTTCTCATGGTGCCTTTGGGCGAAGGTTGGATCCGTGCTGCTGCAGTTGCTCAAGCTTCAATCACGGTGTCCAGGTGAGCTGACTTTTCCTTATCTTTTTTGCAAGTGAGGGTTAGGGAACATCTAGGGTCCATAAGATCAGGAGTAGGGGCTCCACGGCTGATTCAACACATCAGGGAAGAACATGGTGGCAATGTAGATTCTATCAGATTTGCAGGGTTAGAAGTAATCCCACCCCCAAAAAAAGGAAGGGATAGGCAACGGCTGTTGCTGCAGATAGAAAGCAGATGGATCCTTCGATCGAATGCCATGGGTCTCGTCGGACTTAATGACAAAATCGACAAGGGGGTTTTCTTATGAGACCTCAAAAATAGTGTATCATTTCTTGGTCTGTATAGGTGTACACACAACAAGATAAAGATATAAAGTATCGAATTAGATGAAATTTATGTGCATTATCAAGATATTCGATGGTTTACACTGTGTTGTACGTGAAATGTGATTTCTGTAGGTGCTTTTCACCTTTTGTTTTTAACATATGCCGTTTTTGTAGGAAAATGTAATGCAAAATTCGACATAGTTAGAGTTTTAAGGCAGTGTGTATGGCATACCCCAACTCTTAGTACTCACTGGCTGCGCACCTCGTTTCAATGTGCGATGTGGTCTGCTCCCTGGTTCCGGACAGCGTTAAAAAAATCCCCTGATCTCCGTGATCTAATGACGCTCTGCCTTGTTGTCTAGGTAATGAGTCACATGATCAGGAAAAAGGGGATGAGACGAATCGTCCGCTCACGTGACCCACCCCACGTGGGGAATCCCAGAAGGGGCGGGGCCTTGGTCCGGTTTCCAGACGAATAGGCGCTGCACCCACCTGGACCCACAAAACGTTGGGGATACGTCACTACGTGACAGGTGAAGCGACCTAACACACAGAGGTAAGCCCAGCCATTATTTACCAATATGGGCTAAATGCCTTTCCATTGGTCTTGAGTTTAGGGTGCCATTGGCCTGTTCTCAATTGCATGGTAATGGGACACGCCCCATGCAGGTGTGCTCATGTTGTCTGCTAGCATTTAAAAACCCTACGGCTTTTAATCACTTCACACTTAGGGCCGGAAGAAGCGCAGCACAGCGCGAAATGGCCGTTGCCCTCTTATGGGCGTTCAGCTCCCACTCCCTCCCTTGCACTTGTTATGTGAGTATATGTACCTTATTTAATAAAAGAAAAAGACATCTACATCTACAGCTTGGTGAGTGCCATCCTTGCTTTCTATACTGCATCCCTGGTGTATATGTCTTGAGGAACCGCTGAACTATGAGATTTAACACATGGGCCAGGCATGGCCCATGTGTCAGTCTGCCGAATTGCAGAGCCGCCACCAGGTTACGGCTGTTGTCACACACAACCATGCCTGGCTTCAGGTTCAGTGGTGCCAGCCACAGATCAGTCTGCGCCGTGATGCCCTGTAATAGCTCTTGGGCGGTGTGCCTTTTATCGCCTAGGCTCAGCAGTTTGAGCACCGCCTGCTGTCGCTTAGCGACGGCACTGCTGCTGTGCCTAGAGCTACCGACTGATGGCGGCATGCCCACGATGGTAATTCGGAGGAGGAGGTGGAGGAGGGGTGGGAGGAGGAGGAGGCATAGTATGCTTGAGAGAGCTGGACCGAGGTAGGCCCCGCAATCCTCGGTGTTGGCAGTATATGACCAGCCCCAGGGTCAGACTCGGTCCCAGCCTCCACCAAGTTAACCCAATGTGCCATCAGCGATATAAAGTGGCCCTTCCCGGCAGCACTTGTCCACGTGTCTGTGGTCAGGTGGACCTTGTCAGAAATGGCGTTGGTCAGGGCATGGATGATGTTGTCTGACACATGCTGGTGCAGGGCTGGGACAGCACATCTGGAAAAGTAGTGGCGGCTGGGGACCAAATACCGAGGGGCGGCCGCCGCCATGACGAAAGGCCTCGGTCTCTACCAGCCTATAGGGCAGCATCTCCAGGCTGAGTAATTTGGAGATGTGGACGTTGAGGGCCTGGGCGTGTGGGTGAGTTGCACTGTATTTCCTCTTGCGCTCCAGCATCTGGGGTATAGAGAGCTGGACGCTGCGCATGGAGACATAGGTGGATACTGTTGAGGATCATTGGAGGCGAAGGTGTGGTTTTCGCATGGGAGGTGTTTGCGCCAGGGTCCTGGGCAGGGGGCTGACTAGCAGAGGCAGCAGATGACACAGGGGAAGGAGCAGTGGTGTGCCCGGCCGGCGGTGAACGGCCCTGGTTCCATTGAGTGGGGTGTTTAGCATTCATATGCCTGCGCATACTGGTGGTGGTTAAGCTGGTAGTGGTGGAACCCCTGCTGATCCTGGTGTGGCACAGGTTGCACACCACAGTCCGTCAGTCATCCGGTGTTTCTTTAAAGAACCTCCAGACTTCCGAAAATCTAGCCCTCGCCACGGGAGCTTCACTACGTGAAACATTTGGCGCTAATGCACCAGCTCTGGCCCTGCCTCTCCGTCTGGCCCCACCACTGCCTCTTCCAACCTGTTCTGCTATAGGACTCGCCTCCGTCTCAGAAGCACTGTGTTCACCCGGCCTATCAACCCAGCTTGGGTCTGTCACCTCATCATCCTCCGATCCCTCAGTCTGCTCCCCCCTCGGACTTCCTGCCCTGACAACAACTTCACCACTGTCTGACAACCGTGTCTCCTCATCGTCGGACACCTCTTTACACACTTCTTCCACTACGTCAAGAGGGTCATCATCACCCACAGACTGTGACTGGTGGAAAACCTGGGCATCGGAAAATTGCTCAGCAGCAACCGGACAAGTGGTTTGTGAGTGTGGGAAGGGTCCAGAAAACAGTTCCTCAGAGTATGCCGGTTCAAATGCCAAATTTTCCTGGGAGGGGGCAGACTGGGGGGAAGCAGGCTGAGGTGGAGGAGCTGGAGGAGTGCTGATTTCGGTGACATGGGTGTACTGCGTTGAAGACTGACTGGTGGACAAATGGCTAGAAGCATTGTCCGCAATCCACGACATCACCTGTTCGCACTGTTCTGGCCTCAAAAGTGCTCTACCACGAGTCCCAGTAACTTGAGACATGAACCTAGGGAGTGTAGCTCTGTGGCGTTCCCCTGCTCCAGCAGGTGGTGTCTCACCCCGCCCAGGACCACGGCCTCTGACCCCTGCAGTAGTTGGACGCCCTCGTCCTCTACCCCTACCCCTAGCACTCGGGTTTAACATTTTCAAAATTAAAGTGTAAACTGTAAAATTTTTTTGTTTGTTTGTGTGTTTTTTTGTGTTTTTTTTTTAACAAAACGATCAGAAGAAATCACACAGCAACCACAGAAGATGATGATGATTGCTATGGCTAGTTTCTAACCTACACTGACAGCACACAACAGGATTTTGTGCTGTGCCTGTGATGACTTTCAGTTTTGAAAAAAAAAAAAAAAATTGGCAGACTGTGCCTAATTCAATCAAACCCCTAATAAATTGTCCCACTTAGGTGTTTGAGATGGATATGTGTGTCACTAAGAGCTAAATAGAACGTTCGCAAGTCTCCCTGCAAATTCGTCCCAATATGGTACTAGCTGCACTACTAGTGCCAGCAAGGCAAGCCACAAGCAAAGAAAAAAAAAATATTGTAGCCTTAACAAGGGCTGCGGGGTTCTTGTAGACTCACTCCTGCCTAACACTATTCTAATATAACACCCTATCGCTATCCCTGCAGCAGCAGAAGCTCTCTCCCTAACGGCATCCAGACAGAGAATGATGCGAGCAGCGCGGGCAGGGGCTGGTATGTTCCAGGGTCACCTGATCAGGCCAGCCAACCACTGCTATTGATGTGTAAGTATACACATGTGTACTACACTTTTGCCCTAAGTTAAATCCTTTTAAGTAGCGTTATCCATGCTTCATTTGCATAAACTTTTAGGAAATTTCCCAAGTTGTTAGCAACATCTGAAACATCAATGTCAATGAAAGTTATGAGTTATGCAAACTGAAAAATACGTATTGAAAAACATTAATAGAGATGGCTGGGCCCCTGGTTTGTGCTTAACCTTTTACCTTGTAGGGAGTTGTCTTCATTTTAGATGCTTGCCAGCGCCATTTGTGTGTCAGAGAAGATTGGCAATGGAGATTTAAATTGGCTTCCACAGGGGAATAAATTCTAGTTGACATGCACCAGGAGAAACTGTGCGGCTAACTTGCATAAGACGGAACACTGCATGTGTCATAGTTAAGCTCCTTGGCAATTTTGACTATGACATCATGAAGGGCCAGGTTCTGCTGTGACGGTCTCATTGCTCATTAAAGTTTTGTAGCTCTTCAAAGAAACATTAGAAGATGGATTCTGCTACCCCTGTCATCTGGAGGTTCATGGGAACCCATGGAAGGGTAATGGGTCATGTCAAGAAAGGTAGCCAGAGGCAGGTTTAAAGCTTATGGCAGAACATAATGCTAAAGGCACAAAAGTCACATCAAGTTTAATGCAAGGTACAAGATGACCATAAGGTTGAGGTAAGCAGTCTTTTAACCTTTGCCCTTTCTTAGTATACATAAATATGTTTTTGGTGAATATTACCCAAAGGACAAGTCACAGTCTAGACATCCACTACCTTTGCCCACCTTTCACAATGTAGCATCAGCGCAAGATGCTTTTTTCCACTGCTAAAGACCATTCTTTATTAATCCGATTGAAACTCAAACGTTTTCCTTGGAATCAAATACCTACGTCTAGTGGAAACATGGACATGGATGTTAGACCTCCTTCATGAAGTGCATTTATTTCCCCACATCCAATCAATATTGTCATTGTCCTCTTCTGCCCTAAGATGAATTCTTTCAAGTAGGATTATCTATGCTTCATTTGCATAACCTTTTAGGAAAATTCCCAAGTTTTTAGCAACGTCTGAAGCATCAATGTCAATGTAGTTATGAGTTATGCAAACGGAAAAATTAGTATTGAAAAACATTAATAGAGATGGTTGTACCCCTGGTTTATGCTTTGCCTTTTACCTTGTAGGATTTATCTTCATTTTAGGTGCTTGCAAATGCCATTTGTGTGTCAGAGAAGATTGGCCATGGAGAATGAAATTGGCTTTCTCAGGGGAATAGATTCTAGTTGACATCCACCAGAAGAAACTGTGAGGCTAACTTGCATAAAGTAGAACACGGCACATGTCATAGTTAAGCTCCTTGGAAACTTTCACTATGACATCATGAAGGGCCAAGATCTGCTGTGACGGTCTCACTGCTCATTCAAGTTTGGAGCTCTTCATGGAAGCATCAGAAGATGGTTTTTGCTACTCCTGTCATCTGAGGGTTCATGGAAATCCCTGGAGGGTAAATGGGTCATATCAAGAAACGTAGCTAGAGGCAGGTTTATAGCTTATGGCAGAACATAATACTAAAGGCACAAAAGTCACATCAAGTTTAATGCAAGGTACAAGATGTCCTTAAGGTTGAGATAAGTGGCTTCTTACCCTATCCACTTTCTTACTACACATAAATATGTTTTTCGTGCATATTACCCAAAGGACAAGTCACAGTCTAGCCATCCACTCCCTGTGCCCACATTTCTCAATGCAAAGTAGCAGCAGCGCAACGTGCTTGTTTTCATTACTTAACACTATTCTTTATTAATCCAAATATAACTCACACATTTTCCTTGGAATCAAAGACCTACGTCTAGTGGAAACATGGAACTGGATGTAAGACCTCCTTCATGACGTGCATTTATTTCCTTACATCCAACCAATTGTGTCATTGTCCACTTTTGCCCTAAGTAAAATCCTTTTAAGTTGCCTTATCCATGCTTCATTTGCATAAACTTTTAGGAAATTTCCCAAGCTTTTAGCAACATCTGAATCATCAATGTCAATGAAAGTTATGAGTTATGCAAACTGAAAAATTAGTATTGAAAAACATTGATAGAGATGGCTAGGCCCCTGGTTTGTGCTTAACCTTTTACCTTGTAGGGAGTTGTCTTCATTTTAGATGCTTACAAGAGCCATTTGTGTGTCAGAGAAGATTGGCAATGGAGATTTAAATTGGCTTCCACAGGGGAATAAATTCTAGTTGACATGCACCAGAAGAAACTGTGAGGCTAATTTGCATAAGACGGAACACTGCACGTGTCATAGTTAAGCTACTTAGCAACTTTGACTATGACATCATGAAGGGCCAGGTTCTGCTGTGACAGTCTCAATGCTCATTAAAGTTTTGTAGCTCTTCAAAGAAGCAATAGAAGATGGATTCTGCTATCCCTGTCATCTGGAGGTTCATGGGAACCCCTGGAAGAGTAATGGGTCATGTCAAGAAAGGTAGTCAGAGGCAGATTTAAAGCTTATGGCAGAACATAATGCTAAAGGCACAAAAGTCACATCAAGTTTAATGCAAGGTACAAGATGACCATAAGGTTGAGGTAAGTAGCCTTTTAACCTATGCCCTTTCTTAGTATACATAAATATGTTTTTGGTGAATATTACCCAAAGGACAAGTCACAGTCTAGACATCCACTACCTTTGCCCACCTTCTCAATGTAGCATCAGCGCAAGGTGCTTGTTTCCGCTGCTAAAGACCATTCTTTATTAATCCGATTGAAACTCAAACATTTTCCTTGGAATCAAAGACCTACGTCTAGTGGAAACATGGACATGGATGTTAGACCTCCTTCATGAAGTGCATTTATTTCCCTATATCCAACCAAAATTGTCATTGTCCTCTTCTGCCCTAAGATGAATTCTTTCAAGTAGGATTATCTATGCTTCATTTGCATAACCCTTTAGGAAAATTCCCAAGTTTTTAGCAACGTCTGAAGCATCAATGTCAATGTAGTTATGAGTTATGTAAACGGAAAAATGAGTATTGAAAAACATTAATAGAGATGCCTGTACCCCTGGTTTGTGCTTTGTCTTTTACCTTGTAGGATTTATCTTCATTTTAGGTGCCTGCAAATGCCATTTGTGTGTCAGAGAAGATTGGCCATGGAGAATGAAATTGGCTTTCCCAGGGGAATAGATTCTAGTTGACATCCACCAGAAGAAACTGTGAGGCTAACTTGCATAAAGTAGAACACGGCACATGTCATAGTTGAGCTCCTTGGAAACTTTCACTATGACATCATAAGGGGCCAAGATCTGCTGTGACAGTCTTACTGCTCATTCAAGTTTGGAGCTCTTCATGGAAGCATCAGAAGATGGTTTTTGCTACCCCTGTCATCTGAGGGTACATGGAAATCCCAGGAGGGTTAATGGGTCATGTCAAGAAAGGTAGCCAGAGGCAGGTTTAAAGCTTATGGCACAACATGATACTAAAAACACAAAAGTCACATCAAGTTTAATGCAAGGTACAAGATGTCCATAAGGTTGAGATACATGGCCTTATACTTTATCCCCTTTCTTACTACACATAAATATGTTTTTGGTGCATATTACCCAAAGGACAAGTCACAGTCTAGACATCCACTCCCTGTGCCCACATTTCTCAATGCAAAGTAGCATCAGCCCAAGTTGCTTGTTTTCATTACTTAACACTATTTTTTATTAATCCAATTATAACTCACACATTTTCCTTGGAATCAAAGACCCACGTCTAGTGGAAACATGGAACTGGATGTAAGACCTCCTTCATGAAGTGCATTTATTTCCCTACATCCAACCAATTATGTCATTGTCCACTTTTGCCCTAAGTTAAATCCTTTTAAGTAGCGTTATCCATTCTTCATTTGCATAAACTTTTAGGAAATTTCCCAAGTTGTTAGCAACATCTGAAACATCAATGTCAATGAAAGTTATGAGTTATGCAAACTGAAAAATACGTATTGAAAAACATTAATAGAGATGGCTGGGCCCCTGGTTTGTGATTAACCTTTTACCTTGTAGGGAGTTGTCTTCATTTTAGATGCTTGCCTGCGCCATTTGTGTGTCAGAGAAGATTGGCAATGGAGATTTAAATTGGCTTCCACAGGGGAATAAATTCTAGTTGACATGCACCAGAAGCAGGGCCGGATTATAGGCGGGGCTCCCGGGGCTCGAGCCCCGGGGCCCCCACCATTTTGCCCCCCCAGGGGGCCCCCACCAGCGTCCCCGGTCCCTGACTCCTCAGCCGCCGCCTCCCTTAGTCGTCCGCCCGTCACCACCTCCACGCATATCCCCTTGCATTGCCTGCCCGCCCACATGTCCGCCCCCCGGCACAAGTTACGCCTCCCCGCCCTTCAGCTGCATGGCCACTCCTCCCCGCTGAAACTTTCAGCCGCCCACCCCCCCCCCCCCCACCGGAACATCGAGCCGTCCTCCGCTCAGAACGCTCCCCCGCTGGAAGATCCAGCCATCCACTGCTCAGAACGCCCCCCCCCCCTCCGCTGGAACATCGAGCCAACCTCCGCTCCCCGCGCCCCCCCCCCCCGCCGGAACATCCAGCCATCCTCCGCTCAGAACGACACCTCCCCCCCCCCCCCCCCGCTGGAACATCGAGCTGTCCTCCGCTCCACGCCCCATCCCCCCCCCCCCCCCGGAGCAAGAAGTCGTCCTCCGTTCCCCCCCCCCCCCCCCGAACAAGCTGTCATCCTCCGCAAGGCCCCCCGATGCCAGCCCTACCCCCGCCCGCCCGCTGGAACAAGCAGCCGTCCTCAGACCCCTCCTCCCCCCCCCCCCCCCGCCCGAACACCCTCCTGACGGGACAGCCGAACACCCTAAAATGGTAAGTATACATTACATATTTATTTATCTGTGTGTATATATGATGTATATTGTGTGTATATATGTATATACTGTGTATATGTGTATATATGCATCTACTGTCTATATATTTATATACTGTGTATATATGCATCTACTGTCTATATGTGTATATACTGTGTATATATGCATCTACTGTCTATATATTTATATACTGTGTATATATGATTCTACTGTGTATATAAAGTGTATATTTGTATATACTGTGTATATGTGTATATATGCATCTACTGTGTATATGTGTATATACTGTGTATATATGCATCTACTGTCTATATGTGTATATACTATGTATATATGCATCTACTGTGTATATATGTAAATGCTGTGTATAGATGAATATACTGTATTTATACACGCATATATTTGTACAAGCATATATATGATGTATGTTTATGTTTATATGCTGTGTATATGGTATGTATGTATATGCTCTGTATACTGAATGTGTGTGTGTGTATTTCCCGTATGTGTCTGTATACGCTGTATGTGTGTGAAAATGCTGTATATACTGAATGTGTCTGTATTTGCTGTATGTGTGTATATTCTGTATGTATATGCAGCATGTGTGTATATGGTGTTTTTACACTGCATGTATATGTATATATGGTCAGTGTATACTGTATGTGTGTATATATATATTGTTTATAATGTGTATGCCGTATGTGTGATGTATATATACTGTATGTGTGTATATACTTTATGAGTTTGTGTATACTCTGTGTATTAGTGTATAAATGTATATGGGTACATAAATGTGTGTGTATACTTGTATATATATGGGTGCAAGCATACGAGTGTAGAACTTTATGTGTGTATATAAAGGTGTGGATATATCAGTGTATAAATGTGTGTAATTGTATAAACTGCGGGCTGCATGTCTGGTACGGGCTGAGGTGTATGTTAAATGGGACTGCATATCTGGTAGGGGTGAAGGTAGATACAAAGATGTGTTACTGGGGGTGAGGCGGCTGTATGTAGCTGTGTTACTTGGGACGAGGCGGCTGTATGTAGCTGTGTTACTGGGGGTGAGGCGGCTGTATGTAGCTGTGTTACTGGGGGTGAGGCGGCTGTATGTAGCTGTGTTACTGGGGGTGAGGCGGCTGTGTATAGCTGTGTTACTGGGGGTGAGGCGGCTGTATGTAGCTGTGTTACTGGGGGTGAGGCGGCTGTATGTAGCTGTGTTACTGGGGGTGAGGCGGCTGTATGTAGCTGTGTTACTGGGGGCCAGGCGGCTGTATGTAGCTGTGTTACTGGGGGTGAGGCGGCTGTATGTAGCTGTGTTACTGGGGGTGAGGCGGCTGTATGTAGCTGTGTTACTGGGGGTGAGGCGGCTGTATGTAGCTGTGTTACTGGGGGCCAGGCGGCTGTATGTAGCTGTGTTACTGGGGGTGAGGCGGCTGTATGTAGCTGTGTTACTGGGGGTGAGGCGGCTGTATGTAGCTGTGTTACTGGGGGTGAGGCGGCTGTATGTAGCTGTGTTACGGGGGGTGAGGCGGCTGTATGTAGCTGTGTTACTGGGGGCCAGGCGGCTGTATGTAGCTGTGTTACTGGGGGTGAGGCGGCTGTGTATAGCTGTGTTACTGGGGGTGAGGCGGCTGTATGTAGCTGTGTTACTGGGGGTGAGGCGGCTGTATGTAGCTGTGTTACTGGGGGTGAGGCGGCTGTATGTAGCTGTGTTACTGGGGGCCAGGCGGCTGTATGTAGCTGTGTTACTGGGGGCGAGGCGGCTGTATGTAGCTGTGTTACTGGGGGTGAGGCGGCTGTATGTAGCTGTGTTACTGGGGGTGAGGCGGCTGTATGTAGCTGTGTTACTGGGGGTGAGGCGGCTGTATGTAGCTGTGTTACTGGGGGCCAGGTGGCTGTATGTAGCTGTGTTACTGGGGGTGAGGCGGCTGTGTATAGCTGTGTTACTGGGGGTGAGGCGGCTGTGTGTAGCTGTGTTACGGGGGGTGAGGCGGCTGTATGTAGCTGTGTTACTGGGGATGAGGCGGCTGTATGTAGCTGTGTTACTGGGGGTGAGGCGGCTGTATGTAGCTGTGTTACTGGGGGCGAGGCAGCTGTATGTAGCTGTGTTACTGGGGGCGAGGCGGCTGTATGTAGATGTGTTACTGGGGATGAGGCGGCTGTATGTAGCTGTGTTACTGGGGGCGAGGCGGCTGTATGTAGCTGTGTTACTGGGGGCGAGGCGGCTGTATGTAGCTGTGTTACTGGGGGCGAGGCGGCTGTATGTAGATGTGTTACTGGGGGGAGGCGGCTGTATGTAGCTGTGTTCCTGGGGGTAATCCGGCTGTATGTAGCTGTGTTCCTGGGGGTAATCCGGCTGTATGTAGCTGTGTTACTGGGGATAAGGCGGCTGTATGTAGCTGTGTTACTGGGGGTGAGGCGGCTGTATGTAGCTGTGTTACTGGGGGTGAGGCGGCTGTATGTAGATGTGTTACTGGGGATGAGGCGGCTGTATGTAGCTGTGTTACTGGGGGAAGGCGGCTGTATGTAGCTGTGTTACTGCGGGGATAGTGGATAGTGAGCAGGAGGACGTGTATGCACGCTGCACTGAGTGGGGGCCTCCACCAGATTTTGCGCCCAGGGGTCCCCACCATCCTTAATCCGGCCCTGACCAGAAGAAACTGTGAGGCTAACTTGCATAAGACGGAACACTGCATGTGTCATAGTTAAGCTACTTAGCAACTTTGACTATGACATCATGAAGGGCCAGGTTCTGCTGTGACGGTCTCACTGCTCATTAAAGTTATGTAGCTCTTCAAAGAAGCATTAGAAGATGGATTCTGCTACCCCTGTCATCTGGAGGTTCATGGGAACCCCTGGAAGAGTAATGAGTCATGTCAAGAAAGGTAGCCAGAGGCAGGTTTAAAGCTTATGGCAGAACATAATGCTAAAGGCACAAAAGTAGCATCAAGTTTAATGCAAGGTACAAGATGACCATAAGGTTGAGGTAAGTAGCCTTTTAACCTATGCCCTTTCTTAGTATACATAAATATGTTTTTGGTGAATATTACCCAAAGGACAAGTCACAGTCTAGACATCCACTACCTTTGCCCACCTTTCTCAATGTAGCATCAGCGCAAGATGCTTGTTTCCGCTGCTAAAGACCATTCTTTATTAATCCGATTGAAACTCAAACGTTTTCCTTGGAATCAAATACCTACGTCTAGTGGAAACATGGACATGGATGTTAGACCTCCTTCATGAAGTGCATTTATTTCCCGACATCCAACCAATATTGTCATTGTCCTCTTCTGCCCTAAGATGAATTCTTTCAAATAGGATTATCTATGCTTCATTTGCATAACCTTTTAGGAAAATTCCCAAGTTTTTAGCAACGTCTGAAGCATCAATGTCAATGTAGTTATGAGTTATGCAAACGGGAAAATGAGTATTGAAAAACATTAATAGAGATGGCTGTACCCCTGGTTTGTGCTTTGCCTTTTACCTTGTAGGATTTATCTTCATTTTAGGTGCTTGCAAATGCCATTTGTGTGTCAGAGAAGATTGGCCATGGAGAATGAAATTGGCTTTCCCAGGGGAATAGATTCTAGTTGACATCCACCAGAAGAAACTGTGAGGCTAACTTGCATAAAGTAGAACACGGCACATCTCATAGTTGAGCTCCTTAGAAACTTTCACTATGACATCATGAAGGGCCAAGAACTGCTGTGACAGTCTTACTGCTCATTCAAGTTTGGAGCTCTTCATGGAAGCATCAGAAGATGGTTTTTGCTACCCCTGTCATCTGAGGGTTCATGGAAATCCCAGGAGGGTTAATGGGTCATGTCAAGAAAGGTAGCCAGAGGCAGGTTTATAGCTTATGGCAGAACATATTACTAAAGGAACAAAAGTCCCATCAAGTTTAATGCAAGGTACAAGATGACCATAAGGTTGAGATAAGTGGCTTCTTACCCTATCCACTTTCTTACTACACATAAATATGTTTTTCGTGCATATTACCCAAAGGACAAGTCACAGTCTAGCCATCCACTCCCTGTGCCCACATTTCTCAATGCAAAGTAGCAGCAGCGCAACGTGCTTGTTTTCATTACTTAACACTATTCTTTATTAATCCAAATATAACTCACACATTTTCCTTGGAATCAAAAACCTACGTCTAGTGCAAACATGGAACTGGATGTAAGACCTCCTTCATGAAGTGCATTTATTTCCTTACATCCAACCAATTGTGTCATTGTCCACTTTTGCCCTAAGTAAAATCCTTTTAAGTTGCCTTATCCATGCTTCATTTGCATAAACTTTTAGGAAATTTCCCAAGCTTTTAGCAACATCTGAATCATCAATGTCAATGAAAGTTATGAGTTATGCAAACTGAAAAATGAGTATTGAAAAACATTGATAGAGATGACTAGGCCCCTGGTTTGTGCTTAACCTTTTACCTTGTAGGGAGTTGTCTTCATTTTAGATGCTTACAAGAGCCATTTGTGTGTCAGAGAAGATTGGCAATGGAGATTGAAATTGGCTTCCACAGGGGAATAAATTCTAGTTGACATGCACCAGAAGAAACTGTGAGGCTAACTTGCATAAGACAGAACACTGCACGTGTCATAGTTAAGCTACTTAGCAACTTTGACTATGACATCATGAAGGGCCAGGTTCTGCTGTGACAGTCTCACTGCTCATTAAAGTTTTGTAGCTCTTCAAAGAAGCAATAGAAGATGGATTCTGCTATCCCTGTCATCTGGAGGTTCATGGGAACCCCCTGGAAGAGTAATGGGTCATGTCAAGAAAGGTAGTCAGAGGCAGATTTAAAGCTTATGGCAGAACATAATGCTAAAGGCACAAAAGTCACATCAAGTTTAATGCAAGGTACAAGATGACCATAAGGTTGCGGTAAGTAGCCTTTTAACCTATGCCCTTTCTTAGTATACATAAATATGTTTTTGGTGAATATTACCCAAAGGACAAGTCACAGTCTAGACATCCACTACCTTTGCCCACCTTCTCAATGTAGCATCAGCGCAAGGTGCTTGTTTCCGCTGCTAAAGACCATTCTTTATTAATCCGATTGAAACTCAAACATTTTCCTTGGAATCAAAGACCTACGTCTAGTGGAAACATGGACATGGATGTTAGACCTCCTTCATGAAGTGCATTTATTTCCCTACATCCAACCAAAATTGTCATTGTCCTCTTCTGTCCTAAGATGAATTCTTTCAAGTAGGATTATCTATGCTTCATTTGCATAACCCTTTAGGAAAATTCCCAAGTTTTTAGCAACGTCTGAAGCATCAATGTCAATGTAGTTATGAGTTATGCAAACGGAAAAATTAGTATTGAAAAACATTAATAGAGATGCCTGTACCCCTGGTTTGTGCTTTGTCTTTTACCTTGTAGGATTTATCTTCATTTTAGGTGCCTGCAAATGCCATTTGTGTGTCAGAGAAGATTGGCCATGGAGAATGAAATTGGCTTTCCCAGGGGAATAGATTCTAGTTGACATCCACCAGAAGAAACTGTGAGGCTAACTTGCATAAAATAGAACACGGCACATGTCATAGTTGAGCTCCTTGGAAACTTTCACTATGACATCATAAAGGGCCAAGATCTGCTGTGACAGTCTTACTGCTCATTCAAGTTTGGAGCTCTTCATGGAAGCATCAGAAGATGGTTTTTGCTACCCCTGTCATCTGAGGGTACATGGAAATCCCAGGAGGGTTAATGGGTCATGTCAAGAAAGGTAGCAAGAGGCAGGTTTAAAGCTTATGGCTCAACATGATACTAAAAACACAAAAGTCACATCAAGTTTAATGCAAGGTACAAGATGTCCAAAAGGTTGAGATACATGGCCTTATACTTTATCCCCTTTCTTACTACACATAAATATGTTTTTGGTGCATATTACCCAAAGGACAAGTCACAGTCTAGCCATCCACTCCCTGTGCCCACATTTCTCAATGCAAAGTAGCATCAGCCCAAGTTGCTTGTTTTCATACACTTAACACTATTTTTTATTAATCCAATTATAACTCACACATTTTCCTTGGAATCAAAGACCCACGTCTAGTGGAAACATGGAACTGGATGTAAGACCTCCTTCATGAAGTGCATTTAGTTCCCTACATCCAACCAATTGTGTCATTGTCCACTTTTGCCCTAAGTTAAATCCTTTTAAGTAGCGTTATCCATTCTTCATTTGCATAAACTTTTAGGAAATTTCCCAAGTTGTTAGCAACATCTGAAACATCAATGTCAATGAAAGTTATGAGTTATGCAAACTGAAAAATACGTATTGAAAAACATTAATAGAGATGGCTGTGCCCCTGGTTTGTGCTTAACCTTTTACCTTGTAGGGAGTTGTCTTCATTTTAGATGCTTGCCTGCGCCATTTGTGTGTCAGAGAAAATTGGCAATGGAGATTTAAATTGGCTTCCACAGGGGAATAAATTCTAGTTGACATGCACCAGAAGAAACTGTGAGGCTAACTTGCATAAGACGGAACACTGCATGTGTCATAGTTAAGCTACTTAGCAACTTTGACTATGACATCATGAAGGGCCAGGTTCTGCTGTGACGGTCTCACTGCTCATTAAAGTTTTGTAGCTCTTCAAAGAAGCATTAGAAGATGGATTCTGCTACCCCTGTCATCTGGAGGTTCATGGGAACCCCTGGAAGAGTAATGGGTCATGTCAAGAAAGGTAGCCAGAGGCAGGTTTAAAGCTTATGGCAGAACATAATGCTAAAGGCACAAAAGTAGCATCAAGTTTAATGCAAGGTACAAGATGACCATAAGGTTGAGGTAAGTAGCCTTTTAACCTATGCCCTTTCTTAGTATACATAAATATGTTTTTGGTGAATATTACCCAAAGGACAAGTCACAGTCTAGACATCCACTACCTTTGCCCACCTTTCTCAATGTAGCATCAGCGCAAGATGCTTGTTTCCGCTGCTAAAGACCATTCTTTATTAATCCGATTGAAACTCAAACGTTTTCCTTGGAATCAAATACCTACTTCTAGTGGAAACATGGACATGGATGTTAGACCTCCTTCATGAAGTGCATTTATTTCCCTACATCCAACCAATATTGTCATTGTCCTCTTCTGCCCTAAAATGAATTGTTTCAAATAGGATTATCTATGCTTCATTTGCATAACCTTTTAGGAAAATTCCCAAGTTTTTAACAACGTCTGAAGCATCAATGTCAATGTAGTTATGAGTTATGCAAACGGAAAAATGAGTATTGAAAAACATTAATAGAGATGGTTGTACCCCTGGTTTGTGCTTTGCCTTTTACCTTGTAGGATTTATCTTCATTTTAGGTGCCTGCAAATGCCATTTGTGTGTCAGAGAAGATTGGCCATGGAGAATGAAATTGGCTTTCCCAGGGGAATAGATTCTAGTTGACATCCACCAGAAGAAACTGTGAGGCTAACTTGCATAAAGTAGAACACGGCACATGTCATAGTTGAGCTCCTTGGAAACTTTCACTATGACATCATGAAGGGCCAAGAACTGCTGTGACAGTCTTACTGCTCATTCAAGTTTGGAGCTCTTCATGGAAGCATCAGAAGATGGTTTTTGCTACCCCTGTCATCTGAGGGTTCATGGAAATCCCAGGAGGGTTAATGGGTCATGTCAAGAAAGGTAGCCAGAGGCAGGTTTATAGCTTATGGCAGAACATATTACTAAAGGAACAAAAGTCCCATCAAGTTTAATGCAAGGTACAAGATGACCATAAGGTTGAGGTAAGTGGCTTCTTACCCTATCCACTTTCTTACTACACATAAATATGTTTTTCGTGCATATTACCCAAAGGACAAGTCACAGTCTAGCCATCCACTCCCTGTGCCCACATTTCTCAATGCAAAGTAGCAGCAGCGCAACGTGCTTGTTTTCATTACTTAACACTATTCTTTATTAATCCAAATATAACTCACACATTTTCCTTGGAATCAAAGACCTACGTCTAGTGCAAACATGGAACTGGATGTAAGACCTCCTTCATGAAGTGCATTTATTTCCTTACATCCAACCAATTGTGTCATTGTCCACTTTTGCCCTAAGTAAAATCCTTTTAAGTTGCCTTGTCCATGCTTCATTTGCATAAACTTTTAGGAAATTTCCCAAGCTTTTAGCAACATCTGAATCATCAATGTCAATGAAAGTTATGAGTTATGCAAACTGAAAAATGAGTATTGAAAAACATTGATAGAGATGACTAGGCCCCTGGTTTGTGCTTAACCTTTTACCTTGTAGGGAGTTGTCTTCATTTTAGATGCTTACAAGAGCCATTTGTGTGTCAGAGAAGATTGGCAATGGAGATTGAAATTGGCTTCCACAGGGGAATAAATTCTAGTTGACATGCACCAGAAGAAACTGTGAGGCTAACTTGCATAAGACGGAACACTGCACGTGTCATAGTTAAGCTACTTAGCAACTTTGACTATGACATCATGAAGGGCCAGGTTCTGCTGTGACAGTCTCAATGCTCATTAAAGTTTTGTAGCTCTTCAAAGAAGCAATAGAAGATGGATTCTGCTATCCCTGTCATCTGGAGGTTCATGGGAACCCCTGGAAGAGTAATGGGTCATGTCAAGAAAGGTAGTCAGAGGCAGATTTAAAGCTTATGGCAGAACATAATACTAAAGGCACAAAAGTGACATCAAGTTTAATGCAAGGTACAAGATGACCATAAGGTTGAGGTAAGTAGCCTTTTAACCTATGCCCTTTCTTAGTATACATAAATATGTTTTTGGTGAATATTACCCAAAGGACAAGTCACAGTCTAGACATCCACTCCCTGTGCCCACATTCTCAATGTAGCATCAGCGCAAGGTGCTTGTTTCCGCTGCTAAAGACCATTCTTTATTAATCCGATTGAAACTCAAACATTTTCCTTGGAATCAAAGACCTACGTCTAGTGGAAACATGGACAATAATGTTAGACCTCCTTCATGAAGTGCATTTATTTCCCTATATCCAACAAAATTGTCATTGTCCTCTTCTGCCCTAAGATGAATTCTTTCAAGTAGGATTATCTATGCTTCATTTGCATAACCCTTTAGGAAAATTCCCAAGTTTTTAGCAACGTCTGAAGCATCAATGTCAATGTAGTTATGAGTTATGCAAACGGAAAAATGAGTATTGAAAAACATTAATAGAGATGCCTGTACCCCTGGTTTGTGCTTTGCCTTTTACCTTGTAGGATTTATCTTCATTTTAGGTGCCTGCAAATGCCATTTTTGTGTCAGAGAAGATTGGCCATGGAGAATGAAATTGGCTTTCCCAGGGGAATAGATTCTAGTTGACATCCACCAGAAGAAACTGTGAGGCTAACTTGCATAAAGTAGAACACGGCACATGTCATAGTTGAGCTCCTTGGAAACTTTCACTATGACATCATAAGGGGCCAAGATCTGCTGTGACAGTCTTACTGCTCATTCAAGTTTGGAGCTCTTCATGGAAGCATCAGAAGATGGTTTTTGCTACCCCTGTCATCTGAGGGTACATGGAAATCCCAGGAGGGTTAATGGGTCATGTCAAGAAAGGTAGCCAGAGGCAGGTTTAAAGCTTATGGCACAACATGATACTAAAAACACAAAAGTCACATCAAGTTTAATGCAAGGTACAAGATGTCCATAAGGTTGAGATACATGGCCTTATACTTTATCCCCTTTCTTACTACACATAAATATGTTTTTGGTGCATATTACCCAAAGGACAAGTCACAGTCTAGACATCCACTCCCTGTGCCCACATTTCTCAATGCAAAGTAGCATCAGCCCAAGTTGCTTGTTTTCATTACTTAACACTATTTTTTATTAATCCAATTATAACTCACACATTTTCCTTGGAATCAAAGACCCACGTCTAGTGGAAACATGGAACTGGATGTAAGACCTCCTTCATGAAGTGCATTTATTTCCCTACATCCAACCAATTGTGTCATTGTCCACTTTTGCCCTAAGTAAAATCCTTTTAAGTAGCGTTATCCATGCTTCATTTGCATAAACTTTTAGGAAATTTCCCAAGTTGTTAGCAACATCTGAAACATCAATGTCAATGAAAGTTATGAGTTATGCAAACTGAAAAATACGTATTGAAAAACATTAATAGAGATGGCTGGGCCCCTGGTTTGTGATTAACCTTTTACCTTGTAGGGAGTTGTCTTCATTTTAGATGCTTGCCTGCGCCATTTGTGTGTCAGAGAAGATTGGCAATGGAGATTTAAATTGGCTTCCACAGGGGAATAAATTCTAGTTGACATGCACCAGAAGAAACTGTGAGGCTAACTTGCATAAGACGGAACACTGCATGTGTCATAGTTAAGCTACTTAGCAACTTTGACTATGACATCATGAAGGGCCAGGTTCTGTTGTGACGGTCTCACTGCTCATTAAAGTTATGTAGCTCTTCAAAGAAGCATTAGAAGATGGATTCTGCTACCCCTGTCATCTGGAGGTTCATGGGAACCCCTGGAAGAGTAATGGGTCATGTCAAGAAAGGTAGCCAGAGGCAGGTTTAAAGCTTATGGCAGAACATAATGCTAAAGGCACAAAAGTAGCATCAAGTTTAATGCAAGGTACAAGATGACCATAAGGTTGAGGTAAGTAGCCTTTTAACCTATGCCCTTTCTTAGTATACATAAATATGTTTTTGGTGAATATTACCCAAAGGACAAGTCACAGTCTAGACATCCACTACCTTTGCCCACCTTTCTCAATGTAGCATCAGCGCAAGATGCTTGTTTCCGCTGCTAAAGACCATTCTTTATTAATCCAATTGAAACTCAAACGTTTTCCTTGGAATCAAATACCTACGTCTAGTGGAAACATGGACATGGATGTTAGACCTCCTTCATGAAGTGCATTTATTTCCCTACATCCAACCAATATTGTCATTGTCCTCTTCTGCCCTAAGATGAATTCTTTCAAATAGGATTATCTATGCTTCATTTGCATAACCTTTTAGGAAAATTCCCAAGTTTTTAGCAACGTCTGAAGCATCAATGTCAATGTAGTTATGAGTTATGCAAACGGAAAAATTAGTATTGAAAAACATTAATAGAGATGGCTGGGCCCCTGGTTTGTGCTTTGCCTTTTACCTTGTAGGATTTATCTTCATTTTAGGTGCTTGCAAATGCCATTTGTGTGTCAGAGAAGATTGGCCATGGAGAATGAAATTGGCTTTCCCAGGGGAATAGATTCTAGTTGACATCCACCAGAAGAAACTGTGAGGCTAACTTGCATAAAGTAGAACACGGCACATGTCATAGTTGAGCTCCTTGGAAACTTTCACTATGACATCATGAAGGGCCAAGAACTGCTGTGACAGTCTTACTGCTCATTCCAGTTTAGAGCTCTTCATGGAAGCATCAGAAGATGGTTTTTGCTACCCCTGTCTTCTGAGGGTTCATGGAAATCCCAGGAGGGTTAATGGGTCATGTCAAGAAAGGTAGCCAGAGGCAGGTTTATAGCTTATGGCAGAACATATTACTAAAGGAACAAAAGTCCCATCAAGTTTAATGCAAGGTACAAGATGACCATAAGGTTGAGATAAGTGGCCTCTTACCCTATCCACTTTCTTACTACACATATATATGTTTTGGTGCATATTACCCAAAGGACAAGTCACAGACTAGACATCCACTCCCTGTACCCACATTTCTCAATGCAAAGTAGCATCAGCCCAAGTTGCTTGTTTTCATTACTTAACACTATTTTTTATTAATCCAATTATAACTCACACATTTTCCTTGGAATCAAAGACCCACGTCTAGTGGAAACATGGAACTGGATGTAAGACCTCCTTCATGAAGTGCATTTAGTTCCCTACATCCAACCAATTGTGTCATTGTCCACTTTTGCCCTAAGTTAAATCCTTTTAAGTAGCGTTATCCATGCTTCATTTGCATAAACTTTTAGGAAATTTCCCAAGTTGTTAGCAACATCTGAAACATCAATGTCAATGAAAGTTATGAGTTATGCAAACTGAAAAATACGTATTGAAAAACATTAATAGAGATGGCTGGGCCCCTGGTTTGTGCTTAACCTTTTACCTTGTAGGGAGTTGTCTTCATTTTAGATGCTTGCAAGAGCCATTTGTGTGTCAGAGAAGATTGGCAATGGAGATTGAAATTAGCTTCCACAGGGGAATAAATTCTAGTTGACATGCACCAGAAGAAACTGTGAGGCTAACTTGCATAAGACGGAACACTGCACGTGTCATAGTTAAGCTACTTAGCAACTTTGACTATGACATCATGAAGTGCCAGGTTCTGCTGTGACAGTCTCAATGCTCATTAAAGTTTTGTAGCTCTTCAAAGAAGCAATAGAAGATGGATTCTGCTATCCCTGTCATCTGGAGGTTCATGGGAACCCCTGGAAGAGTAATGGGTCATGTCAAGAAAGGTAGTCAGAGGCAGATTTAAAGCTTATGGCAGAACATAATGCTAAAGGCACAAAAGTCACATCAAGTTTAATGCAAGGTACAAGATGACCATAAGGTTGAGGTAAGTAGCCTTTTAACCTATGCCCTTTCTTAGTATACATAAATATGTTTTTGGTGAATATTACCCAAAGGACAAGTCACAGTCTAGACATCCACTACCTTTGCCCACCTTTCTCAATGTAGCATCAGCGCAAGGTGCTTGTTTCCGCTGTTAAAGACCATTCTTTATTAATCCAATTGAAACTCAAACATTTTCCTTGGAATCAAAGACCTACGTCTAGTGGAAACATGGACATGGATGTTAGACCTCCTTCATGAAGTGCATTTATTTCCCTACATCCAACCAAAATTGTCATTGTCCTCTTCTGCCCTAAAATGAATTCTTTCAATTAGGATTATCTATGCTTCATTTGCATAACCTTTTAGGAAAATTCCCAAGTTTTTAGCAACGTCTGAAGCATCAATGTCAATGTAGTTATGAGTTATGCAAACGGAAAAATGAGTATTGAAAAACATTAATAGAGATGGCTGTGTCCCTGGTTTGTGCTTGACCTTTTACCTTGTAGGGAGTTGTCTTCATTTTAGATGCTTGCAAGCGCCATTTGTGTGTCAGAGAAGGTTGGCAATGGAGATTGAAATTGGCTTCCACAGGGGAATAAATTCTAGTTGACATGTACCAGAAGAAACTGTGAGGCTAACTTGCATAAGATGGAGCACTGCATGTGTCATAGTTAAGCTCCTTGGCAACTTTGACTATGACATCATGAAGGGCCAGGTTCTGCTGTGACAGTCTCAATGCTCATTAAAGTTTTGTAGCTCTTCAAAGAAGCATTAGAAGATGGATTCTGCCATCCCTGTCATCTGGAGGTTCATGGAAACCCCTGGAAGAGTAATGGGTCATTTCAAGAAAGGTAGCCAGAGGCAGGTTTAAAGATTATGGCAGAATACTAAAATACAAGATGACCATAAGGTTGAGGTAAGTGGCTTTTGAACCTATGTCCTTTCTTACTATACATAAATATGTTTTTGGTGAATATTACCCAAAGGACAAATCAAAGTCTAGCCATCCACTACCTGTGCCCACATTTCTCAATGCAAAGTAGCATCAGCCCAAGATGCTTGTTTTCATTACTTAAAACTATTCTTTATTAATCCAAATATAACTCACACATTTTCCTTGGAATCAAAGACCTACGTCTAGTGGAAACATGGAACTGGATGTAAGACCTCCTTCATGAAGTGCATTTAGTTCCCTACATCCAACCAATTGTGTCATTGTCCACCCATTCCCAAAGTTAAATCCTTTTAAGTAGCGTTATCCATGCTTCATTTGCATAAACTTTTAGGAAAATTCCCAAGTTGTTAGCAACATGTGAAACATCAATGTCAATGAAAGTTATGAGTTATGCAAACTGAAAAATGAGTATCGAAAAACATTAATAGAGATGGCTGGGCCCCTGGTTTGTGCTTAACCTTTTACCTAATAGGGAGTTATCTTTATTTTAAGTGCTTGCAGGCACCATTTGTGTGTCAGAAAAGATTGAAATTGGCTTCCCCAGGGGAATAAATTCTAGTTGACATCCACCATAAGAAACTGTGAGGCTAACTGGCATAAAATGGAACACGGAACGTGTCATAGTTAAGCTTCATGGCAACTTTGACTATGACATCATGAAGGGCCAGGTTCTGCTGTGACAGTCTCACTCCTCATTAAAGTTTTGGAGCTCTTCAAAGAAGCATTAGAAGATGGTTTTTGCTACACCTGTCATCTGGAGGTTCATGGAAATCCCAGGAGGATTAATGGGTCATGTCAAGAAAGGTAGCCGGAGGCAGGTTTATAGCTTATGGCAGAACATAATGCTAAAGGCACAAAAGTCACATCAAGTTTAATGCAAGGTACAAGATGACCATAAGGTTGAGGTAAGTGGCCTCTTACCCTATGCCCTTTCTTACTATACATAAATATGTTTTTGGTGAATATTACCCAAAGGACAAGTCACAGTCTAGACATCCACTACCCATGCCCACCTTTCTCAATGCAAAGTAGCATCAGCCCAAGATGCTTGTTTCCGCTGCTAAAGACCATTCTTTATTAATCCGATTGAAACTCAAACATTTTCATTGAAATCAAAGAGCTATGTCTAGTGGAAACATGGACCTGGATGTTAGACCTCCTTCATTTGCATAACCTTTTAGGAAAATTCCCAAGTTTTTAGCAACATCTGAAACATCAATGTCAATGAAAGTTATGAGTTATGCAAACTGAAATATGAGTATTGAAAAACATTAATAGAGATGGCTGTGCCCCTGGTTTGTGCTTTAGCTTTTTACCTTGTAGGGAGTTGTCTTCATTTTAGATGCTTGCAAGCGCCATTTGTGTGTCAGAGAAGATTGGCAATGCAACTAAATTCTAGTTGACTTGCACCAGAAGAAACTGTGAGGCAAACTTGCATAAGACGGAACACTGCATGTGTCATAGGTAAGCTCCTTGGAAACTTTGACTATGACATCATGAAGGGCCAAGTTCTGCTATGAGAGTCTCGCTGCTCATTAAAGTTTTGGAGCTCTTCATGGAAGCACAAGAAGATGGTTTTTGCTACCCCTGTCATCTGAGGGTTCATGGAAATCCCAGGAGGGTTAATGGGTCATGTCAAGAAAGCCAGAGGCAGGTTTAAAGCTTATGGCAGAACATGATACTAAAAGCATAAAAGTCACATCAAGTTTAACCGGTTAAGGACCGGGCCCTTTCCTGTTTTTTCATGTCCATTTTTCACTCCCCACCTTCAAAAATCTATAACTTTTTTATTTTTACACGTCAAGAGCTGTGTGACGTAACAAATTGCACTTCATAATGATGGTATTAAATATTCCATGCCATGTACTCGGAAGCGGGAAAAAAATTCCAAATGCAATGAAAATGGTGAAAAAACGCATTTGCGCCATTTTCTTGTGGGCTTGGATATTACGTCTTTCACTGAGCGCCCCAAATGACATGTCTACTTTATTCTTTGGGTCGGTACGATTAAGGGGATACCAAATTTGTATAGGTTTTATAATGGTTTCATACATTTACAAAAATTAAAACCTGTACAAAAATAATTTTTTTGATTTTGCCAACTTCTGGCGCTAATAACTTTTTTATACTATGGTGTACGGAGCTGTGGGTGGTGTCATTTTTTGCGAAATTTGATAATATTTTCAATGATATCATTTTTAGGACTGTATCTGATCACTTTTTATAGATTTTTATAGATTTTTTTAGATTTTTCAAAATGGCAAAAAAAGTGCCATTTTCGACTTTGGGCGCTATTCTCCGTTACGGGGTTAAACGCATTGAAAAACCGTTATCATATTTTGATAGATCGGGCATTTTCGGACGCGTCAATACCTGATGTGTTTATGATTTTTACTGTTTATTTATATTTATGTCAGTTCTAGGGAAAGGGGGGTGATTTGAAATTTTAGGTTTTTTTATTATAATTTTTTTTTTTAAACTTTTTTTTATTTTTATTTATACTATTTTTCAGACTCCCTAGGGTACTTTAACCCTAGGTTGTCTGATCGATCCTATCATATACTGCCATACTACAGTATGGCAGTATATGGGGATTTTCTTCCTCATTCATTACAATGTGCTATCAGCACATTGTAATGAAAGGGTTAAAACGAAATAGCCTCGGGTCTTCAGAAGACCCGAGGCTACCATGGAGACGGATCGCCGCCCCCCGATGACGTCACGGGGAGCGGCGATCCCAGGTAAGATGGCGGCGCCCATGCTCCTCTATCTGTTTGAGGCTGTCGGCAGCTTTGCCGGCAGCCCAAGCTGTGAAAACACCCGCGATCGGTGCTAGCACCGATCGCAGATGTTACCGGTAAGCCTTTGCTGCAATATGCAGCAAAGACTTACCGGCTATGGAGAGGGCTCAGCCCGTGAACCGGTTAATACAAGGTTCCAGATGACCATAAGGTTGAGGTAAGTGGCCTCTTACCCCTATCTAAGCATAACTTAAGGGTCCGAATCACCTTTTTCCACCGGGTTTTCCGAATTTTACCGACTTGCGGTGAATTGCCCTGGGTTTTTGGCACACGCGATCGGATTGTGTTGCATCGGCGTCGGCTTGCATGCAACGAGAAACGTGGGCTTGGTCGTCGGAAAAATCTCACTATTTTTTTTTTAAAAATTTGTCGCTTTACACACACTTACATGCATCAGGAATAGGACGGTGAACTCCGGTGGACCTGGGCGGATCTCGGTGCAGCATCGACACCTGCTGGTTATTGGGCGCACGGTCCTTAGTGAATTGCTGGAACACACGATTCCTCATCGGAGAACGCGGCGCTGGATCGCGACAGGTACCGGGTAAGTAAATGAGACCCAATGTGTTAGAGTGTGTCAGATTTTTTCTCTGTTTCTAAAGATTGGATCTAGTCGGATCTTTTTGTAAACTTGTTCATCATTAAACTGTTGCAAAGCTTCATCTATGTAATCCTGTCTATCCATAACAACAAGTGATCCTCAATTGTCAACGGGTTTAATGATTAGATCCTTATTGTCCACCAGGCATCTCAGTGCCTGGTGATTCAAAGCATTTATATTAAAGTGAAATTTATATTGACTTAGGGGGAGATCATGTCTTAATTTTTCAGGGTCCCTTGTGACAAGCTGGATGTAAATTTCAACTGGAGCATTAGTTTTGGGAGGCATATATGAGCTCTTGGGGCATATTTATAAATAATAATAATAATTTTTTATATATCGCACACAAATACGCAGCGCTGCACCGAGCTTGTCAAATTGGTCCCTGTCCCCATGGGGCTCACAAACTAAACAACCTACCAGTATGTTTTAGAGTGTGGGAGGAAACCGGAGTACCCAGAGGAAACCCACGCAAACACGGAGAGAACATACAAACTCTTTGCAGATGTTGACCTGGCTGGGATTCGAACCCAGGACACCAGCCCTGCAAGGCAGAAGTGCTACTCACTCAGCCACCGTGCTGCCCTATCAACGCCAGTGGCGCAGAGACCCTGAAATAATCGCAAATTCTATCTTATTGCTAACTTTTATTTGCCCTGATCCACCACCTTCACGCCAGTGGGGTGTCAAGGGGGAGCGCGGCCAGCTGAGCGGAGGGCTCGGCCAGCCGGCAGTGGGCCGGCGCGGAGCGTTACTGTCCCCGCACCTGCGCACCCGCCGGCGACTTTTCATATGTGAAAAGTCGCCGGCTGCGGTTTTTCCTACGATGCGGAAGCCTCTTGATGTATCCTGCTGCGAACATGCAGCGGCGGGGCTATCATATGCTGGCGCGCGAGCACCAACGTATGATAAATATCCCCCTTTGTCCGTAATATGAGATCCCTCATGCTGATGAGTGTAGATGAAGATATGTCCCTTGTGTTAGGAGTCTCCAGGGGTTCTTGGAAATATACTCTTTGTATGTCCATATCTAACTAGAATTAATCCAGACAAGGGAGAGTCCTGAGCAGCACAGCTGAAGCAGTGAGTGCAGTAGCCGGTGATTCCTTGGCGGAGAATCCCAAATATATCAAAGTGAAGAGGCAGCACTCCAAGTAGTGTTGAAAGGGGGTGAACCTTTATTCCATGAACCGCGACGTTTCAGTGTGAGTTTACACCTTTCTCAAGCACCTTTCGTCGCGGTTCATGGAATAAAGGTTCACCCCCTTTCAACACTACTTGGAGTGCTGCCTCTTCACTTTGAAAGAATTAATCCAGGTGATAGGTAAGGCAAAATTAAATGCCCTTTGGTAGAATGGAAAATTTGGCTGGACAAAGGGATGCCTGTCAGGGACACCACAGTGATGAAGTATTCTCGGCTTATGCTGGGCAGGACAAGGCTGAAGCAAGGCATAATTAGGGTGAAGAGAGTGCCCGGCAGCCACAGGAGGGACAGAGCTGCATTGTCATAATTTTATAATTGTTTTTTCAGCAAAACCACTCAGTTCAGTTATTTAACAAGATATGTTTCTATATCAGTGAAGCTACAGCATTCTCAAGGCATGTTTGGTTCAAAATGGTAGATTTCTTTTAACACTATATCTACCACATCTCTGTACATATCTAACCACTTCTGTGATACATAATATAATAGGCGCATGTGCACATAGGTAAGCAACCATGTGGGGAACTCCTCAGGTCGGTATCTCGTACTACCACTTAGTACGTATGTGTGGCAAGTATGTGACGTGCATCTCATTTCACACGCCCCGTTTTAGCTGAAATTGGCTTCCCTTACAGTGATGGGCATACCTTATTAGTTAAATAGCCAGGATTTTGAACCCGCTAGCACATTCCTCGGCATGTGGCAAGCACGGTTCCTATCATCATATTCCATACAAATTTAAAGTCACAGCACAGGTAAGCTTTTACCCTTTAATGAAACCCTCTGATTTGTTTCGATAACTTTATCTCTAGAAATCTGGACCAGTTGAACATATATATGTATACACCTATAATTTTCTAGTCAACTTATGTTCCCGGTAATAATAAACCAAGAATTTGTATGTAGAATCTTTATTTAAAATTCATTGATTAGAGTAAACTTGACGGACACACTTATTTGTAAATTATGTTATATCTCAGCCATTATATTATTTCTTATGCTATAATTTTTGGATGTACACTGTACAGTGTTTGAAAAAGGCCTGAGTGACCAAAATGTCCCAGAAATATACGCTGTGATGTTTTGTACACCAAAATAAAATTAACTAAGAGGCAACAATTGTGCTCAGCCTCAATTTTTAGACTGTAAATGCGGTTGGAACCTTAGGACTGATGCAATAGCAGTTCCAGTTGTGCAGACCGTGCATATCTATAATGTGTGAGCCTTTTGGCACCCAAGGTTTCCACAAATCCCACTCCAGTATTAAACTATCCTCCTGTATTACCGTATATACTCGTGTATAAGCCAAATTTTTCAGCACAAAAATTGTGCTGAAAAAGCTTAACTCGGCTTATACACGAGTCACTGGAGATGCAGGCTACGTAAAATGAATGATAATCAATGATACAGGGAGCAGGGAAGTGTTTTGCTGCTCACCTCTGTGCTTCCGGTACACAGCAAACACGTGTCGGCTGCACTATAGTGGGCCCGCACTAAGGACAAGAGGGATGAATGAGTGCAGGGCTTAGGCGCTCATGACAGGGTCTGTAGTATGGCGGAGGTGCAGAGTGCCACCGCTAAAAGAGGACAAGGGGATGGCGCCTGTGTTACGGGAGCAGGTGCCCAGCAGTGTGACTGGAGCGTGAAAGGAGGTCCGAGGTGGCTGTAATCGAGCCTCACACTATGGGGGAAGATGGGAACGAAAGGGTGTCCGGAGCACACACACCTCCTGTGCCATCCATCTCCTTACTGCAAAAGGAGAATTTTTTTTATCAGGCCACGATCGCGCCATTGGAGACTTTAACACAGCCTTGAAGTCTACTACAGAGGAAAGCTATCAGCAGCATAGCGCTGACCATTGGCTGGCAAGCAAGCCCAGAAAGCTGTTGCTAGAGCAGAAGCTGTCCTGGTAAGTACAGTATGTGAACTGAGAGTTAACATCTGCTGTATTCTCCCTCAGCAATAGCTTTTCCCCCTAAAAATATTAAAGATTAAAATCTGTTTTAAGGCTTTATGCAGGGAGGAGGGCAGCATCAGGCATCATATTACTGGGGAAGGCTGCAGGGCATTTCATTATATGGGGAGGCCGTTGGGTATTACATTACTGGGAGGCTGTGACCAATGCATTTCCCATGCTCGGCTTATACTCGAGTCATTAAGTTTTCCCAGTTATTTGTGGTAAAATTAGGGGCCTAGGCTTATATTCGGGTCGACTTATACTCGAGTATATACGGTAATTACTTTACAGAGCTTAATATTATCTTCAAAAATTGAAACTCCACTGTGTAAACCCTCTATAAGGTCTTTAATAATTATATTAAAAAGATGGGGCCCAATACTGACCCCTTTGGCAAGCACTGGTAACTTCAAACTAATATGAGCATGTGCCATTTATGACAAACCTCTGTTATCTATCACTAAGCCATTTGCTAACCGTTATATACAAACTTTCCTCCAGTCCCAGCAATCTCCTTTTATGAACTAATCTTTTATACAGCACTGTATCAAATGAATTGGGAAAGACTAGATATACAGCCATATACACCCATAGCCTCCACAAGATTCAGTCTAGAGCTTACCTCTTTAAAGAAACCGATCACATAAACCCATGCTGAAACTTTTTAGAACATTATGTACATTGAGATGCTCAAGGACAACATCTCCAACAAACCTCTCACCCCTCTTTTCCTTTGCCCACTATATCATATTTTCCCTCCAACATTAAGAATTCTACTTGCTCCATCTTGTTTGTGAGGCTTCAGGCATTAGTGTACATCCATTTAATATGGTTTTACCTATCCCTATTTCGGTACAGCCTGTCTCTAGCAGAGAGCATGTAGCCAACAGGGAAGCTGGCTCAGTTCTCCAAAAACCCTTGCACAGTAGCACAGTAGCTTAGTGGTTAGCACTACAGCCTTGCAGCACTAGGGTTGGGTTCAAGTCCCATCCAGGTCAACATTTGCAAAGAGTTTGTATGTTCTCTCCGTGTTACATGGATTTCCTCCGCTTTCCTCCCACACTCCAAAACATACTAGTAGGTTGATTAGATTGTGAGCCCCATTAGGGACAGGGACTGATTTGGGAAGCTCTGTGTAGCGCTGTGTAATCTGTGTGCGCTATATAAATAAAGAATTATTAGCTAAGCTAAGCTAAGCTACTCTGGTCTTTATAGTATGGCTAATGGCACTGGAAGTATTTCTGAAAACACTACCTCGTAGGTCATTAATTTGAGCTTTCATCCTGGCTTCCTATAATCATTCTTAAAGGACATCTACCACCAGGATGAAAGCATGTATGCAAATGAGCCTGAGGGGCTCCAGACTCCATTAACAACTATGGAGCATGGAGACCCTCAGGCTCATTTGAATACAATCCTTCATGCTGGTGGTAGATGCCCTTTAAGGACATTCCATCTCCCCCTGACTTTGTCAGCTTGGTGGAGCTTGGATCTCCTCTAGGCCCACCTAGCAATCTGTCTATCCGATCCGCAACATACTGAACCTTAGCACCCAGAAGACAACATACTGTTCAGCATTTACTATTCCGGTTACTGATAATCCTCTATGTTCACCTAGTTGTAAAATGCCCTAACACCAACAACTGCACTCCTATTTCAAACCTTGATGCAACTCCTGGGTTTACATTTATTAGAGCGGGTCAGCGCAGGACTAGACTTCCTTGCCCTTTTCACACTACCCCTTTTTTTGACACCTGTGAGCCCTTAGCTTGTTTACCTCCACCCATCTCATCCCCAGCCAGTGTCTGATCTAGACCCTGCTTCAGTGTTAGGCTCCAGGGGTAGTGGACCCACTGGGCCACCATGGACGATGACGTAAGCCAACACCTTTTTCACCAGAGTCCTCCACAAACTGGGTTGGACTTGTTGCGATGTGGTACCACCAGGTCATTCCACAGGTGCGACTTTGTTCGCAAAATACATAGTCGTCATGCAGAATCATAGTCGGGGACAGGCAGGAGGTCAGGACGGGCAGCACAGCATCAGAGTTGGGGACATAGCAACAGATAAAGGCAGGCAGAAGAGGAACGTAGCCAGGAACAGAACCGGGGTCACAAAGGGAAAACACACTTATAGCAAAGGACATGGGAACAAGCTTTTACTAAGGCTGTGAGGCACAAAGTTCTGGCAGCAGAGGTCGCACTAACATTTTTCCAGAAGGGTAAAAATACTCCTCTCACCATTTTTGAGGAGCATTTTTACCCGAGGAGGAGTATGAAAATTTCGGTAATACACCGCACACACTACACTCGCACACCGCACACACTACACGCGCACACTACACTCACACTGCGCACACTCACACTGCGCACACTACACTACACTCACACTGCGCACACTACACTACACTCACACTGCGCACACTACACTACACTCACACTGCGCACACTACACTACACTCACACTGCGCACACTACACTACACTGCGCACACTACACTACACTCACACAAAGAACACTACACTCACACTGCGCACACTACACTACACTCACACACAGAACACTACACTACACTCACACACAGAACACTACACTACACTCACACACAGAACACTACACTCACACACAGAACACTACACTACACTCACACACAGAACACTACACTCACACACAGAACACTACACTACACTCACACACAGAACACTACACTACACTCACACTGCACACACAGAACACTACACCCACACTGCCTTGCTCTTAAGTCCCGTCGGGATCTGCGGGCAGGTAGAAATGGAGCAGGACAGGAGCAGCAGCCCCGCTGTCCACAGGTCTCCCGGGGCCTGCGCTCTCGTTCCACGCACACTACACTCACACTGCGCACACTACACTACACTCACACTGCGCACACTACACTACACTCACACTGCCTACACTACACTCACACTGCGCACACTACACTACACTCACACACAGAACACTACACTCACACACAGAACACTACACAACACTCACACTACACTGCCTTGCTCTTAAGTCCCGTCGGGATCTGCGGGCACGTAGAGATGGAGCAGGACAGGAGCAGCAGCCCCGCTGTCCACAGGTCTCCCGGGGCCTGCGCTCCGCGCACACTACACTACACTCACACTGCGCACACTACACTACACTCACACTGCGCACACTACACTACACTCACACACAGAACACTACACTCACACTGCGCACACTACACTACACTCACACACAGAACACTACACTACACTTACACACAGAACACTACACTACACTCACACACAGAACAGTACACTACACTCACACACAGAACACTACACACACTACACTACACTACACTCACACACAGAACACTACACTCACACACAGAACACTACACTACACTCACACACAGAACACTACACACACTATACTACACTACACTCACACACAGAACACTACACTACACTCACACACAGAACACTACACTACACTCACACACAGAACACTACACTACACTCACACACAGAACACTACACACACTACACTACACTACACTCACACACAGAACACTACACTCACACACAGAACACTACACACACAGAACACTACACTCACACTGCACACACAGAACACTACACACACTACACTCACACTGCCTTGCTCTTAAGTCCCGTCGCGTGGTGAGGCGTTAATGCGACCTCTGTCTGGCAGGGTGTGCAGGGGGAGGATGGAATATGAAGGATTCTGGGAAGTGGCCAGCGCCAATTAATGGTGCGCGGGCCCTTTAAATCTTGTGTGTCCTAGGAGATGGGGACGCACATGCACAGCTGCCAGACCAGAGGCAGGAACGAGAACAGGTGAGTAGCGCGGGTGCCGTGCTGGTGGGCAGCGAGGGGCACGGGTGAGCCCGGGACCCATATCATGGGCACCCATGAAATTTAGTAGCAAAATGCACCCCAGTGTTGCCAGTAATATTAAGTTCCAGAATCTGAATAATACATATTGCGTATCTATTATACAGGAGGTCCTCATATATAAGTATGAGGACCTCTTGGGATTAGTCCAAAAAGCCAAGATAGCTCCTTTGGATGAAAAAGTGGATGTGCAAGGACATATTCATTATTATTACACATTGGGGTTATTTACTAAGGGTCCTGCGGCTGCATTTCCGTCTGGTTTTCCGACGTTTTCGGGGATTGCGCCACTGGGACAGGGTTTTAGAAGAGGATTGTGACGCACGTGATCATATTTTGGTGCATTGGCGCCGTCTTTCATGAGACATAAATCGAGAGTGGGCAGTCGGACGATCCGACTGATTCGGACTGAGCGCGGGATTTAACAGTAAAATTGTGTCGCAAGCCAAGCACTTACATGCACCAGGAAGAAGAAAGTGAACTCCGGCGGACTTGAGCGGGGAAGCGATACATGCAGGATATGGGTCTCACGATCTTAGTGAATCGCGGCAGATGTGCATTCTCGTTGGACACTCCGGACATTGCATTTTGAAATGAAAACTAACAGCTGTGGAGAGGAGATTTGCCAAATTGCATTGGTCTCACGATCTTAGTGAATCGCGGCAGATGTGCATTCTCGTCGGACACTCCGGACATTGCATTTTGAAATGAAAACTAACAGCTGTGGAAAGGAGATTTGCCACATTGCATTGCATGTTTATACAATGCATTGTTAACATTATGTAAACACGAGGTGCGAGAGCCGTTATTATCAAACAACTCCTATAACTATCTTTGATAATAACAGCTCATGCACCTGTGTGTCCATTACATCACCATGGACAGATTTCTATGAAGTGGAAGTAAATATAGAAGCTTTCTATAGCAGGACAGCAAGCAGAGATCCCGTGAGGAATTGATACAGAAAGCACATTGGAAAAATGGATAACTTTTCCTTACACAAGCCATATCAATTATTTGCTGAAAGTAGACAACCCTTTTAATATTCAAGAAATGACTTTGGATTATTTGGATGTCACCGGAGGCCACCTATGTATTGTCACTCATGCCGTTGAAGCTTGTATTTTATCTCTTAAGCATAGAAAGGAGTATCTCAAAACAAAGCCTAAAAGCGCACACAAAAAAAGCATTACCGTATGATTCAGCAAGTGGAAGACAGTAAAGCAATCATTGTACCATTGCAGACTGCTGTTTAGACAGAAGAGTGTATTATGCAAGAAGTGGGACCTGTATTAATAGCGAAATGGCTGCCAAGATCAAAGAGAATTGTCTGTCACAATCTCCCAAGGATGTGGCAACTGAATGTAAGCAAGTCATTACAATGCCAATTTAGAGCACTCAGCAGCTTTCACTTCCACATCATTATTTGGGGTATTATACTTCAAAGGTTCCCTGATGCAAAAACTGAACAATTCAAATGCAAAACGCTGTATTTATTAAGGATAAAAACAGTATTGTCTCTAACACTAAAAACATTTTTTTTTCATTACTGCAGTTCATACCAGTTTTAGACTGTGCCAAGAAACATTCACATAACGCTGAAGTTAGGGGCAGGTTATGAACTCTAGCAACAATTATTAAATTACTTTTAGGGGAAAGTGACAGAGCAAAATCTTACTCTCTAAGGCTAGGATCACATTACGTTGTAAGGACACGCCGGAAGGATTACAACGTGTCCTTACAATGTATCGCACAGGCGTATTCGACTATATATCTTCACAGTGGGATACGTCGCCCAGGGACCCCTCCTGCCCCCTGAATGCAGTGGGAGGAGTGTACATCAGCAGCATCCGGCAATTGGCTGCTGCCTTTATATGGGGGTGTTTCCCCAGTAATATCACTGTCCTTATAAGGGCAGGGACATCCCTGGGTCCCCATCTCCTCCTGACTGATGTATGCGCTCAGTGAGCCTGGAGGAGGGATGCAATACGCGGCACCCGTCCCCCTTAGCCTACTATATATCTTGCACTCAGTAGGAGGAAGCAGGATGGAAAGACGTAGTTTGCTGTGTCTTTCCATAGATGTGACGTATAGTGGTCAGACGGAGGCAACAACTATGCTTCAATCTGCCACTATGGGGCAGATTTATCAAGCTGTCTGAAAGTCAGAATATTTCTAGTTGCCCATGGCAACCAATAACAGCTCAGCTTTCATTTTACCATTGCTCATGAATATTTTAAAGGGCAGCTGTGATTGGTTCCCATGGACAACTAGAAATATTCTGACTTTCAGACACTTGATAAATCTGCCCCTATATGTCAATGTATATACTCAGTGTAGGGTAATAATGCTCCTCTTACCATTCTTTAGATGAGGAGGAGTTTGAAATTTTCAGCAATAAAAATAAGTAACTCATAAGCTTATATAGTGTTAATAGACAGAAAATCATTACTGGCTGTTTTCTGTGCTTAAATAGCCAATTTTAGCAATTCTAGAAATCTTACATCATGCATTACATTCTTACATGTACTCAGGATAACAAAATAACATATTCTCTAGTTCACTGTTATAAACAAAAATACAGCATTTCACAGATATAATTCCAACCTGTCTCTACCAGCTCTATTTAATTTTTCTGGAGGGCCACCTTCCCGCTCCTCTGTTTTGAAAACTTTTTTGGACTGCCACATACAGGCATTCTATCTATTTAATTTTTCTGGAGGGCCACCTACCCGGTCCTCTGTTTTGAAAACTTTTTTGGACTGCCACATACAGGCACTATCCAAATTTAATTGTCTCCATAGCAGCCTCCACACGTCGTCTTTATAGCCGCCTCCACACAGTGGGGGTCATTTACTAAGGGCCCGATTCGCGTTTTCCCGACGTGTTACCCGAATATTTCCGATTTGCGCCGATTGTACCTGAATTGCCCCGGGTTTTTGGCGCACGCGATCGGAATTTGGCGCATCGGCGCCAGTATGCACGCGACGGAAATCGGGGGGCGTGGCCGAACGAAAACCCGACGTATTCGGAAAAACCGCCGCATTTAAAAAAAAATTTGTGTCGCGAAAATTTCACTCACCTTCATCTTGGATAGGCCGGTGTATTTCGAGGCATTCCAGCGGACTTCAGCGCAGCAGCGCCACCTGGTGGACGTCAGAGGAACTGCTTTGATGAATCCCGGCCGGACCCGAATCCAGTGCAGAGAACGCGCCGCTGGATCGCGAACGGACCGGGTAAGTAAATGTGCCCCAGTGTCTTTATAGCTGCCTCCACACGTTGTCTCCATTTCTGCCTCCACATGTTGTCTCCATTGCTACCTCCACACGTCGTCTCCATAGCTGCCTCCAAAAGTCGTCTCCATAGCTGCCTCCACACGTCGTCCCCTTAGCAAATGAGCTGTGTCAGGCTACATTTTCTGGCGTTTTACCGGCTGTGATTTTCTGGCGTTTTATATGGGTCGCCCATTTTCACAATGCATGCAAACCTGGATGACTGAGTGCGCGTCTCCCCCCCACATGCCTCCACACATCATCCCCATAGCTGCCTCCACACGTCGTCCCCTTAGCAATGAGCTGTGTCAGGCTACATTTTCGGGTGTTTTACCAGCTGTGATTTTCTGGTATTTTATATGGGTCACTCATTTTGACAATGGATGCAAGGCTGTATGACTGAGTGCGTGCCCCCCCCCCCACATGCCTCCACACGTACTCTCGATAGCTGCCTCCATGCGTCGTCTCCATAGCAGCCTCCACACGCCGTCTCTATAGCTGCCTCCACACGTTGTCTCCATAGCAGCCTCCACATGTCGTCTCCATAGCTGTCTCCAAAAGTCGTCTCCATAGCTGCCTCCACATGTCGTCCCCTTAGCAAACAAGCTGTGTCAGGCTCATTTTTTGGGTGTTTCACCAGGTACGTTATGGAACTTGGTCACTCTGTCGCCGCCATGTTGTGTTATCAACTAAATATACCGTCAACCTTTTGTTCACATAGGAAATCATTTCATTTCTTGCTCAGCTCCTTTGGTTCCTCTCTGCCGCCATAACCAGGCCAAATACTAATACGTACAGTGCTACACGTTATCCTCGCCAAAAGGATTTTTTTAAATTGGTTTGATGCCCGAGTCCATTTGGGGTATGTCGCCATGCCACTCTCTAGCTTTCCGCTGCCTCCGCATGCCGTCCCCTATAGTGTCATGGTCAATTATTGGATGTTTTAGATGCTATCTCGCCTCACTCGGTCACTCTGTCATCGCCATGCTGTTGCCCATAATTTTGGCATAATGGTGCGATTAGGCAGCCTCAGAGGCATCCATGCATGCTGCCCCTGCTGTTTCCTGTCCATTTCCGTGGTGTTTCCATCATTTTCTTGAAAAATGCTCGAGTCTCCCATTGACTTCAATGGGGTTCGTTATTCGAAACGAGCACTCGAGCATCAGAAAACGTTCAACTCGAATAACGAGCACTCAAGCATTTTAGAGCTTGCTCATCTCTAGTGCTAACCACTGAGCAACTGTGCTGCCCTACTTAGCATCCAGTGCTAAAGCAAAAGACTAAAGAGAATGGGCCAGATGCCGAGTCCCCTTCTCTTACTGCTCTGTACCAGGCTGCTTATAACAATACCACTAGTGCTGCCCTGTTCTAGCCCCGGTTATGCCTGGAATATTTAGTATTTGGAATGAAAGTGATTATTTTTGTTTTTGCCAAAGCTTTATTTGAATTTGCATCATTGAAAGACATTAATAACTAAAACACAGACCCAAACAAAAAAAAGACTTTTCCCGCATGGGAGAGCAATTTGTACTAGAGAGGCAGAACGCCTTTATGAGTGCTATACGGCTATATACGTCCTATTTGCACATATACCCTGCAGATAGTACATTTAAAGACGTCAAGAATATTCAACAGTTATATCTCTTGAACTGGAGTCACGTTCGTCCGATCGCTTGTTCAAGCCTTTACACTGCAATACACTGGTATTGCAGTGTATAGTGTAAGTAACTGAGCATGCTGAGCATGCTCAGTTACATACAGCCGGGTCCTGCCAGGAAGGCGGAACCTGGCGAGAAGAGGAACGGCTTTCATTAATGGGTTAAACATTACATATCATTGGTCAACACGTAAACATTTCTGGCAGGTGTTATGCGGCTGCAATACTAGATATAGACAGTAGATGACACACAGAGGTGATCAGGCTCTATGTGACACATCCAATCTAACCGGAGTGTTATATTTTGTGATGGCTGCACTGGCAGGGCTATAACAGTTCCATTTCTGAATTTCTAGGAACTTGTTGTGGAAGAAGGTAAAGCTTGTAGTAATCCTCCCTCCAACTTGTCAGCTAAAGTCAGAAAAGCAGAAGGAGCTGCACAAGACTTTACAAAATCACATTATGAATCTGTCTCTAAACTTAGGGTAGGGTGATGTATTGACACTGTCCATATTTAACCCCTTCCCGACATGTGATGTAATAGTACGTCACATGTCGGGTCCCGGTACATGGAGAGGGCTCGCGGGCCGAGCCCTCTCCATAGCCGGTTAGTCTTTGCTGCATATTGCAGCAAAGGCTTACCGGTAACACCCGTGATCGGTGCCGGCACCAATCGCGGGTGTTTTACCGCTGATCGCCGCCGGCATCTTTCCGTGGATCGTCGCTCCCCGTGACGTCATCGGGGAGCGACGATCCGTCGCCATGGTAGCTTCGGGTCTTCGGGTAGCTTCGGGTCTGTAATTTATGAGTAGTGAAATCCCCATATACTGCCATACTGTAGTATGGCAGTATATGGTAGGATCAATCAGACAACCTAGGGTTAAAGTACCCTAGGGAGTCTGAAAAATAGTAAAAATAAAAATAAAAAAAAAGTTAAAATTATAATAAAAAAACCTAAAAATGCAAATCACCCACCTTTCCCTAGAATTGATATAAATATAAATAAACAGTTTTTCACTGCGTTTAACCCCGTAACGGAAAATCGCACCCTTTTTTGCCATTTAAAAAAAAATTTAATTCTATAAAAAGTGATCAAAAGGTCACACAGTCCTAGAAATGATAACATTGTAAACGTAATCAAAATCGGCAAACAATGACACCACCCTCAGCTCCGTACACCAAAGTATGAAAAAGTTATTAGCGCCAGAAGATGGCAAAATCCCCCCAAAAAATTTTGTACAGTTAATTTTTTTAAATGTATGAAAACATTATAAAACCTATACAAATTTGGTATCCCCATAATCGTACCAACCCAAAGAATAAAGTAGACATGTCATTTGGGGTGCACAGTGAAATCCGTAAAATCCAAGTCCACAAGAATACGACACAAATGCGTTTTTTTACCAATTTCACTGCATTTGGAATTTTTTTCCCGCCTCCCAGTACACGGCATGGAATATTAAATACCACCATTTTGAAGTGTAATTTGTTACGCAGAAAATAAGTCGTCACACAGCTCTGTACATGGAAAAATTAAAAAGTTACAGATTTTTGAATGTGGGGAGTGAAAAATGAAAACGCAAAATCGAAAAAGGGCCGCGGCGGGAAGGGGTTAAAGCTTACCATATATACTCAGGTATAAGCCAATCTGAGTATAAGCAGAGACCCCTAATTTTAACACAAAAAAACTGGAAAAAACCTATTGACTTGAGTATAAGCCAAGGGTGGGAAATACATTGGTCACAATCCCCCCAGTATATAGCCAGCCAGGCCCCTGGAGTATATAGCCTGCTAGCTCCTGTAGTATATAGCCAGCCAGCCCCTGTAGTATATAGCCAGCCAGCCCACTGTAGTATATAGCTTGTCAACTCCTATTGTATATAGCCTGCCAGCCCCTGTAGTATATAGCTTGTCAGCCCCTATGGTATATAGCCTGCCAGTCCCTGTAGTATATAGCCTGCCAGCCCCTGTAGTATATAGCCTGCCAGCCCCTGTAGTATATAGATTGCCACCCCCTGTAGTATATAGCCTGCCAACCCCTTAGTATATAGCCTGCAGCCCCTGCCCCCAATATAATGCCTGTAAGAAAAAAACAAACAGTACCCAGGTCCTCTTCTACACATCGATGCTCCACTCGCTGACATCATAGTGTGTGCTGATGTATTTTTTCGTTTTTTGCGTTTTCTTTTGGGACATAAAGAGCTAGTTAAAAAGGTAATAAAAGTTTAAACTTTTTTTTTTCCATTTTTATTTGGGGTTGAAAGTGGAAAAAAGGCTGTTTTTTGTAATTTATAGTACTTTTTTTAATTTTCAAATTAACTCAAAATGAACGTTATTAATGGCTTCCCTATTTTGTTTCGGTCATTTTGATTTTTTTTGTATTATATAGGGAATATGAATATTTATTAACCCCTTCCCACCTCAGCCCTTTTTCATTTTTGCATTTTCATTTTTCACTCCCCACGTTCAAAATCTATAACTTTTTTATTTTTCCATGTACAGAGCTGTGTGAGGGCTTGTTTCTGTGTAACAAATTGCACTTCAAAACGGTGGTACTTAATATTCCATGCCGTGCACTGGGAAGCAGGAAAAAAAAAATTCTAAATGCTGTGAAATTGGTAAAAAAAATCCACATTTGCGCCATTTGGGCTTGGATGTTACGGATTTCACTGTACGCCCCAAATTACATGTCTACTTTATTATTTGGGTTGGTATGATTACGGGGATACCAAATTTGTATAGGTTTTATAATACTTTCATACATTTACAAAAATTAAAACCTCCTGTACAAAAAAAAGTGAAATTGCCATTTCTGGCGCTAATACCTTTTTCATACCTCGGTGTACGGAGCTGTGGGTGGTGTAATTTTTTGCTACTTTTGATGATGTTTTCAATGCTACCATGTTTAGGACTGTACAACCTTTTGATCACTTTTCATAGAATTTTTTATGTTTTTTAAAATGGCAAAAAAGTGCCATTTTCGACTTTAGGTACTATTTTCCATTACGGGGTTAACCGTAGTGAAAAAACTTTTTGGACGCGATGATACCTAATGTGTTTATGATTTTTAATGTTTATTAATATTTAGATAATTTGTAGGGAAAGGGGGGTGATTTGAATTTTTAGGGTTTTTAATTATAATTTTTTTTAATTTTTACTATTTTTCAGACCCCCTAGGGTACTTTAACCCTAGGTTGTCTGACTGATCCTTCCATATACTGCCATACTACAGTATGGCAGTACAGGCGGTCCCCTACTTAAAAACACCCGACTTACAGACAACCCCTAGTTACAAATGGAACTCTGGATGTTGGTAAGTTACTGTACTTTAGCCTTAGACTACAATAAAGAGCTATAGCAGTTATCAAAGGTGTCTGCAATTAAGTTTTATTTTTAATCCTGGTTCTGATGACAATCAAACATTTTTAAACTCCAATTTGGATGGATTTACAATTATAAAATATACAGTTCGACTTACATACAAATTCCACTTAAGAACAAACCTATGGAACCTATCTTGCACGTAACCCAGGGAATGCCTGTATATGGCATCAATGACATCACGGGGTGCAACGATTCTCACCAAGATGGCGGCACCCACGTGCCGCCATTTTTTTTTGTCTCAACAAGATTTTATTGAAGTAAAAGCATAACAGTGCCTTATAATAGGTCATGACATAACATGTACCCCTTGCAGGGGGATCTCAGAGTGAAGCATAATCCGCAACTCTATTAAACAAACTGAACAAATGAATGGGGGAAAAGGGAGGGGGGCAAAGGGTTGGGGAGGGTTAGATTAACCTGAGAATGGAGTTAGAACAAGATCAGTATAGGTCAGTGATGGCTAACCTATGACACGCGTGTCAGTGCTGACACACGTAGCCATTTTCACTGACACGCGGCTGCCTGAGAGTTAAGTTTCATTCTACATGATCAGGTGCAGTAGCCTGGAGGCTGAGAGATTGCACTGAGCTTCCAGCACTCCCCCCTCCTCCTCCTCCCCCGGGCCGGCCGCTCCCCATGTGTGAGCTGTGCCTAGTGTACCCAGTCAGCACAGGTATCAGCACAGGGCACAGCAGGAGAGGTGACCGGGCCATACACCCAGGAGGCTCCTCTGCAGCTCCTGATAGTTGTGGTGGGGGTAGGATGGCAACACAGTCAGAGGCCACATTGCTGCTGCCTTGTGTGATGTCCCAGCAGCTGCCACCTCTACACTGGCCAGCTCCAGAGCAGGGATGAGGGAGGACAACTACTCCCATCATACAGTGAGTAAGGTCAGTGCACTGTATGATAGAAGACAGTCATCAGGGCTTGTGTGTCAGTTTTGTGACGTACAAGCCCTGAAATAATCGCAACGCCTTGTAAATCGCCAGACATTGCGATTATTTTGCTCCGCACACCTTCTCCATGCCAAGAGGGCATGAAGGAAATGCGGACAACGGCGCCTGCGCCCTCGCTATAACCTGTGAACTTTCATGACTGAAAGTTTGCAGGTTACTAAGCAATTTCACACCTGTCTGATTGTTACCGATCTATTACAATGTGCGAATTGCGTATAATAATAGATGATGTGGAAAATCGCCATATACTGCCATACTGTAGTATGGCAGCACATGGTAGGATCAATCAGACAACCTACGGTTAAAGTACCCTAGAAGTTAAATAGTATACATATTTGTTATTTAAACTATAAATATCACAAAAATATGTTTTTTTGTCAAGGTGACACACCACCCGAGTTATGCTTGGTTTTTTGGCGAATTTTGACACACCAAGCTCAAAAGGTTGCTCATCACTGGTATAGGTGGTCGTTAAAGGTGAGAATGGTAACAAGCATACGTATCAACGAGTCATGTATAATCTATCAAGCGCTGCCATTTTTTTGAAGCCTCTGGCACCTTTGCTGGTGGTGATCGGCGCAATATGCAGCAAAGACTTACTGGCTATGGAGAGGACTTTTTTTTTTAACTTTATATTTTATCGCGGCGAAAGACGTCGCTGCAGACTCCGGACCTGTGCCCGCTGACATCTAAAGTCAGCGGACGGTCAGCAGAGAGTTAATAGAATGATTTTACCAATTTAAAGTCTCACACGTCATGAAAAAAATAATTGTTGTCATGAGCAGAACAACTGCAAAAATTGATCTGGACATTCAGGCACCAATGACCCAAAAGGGGTTAATATCCTCTTAGCCTGTACATACAAAAGTCCTGTTAAAAAGGGTAGCTTTGTGGGTGAGGATGAGGTGTGAAGAAGTGCAGCCACAAGTGGAGTGTCTGCCCCGTGCCTGTACACTTTGTAACTTTATCGCAGATCGGAAGCCTTGTCTGCCGACGCAGCATGTCCAGCAGATACATCATGAGGTAGGACTTTATCATACGGGAGTGTATGATAAATCTCTCCCCATTTGTCTGTGCACTTTGAGAGTGGTGCCACTTTTGTTTTTGTGTTTCAGTTTTTTGCTCTTCTCATATACAAACCCACAGCTGTATAATACTCCATGCAATCTAATGGGAAGCTAGAAAAAAATTCAAACACTGGCGCCATTTTCTGGTGCCTTACTTTAACATCTTTCACTGTGCTCCCCAAATGACACGGCCCAATTATTATTTGGAAAAGGTGAACATGGAGATACTAAATTTATACCAAAGCCAGGAAGAAGACTTCTTGTATCATTAATCTTTTTGATGCACGGAGTCCCGTTCCTCTGCCCTGTGGTGGGTCTATGACATCCGGCCAGAACACGGCAGGGATTCACAGATCGCTCACAGTAAATTTCACAAACTTTTGCCCTATGCAGTGTTGATGCTGATGTTGATCTTAGAAGTGAAACATGTCACAGATAAATACATTTCACCACTAAACTAACACATAGACTTGCAACAGCTTTGATGCGGTTTTGACTGCACCATCTGAATACAGCTTCACGTACTGCTGCGGATATGTGGTATTCACTTCTCTGTACAGCCTTCGCTAACTGCGATGGGCACCTACACCTCCGTACATGGGATGCTATCAGCTGCTGTGTAAACGACCCGTACTTTCCTCCCTGTCTTCTCCACACTGCGGAAAAGCTGGATAGCTGCGGCGCACTCTGATGACGTCACGCGGCGGAAGTCAAGTTTGAAGCTGTGGCGGGTGAGGAGAGAATCGCTGCGGCAGCTGTAGGAGCCATGGCGCTGTCACCAGGCAGCCGTGATAGCCGCATCCTTACAGGTAACGCCAGGCCCCCCAAACGGACGGGTCACCCACGTGCGGTTTATACAGGAGGGCGCGCTATACAGGGCTGCACAACTCAGGTTGTTGGTCGTCTTGTCATAACTCGTGCTTATTGTTCACCTGCATTAGGAAGACGTAGTGGCAACAAAAGCCTATACAAAGCCGCATGTCATTGCCCAGCACAGTGCATTGTGAATACAGAGGAGTTGAGGACACCTTTGCCTAGGATTCCACTTGGAAAGATGAGCAGGGGTGTAATACTATAGTTTGACCTGGGTACGGCTAGGCTCACAACACGTTATTTGTATACGCTAAGCGTATGAGTTGGGAAAAAACCTGATGTATACGCTTATATACATTGAAAAATAGTTGCAGATGGAGGTACAGTTGTTGCCTCCGTCTGGCCACTATACATCCTGTTCGCCAAAAAATGCAGGATGGAAAGATATAGCAAGCTACGTCTTTCCATCCTGCAGCCTGACCAACACATGCGCTTATGGCGAGCGGATGCAAAGTATTGCATATCTTTCCACAGCCCCGCCACGCGTGATGTCACTGTCCATATTATGACCGTGACATCACTGGCGGAACACCCCGTTCATCATCAGCAGCCAGTGTGCACTCCTCCAACCCGCTCCCCGCATTTAGGGGACGGGTGGCATCCCCAGGAAACGTATCCCGCTGTACTGTGGGATACATGGGCAGCACGGTGGCTGAGGGGGTAGCAGCACTTGAGTCCTGGGTTCTAGTTCCACCCAAGTCAACATCTGCAAAGAGTTTTTATGTTCTCTCCGTGTTTGCATGGGTTTCCTCCCACACTCCAAAAACATACTGGTAGGTTGTTTAGATTGTGAACCCCATGGGGACAGGGACCAATTTGTCATGCTTTGTGCAGCCCTGCGTAATCTGTAGGCGCTATATATAATAAAGTATTATTATAATGCGTCTGTGCCATACGTTGTGAGGGCACGGAATCCTCCTACGTGTCCTTACAACATATGCACAAAAGCGAGGTGTGAAGCCAGCCTTAAAGGGATTATATGGGATGGATGAATTTGTGCCCAGCGGTCGCACTAACATTTTTCCAGAAGGCTTTTTTTAGGTATTTTTAGCTGCAGAGGAGTATGAAATAATACAAATAAATAACTCCTATATGTATAGGAGGGCTAACGCACCAGACCCCCGTCCTCCCCCAGACTGGGCTAGGGCTGGCACGCCTGAATTTTTATTTCATTTATTTTTTGTGGGTGTGGTGGTATAGCTCTTTTATTTTCCTTTTTTTTAACAGGTGCACACTTAGCAAGGAGCGCATTACATGTAAATATGTGTTCCCTGCTTTACTTGTATACACATCACATATAACAGTGATCTCTATACACAGACATGTAGAGAGCATACACATTGCATCTTCAATGCCTGCCTCTCAAATATGAGTGCTGTATACGGAGGCAGCTGTGACAGGGGACTGATAATATCTGTCCCCATTCACAGTATAGGATCGGGCTATCACACAGACAGCTTGACAGCAGCACACGCTGCCCCATTGGAATGCGCAGTGCTCCTCACCACTTAAAGAGGACCTGTCACCCACAAAAGGCGCTGCCTCTTCCCCGGACCGCCCTGCTCGCTCCATAGGCCGGCCCCAACCCCGCCCCCTCATGAATACGTCAGAAAGCTTTGCGAGCTGTCTGACAATTACACTGTACCCCGTCGCAGTGTTTGATAGCGTTACCGGAGGTTTCTGGTAACGCTATCACTCTAACACTGCATTGTTTGTACAAGCACTAGGAGCTGCTTACAGAGCCATATGAGATATTGTCTTTAAGGAACATTTATTTTTTTTACTTCCCAGTGCTATATTTTAATATCCCATGCAACGTACTGGAAAGCTGGGGAAGAATTTTAAATGCAATGAAAGTGTGGGCCTCATGGGTTCAGCATTTCCAGAGGGTACTGCCCGGTCCAGCAGAAGCAGTCTGAGGCTTTCCCTTATGTTGGACCAGAAGTTATGACCTCATGCACACTCTGCATTTGACCGCTGAGCCAACTACTGTCCTCCATTCCATCATTGAGTTTTGAAAGACCAATAATTGGCTCAGCTGTTGCATGAACAATATGTAGCTATCACTGCAATAAGACTGGAAGTTCTGGAGTCCGCAGAACTATTGTTGGAACGGGACTAGTGAAAAGCTGAGAACTAGGTTTTTTTTTTTTTTCTGTTTTTGGGATATTGAGATATTTTTTTGTCCTTATCTTGGAAATATTGAGGCATCTGGCATCTGCCTTACGGTAGTTTCTCTTCAACACTATAGGGTTATATGAAGCACTTGGTGGCGGGCTGCTTTATCTACCCCGTGCTCTCAGACTAATACCCACCCTCGAAAGCTTCAAACGTGCTCTAAAAACCCATCTCTTTAGGCAAGCCTGCATGAAATGTCAACTCTCTTTTTACTAATCCATCCTATGTCCCATCTCCCGTCTGTTTTGGCGAACAGCAGATATATACAAGCTCCAGGCTTCTCTGCAGTCACTTTCACCTTGGTCCCTGTATATAAGATGGCGACTGATGGCTGGTTCAAGCAGCAACATTTTTATATATCAAATAATTTAATAAGTAATTTTAATATTATTCCTTTGTAAAGGATAGCTCGACCATTATACAATGGTGTCAACACCCTCATCCTCATAGTCTGTAAGCTCTTGTGAGCAGGGCCCTCACTCCTATTGTTCTATATGACTGTTTGTTCTTTGTAATGTAAAATAGTTGTATATTTCCCTTATGATTTGTAATCATGAATTTGAATTTGATTTTATGAATTTGATGGCGCTATATAAATAAACATTATTATAATTATATCCCATTATCATCTTGCATACATTTCATTTTCTAATATACTGAATCCTTTGGTCTTTTTAGGAGTTGTGGCGTTTGTAGATGTGTGGTCATCCAACAGAACAGAAAATTATTCTAAAATGTTCTCACAGCAGCTACTTAACCTGGGAGCAAAAGTAAGTAGTGATAGTGCCACATTTTAATTTTCTTATGTTAGACAATTACCATTAAGGAGTTGTATTTGATGGCATCCATCCCCTGCCTCTGCTGATCATCACTCGGGAGACACCCTGAACATGGGCAGCAACAAACAGCTCCCACTTCATTCCTCCCACTTTATAGGCAAATGGGCTGGGCTGGACGATGTATCCCTTAGTATGAGCATACACTAGGATACGTTGTTGCCCTCCGTTGTAGGGATCCTAAACGAGATGCAAACACAGCCTAACTTGATTGAGAGAGATGAGAATGAGAGCTTCCGTTGCCATCAATGGTTCTCAGTGTAGGTATGTAATTTATATGACTAAATTGCTGATCCTCTCTTCCACTTTTGCATTCATTATCTATTCGTGTTGAAATGTTGGAGCCCACAAATTGATCAGTTCTGGTATCATCTCATTATGTGCTGTGCTTGTCAATATCTCTTTGTAGATGTGTTTGATGAGTGAATATCTAATGTGTAGTTAATAGACGTAGTAATTCAGAGCTGGTACACAAAAACAAATGATATTGATGCTGGACAGAGCTTCTGGTTAAATAAAATTTGCCATCAAAATCCAGCATGATAAACCAGTGATACTTACTCATAGATCCTGGCACAGTGATTGTGGTAATATTCTCAGATTTGTTATACATGGCCTCCTTCCTTTTAAAATCACCTTTTAAAATGATGCTAATAAACCAGATAAAACCCATTGTCCCATTGATCGGTGCTAGTGGTGTGGGGACGTGGCCATGTTGGCTTAGATCGTCACACCCCTCCCTCCCCCGTGATGTCATCGGGGAGTGGCGATCCGTTGTTATGACAGCCTCGGGTCATACAAAAACTGTCTCGTTTTAACACATTTATTATAATGTTCGATTTTGAAGATAGGATCAATCGGGCAACCTGGGGTTTAAGTGCCCTAGGCGATCTGAAAAATGGTAAAATAAATAAATATATAATATCCTAAAAATTCAAATCTCCCCTCTTTCTTGAGAACTGATATAAATAAACAGTAAAAATCATAAAGATGTTGGGTATTGCCGCGTCCCAAAATGTCCAATCTATCAAAATATAATAACGGTTATACCCAGCGTTTAACCCCCTAACGGAAAATAGCGCCCAAAGTCGATAATGCCATTTTGAAAAATATAAGAAATTCAATAAAAAGTGATCAAAAGGCCGTACAGTCCTCAAAATGGTAGCATTTAAAACATCATCAAAAGTCACAAAATATGACACCACACACAGCTCTGTACATGGAAGTAGGAAAAAATTATCAGCGCCAGAAGATGGCAAAATGAAGGGGTTTTTTTTGTAAGTTTTTAATTTTTGTAAATATATAGAAACATTATAAAACCTATATAAATTTTGGTATTCCCATAAATCATGTCATTTGGGGGTGCTCAGTGAAAGCCATGAAAACCAAACCCTCAAGTAAATCGTGCAAATGCATTTTTTCATCAATTTCCTTGCATTTTGATTTTTTTTCCCGCTTCTTTGTATATGGCATGGAATATTAAATACCGTCAACATGAATTGCAATTTGTTAAGCAGAAAACACTGCACTTTACAAAAAAAATTATGAATTTTTGAAGGTGGGGAGTGAAAAATGAAAATGCAAAAAAAAAAACCAAAAAAAAAACTTGTCTTTAAGGGGTTAAAGAGTATCTACCATCAGAATCGCTGATGCTAGACACTCACATTTCCATCTGAAGTGGAGTCCAGTGCTGTCTTTCTTACATCCAGCAATGCATGCCATATGTAAAAAAAAAAAAAAAGTTTTTAAAAAAATATGTAAATGGATCTGGGGGAATTACTTATTAGCATAGTTATAAAACTATTTTTTCTTCAAATAGTGCACATTGCTGAATAAAAGATAGGCAGCACTGCACCTCATCAGACGGACGCGTGAGTCCAGCATCGGTGATTCTGATGGTAGATGCCCTTTATGTATTCTCTAAATCATTGTAATAGGAATATAGATTTGACTGTATACTGTATTTAGAAAGAATGAAGGGTAATTATTAAATTATTTTATTACTTTGCATCCTCAGGTTTCTAAAACATTCAATAAGCAAGTAACTCACTTAGTTTTTAAAGATGGCAGTCAAAGTACATGGGACAAGGCGGTGAAGAGCAAAGTCAAACTGGTGTCTGTCCTTTGGGTGGAGAAGTAAGTATTTCTCTTAAAGTAATGAGAAGTGGGAACTAAATAAAGGTTTTGTAACCGTTTTTTTTTTTACATTGCAATATCTAAAAATGATGCAGATAAGCAAAACAGAACATTGGGATTGATTTATCTTAGGCTACATTCACACGGACGTATGAAAACGTCCGTATCCGTACCGTACCGTACCGTTTTTTTACGGATTACATACGGCCACATTCATTTCAATGGACAATACGTCTGACCATTTATATTGCCGTTGTTAACTCCGTTCCGTACCGTACCGTATACTAGCCGTATAAAAATATAGAGCATGTCCTATTTTCTCCCGTATTTCAGTTCCGTATGCCCTAGAAGTCTATGGGGACGTATAAAATACGGGTTACATACGTGCTGCATACGGATGAAAAACGTCACGTATATACGGCCCGTAAATACGGGACTGGAGAAATCATACGGTCGTGTGAATGTAGCCTAATAGTCTGTGCCAGAATACTGGAGTAATTTGATCAAAAAAACTGAAATGCCTTGTGCCACATTTATTAAGGGTTTTACTTTGTTTTTAGGCACTTTTCTGACTTGTATGAAAAAGAGGTGTAGGTTTTTGTCAAAAGTCCATTGACCAACAAAAAAAAAAAAATCAGTAAACTAAACCACCCTTATAGATGGTGCATAGTACAACTCCAATGCCTTAAACTACCCTGTATTTATCATCAAACATTAGACACAGTGATACATTTGGCACAACAGAAGACTGGTCTAACATGTGACACATTGATAAATCTCGTTGTGGTCAAATAGACGCTTGTGCAGACTCTGCCCCTTCCATGTAAAGGGTATGCTAGGTGTAATTTATTCCTCCAGAGGCCTCCCCACAGATACAGTGGAAGTGCTAATGTTGCATTCATGGTTCACACGACCTCCACGGTCATGAGTTCATCACGTATTCTAAAGTAAGTTTGCAGTATTCATAAAATATTTTTCTGAGGTGACTTTCACATGACTGTAATGGGGAAAATGATTTGGCCGCACAATTTGCAGCTAGATCACGACCCCCATTGAGGTCTATGGCACAAAGTCACAGTGCGGTCTTTCAGTGGAGAGGGGGAAAGTGAGGGGTGTTGTGTTTTTTTTTTTTTTTTTAATTACTCAGATATGCCTTTTCAGGACTTACAATTGGGTTAAATGTATACACACCACTCATGCTTAAGGTATTTGAGACCACCTCTTGATTTTGGCCTTGGTCATATTGTAACTGAACACTGTTAAAAATTCTTTACAGATGTCGTGAGATGGATTTGCATGTTGATGAAACTTTACACCCAGCAATAAATACAAATAATGGCATACCTCAGCTTGCTAAGAAAAAAGTAAGTTACAAGCTTTTTCACTCTCATCTGAATGTCTACTTGAACATCTGTGGTCTGTGGAATTCTTTGCTTTACTTATGTCATGTTGGTTATTGCTACTTTAGGGTTTATAAATTCCTTAAGACTGTTAACCTCTTTCAGAGAAAATGTATGCAACCCAAGGATTTTGTAGAAAGAACACCAGAAAATGACCGAAGACTGGCACGGAAATTTGATAAAATGTGCAAGGACCTTGATGTACAAAAAGCATCTGCTGGTGAGTTCACATGTGCACATGTCTTTAATAACTCCTTTATTTTTTACCGTGACACAAACTAATGGAATGAACATCTAACACACTGTTCTTACATTTACTGTTTTACCAAGAAGTCGTTACAGAACATGTAGTTAGATGTGCAAATTATGCTCTAAGACCATGCAGAGTTCACAGCATGTTGCTTTTTTTTTTTCTTCAAACTTGGTGAAACCCATTGTAAAGTAGATGCCATATTTACATGCAGTTCTTGATTGTGCAGGTTACTACCTGCCAAAGTGAATACAGAAAATAATCTGTTTAAACGTTGTTCATACAGCCCCTTATTCACTGTTAACAACCTCAAAGCAGTATACAACCTAGGTGTAGCTCTGTGAGCTGTAGCTCTGTGAGTACCACATATGTGTGAGAATTCACTCGGGGCGGATGACGTAGGAGCATTGATGGAATATGAACAGAAGAGACGCCCTGGGTAAACCAAATAGATTTTTTTTTACCTACTGTATTTTGCTGCAACAGGGGCACAAAAAATTGAAACAAAGGTTTGGCCTTAGTCATGAATAGCTGAATAACACCAGAGGCAGCGGAATATGGACTGGTGGTAGACTCCCTGTAATTTTACAAAATCTGAAGACCTACAGCAAGGGTATCCAGTAACATGATGCCTTATTTTTCTTTTTACCAGTAATAGTCTGTAAAAAGGGTCATTTATGTGGATTAATTCCAGTCTAAAAGTATCATTGTTCTTCCCTTACAGATATCCCTATTTTATCTTTTGAAGATGATGGGACATTATTGTACAGCCCAAAAGCGGTGGTTGCAGATCGCTGCAATGCTATGGAAAAGAGAATACAAGAGATGAAGAATAAAAGAGAGAATTTATCTCCTACAGGTAGTGCCTTAACCTACTGTTTTAAACCAAATACTCTTTTTTGGCCTTTGTCATTGTAATTGGAACATATCAGTTTTGTAGGATGTGCCCCAAGTTTTTGTTTTGCTGGACTCTGTAGGCTTATATTACAGACAGTGTAAGGAGTGCCTAAAGGTTCTTTGTTTTGCTTATTTAAGGAGTAAGTTTTCAGTTGAAGGTAAATAGAAATGTACCTGCTGTGTAGGTATGTGTTCCTTACTTAAATTCAAAGCTTTCATAAATGTATGTTTCGTAAAATTTATTAAACCTGTTCTAATTTTGCTATTGTAGGAATAATGGTAATTACAGACAAAATAAAAATTATTTCTTTTACAGCTTCTCAGGTGTCACAGATATTCGATTTTTCATCACTGAAACCATCACTTGGAAACAGTCCATCAGTTGCAATAGATTCTCCACATGGTATGTCAAAAGGCAGAAAAAGCTATACAGCCATCACAACGCTCATATAAGCCTTATATAGTTACATGTCCATGTCAGACTTAAAAAAAAATGTTGTAAGATAAGACAGTGCAGAGTTAGACTAGAGTCTTTTGCTGCACCAGAGTTATCAAGGTGTCTGATGCTGGGTAATTAATCTGGTGGAGCTTAATGTCTAGTCATACTTTGCACCTCCTATTAGTTGGCTTCATTTATGCCACAAAGGTGCGCCAAAATTCTGTCCCTTTAGCATTTCATTTTGTCATACTGGGTGTAAAGGTGCATGAAAACTGTCTAAAACACTTGATAAATGTGAAGCAGACAGTTCTTGGGTGAAACTACAACCAAATTCTGTCGTAAACAAATTAATAAATCTGCCCTAGTGTGTGGACATGTTTCAATTGAAATTTATCCAACATGTTTTATGCTGGTTGCAACTAAATTATTTACAGTAGATCATAAAGGTATTAAAGTGTAATTCGGTGAACCTGGCATAGTACACCCCGGCTTCCTTGTGCAGTTGCAGTACCTGTAGCACATGGGCAGAGAAGCTGGGGTGTAGAATGCCATCTGCACTGTGCTACTGCATAGGCAGTTCTGGAACAAGGTAAGTATAAAGGTCTTTTATTTTGGTAGGGGGCTCAGCGGGACTATCTAAAGGGCGATTCGGGATGATAAAATGAAAGATAAGAGATATATATTTGTATAAGCCTTTTAGATTAATCTAGGAAACAAACTCGCACATCCGTGACTAGGCAATAAGATGTACATAGTTCTCGATAATACAAAAAAAAAATATTGAGGATATATTATAGAAAATAAAGATGGGTGCAATGATGCATTGTACGTTGCATCAAAATTAAGGTCACTGTAGTTTTACTTCATACATCTCAAGTCTGTCATCCATCTTTTGCTATTTGTACCTGTCATTCAGTCATTACATCCATAGTTTTCGTTAATAATGGAATACCAGTCCATAGTGTGAACACAGCCTAGGCACTTGTATGACTATTGTTACATTATATCATATCTGTAATTGTTGAGTCATTTTCAGCCTCTTTCTAATATTTTATATATTTATTTTAGGGAATGACTCCAGCTCGCTTAACACTAGCTATGAAGACCTTTTTGAAGGTGTCGTGAAGGGAGCCAGTGTTCCTAGCACTCCCAAGAATGTAGATGCTGTGGCTAAGGAAGGGAAAGTTTCCTCAAAGTCAAATCTTTCACCTCAAAAAACTGAGGGAGGTAAATCTAGTCCTCGAAGAGTAAAGAAACGATCACAAACTCAAGCCAAGAGTCGTAGATCAAATCGGTTCAAACTCTCTGAGGATGCCCCTATAAATGATAGTGCAACATTACTGATTATGAATAAAACCCCAGATAAAATAAATAAAGCTGTTCCAAAACTTGGTCTTGATTCTGTAGACAAGGAAAGTACAGACCTCTCAATACAAATTTCACATGGGAACCAAAAGTCCACTAAAGTGAAAGCTGCTGATGGCACAGCTGACAATGACAGTGGGAGTGACACATTTTCTAATACTGCCTTAGGAAAGGACAGAGTTTTTGGCTTGGACTATTCATCCATGTCAAATAGACTTGTTGCATTGTGTAAAGAAAAGGAGCAGTCTAAGAAAAAGGGTCGTAGCAGCCTAAAATCTGATGTTTCCTTTGCCAAAAATAAAGCTGTGAAAGTTGAAGCCAAACCTTTTTTATCATCGTGTAATACAGACTCTGATGACGCATTTTCTAATTTTGAAGACTTTTTTACTTCATCGGATTTAAATGCCCGTCAAAGCAAACTGAAAAGATTCTCGCTGAGCATGGAACCAAGGAGGTCTCCTAGCCCCCCTCCACTGACTACTGACAAAGACTGCCGCAAGCGAAGGAGGTCAGTAGGCGTCGCTTTTCAGGATATGGGCACTGCGAAAAAAAGAAAAACAATACATTCAGTAACTCCTTCTGTTTCAAGCTCTGTTTCTAATGAAAATGTGGCAGAGAGAAAAAAGTCCACAGCTGTTAGGAAAGTTGAAACTCCCTGTATAAAAGAATCTGAGAAGTCTGTGAACAGCAAACTGGCACCTGCTGTATGTAAAACAATGGAAGATGTACCTGGTGTTCAAGAAACCCTGCAAATAAAAGCTGGAACAGATCATGGGATTGAGAAGAAACTATTCCAGCCAAGTACGTGAGCCTTGTAATCGCTATCTTTTTAGTAAGAACATATATTAAGTCCAAGCCTAGCATAAGGACTGGGGAAAATGGCCCTGGCTAATACAAATAAATGAGTGATGTGTGTAACTGGTTGGCACTGCAAATGCCCACAATATTTCTTGTCCTGTGTACTTGATCTTCATATCTCTCATATTCTTTATCCAATGGTTTGTAACGTGTTACTGCAACACACAGATTTCTGGATCTATTACTGCAAGGCAGTGTTCGTACCATTTTTATGTGGATATCCATGTGTACGAGATCTGTGTCCCATAGAGTTTTAACGTTGCAGTGGAAAAAAAGGTAAAAGAGCAGGAGGTTTAATTAACACTTTATAATGTGTTACGCTGGGGCAGCCCGACAAGGGTCAACGGGATATAGCAGTCTTAGAAGGTGCTCTACCAGAACAAATAACAATGCATATATGAAAGAGGGAAGCGTGGCACTTACCATACTTGCTGTATGTTCTTTATTGTGGAGGCAACAGGAGTGGGTATGACGCTGGCACGTCACAGGCCGTTTTACGTGTACAAATGTGCTTTCTTAAGCTCAGTCTTGAGAGAGCACGTTTGTATGTGCAAAACCCCCTATGGCCTGTGACGAGGCTGTGCCATCCCCTATCATGTTGCCTCCTCAATAAATAACGTACAGCAAGTACGGGGAGTGCCACGCTTCCTTCTTTCATATATGCAGAGAAAACATTTTGTGATTCTGTGTTCGCTATATATACATTTAGCCTTACTTCAGGAAGTTAACTCCATGTGTGCATTGGCAAGATGTCAAAGTGCAGATCCCCAGCAGAGGTCTGAGGGCTCACCTCGGAGTTCTGCAACGTATAGCTGTGTAATTTTACACAATTTCTACAAATGCCCCAAGTCATTCTCCCCACCCACCCCCCAAAAAAGAAAAAACATTTATGCTTTTGTCACTTTTACCACTGCTCTTAATTTAGAGTTTGTAGTCCAGGGTAGTTGTGGTAGGACTGTTTCATACATGAAGCTTGTACATTCCTTATCTGGGGTTTACCGCAATTCTTCTATGGATTCTCCCCTTGTGCACTGCCTATTCAGAGCCTGTAGCTGTTTCCTTGCCACAGAGTCATGTATACTTACTGACACACGATGAAGTATTGTATAAATGGAGTTGAGCTGTTTTTGTAATGCCTACAAGCTTTTGAAAGCAAGTGAAAATGGAAGCACATTGAATTTAGACTACAATGAAAAGTATAGTTCAGAATTTGTACAAATAATGTATAAGGTGTGCAATTCTGTTCAAAAGTAATCTTAAACACCTCTGTCGCCAGATTTCACACCATTAAACTACCAGCCCCCTCAGGTAGGGTTTGTCCTTTCTACAATTTCCTCTTTCGAATCTCATCTGATTTGATTTAACCGGTTAAGGACCGGGCCCTTTCCTGTTTTTTCATGTCCATTTTTCACTCCCCACCTTCAAAAATGTATAACTTTTTTATTTTTACACGTAAAGAGCTCTGTGACGTCTTGTTTTCTGCGCAACAAATTGCACTTCATAATGATGGTATTAAATATTCCATGCCATGTACTCGGAAGCGGGAAAAAAAGTCCAAATGCAATGAAAATGGTGAAAAAACGCATTTGCGCCATTTTCTTGTGGACTTGGATTTTACGTCTTTCACTGAGCACCCCAAATGACATGTCTACTTTATTCTTTGGGTCGGTACGATTAAGGGGATACCAAATTTGTATAGGTTTTATAATGTTTTCATACATTTACAAAAATTAAAACCTCCTGTACAAAAATAATTTTTTAGATTTTTCCAACTTCTGGTGCTAATAACTTTTTTATACTTTGGTGTACGGAGCTGTGGGTGGTGTCATTTTTTGCGAAATTTGATAATATTTTCAATGATATCATTTTTAGGACTGTACGACCTTTTGATCACTTTTTATAGATTTTTTTAGATTTTTCAAAATGGCAAAAAAGGGCCATTTTCGATTTTGGGCACTATTTTCCGTTACGGGGTTAAACGCATTGAAAAACCGTTATCATATTTTGATCGGGCATTTTCGGACGCGTCGATACCTGATGTGTTTATGATTTTTACTGTTTATTTATATTTATGTCAGTTCTAGGGAAAGGGGGGTGATTTGAAATTTTAGGTTTTTTTATTATAATTTTTTTTTTTAAACTTTTTTTTATTTTTATTTATACTATTTTTCAGACTCCCTAGGGTACTTTAACCCTAGGTTGTCTGATCGATCCTATCATATACTGCCATACTACAGTATGGCAGTATATGGGGATTTTCTTCCTCATTCATTACAATGTGCTATCAGCACATTGTAATGAAGGGGTTAAAACGAAATAGCCTCGGGTCTTCGGGAGACCCGAGGCTACCATGGAGACGGATCGCCGCCCGCCGATGACGTCACGGGGAGCGGCGATCACAGGTAAGATGGCGGCGCCCATGCGCCGCTATCTGATTGAGGCTGCCGGCAGCCCACGCTGTAAAAACACCCGCGATCGGTGCTAGCACCGATCGCGGATGTTACCGGTAAGCCTTTGCTGCAATATGCAGCAAAGACTTACCGGCTATGGAGAGGGCTCAGCCCGTGAGCCCTCTCCATGCAGCGCGACGCGACCGCCGCCGTGAATACACGGCGGGCGGTCGCGAACCGGTTAAAAAAAAAAAAAAGAATATTTTGCTTGAGGTGAGTAAAGTTTCTAGGCAGACTCCTCTATCTGCAGTTGTCCATTTGCTAGACACATGCTTTTTTTGGTGTCATATTAAAGATAAGATATCATCTTTAAGATTGCATTAAGCTTGTGGTTCTGTGATCTACTGAACCGAAAATACAGGCAGTTAACTCTTTTGTGACCCTTTGGAAAAACTTTACATATCATTACAATTTTTACTACAAGACAAGTTCTATTTTTCATTACATATGAGACCGTAAAGGACATCTTTTACCAGGAGCAAGGGTTGTACACCAAGCACACTGATGGTGTGTGCCCACTCTTCTTTTAACTTCTTATTCCATGTTTACTTTTAATGGTGTGGTTTTCTTTTGTTTTTTTGCAGACTAATAACTAAAAATGTGAATTTTTTTGGCATTTTCTCCTTTCCAAGTTTTTAAATAAGCAGTAAAAGTTAATTGACTATATTAAAATATATACAATGTTTATCCATCACCCTTCAGTTACAGTGAGTAGTGCAAGTTCTTGTGCAGCCTTAAACAATGATATTATATATGTCCAACTGTTTTTGTATCTGACAGAACCATAAGTATGATGTATTCTGAAAGATGAGATTCTTCTCTTAAATAGGACACAAATGGTACCAGAGGTCACATTAATGCATCTATAAGCATCTATGATGCGTGTACAGTCATTTTTACTGCTAATAGTAGTCCAGAGTAGAAAAAAAAACACTGGACTCCCCTCTCCCTTTTTACTGAGCCCCCAGTTGAAGCCCGTTCTTGCTCCTCACTGCTGCAGCCTGCTGCTTTGTGCTGATAGCCAAGTGCAATCTCTCTACTCTCTCTGCTATATGTTTGCATTATAAAGTATTTTAATTATTGCCACCCATCAGCGTGTCCCTCTCTCTACAACCGTATCTCCCCCCACTGCGCTCTTTCAAATGTGCAAGCACTCTGGATCTGACCTCTGCTTCTTAGAGACCTACATTCCTTTAGCATTTATGGGCCCTCATGTAAATGTTAGTGTAACCCCCTTCTGCAAGTAATATTTTCTTTATTTGACAATTGTACTACCATTGTTGTTCTACCATTGGAATTTTTTATTTTTTTTTGGGGGGGGGGGAAACGGTTGACATTTCTTATAAAAGAGGGAATTCTAGAATGGACATTTTTATCCCCAACCTAAGGAGGCTGTTTAATGGGGCAAAATCTGAAGACTGTGTCCCATTTAGGAGTGATATAAGAGTGATTGTTTTAGAAAGGAGTTACTATTGAGAACTGCTATAATTATTACCTATTGATCAGAGAAACGCTGGAGGTCCTGTGGACGTTTGTGAATTATTGATGCACCGGTTCCTTGGATGCTGCTGCTCTCTTCAAAAGTCCCAAGCTGGGTCAGATGGTTCAATTGTAGAAGAACTGGGAAAGAACCAAAGCAGCTCCACTTCAAACACCCAGCTTTCCCAGACTACCTACAAATAATTGTTACTATAAAATATGCTTAACTACCTCCCTTTTTCGTTAATATCATTCCAATGTTCTTATCCATTGATATATAATTGTATACTTAGTGCTGTAAGGAAAGCAGCAATTCTGTTAAAACTTCATATCTAGTGTCAGGATTTGAAATTCAGTAACAGGACTGTGAAACAATGTGGAAATGCAATAAGAAAAAAATTGATAAAAAAAAAAATAAAATGTGTATTAAATTTTCTTTGTACAGTATTTTTTTCCAATTGTTTGGGATTTGTTTTCCCCCTCTGTGTTAGGACCTGGTACTCTTGGTATTAATCTGCAGGCGAGCATCTACTTATTTACATGCTGGATCTCTGGATTATTAGAGCTAAAAAAAAGGTTATAACTGTACACTGAAAGTGTAAACAAAAGAAATGCACAACATCCGGCTATTAATAATAATAATAATCATCTAGTATAATCATAGTATATTGTCTGAATTGTCTGGAGAAATTGTGACGTTTTCAACAAACACCCAAGGAGCACTTACTCCAACCACTTAAAAAAGAGCTCCCTACACGTTACAACATGTTGTGTTGTCAGACTATGATTAAACCTCTGCCAACTGAAATTTTATTTGGCCCATGTGCCTTATTTTGTATACACTTCTTTGCTCATTTCTGATCCCCACTAGCTTGACACACCTACTCAGGGCTTCTATCCTGACTGCAGCACAGATGCCGCCCTCCGATTATGATCGACACATCTTAGAGTGAGAGTCTGTCCGATGCACTGACCCCATGATCATGTAAGTGAAATGGAGGTTGCTGGAGGTACAAGGCATTTGAACTAGCCTAACTCCGGATTGGCAGAAGCTGGATGTCAGACCTGAGCCCACACATTTCACAAGATATTGGTCAAAAAATCTGTTCATATTAAGTAATAAAGCAAAGTTGTAACTTTCATTTTAAGTGTTTGATTCTATTTTATGTTGTGTAGTATGCAGCTCGGCACTTAGTTGCATAGCAGATGGCACTTTTAGCACCAGAAAGTAAGGGGCACGCATACTATTGATTCACGTTAAAAGCCAAAGTGGAGAAAGAGGATTGCGCATATTGTACGGCACAGCAGGGGAGGCCTGGAGTGGGCTTTGTCCTGTAGCTCTTAATCACAGGCTCAGATACATCTCATCTATTGCTAGTTTTAATCTGGATCAATAGAACTTTTTTCTCTGTTGACCTGAGATATGTTTTATGATGTGGAGAGCAGAAGGTCATGGAAATAAATTTCCTTTCAGATACTGCATTATAGCTATTGATGTACATTCTGTACTATACATTTTAAGATGTGAGTGAATGCATATATACGCAGGGGTGCTTGGCCAGGAAGGGTGATCTCAAGTGTTCTCCATCTTAATGCTTATGGCTGATTGATCTTTGCTGCCATTGAGCACTACATATGATCAACCTATTTTTACATGAGCACAGCAGTGCACCTGTGTCTTTTATCATGCATTTTATCATGGAGGAGTCTTTAATGTCCCTTAAAAGGCTGTCATACATGAATACAGATATCATTGCGATACATGTGATCTCCAGCGTAGAAGCCACTGGGGTGATTATAACGTTCTTGTCTTGTGTCCAATAGTGTTCGGTACAATGAGCCGTTAAACGTGGTTTCAAGGTTGATAGTTTTCAGCCCTAATTAGATGTTTCATTTCATTGATTTCTAGGTGTTGGAAGTAAAACTTCAGCTTGTGATGCAATAGGCGGCCTGTCTGAAATGTTTAATGAACAAAGAAATAAATGCACAGAGGACTCGCGGAAAACGGAGAGAGGCAGAAAGGTCAGTTGAACTGTAAATTACTTTGATTGGTCCTTTTTTAGTGTTTTGCTCAGCAGTGGATTTTTGAATGTGTTGCACAAATCTGTATTGATTTGGTAAAGTACTGAAGCAGTTGAATATGCCGCTAATGCCTACAGCTTATTGACTTGTCTCTTCTGAACAGCAGTGACAAAGCTGTGGGAATAATTTGTACATTGTATGCAATGAGAATGGAGGTGAAAAGCATAAAAAAATACATAAACGAGTTATTACTTTGCTGTCTATTTTGCAGAATAAGCGTAGAAACATCTGCCATATCACGGTCATTGCCTTAACTACTTAAGTAACCTATTATAACAACTCTGGTGACAGGGAATGTTAGGTACGAGTGCAACAGGCAAGGAGTGGAGCAGCAGCTGGAAGAATAAAGAAGTATTGCCCATAAAGCTGATGTTAGTTTTTACATTCTCAAAGTAAACCTGAGTAATCAAATGATATCATAAAGCCAAGATGTGAAATACTGGAGCTGAATGTAAAATGTGTTTAACCAGTGCTTCAATAAGTCATTGTATACAGTCTTGTTTAGCGTCAATAGCAGAAAGGCTTGAAATGCCTCCAATGAGCATGTGTATCCAGTATGTCAACTTTTTGTGTATGGCCTTGTGGACAACACTGCTCATGAAAATATTAAGTAATTTAGTCAAAATGTTTAGTTGGCTATATCAATTTGATGATGTTTTGTATGTTGGTATAACCTACTCCTTTTGGTGGAATTAGGCTTCCATGTTATGTCAATTGGGGTGTCTAAATTTGCCCCAACTGCAGATACTGTAGGAAAACTGGATCTGACATGCTAAATTTCAAGGCTGATCTTTTTATCTTTTTTTGCTACTAACAGGCACTGGTTTTGCTATCCTATAATTAGAACATGTGTAGCTTCAGATGACTGACACCTATATCCAGGGGGTATTTGCCACTAGGCACCTCGGACATGGTGCCTAGGGTGGCCTGCTGAGGAGGGGTAGGACAGCATGGAGTACATTTTAAATTAAAAAAATAAATGGTGAAGCGATCGCTGCCGTGCAGCTCAAGTTTTTTGAGCAGGCCTAGGGAACATCGGCCCCCAACTGGTATTTGCTTCTCTTCCTCTCCCAGCAACACGAAGTAAAAAGGGTAAAGGTTCTGCCGTGTGATGTCACAGGTCCTGCATCGTTTCATGCTGCTGGTCAGAACGCACCCAGAAGTGGGGAGAAGTTTCCTGCATTTAGATAAGTAGAAGAGATTGGATGGTTGTAGCAGTGCTATGTGTGTTTGAGATAATGTAAGTTCATTCCCTCTAATACAACATCCCTGTACATCTCATACACACAGCTGAGGAAAAAGATGTAGCAGAGCTGCATGGGTTTTAAGGGCTTGAGTGTAGGTTACATCCATTCCCTCATACACAAATCAGCAAATCTGTGTTTATTATCTCCTTTGCACACAAGGACATAATATGGATAGAGCTCACAGGCAACAAAAAAAATGTAAAAATATTTTTTTTAAAAGTAAATTTAAATCATCCCCTTTCCCTAGAACATATATAAAAATAAACACTAAAAATCATAAACCTATTGGTTATCACAGTGTCACAAAATGTCTGTTCCGTCAAAATATTAAAAAGAATATTCCCGGCCTTGAACACCACAACGGAATATAGCCCCCAAATCCCACTTTTTCAACATTTTTTTTTCTTCCATGAATATTTGAATAAGAAATGATTCAAAGGTCATATAATTAATATAAATTAAAATTTCAGGACGTCCCACAAAAATGAAACCTTACAAAGGCCTTAAACCAAAGTGTGTTCTTTTAGAACGATTGGAGTAAAAAACAAATGCTAAAACAAAAAAAGTGCTGAGTCCTGTGAGGGTTAAGGGCAGGGATGTATGTTAAATCCATTTCCTCAAACACATGAAGCTCTGCTACATCTATTTCTTCTAACTCACACAGTCCTTCTACTTCTCTCTACAACTGCTATACACAGCTGTGTGTTTGAGGCAAAAGATGTAGCTGAGCTGTGTGTGTTCAAGCGAATGGAGGTAATTGACAACCATTCTCTCAAACACCCATAGCTCTGCTACATCTATTCCCCCAGATGTGTGTTTGAGGGAGTGGATGTAGCAGAGCTGTGTGTAACCAGAGAGTGCTAGCATAAGAGGGTAGGCCTTAGCCTGGTCGCATATGCGTTTCTATGAAAACGCATGCGATCTGTAACCAGAACCCAGTGTTTTGCATTAAAACAATGCAAGACACCGGGTTTTGGTTACTGATCGCATGTGTTTCCATAGAAATGTGACCGCACCCTGCAGGTAACACACAGCTCTGCTACATCCACTCCCTCTATCACATTGGACAAAATGCATCAAACACGTGTTCTGTAAGTCGTATCGTGTGTAACTAACAATGTTACACACCACAAGCTGCTGCTACTAATGTAATGTATTTACATGTGATTAAATATTTTGCCCAATGCATTTCTAAACAAAATGCAAACACCTTGTGTGACCGCATCCTGAAGCTTTTTGTGCATGCATGTACGTCATAATGCCGTTAAGAATGTATGAATAGGCTCAGCCCTCTTCATACTTGCTGGATGTTTTCTGCATCACATAACCACAGCAGACACCCATGAACGGCTGTTAACCATTAAAATGGTTTATCCAGTTAAGTGCCAGCTTTGAATGAGTTTCACCATCTTGGACAGATGTCACATGTCCCTTCCAATGATAGCCTGGAGTCTATATGAGACTCCAATACCTGTCATTGGGTGAGATTTATAACATTGGTAGGAACGATTAGTACCCTAGGGGGGCCTAAAAATTAAAATTGCCCCCCTTCCTTAGAACTGAGATACATGTGGCAAAAGTCCAGATTCTTTGAAATATAAAAAGGGGTAATTTCCAGTAGTGAGCCTCGTAACAGAAATGGCATCTAAATGACAGAAAGGCCACATGGTTATCATTTTACAACACACAAAAAATGTTATAAAACGTGATCAGAAGGTTGTATGCTTCCTAAATCCCCCCCCCCCCAGTAGTATATAGCCAGCCCCCTGTAGTATATAGCCAGCCCCCTGTAGTATATAGCCAGCCCCCTGTAGTATACAGCCAGCCTGCCCCCTGTAGTATACAGCCAGCCTGCCCCCTGTAGTATACAGCCAGCCTGCCCCCTGTAGTATACAGCCAGCTCCCTATAGTTTACAGCCAGCCCAGCCATCCCCCCCTGTAGTATACAGCCCAGCCAGTACTTAAAAAAATAATAAACTTATATGCTCGCCCTCCGGCGGCCCTGATGTTGGCACGGCTCCTCTTCAGTCTTCTGTAACAGCCTGCAGAGCGCGGCCATGTTATCTGCCGGCATGCGCATACTATGACGCCGCCCCAGGTGACGTTATAGTATGCGCCGTCCAGGAGATAACATGGCCGCGGCTTGCAGGGTGTTACAGAAGATGGAAGAAAGAAGAGGAGCCACGGGGAAGCCAGAAGAGGAGCCGTGCCAGGGCCGCCGGAGGGTGAGTATTTAAGTTTATTATTTTTATTGACTCGTATAAAAGCCAATGTGAGGTTTTTCAGCACATTTTTTCTGCTGAAAAACTTGGCTTATACAGTAGTGTATATGGTATATATAAATTTGGTATACCCGTGATCCTACCGATCCAAGGAATGAATAAGAGATGTCATTTGGTGAAATGTAAAAACAGTGTTAAAAAAAGGTGCAAAACTTTTTTTTCTACCATTTCATTGCATTTGGAATTTTTTTCCAACTTCGACGTACACGGCATGAAATATAAATAAATACCCTCACTAGCAAGTTCAATTTGTTACACAGAAAATAAACCCTCATACAGCTCTGTACACAGAAAAATACAGTTATAGATTTTTAAATATGAGGAGTGAAAAATGGAAACGAAAATGGCCTGGTCCTTAAAGAGTTATTTATAAGAAAACGCCGTAACTCTTCAAGGACCACCTGCTGACTTTAGACGTCTCTACAGTTTTCTGCTGCTCTTGTTACCGCTTCTCTCTTCTCCGCTCATTTCACCATCGAGCTGAAGGAGCGCAATGCACGGAGGAGCACCACTGCCGGCTCTATAGACCCACCAGGTCTAAAGGGGTAAATCAGAGCTGCGGGGTCTAATTAGACCCAGTATAGCTCTGATGAGCACCACAAGTCAAAAGTCGTGGTTTCCTTATGTAACCAATGCTCTTATTGATGCCTCAGTTACAGGGGAAAACTTGTAAAGTAAAATTAGAGAAAGAAAAAAGTGAAAATGTCCCCCAGGGGTCTTTTATGACCTCGTGGGGTAACACATAAAGTAAAAACACACCCACACACAAAAAATATTAATACATTGACATTTCCCCATATAATAAAACCGAATCCCCCTCTACACTACTAAAAACAGACCGCCTAGTCGCCCCATTTGCCCTAGGCTATACATATTATATATCAAAACGACCAAAACTAAATAGGGAATTCATTAATAATGTTCCTTTTCAGTTATTTTGAAATAGTAAAAGAAATATGTACTATAAATAATAAAAATCCTTTTAACCCCAAATTAAGAATACAAATAAAAAAAAAAAAGTTTAAACTTTTATTACATTTTAACTAGCTCTATGTGTCCCTGAAAAAAAAACACACCGCAAAAAAAGTTATGGCCCTCAAATCGCTGCTTACAAATATAAGGATGTTTGGGACTTTGTGGTTTCCTGTGCCCAGAAAAAGCAGGGTCTTTTGCCATTGCCGATAAACAGCTGTCCTTGGACTCATGTGCCCATGAACTTCATCACGGACCTGCCGCCTTCAACAGGCAATACCATAATCTGGGTGGTGACTGACTGTTTTTTTTTTTTTACCGATGTCTCATTTTGTCCCTCTTCCAGGTCTTTCGTCTGCTCCGCGTCTTGCCAGCTTCTTCTTTCAACATATCTTTGGTCTACATGGTCTTCCTTAACACATAAGGGGAGATTTATCATAAGCCTCTTAGAGCAGAACTGCTCTAGTTGCCCATGGCAACCAATCAGAGCTCAGCTTTCATTTTCCCACAGCTGTTTATAAAATTATAGCTGAGCTCTAAATGGTTTCCATGGGCAACTAGAACAGTTTTACCTCAGAAACCTGATGATAAATATCCCCCATAGTCTCTTATCGCGGAATTCAGTTTGTTTCCCACTTCTGGCATACTCTCTGTAGCCAACTGCAGGTAAAGTTGGATTTCTCCTCAGCTTACCACCCTCAGTCCAATGGACAAGTAGAGAGGGTTAACCAGACTCTGCTATGTTATCTCCATCATTTTGTTTCTGCCGTCAAGACAACTGGTCCGCTCTGTTGCCGTGGGTGGAATTCTCCTATAATTCCCTGGATTCCGAATTCTCTGGCTCCGCTCCCTTCTTCATTGTCTATGGACAGCATCCACGTCCTCCTCTTCCTCTGCCTGTGTCCACGCATTAATACGGTGTCCTACAAGCTGCACCTTCCTCCCACCATGCGCATCCCGAACTCCTTCCATGTCTCCCTGCTCAAGCCTGTCGTCCTGAACAGCTTCTCCCGACAAGTATCTCCTCCTCCGGCTGACTCCTCTGACATCTATGAGGTAAAGGAGATCCTCGATATCTTGGGAGCCCGAGGACAACATACTGGACCTTGATCTCCTGCAGAGATTTCTCCTTCCCAAGAGGAGGGGGAGGCTGAAGGGGGGGTACTGTAACGGGTGTTCCCGTGACCCATATCGTGGCTCAACTGTGCCCCTCGCTGCCTGCAGGCGCAGCGCCAGTGCCACTCACCTGTCCATATTCCGTATCCCCGTCCGCAGCATGCGCTCATCTACGTCTCCTAGTGCGCGCCAGCCTCAGGAAATTTAAAGGGCCAGCGCACCGTTAATTGGCGCTGGACATTTTCCCAGAAGGCTATTTAACCTTGCCTTTTCCATCACACCCTTGCGGAACTTTGTGTCTGCACCATTGAGAAAGCTTCCCTACGACGTTCCTAAGTATTTCTCTGTTCTTGTGTGTTCCTGCTCCTGAGTCCCGTGTTCATGCGTTTCTGTGTGTTCCTGCTCCTGAGTCCTGCGTGCTTGTGTTCCCGTTCCAATCTGCCTGGACCTCCTGTTACTGACCCCAGATTCGACTTGACCTTGCATCTCTGCCGCCTGACCTGACCCTGTGCCTGAAGCTGACCACGAGATTGTCTTCCGTTAAGGTACCTCAACCTCGGCTGCCACTGCTGGATAGTCCCATCTGTGGAACGGACCTGGTGGTACCGTGCTGCAGCAAAACCATCCCGCTTTGCTGTGGGCTCTGGTGAAGACCAGTTGCCACTTGAATTCTGGTCCCAGGTGTCGTCTAATATCGCCAGCCGCGGTGGTCCAGAGGATCCACTGATCCCAAAACCTGACACAAACCTAAACCTATATAAATTAAGGATCCTTTTAATCATACTTAAAGAATAAAGATTTTCCAACTTCATAGTTCATTGTGCAGAATAATAAATGGTGCCTATAGGAAGGACTATTTAATTCCTACAGATCTGAAAACTGTAATATACAAACAGGAAAAGGGGTGTAGCGAGACATTTGTAGAAAATCATTTTGGTGTCATTTGGTAGAAACCAGTATGTGGCACTAGTTTTTCAAAAGGGAATAATAGGCTAAACAAGTGATGGTCATTCAGGACCAAAAAGGATAGAAAATCCAAACAAAAGTAACCTGCATTCCAAAATCCCAATGGATATGTGCTCAAATAAATTGTCTTGATAAGTTGTTTGCTAACCTAAATAGTATGTGCTGTATGTTAGGTATGTTATGCTGTAAGTTACAATTTCTACCTATTCATCTTCTCGCCTAGCATTTTAATGATTTCCTCCACGAATAGAGTGATATGATTTATGTGAACATGACTGCTTGTGTTCTAACATGTTGCGTTAACATCATTGCTGCATTTCTAAATGTGACGGCTAATGGTGTTCATCACAGTTGTTGCTTTTGAACACAATACATGACATTTTTCACTTTCCTCACATTTATCAGTTTTTTCAATTTTCTTTTTATCTCCTTTTATGAATTTTTATTTAAAAAAAACACATCACACATTTTTAAAGTTTTGTAAGCAACTAATGGTTACAATTCCTATTTTGATCATTGTGTATATTCACTTTTTAGGTAGGGCTGGCTAAAGCTTCATGCACATGATCGTGTGCATTTTCCCGGCCTCGTGCATCGAGGTTGTGTGCTGTTGCCTCGCAGCCTGTCTGACATGGGCAGGTGAGCGTGTGCTGCAAAAGGGGGGAAAGAAGGGACAAAAATGGGACCTGCCCTATATTTTGCGCTGAGAGTGGGTGGGATGAGGCATTGTGCATGCACCACACTGAATGTGCACAAAAAAAAACTATGCAGCCGTGAGTTCACATGCATGAGGCCTTATAATATAAAGGGTAGATGTTATGTTCCTGAGGTTTGACTTGTAATAAAGTTCACTGCGTTGTGACATGACAAAGTTAAGAACACACTTTAACTTTATTTTATGCACAAGGCCATGGATTCCACAGCCCCATGCATAAGCAGACTGGCTGGATCATATAGATAGGGCAGATCCCATTCCTGTCTGTATTATGGCAGGGGCAGTCCTCTTTCATGTTAAAGATTGCCTCTGTATTTACAAAAAAAAACCTTTTCTTCAAAGTCATTTTTTAATGATCTGAAGTGTCACATCTTGCCTGAGATGTGCCATGCTAAGGCACTGGAGTAGGAGTGCTGCTTCAGAATCCTCCAGTATCGTATGAAATATCATTTTCCCTCTTTAATGTTAAACATTAGCTCCAATGTCATGAGCAAAGGAACTGAAAAGAATCACACTATGTCAATTCAGACACTGCTCTATTTGGCTTCAAAATGACCAAGAAGTATGGTTATTGGTGCTATAAAGATGAGAATTTCGCAAATGATGTAGAAACTGGGATCTGAGCATCTTTATCTGAACCTCAGTGTTTTTAGTGCTGAGTTTCATAATCTGAAAAATAACACCAGACATTTGGTTCTAGGTGCCGCATTGAAACTGGAAGGGCAGCCTATTGCCAAGACTATTTTCAGCTCATTTGCCTGTGACATTTGAGGTAATCATTAACATAAAAGATTGAAAATGATAATTCCTCCCCCTCCTGAGAATATTGGTACACTCCTCAAAAAAATAAAGGGAACACTTAACCTCTTCACATTTTGAAGAATGGCGATCGGTTGCCAGGACAGCCTCAGGTATACCCAAGGCTGTATGGCTTCTGCAGATTCGTTACAATGTGCCAATCTAAAAACGCTATATAGTGTGATACAGTAGTATTGCAGTATATGATAGGAACGATCAAAGCATCTAGGGTTAAAAAACAGTAACAAAAATAATAGTTCTAAAAATAATAAACTGAAAACAATTTTTAAATAACCCTTTCCCTACAACTGATATAAAACAAAGCAAACATGTTAGATGTTACCGCATCCAAAATAGCCTGATTTATCAAAATATGAAAGCGGTGAACCCGTAACGGAAAATAGCTCCCAAATGTCCAAAACGCCACTTTTACACCATTTTCCATCACGTAGATATAATCTAAAGTGACCAAAAGGTCGCACAGTGCTCAAAATGGTGGCAATAAAAGCGTCAGCTCATATCACATAAAATGGTGTGTTACATCTCTGTACACTGAAGTATGAAAAAGTTATTAGCGTCAGAAGACGGCAAAACTATATATTTTTTTAAATGCGTTTTTTTATAAACACATTTGAAATATTTTTCCAGCTTCCCATTACATGTTATTGAATAATAAATAATGTCACTGAGAAGTAAAATTTGTTATGCAGAAAATAAGCCCTCATACAACCCATACACGGGAAAATGTAAAAAGTATAGAGTTTTTTTGAAGGTGGGGAGCAAAAATGAATTACTGCGTCCTTATGTGGCTAGACAATCCAATATCACTCCAGTTGCAATCAGTTGCACATACTGTTGTGCAAATGGAATAGACAACAGGTGGAAATCATTGGCAATTAGCAAGACACACTAAAGGAGTCTTTCTGCAGGTGAAGACCACAAACTACTTCTCAGTACCTAGGCTTTCTAGCTTTATGTTTTGGTCAATTTTGAATGTTGGTGGTGCTTTCACACTCATGTTAGCATGAGATGGACTCTTTAACCCACACAAGTGGCTCAAGTAGTGCAGCGCATCCAGGAGGCACATCATTGTGAGCTGTAGCCAGAGGGTGGAGGCGCTACCAGGAGACAGGCCAGTACACCAGGAGACGTGGAGGGGGGCCGTAGGAGGGCAACAACCCAGCAGCAGGACCGCTACCTCCGCCTTTGTGGAAGGAGGAACAGGTGCAAAATGACCACCAGCAGGCCACAAATGTGCATGTGTGTGCACAAATGGTGACTGCAGATGCTGTGGAGGGCGATCTGCTGCCTGCAACATCCCCTCATCATGACCAGTTTGGGTCAATAATGGTGTGGGGTGACATTTCTTTGGAGTGCCGCACAGACCTCCATGTGCATCCTGCAAGATAAAGGCATCAAAGCTATGGACTGGCCCGCTCGTTCCCCAGACCTGAATCTGATTGGGCACATCTGGGATATACTTTCTCGCTCCATTCACCAACGTCGCATTGCACCACAGACTGTCCATGAGTTGGCGGATGCTTTACTCCTTGGTCCGGGTGGAGATCCCTCATGAGATCATCCGTAACCTCATCAGAAGCATGCCGAGACATTGTAGGGAGGTCATACAGCCACATGGAGTTCACACACAATACTGAGCCTCATTTTGACTTGTTTTAAGGTGATTTCAAGTTCGATCCATTTTACTTAGTAACACCCAGTATATTAAACAATGCACAGAAATAAAAATGGTACATTTGACATTATATAATAAGCAATGCATATGAGTGCAACTGAAGCCAATAATTGCAGTAATGTGTGTAGAAATATAGTATAGCTATAGTAGAAAACCGTGAATAACATGGAAACATGTTGAACAAGAGAAACAGTAACTTTACGAGTTGACCAGATATGATCAATATTAGTCCAATAACCTGGAGGTAATAAAAGACTAAAAAAATACAAGACGGGGACAAAGAGAAAGGGAAAAGGGGGAGGGAAGTGATAGGGTGGAGCAGAAGATCACCCACACCAAACATGATGCAGCCTGCAGTCAACCAATCGTCTATAGCAGGTGGGGAGCGGAAAATGAGCCAAAGAGACCCGTTAAAATGAAACACTTTATATTTTCCATCACTTGTACGCAACTTCTTCATGTGCATAATCGGCTTCAGAAGATAAGAAAGGAATTTTCTGTCTCATGACTATAATAAAATGGCCAAGTAGACTCTTTATATTTTGAAATGGGACCAAGAAACATGGACAGCAGCGCTAGCTCGGAAGAGTGATTGACTCTCCCATGGCAGAGATTGTTATATAGCTTAAAAATGGCTTGCCACTGCTCCTGGACAGGTCCACATTCCCACCATATTTGGAGCATGGAGCCTACCGTATCTCTACATCGCCAACATAGATCTTGTAAGAAAGGCAGAAAAGGCCTGAGGGTGTGCTCCAAAAAAGGCATTTGGAAGGACACCATTTATCATTTGTGAGACATGCCCAGAAAAACCAGGGTTATGTATGAAAGATTGCTTCCGAATTTATCATACATCCCTGGATTTTTAGATTACCCCGCTGTTACCCTGATGTACTATGCACAGCTTATCCATCATGCCGAACCTTCCCTTCTAAGCCCTGTCATGTGACCAGCCCGTAGATTACTGCCCCATATGGGCTTTTTATGTACCCGGGAAAACATGCATCATGATTTTTGGGTGTTTGTCTCCTTTGGCAGGACCTGGGCGCAAGATGACATAATGGATATTTTTTACTATGCACCATCCATTATGCATTTTTGGGGGTCCACCTGTGGGGTTAAAATGCTAACTATACCCCCAGATTAATTCATGGAGGGGTGTAGTTTCCAAAATAGGGTCAGTTCTTAGGGGTTTCTACTGTACTGGTCCCTACTGGCATCTACAAATGCTTCATGATGCCCAAAAGAAAAAAAATATGTACAATGTCTGTGCTCCAAATGCAAGTTATTTCCTTTTGAGCCCTGCCATGTCTCCATCCTGCAGATTATTCCCACCTATGGGGTATTGCCCTAAACTAGGTAACCCGCAGAATGATTTTTGATGTGTTTTTCCCCAATGGCATGAGTTGGGCAAAATGCTTTTGTCACTACAATGGCATGTTTGAAAAATTTCAATACATTTTACTCTGCACTACTCACTTTGTATCACATTTTAGCCAGCATCTTAGGGGTTAAAATGCTCATACAATCCTGCATACATTCTTTGAGGGGTGTCCTTTCCAAAATGGGGTCACTACTTGAGGGTTACTATTGTACTGGTACCTCAGGGGCTCCCCCAACACCAATCTAGTGAAAACGGAGCTCCAAAACAAAAATTTTGCTCATTTCTCCTGAGCCCTGCCATGTCTCCATCCTGCAGATTACTGCCGCCTATGGGGTATTTCTCTAACCGGGGTAACCCGCAGAAGTTGCTACTAAAACTTGAAACATTTTCACATCCGTAAAAAAATGGAAACATAAAACAAATTATGGAAATAAAAAGAAGACCAATGGCAAAAAGGTTTTTACAAAAATAAAAATGTGGTTTGGCTTTTTGTCCAAAAAGCAGAACATTTGAAACCTTGCAAATTGTAATTTTTTCAAATTTGTCCTAAACTATTGAATTTTTACCCTCCAAAAAATAAACTGATCATCGAAATGACACTACCAACATAAACTACAATGTCTCACAAAAAGCCAATCTCAAAATCACAGGGATATCTTCAAGTGTTGAAAATGTATTACTACAGGAAGAGACACTGGTCAAATTTAAAAAAGGACTGAGCCTTGACGTACAAACAGGCTGCGTCCGTAAGGGTCCGTATGATGGACACTCGTTTTTCTTTACTTAGCTGCTTTTTTTTCAGCCATAATACAAATTCTAACTGTCTATTCAGTAGGACTATCAGCTATGTATCCACCTGACTTCTGCACAACACAACTAAAGGTCCCAAACCCAATTTATAAGGCAAGAAATACCATTATTAACCCCTAGGCGCACCAGGACGTTATAGTACGTCCCCGGGGCTAGATGCTTAGCGCACGGGGACGTTCTATAACGTCCTGCTTCTGGCACCGGCTCACGAACGGAGCCGTCACCAGAAGCAGCGGCTGTCAGCTGTCTAGTACAGCTGACAGCCTGCGCTAACACCCGCGATCGGAGCCGGCTCCGATCGCGGGTGTTAACCCCTTACACGCCGTGGTCAAACATGACCGCGGCGTGTAAGGGTGTTTGCGCTGTGGATCGGATCCCCCGTGCCGCTTACCGGGGGATCGGATCCACTTCTGGGCAGCTCCGAGGACTGGCATGTGCCCCGGAGCTGCCCGGTCTCCATGGCAGTCAGACCCCTTCCGGGTCTGACTGTAAACTGTCTGAGCATGCGCAAGCTTGCTCAGACAGTTTACACTGCTCTACAATAAAATAGTATTGTAGAGCAGTGTATTGAACTTAAACCAGTGATCAGAGCATCACTGGTTCAAGTTCAAGTATGTATAATTAAAAAAAAAGTCAAAAACACTAAAGTTAACACATTAGAATAAATAAAAAATAAATGCATTAAAATATAAGCCCCTAAAATGTCACTTTCCTATAAAAACACTTAATAAAGTATAAAAAACACAAAAACACAAAAAACCCCCGCATATTTGGTATTGCCGCGTCCGTAACAATCTGTATAATAAAACAGAATCATTACTGGACCCGCACGATACACGCCGTAGAAAAAAAATGCAAAAACGTTCCCCTAACCAGATTTGTCAGCCGAAAAATAAAAAAGTTATGCATATGAAAAGATGGTGATGCTAAAATGAACAAGATTTTCTCCAAATTGGTTTCTATTTAGTACAATTGAATAAAATACACAAAACCCCCACATATTTGGTATCCCTGCGTCCGTAACAATCTGCATAATAAAACAGAATCGTTATTAGATCCGCAAAGTGAACCCCGTAAAAAACAAAACAAAAGAAAGCTCCAGAAAAAAGATAATTTTCAATTAATACCCTATAAAAATGCTCTAAAAAGGGATTTAAAAAATGTTATGCACTCTAAAATAAGACCACTAAAAAGAACAATCCTTCTCGCAAAAAATAAGCCCTTAAACAGATTTGTGAGGCGAAAAATAAAAAAGTTATGCATATGAAAGACGGTGATGCTAAAATCAACAACATTTTTGCCAAATTACTTTTTATTCAGTAAAAATGGGAAAAAATAATAAAATCTAGATAAATTAGGTCTTTTTGTAATCGTGGCGACTCATAGAATAAAAATAATATACTATTTTTATGGTATGGTAAACAGCCAAAAAAACCCCATAAAAATCTTCCTGAAAAGTGATGATTTTCATTTCCTCCACCAACAAAGAGTTAATAAAATCTCACCAATTAGCCTATAGATTCCCCCAAATTACGTACCAGAAAAGTGCATCTCATGTGGCAAAAGAAATAAGCCCCTATAGGTCCACATTAAAAAAAAAAAAAGAAAAAAATTATAGCCTGTACAATGTGACATAGCAAATATGATCTGCATGGCGCCTCCTTCCCTTCTCTGCCCGGCCGTGCGCCCGTACAGCAGGTTACCACCACATATAGAGTATCCGTGCACTCAGGATAGATTGGGTAACAAACTTTGTGGAGCCTTTATTCATTTAATCCATTGTAAATGTTTAATTTTCCACCCAAAATGGGTGTATTGTGAAAAAATATTACAATTTGCAGACTGCACCTCCATTTTGTTTTAACCCCTATAAAACACGTAAAGGGTTAACAAACTTCTTAAAAGTGGTTTTTCATACGTTGAGGTGTGTAGTTTCCACAATAAGGTTAATTTACGAGTCTCACTATTATTTAGGCCTCTCAGTGTCAATTAGAAGTTGAGCAGGTCCATCTAAATACAGGTTTTGGTGATTTTACAAAAAATGTGAAAAATGATACCTAAATTCTGAGCCTCATAACATTCTAGTAAAATATGTAGAATCTTAAAAAACCATGCCAGCATAAAGCAGACATTTGGGAAATGTAAGTTATGAATTTATTTGGGAGCTATGACTATCTGCATCAAAAGTAGAGAATTTACAACGTTGAAAATAAAGAATTTTTCCAAATTTTTGCCAAATTTTGTTGTTTTTCATAATTAAACGCAAAAGATTTCATCCAAATTTTTAAACTAATTTGAAGTTCAATGTGTCACGAGAAAACAATCTCAAAATCCCCTGGATATCTCATAGCGTTCCAAAGCTATAACCACTTATAGTGACACAGGTCAGATTTGAAGAATGGGGCCGCGTCCTTAAGGCCAAAAGAGGCCTAGTCCTGTAGGGGTTAAACCTGACAGGGCACCTATGATGTGAAAACCTTTTCTGGTTACTACCTATTGAAGCTCATCAAGAGAATGGCAAGAGTGTGCAAAGCAGTAATCAAAGTAAAAGGTGGCTACTTTGTAGAACCTAGAATATAAGTCATATTTTCAATTGTTTCACGCTTTTTTGGTTAAATATGTAATTCCACGTGTTAATTCATAGTTTTGATGCCTTCAGTGTGAATCTACAATTTTTATAGTATGAAAATACAAAAAGCTCTTTGAATGAGAAAGTGTGTCCAAACCTTTGGTCTGAACTGTATACACCCCCCTGAACCCCCCCCCCCCCAGTATCACATAGATGTATATACACAGTCTCCTCTTCCAGTATCACACGCAGGAATACATAGAGTTCTGGAGCCCATACAACCCACCCGAGAGAAATGCATAGATACATACAGCCCCCCCCCCCCATACATTCCCCGTTCCGCCGATGCACGCCGGCCTTGTCTTCTATCACAATGACAGTCTCCAGTTGCAGGGTGTGACGGCATATTCTCCACACTCTGCTTTTTTGGCAGAGCAGGGAACGTACAGTTCCCTCGCTCTGCCATAGACACGGATAAGCCACCGCCTGGTTCTCTACACTAGCTGCTATTTTAACAGCCAGTTAAGGAAAACGGACCCGGAAATATAGTGGGCAATTCAGGCAGTCGCATGGTCGAATTGCCCACTGCTTGTGGGGGCCCCGGGTCCAATAAACCGGCCCTGGTCACATCACCTTCTCATTTTCTGTCTTATTGGTCTAGATGCCCTCTTATTTCCTAGTACTTGGCACATGCTTGCACTGTGGACTGATGGGATAGGACCATATTGCACATCTGGTGGAGCAGATGTAAGGTTTTAAGCAAATTGGTGCACAAACAGTAATTATTCAATATTAGCCATGACATGCAGTTGGTGAAGAGCCAGAAAAAATGATTTTCTAACATTTTAAAAGTTAGATTATCTTAATTTAAAAATCTCACCCAAGGCTTTTGCAGATGTTAGATACAATACAAGAAGCCCTGATCTCAACTTTTAACTGTATTAATTCAGTAATATTATCTTTTAGCAGGCAGGCACTCTAATATGTGGTTCTATGAAGACTGCTTGTTTACTAGATGCTTTCTTTTATACTGACCAGTCTTGAGAATTTTTGCATTGTAAGCTTTACATCAGTAGATTTCCGTGTGCTTCTGCTTCCATGGAACCGTACTTCCATTTTGTCTGGTAATTGCTGCCTTGCACTCTTGGGTTCTTTCTTGGGTTCTTCGTTCCAGATGTAAAGTATGACTGCTCTGCCTCATATGCAATTCATAATGTGAACAATTAAATGCATAGTTCACGTCATTGGCAGACATAAACAAAAGATTTTTTTTTTTCTCCAATCTTAATAAATTCCCCCACTGTATACATATGTGTGTCTTAAGTAGAGGGGCATTGTTAGAGAAGTATCAATAATTCTAGTGTATATTTCATTAGACTAAGAACTAAGAGGCTCTAGCTTCCCAGTATTTCAAGTGCATTTCTGGAAGTCTTGGAAACCAGTCTTAAAAATCAAACCCTAACATGTGTCGGTATTGAATTCTGCTAAAACTTGAGCCTGTTGACTGGCCACCTTTTCAGAAAATGGAAAGTTGGGAATAAAAATAACACAATAACTTGTCACTTTTATGACAGTTTCTGGCCTTATAAAATTAAAGGAACCCACCCATGGGAATCTAACTATTAAGGTGGAACCAATGGTTGTTTAGGGATTATGGTTTTAGCAGAAACTTATCTTTCCTTACCCTGTAACACTTCCTAGTCTCATGTAAACTTTTTGGCAGAGGCTACTGGAAATTGTACTTTTTCTGGGTTGTGGGAACGAAGGCTACTCCAGGCCCAGTAGCCTATGCTGTCCTCAGTTCCTTCTGTTCTCATAACACTTTCCTTTGCATCACTGGCTTTGAGCTCTGTGCATGCACAGTAGCTTCTTCAGGGCTGGTGGCTGCTGTAGTACTTGCTGCTGGCACTGTTCACTAGATACTGCGCATGCACAGAGCTCAAAGAAGCCAGTGGCAAGAAGGAGACGCAGAAGGAAGTGGGGGCAGCATAGGCTACTGGGCCTGGAGTAGCCTTTGCTCCCACAGTTGTTAGGGTTAGAGAAAGATAATTTAGAGTTTTAGTAGGAACCTACCATTGAATCTTCCTTAATAGATAGATTTCTGATGGTTGGTTTCTTTTAATGAATTCCCCCCGTTGTGTTTCAGCAATGTTACACAGCTTCTTTGTCATGCCATTTTTTGTTGTTTTTTTCACACTGCTGTATTCAACTTTCTTGTGTGCCCACTACCCCTGTACACACTCATACATACAGACATATGACTTAGGCTGGATTCACACGACCGGTGCCCGCCGTACCGTAGCACGGCGGGCACACGGCAGCGCGCGGGGAGAGGAGGAGGGGGAGAGCGCTGCTCACCCCCGCCCCTCTCCATAGGGATATATGGCGCACGGCGCCGTATGCCCTGAAAAAATAGGACATGTCCTATTTTTTCACGGGGCACGGAGCAGTACGGTGCCGCACATGTGCTGCACCGTACCGCTCCCGTAGGGCGCCGTGCGCCCATTGCCGTCTATGGGGGACGTATATCGGCCGTATATACGTCGGCCGTATATACGTCCCCCTTGCGGTAGTGTGAATGCAGCCTTAGTTTGTTGGTCAGTTCTTTTTTCCTTTAAAGTTAATTTCATTGTCTTTGTTATTAGCTTGGCTTTGTTTCTAAGGAAAACATGATCCTGCTGCAAATCATCCAGTGATGTTCAGCAAAGAAACCTGATTGATATTCACAGCTTGACTTTAATATTTTAGGCTGTTAGTGCTGATACAATTAATTAGTAAAATGTTTTTAGACAAAGAGACATAGCTAGAAATGTATCTCCTGCTGTTCAGTATCTATTTTCCTAGCCAGGCTTTGGCTGGAGGCAAGTATTCTATTAACATCTAACAGAGGGCATCCTTGATAAGATTAGCTTCTATGTCTAATGTCTACTATACAACTATGTAGTTTTCTTTTAAATAAACATAAATATGAAGCTAAGGTTACATGAGGACATGTGGTCATGTGCCATAAAACCTACTTCTTTAAAGAGAACTCTTCAGGCAAATTAACCCCCAAAACTAAATATATTTTCATATATTGCAGCCAGTGTATATGAGAGATATAATTGCTCCAGGATGCAGCCATTTGTATGGGAAAGCATGTTAGATTCATGTGTAGCTGGTGTCACGCACATGTGTATAGCAGAACACAGCATGTCCGGTACTTGTGTAGTTGATGTCAGTGTCTCTCACATGTGTATAGCAGAACATGTCAGGTACTTGTGTAGCTGATATCTGTGTCTCTCACATGTGTAGAGCAGGACATGTCAGGTACTTGTGTAGCTGATGTCTGTGTCTCTCACATGTCTAGAGCAGAACATGTCAGGTACTTGTGTAGCTAATGTCTGTGTCTCTCACATGTCTAGAGCAGAACATGTCAGGTACTTGTGTAGCTGATGTCTGTCTCTCTCACATGTGTATAGCAGAACATTTCAGGTACTTGTGTAGCTGTTGTCTGTGTCTCTCACATGTGTATAGCAGAACATGTCAGGTACTTGTGTAGCTGATGTGTGTGTCTCTCACATGTGTATAGCAGAACATGTCAGGTACCTGTGTAGCTGATGTCTGTGTCTCTCACATGTGTATAGCAGAACATGTCAGGTACCTGTGTAGCTGATGTCTGTGTCTCTCACATGTGTATAGCAGAACACAGCATGTCCGGTACTTGTGTAGTTGATGTCTGTGTCTCGCACATGTGTATAGCAGAACATGTCAGGTACTTGTGCAGCTGATGTCTGTGTCTCGCACATGTGTATAGCAGAATATGTCAGGTACTTGTGCAGCTGATGTCTGTGTCTCTCACATGTGTAGAGCAGAACATGTCAGGTACTTGTGTAGCTGATGTCTGTGTCTCGCACATGTGTATAGCAGAACATGTCAGGTACTTGTGTAGCTGATGTCTGTGTCTCTCACATGTGTAGAGCAGAACATGTCAGGTACTTGTGTAGCTGATGTCTGTGTCTCACACATGTGTATAGCAGAATTTGTCAGGTAGTTTTGCATCTGATGTCTGTGTCACACGTGTATAGCAGAACATGTCAGGTACTTGTGTAGCTGATGTGTGTGTCTTACAAAAGTGTATAGCAGAACATGTCAGGTGCTTGTGTAGCTGATGTCTGTGTCTCTCACATGTGTAGAGCAGAACATGTCAGGTACTTGTATAGCTAATGTCTGTGTCACACGTATGTATAGCAGAACACAGCATGTCATCGGATCAAGCACAAGCACTCGGAATGCTTTACTATACATTACACACAGACATCATTTGTGATCGTAATGTAGCTATAGATTTAAACTAATAATAAAATAGGTACAGTATGTCATGTATCATACAATTGGCTTTAATATCAAGTTAGTAATTTCTCTATACATGTGTGCCAGTTGCTGGACTCGCCAGAATGCCACAATATATACTAGTATATAAAATATTCACCAATATTGCTAATAAAGCCTCTCTTCTTGCAAGTGCTGTACCTGTGAGCGATGTGCTGGAAAGTCTTTACAAGCCTTCCACCAGTGAAACATTAATAAGTATATTTGAACATTCTGTTTGAGGTTCCAGCTATCAGCGTGTGATTCATCTGCAGCTTCTGAGAAAGGAATTGAAATCAAATTGTTGATTCTCTAGTGTTTTAATGGCCTAGATTCTCAGTCTTCTAAAATGTTCAATTAAGGCTGTTGCATGTTTTTTTCTTACACTAACAATGACTACAATGGTGTTGCATAGAGATCACCACTAGGTTGTGCTCTTGCATTTGTAATGTAATCTACAGGTGCTGGAAAGGCAGCACCTTGTCTTCGTCTAGTCTGTCAGTTACATCATATAACATTTATGTAGGCTTTGCTAAGTTACCAATAAAATTTGTCATCTTAAATGTGTAACTTATTGAATAGATGTACTTTAACCTAATACATCTTTTTGGATGAGGCTGAAGTAAAATTACTGACTGGTTCACATACTGCACCGAAAAAATATCTGTTGTAAATTATAGTTAGCTGTAGATTCAAGGTTGCTTTTACTTTGTTTCACATAGTAACTAAAAATAACAACTAAAAATAATGCTGTGGGTCAATGGTGGCCACACCACTTAACCACATCGGAAAAATGGATGGAATAAAAACCAGATAGGACAAGGAAAAACGTGTGTGCATTTGAAGTGACTGAAAAGACACGTAGGATAAAAAATATTCCAAATAACAAAACTGTTATTATTTAGTTTGGATTTAACCTCTTAACGACCACACCTTTTTGTTTTTGCATTTCCATTTTTCTCTCCCCACCTTCAAAAATGTATCTATTTTTTAATTATTTTTACCTTTAAAGAGCTGTTTAAGGGGTTGTTTTCTGCAAAACAAATTGCACCTCGTAGTGATAATATTTAAAGGGAACCTACCACCACGAATCTACCTATAAAGGTAGATCGGGTGGTAGGTGGATGTATGGGACGTGAGGATAGCCCTTTTTAGAGCTAGCATAAACTTTATTGCCCTAATATGTAAATTTAATTAAGCGGCTACTGGGGCGTGGAGTAGCCGGACACGAGGCTACACGGCGCGGCTACTCCACGCCCCAGTAGCTGCTTTCCCCCGCCTACCCTGTGATCTTCGGCGCGCAGCTCCTGGCAGCTGCGCGCCCTCGTCCGAGAAGCCGGAGTTCTGCGCATGCGCAGTAACTCCGGCCTCGTTCCTGAGATCGCGCATCCTCAGGCCTGCGCTCTGCATAGTCTACCTACCTATGCAGAGCGCAGGAATCGTCGGATTTGAAGGTTCGTCCCATCGAATAGGTAAGTGCTATGCTCACCAAGAATACTACAACGATTACCACTGCAAATATATATATATATATATATATATATATATATATATATATATATATATATATATATATATATACCTACACCCACTGCCACCAATGTATGCTGAAGGCACTGTAATATTTTATATATATATATCCACTGCCACCAATGAAGTCACTGCAAATATATATATATATATATATTTGCAGTGACTTCATTGGTGGTAGTGGGGGTATATATATATATATATATATATAATTCCCACTGCCACCAATGTATGCTGAAGGCACTGTAATATTATATATATATATATATATATATATATATATATATATATATATATATATATAGATATATAGATATAGATACAAAGAGGTGAGGCAGCACTCGGGAAAAGTTATGAACTCGGGTGCAATTCCCAGGACCTGAACCAAGGTCCATCAAACCATAGAACAGCAAAAAAAAGGCAGCACTCCGAGATTTGTGGAAATCAGAAAAACATACTTTTTTTTGCTGTTCTATATATATATATATATATATATATATATATATATATATATATATATATATATATATATATATATACCCACTGCCACCAATGAAGTCACTGCAAATATATATATATATAATATATTTGCAGTGACTTCATTGGTGGCAGTGGATATATATATATATAATATTACAGTGCCTTCAGCATACATTGGTGGCAGTGGGTGTAGGTATATATATATATATATATATATATATATATATATATATATATATATTTATTTGCAGTGACTTCATTGGTGGCAGTGGATATATATATATATAATATTACAGTGCCTTCAGCATACATTGGTGGCAGTGGGAATATATATATATTCCCACTGCCACCAATGTATTCTACAGGCACAGTAATCATTAAAATTAATGTGCCTGTAGAATACATTGGTGGCAGTGGGAATATATATATATATATATTACAGTGCCTTCATTGGTGGCAGTGGATATATATATATATATAATATAATATATTTGCAGTGGTAATCGTTGGTAGTATTCTTGGTGAGCATAGCACTTACCTATCCGATGGGGGCGAACCTTCACATCTGACGATTCCTGCGCTCTGCATAGGTAGACTATGCAGAGCGCAGGCCCGAGGATGCGCGATCTCTGGAACGAGGCCGGAGTTACTGCGCATGCGCAGAACTCCGGCTTCTCGGACGAGGGCGCGCAGCTGCCAGGAGCTGCGCGCCGAAGATCACGGGGTAGGCGGGGGAAAGCAGCTACTGGGGCGTGGAGTAGCCGCGCCGTGTAGCCTCGTGTCCGGCTACTCCACGCCCCAGTAGCCGCTTAATTAAATTTACATATTAGGGCAATAAAGTTTATGCTACGCTAGCGGGGACGTGAGGATTAGCTCTAAAAAGGGCTATCCTCACGTCCCATACATCCACCTACCACCCGATCTACCTTTATAGGTAGATTCGTGGTGGTAGTTTCCCTTTAATATTCCATGCCGTGTACTGGGAAGAAGGAAAGAAAAATTCCAAATGAGTCTGTACAATCACAGGGATACTAAATTTGCCAAATTGCAAATGGCAAAAAAGTGGTATTTTTGATTATGGGCACTATTTTCCGTTACAGCGCTAAAGCCTGGTAATAATAGTTATTATATCTTGATTAGACATTTTTGGATGCAGTGATTTTTACTGTTTATTTTTACATCGGTTCTAGGGAAACGACTGTAATTGGTGCTGAGACCCCGACAGATCGATAAAATCCTTGAGAAACCCTCGTCGCTCCGTCAGATTAATGGAGCAGGTGGCCGCGCATGACCGCTCTCCTCCGTTAATCTTTATGAAACTGACTGAGATCGCCGAGCGTCACATGTTGTACTTACCCTTAGTGGTATATTTTGGTTAAAATGTTTTGAATTTATTTTTTTTTTAAATTTTTTTTTTTTAAATTAAAATATGGTGAAAATGTAAAACTCTTGTGATTTTTCTGATTTCTAAATGTTCTGCCCATCATCTAATCTCCCAAATAGGTTTTTAGCTAACATTAACCATATATCTGCTTTATGTTGAAATAATTGTAATTGTTCTGTTATTTTATTAGGGTTACAAATCAATCAGCAATTTTCCAAATTTTCACAAAAGTTTAATATGGATAGAGGCCTATTCATGTTTATAGGGGTTTTAAAAGTTCTATTAGAAACTCCCCAGAAAGTACCACATTTTTAAATGGCAGCCCTTGTTAAGCTTGTTAACCGTTTAAGCATCGAACATGAAATAAAACGAAGGTCCTATATAGAATTTTCACATTTTGACAAAATGTTTATTTAGCCTTAAAATTTATATGTTCATGCAGGATAAAATGCGAAAACACATCTCAGATTTTGTTGTGCAGTTTCTCTCTAGTGTGGCAATATGTGGCAACATGGAGATGTAAACCACTTTATGGGCCAAGACAGAGCATAAAAGTGCATCACACTTTTGGAGGGTACATTTTGCTGAAACAAATGAAACAAATTTCAGGCATGTGCAGCATTTGCCGAGCCTAGAAAATACCAGAGCAAGAGAAACCCCTAAAAAGTGACCCCATTTGAAAACTAAACACCTGAAGGAATATAGTAATACTATTTTGTGGTAGCTGTCCCTCATTGATTACATTTTATAAACCTTCTTGATGGGAATGCAAAAAAATGTATCTATTCTGATTCTTTTTATTTTTATTTTTTTGTTTCATACACCAGTAGCATAGATATGTTATTTATATTCTATGGGCTTATGACGCTATCCCATTTATATAGCTGAATAAAAATACATTTGGAGAAAAATCACTTGCTTTTGCATCACCATCTTCTAAGTGTTGTAACATTTAGATTTTTTTTTTGTTAATTGAGCTGTATTAGGGCTTATTTTTTAAATTTTTTAGCGAAATGACTTGTACCTTGTTATTGAAATCATTGTGGTGCAACTGTGACATTTTAAGTACTTTTTAATTGCTTTTCTCTTGGTTGGATGCGCAAAAATCCTAATTTTCAGCAGGTTTTTTTTTAAGGTATTCACCGGATGGGTTGAGTGATGATTTTATTGTACCATTTTTTACAGATGCGGTAATACCATGCATGTATAGATTGCATGATGATTTTCACCCTTTTTTTTTTTTTAAATATACGGGGCATTTAGGGGACTTATCATTTAAAAAAAAAAAAGTTATTCTGGGACTTGTTCAGACAAATACACTGCAATACTGACGTATGGCGATGTATTAGAGCAGCGATGGCAAACCTTATGGAGACAAAGTGCCCATACTACAAACAAAATCCACTTATTTACCGTGAAGTGCCAACATGGCATTTTAAGCAGTAACTTATTGCTACCTGTTCTTCCACATCTTTCAATTGTATTGTCCCCCTGAGGCCATCAATACAGTTGAAAGAAGGAGGGCAAATTCAAACTCTCTCGTTGTAGCTTCTCTCCAGGGTGTCTCTGTAGAGGAGGAATGGTGGGTCCAGAATGAGGACCTCAAAAGGTATTGCAGTTCTGTCAACACCTTCTCACTTTCCCTGCAGTTCCAAACAGCCATTAAAGTGTCACTTTAAAATAGCGCTGAAAGCAGCATCTCTTAAGTTGCCTGGGACTGCAGGAAGATTTGGTGGATTTGGTACTCTTTGAGGCACTCTGTCCTGGGGTGATGGCCTGAGTGCCCAAAGAAATGGCTCTGAGTGCCACTTCTGGCACCAGTGCCATAGGTTCGCCATCACTGTATTAGAGTAATGCAGATGCATAGGTGACCGATCCTGTTGGAAACATCGAACATGAACATGAGACTATCGGCACCCCCCAGACCCGGCATGCAGGGGGTGGCAATTGAGGTGGGTGCAAGTGAGAAAGCCTTTTAGACACCACAGTTATGTTTGACTTCGTCGCCTGAAGCTGGGATCATGACCATTGTGCCCCCGGCTTTTGCATACAGCTGGACTCTCGCACACTGTCGCCATTTAAATTACAGTTTTGTGGTGGTTGAAAATGCACATCCAGGTGTGGGAACTTGGATGTATTTTAGACGTTAGCGCTGTAGTTAAGCTGTCGCATATTCCTGGGCTCCTGCACTGCTGTCATCATCAACAATAGTAACAGCAGTTGAGGACGAAAATGTACGTCCAGGGACATGAATTATCCACCGACCTGGACGTACATTTTCATCCTAGGTCATTTAGGGGTAAACTAAGATACTCCAGGTTCAATCCATTAAATAATCATAACTATTGCAATCTTTGTGGCTGAAAAAGAAAAGATAGAAATCTGAGTTCTTTGGGAGTTCTTTCCTCATGCCCTGTGTGGACACAATAATCCATTACTGCACAAAAAGCATGTGTAAGTGCTTTTAAAGTTCACTTAAAAACATTCAAACAAGCTTGTGAAATAATTATTCCTTTATTTATATAGTGCCTACAGATTACGCAGCGCTGCACAGAGCTTGCCAAATTATTCCCTGTTCCCATGGGGCTCACAATCTAATCAACCTACCAGTATGTTTTTGGAGTGTGGGAGGAAACTGGAGGACCCAGAGGAAATCCACAAAAACACGGAGAGAACATACAAACTCTTTGCAGATGTTGACCTTGATGGGACTTGAACCCAGGACCCTGGCGCTGCACGGCTGTAGTGCTAACCACTGAGCCACCTTGCTGCCCATATAATAAGATAAAATCCTGTCAGATGAGACAAAAATTTGCTCCCTTTGGATGACATAATACAGTCCGTATTTGAAGGTCAAAAATGATGTCATACCATGATTGAAATTTGGATGTGAGAACATCCGCACACAGCACTGGCAAACTTATATATAACTTACATATAATATTAAGAAACTAAATGGACTAGTATACCAGGACATTCTTGATAAAACTACCGGAATGATGAAGATTAAATGAGTGTTTGAAGGTCTAGCTAAAATGTGTACTCACAACCAAGAGAGGTTTCAGAGAAAGAAAATAAAGATACTAGAATAGCCCACCCAACCTGACCTGACTCCAATAGAAAATCTATACAAGGAACTGAAGCTCAGAGGGAACTGAATTATTAGTGTACTTTAAAGTACTGCTGTGTGCTGATTACTGTACTTACTGATATCATCTTTAAAGGTATCTTGAACCTTTCTGGTATATTGGGCTCTGTTCACCGTTATTTCCATCTGCCATGTTATTTTATGATTCTTTTAAAACAAATGTGCAGCAGCATACACCATTTTTTAATGCCACTGAAACATGGCAGGAAGTGAGCAGAAGGTGGAAACCTTCACATTCCATATTCATTTTCCTTATTATTAAAAATAAATATTTACACAGTTCTTTTAATATTCTTGCTTCCCTTAGAGTGCGGTCATATGTGGGGCTTGCGTTGCATTTACAGGCGGGCTTCGGCCCAATCGCATATGTGTTTCCAGTGAACAGCACCTGGTGCCTTGTATTGTTTATATGTAAGACACTGGGTGCTGGTTGCCAATCTCCTGTTTCTTGGGAAGAGGCCCTCTCTTGGACATGTGACTGCAGCCTTATGTTGTTCTTTAATCGTAGAGCATTTTGGAAGTAATAGTAGTAGTGGGAGCTGTGCCTAAATATTTGTTCATGCATTACGTGCATTATTTCTGTGCTGTGACATAGTGTGCATTATGTAATTGTCTTACTACTGTAATAACACAGTGATTTTCTTCTCCCTAATACATTGCTGTATATATTGTTCCTAGCTCACAAACACCTAATGAAAGAGCCATAGCTTGAACCCAAAAATCGATTCCATTGGTAGCAAAGGTTACACATGAATTTGTAATCTAATCTGTCAAATTACAGAAACTGTCTTTACTGAAAATAAGAACTTAACCCCTTAACGCCGCAGCCCTTTTTCGTTTTTGCGTTTTCATTTTTCACTCCCCACCTTCAAAAATCTATAACTTTTTTATTTTTCCATGTACTTTTTTATACTTTGGTGTACGGAGCTTTGGGAGGTGTCGTTTTTTGCACATATTGATTACGTTTACAATGTTATCATTTTTAGGACTATTACGTCACATGTCGGTAAGGGGTTAAAGGGGTTGTCCACTTTCAGCAAATAATTGATCTTGCTTGTGTGATGAAAAGTTTTCTTTTTTAATTTTCCAATATACTTTCTGTATTAATTCCTCACCGTTTTCAGGATCTCTATTTGCTGTCTTTCTATAGAAAGCTTCTATGTTTATTTCTAGTGCATAGAAATCTGTACATGGTCATGTGATGGACAAGCAGGTGATATTATCACAGAGGATAATAAGAGCCATGTGTGATACTAACAGCTCGTGCACCTGCATCACCATGGACAGATTTCTACCTCTGGAAGTAAACACAAAAGTTATAGCAGGACAGCAAGCAGAGATCTGGAAAATGGCAAGAAATTGATTATATTGGAAAGTAGTATAACTTTTCATTACACAATCAATCAATTATTTGCTGTAGGTGGAAAACCCCTTTAAATTGTAAAAATGTAAATAAAAAAAATATGCTGAAGAATCTATGTAGTTTGTCTTTAAAAGTTTTCAGCATAATAAAATTGCCATGTTTGTTCATTTTCTAAAAGGGACGCAGTGGTCTTACAGTGTAATGTAAGGCTTGTTGTACTTTTGTCCCACTGGTGCATTTAGCCTGTCATTGTTGTCTTACCATCAGTGTTATTTTGGTCAACTCTTTGCTTAATAAGTAGAATCTAAAAGTTTTTTTTTTCTTTTCATGAACGACAACTTTAGTTAAGAGATAAAAAAAAATGTTTCAAGGTCCTCTTGATGACTAACGTGTAATTTTTCAGTCCCTTCTGTGGAAAGTCACACACTACAGTGAGAGATCATGCTTTGTGAGAACAGATTTCTGGATTGATGATAAATTGACTCTGGCTCTGTTTTACATCTCATGTTTCTGCCAAGTTTTACTCTTACCAGAAGAGCGTAACATTCCTATTTGCCATAATTTCTCTGTACTCGGCGAAATAAACTCAAGTGGGCAGTGTGTTCAGTTTGTGGCTTGGCTCGTTCTAACACCTAATTGTGTCCTGCTGCCCCCTGGGGTTTAACATGTCTATATGTGACATTGGGAAAGATGGAACGTTGAATCCAATTGAAATCAAAAGGGTCTAAATGTGTATTAGTTCATAAAGTAAAAAGCAGTTAACCAAATGTCAAACAGAATATCAGATTCTTCCATTTTAGAATCGGTCAGGTTAACAATAAATTAATAATGCTGTCTGTGGGACAGAGTTGTACCATACCATAACTCGCTAGTCTCTCGCTATTACACTTATAGCACTTACTATACAATCAACTCTACCTTCTATGTCTTCTATGAATCTTAATACACTTGTGTGTTACATTACTATCACTGTAAGGATTCCAGGATGACTAAATGCAACCTACTCTACAGTGTAATGGGTAAAGATAATTATCATTGATTATAGCTAATTTAATGGTGTTTTTTTTTTTTTTTTTTTTTTTTATAAAACAGCTACTTACTGCTTTGCCTATTTTTACTTAATAAAGTAATACTTTTTTTCTGTTTTTTTTTTCAGGTAACAAGATCACTAGTTATGACAAGCATGTCAACTGAGTAAGTTTCTCTACTACATTGTGATTTTGCCTTTGTCCTGGGGCCTTTCACTGTGACTGCCATCCAAGATGTGCTATACAATGCCATCACAGTGAACACTTTAGCAAATGTGATTAAATGTGTTCAGTAAGCATTGTAAAGTGCACAGATTCTTGACGGTAAAATCATTATTAATAGAAATGAGCGGACCTGAACTTCCTGTTCGGGTTTACCTAGCGCAACCCGAATGTATTGGCGGGTTGGATGCGGAACAGCCAATCCCGCGTATTAACAGACGTAGCTAGCGGCGTTAATTTCCCAGATTGGCTGTTTGGCGAATCCGGCAATATGTCTAGGTCGTGCAGAGTACATCTGAACCCGAATGGGTAGTGTGAGGGAAATGATCTTTATTGAATGCTTTATTAAGAAAGTGTCTCAATAACCTATTTCAGCATGTGTGGCCATGTGGCTCAAAAACTGAATAATTGAATTCACACTTTATATATAATAATAATATAATAAATATATTAGATCAGGCATTTTTGGATGCAGGGATACTGAATATGTATATAGCGTCATCCTATTCTGCAACACTGTACAGATCATGGGGTACATATAGAATTAAAACAAAACATTACAGAGTGTTAACATTATCAGATAAAACTATAAGAATACAGTCTGTGAGGATAAAGGGGTGATGTGTAAATGGTTCAGCCATTCTTTATGGGATAAAATAAATAAATAATGTTGAATGAACAGGTCACCAGCCTCCATTGATATTTACGGAAACCAGGGCGTGTCTGCAGAGAAACCTGTTTAATGATATCAAGTGGTAAGGAGTTACATAGACGGGGGAAAATCTGGGAAGGTTAAGAGAAAAGAGAGTGAAAGATACATTAGGGAATGTGATAGGACTAGAAAGAAGTACGGATCCGGCTCATTGGAACAATTCAAAGCCTTCATTTCAGATTAGTGTGGCTTCCAAAGCACATTTTTAGGAATTCAGGCAAAACATCAACTCGTTTCAAGCAACAACTATGCTCTTACTTATGATTGTTTCAGTAACTGAAACAGTTCTGAGCAATAGCACCATTGTTGCTTGAAACGTGTTGATATGTTGCCCGAATTCCTGTAAATGTGCTTTGGATGCCATGCTAATCTGAAATAAAGGCTTTGAATTCTTTCATTGAGCCAGATCCGCACTTCTTTCTTCTAAGCTAAACCGTAGAGCAAGGTGTTCTACCATGCCCTCGAGGTGAATTGACAATCAAAAGTTGTGTGTTAGTTGGACTATGTTTGCTTGCAATGTGATAGGTTTTTAGACCATGCTAGGTATTAGTTTGATAGCACGAATTCGGGCATTCCAGAAAATAAGTGCAGCTCAGAAGTCCTGGAGACATTCATCTCTATGGAGCTGACGGAGATAGGCTAGAAATTACTCTGCAATCTCTGTCAGCTCCATAGAGAAGAATGGACCATGAGCGGTCCGATGGAGGTACCTCGGACCCGATCGAGCCACTGTAGTGGGTCTCATCACTGAGACCCCCATTGAACAGCAAGTAAGGCCCATTCAAGTGGCAGGAGCATGCTGGTGATTTGTATGTAAGGCACAAGTTAAAGGTTGGAGTCCAAAACAACTACAAGACAGCATGCCTGCTTCCTTGGAGTTATGGTGAAACCCCCGATGGAAATGGAGATGTCAGGGTTAGGTTGATTAGTAGATGGTGGAAAGGCAAGGAGTTCAGTCTTTTAATTATTAAACTTCAGGTAGAGAGAGGTCATGATGTTTGAAAGTGCATAGAGACCATCTCTGGTGTTTTGCAGTAAGGTAGGGGTAATGTTGCAGGAAGAAGCGTATAGTTGGGTATTATCAGCATAATAGCATCCTTAGGAGGAGCTGGTGGTCCACAGTATCAAATGCTGCAGAGAGTTATAGGAGAATGAGGAGAGAAGAGTCGCCTTTTGATTTTGCAGTAAAGAGATCACTGGATATCAAATTGTGGAGAGGGTCAACAAATTTCGATACCATAGAAATTGCAGTGTATGGTTATTTCATTTTTACTTTTAACACCCACTGCCAGAGTGTGATAGGGTTGCTTGAACAACTAGCCTGCTGTCATGGAAATGGCGACAATTGGGGCATATATAGTAGTACAATGCACTATCACTGGTTAGGATGCAACACCCAAAGGCTTATTTAACAGATATCTAATATAACAGATACTGAGGCTACCTGCACGCAATAAGGCTACATTCACACTGCCGTTGCCCGTCGTGCCGTACCACAGCGGGCAACGGCAGCGCATGGAGAGAGGAGGAGGAAGAGGTGAGCGGAGCTCACCCCCGCCCCTCTCCATAAGAACATATTGGGCACGGCGCCGTAATACGGAGAAAGATAGGACATGGACACCGTATGGAGCGGTATGGTGCGGCAGTGTGAATGTAGCCTAAGGAAGTAAGGACTTGTGATAGCCATATTTTCTACTGCACACGTCCTCATTTGCGTCTAATAGGCTTGTGCACAAGGCTGTGAATTTCACAGCCACCATGCATGAGGCGACTGCCCAAGACACAAAAGGTAAAGCAGGTCCTACTCCTGCTAGTTTTTACGTCTTGGGCAGTCATTTTCAACAATGGTCTGAGCATTAGCAGAGCTCAGGATGCAAAGAAAGGTCCATGGGACCCATGTGTGCGGGCCATACTCCTGCACACGTTGTTTGCATGTAGCCTTACTGTGGGGGGGATTTATCAGAAGTGTCTAGAAACATAACTGTTCTAGTTGCTCATGGCAACCAGTCAGAGCTAAACTTTCATTTTATAAACTGCCTTGCAAAACTTAAAGCTGAGCTCTGAACAAATATAACAGTTGTGCTCTCAGACACATCTGATAATTCTGATAAATGATTTGTTTTTCTTTCTCCAGGGTGGGAAATGCATTGGTCACAGCCTCCACCCAGTATATAGCTAGACAGCCCCCTGCCTCCTAGTTTATAGCTAGCTAGCCCCCTGCCTCCCAGTATATAGCTAGCCAGCCCCCTGCCTCCCAGTATATAGCTAGCCAGCCCCCTGCTCCCTAGTCTATAGTCAGCTCCCTGCCCCCGGTCTATAGCCAGCCCCCACTATATAGGAGCTCCTAAGGCTTATTTTCATAATTTTTTTTTAAACAGTACATAAGAAGCTAAAAAAAGAGCCGATGCTGCCAGAACGGGCACACACCAGTATGTCAGTGTGCTTGGTTTACCATCCTGTTGGTAGATGTCCTTTAAACAGAAATCTGTCATCAGAAACTGGCCTAATAAATTACTACCAGTATTTTGGCAAGCAGTTTTTTCATGACCCAATTTGGTGGCATCATCCAGAAAATAAACTTCGAAGTTTGATGCAAGTTAGATGTGTAAAGTCAGGGAGGTGGAGAGTTTAATATTAAAGTCAAACTCTCCCTGCCTATGAACACTTCCTCCCATGTGATTGACATCATGCACCAAACTTCAGGAGATCTGATCAATGATGTTCCTGGATGGCAGGACCATCAATTACATTGAATAGGGCGTTTTAAAGCGGGGACACCAGGTTAAACACTCTGCCTCCTTGACTTCATCTCACTTCAAATGTGATTTTCTAGAAGGTGCCACCACACCTGGCCATGAAAGAAACAAAATCTAGAACTGCTTGATATCATACTGCTGGTGGCTTATTAGGCCAATTTCTGATGTCTTTTAGTCAAGGCAAAGGGCTGTATGAAGACATACACTTCAATTATTATTAATGGTAACTAAAGTTTAAAATGGGTTTTCACTCAACATCACTTTTGTGTGTAAGGCAAAAGAAATTTAAAGTATTTAAATTCAAAATATTTTTTGATTTGCTTCCATTTTCACTCTCGTCCTACGTGTTTTCATTGTACGTCTTTTACTGAGTCATGTTTTACTTTATTTTCAAAACAAGACCTGACTAAGTTGCTTATGGTAAGTTTTAGTACATGTTTAATTTATTGTGGTTGAAATCCCTAGTGTATTGAGGCTGTTGTTATTAATGGTATGTAACATTGGTTGGTTGTACAGACGTCAGCCTTGTCCTACATATAATTTATCGTCATAGGGTCTGGTTTGCGTGTGTGGTATAGGGGACAGTTTCACACAATTGGAGTCCTAAATAAACATTAAACAGTCTTTATGATTCAGAATTCTAAAATTCTGACCTCCGGGACTCTTAAGAAAGGTTGGTGTTGAAGACAAAGGAAATGAGGCATAACTTAAAGGAAATACTTTCGCTGGAGAATAAAACGCACCCCTACCTTTAGTTGCTCTATCTCCTAAATCTGTTGAGACTCCTGCTTTGCTTAAAAAAAATAAAAAAAAAAAATAAAAAAAAAACCTTGTGGGTCTGTTTTGACTAGTCTCTATGTTAGATATTAGCATTATTCAGCTGTTGGGAACACATACTGTTCAGACCATACAGGCATAACTACAGACTTACAATATAATATATTGAAATGTATATTGACATTTTAAAGGGACTGTCCTGCTGTGTAAGCTCTTCCTTTAGTTAAAAGAATTCTTCAGTTTAAACAAAAAAAGTAATTCTGTAATAAAACATTAACTTTTTTTTTATTATACTGTATTTTTATTTACAGACCCATATTAATTACATGATGCTATAAATTTGAAGTGATCAGCGCAAATCAGTACAAAAGACACAAAACCAGAATGAGTATGCAACTCTGCCTGTGAGGGGCCACAATCTATATGGGAATGTAGATTGAAACTCTAGATCAGTGATGGCGAACCTTTTAGAGCCTGAGTGCCCAAACTTCAACCAAAAGCCACTTATTTATTGCAAAGTGCCAGCACAGCAATTTAAGCAGTAATTTATTTCTCCTTGTTCTTTGACAACTTTCAATCGTTCAGCCTCCTAAAGACACCAACGCAGTTGAAAGGAGGAGGGCAAATTCACCTATCATTGTAGGAAGATTCTTTGAGTCCTGTCTGGTGAACTTCATGCTGGGGTGATGGCCTGGGTGCCCACACAGAGGGCTCCGAGTGCCGCCTCTGGCACCAGTGCCATAGGTTCGCCACCACTGTTCTAGATGGAGTGTAGCAGTGAGATTAGTGTGTAATTCCATCAGAATTGGAATGGTGGGGATGAGTAAGGTGGTTTTCCTCAGGGAAGGCTTACAGCTTATTATATACGTGATGTTTTGATGGCATGTTGATCACTAGTTCACAGTGCCATCGCCTGAATTATGTTGTCACAATGCACCTTCAAAAATTCACTCATGATAACACCTGTTGAATGTTTTTCCTATGGAAAATTTATGGAAAATAGCTAAAAAGATTTTAAAACTAACAAAATTAAACACAGAAGGGGATATTTATCAGGGCTCCTGTGCCACGCTAGCTAGCACTTGCGATTACTTACTCAAATCCCCTACCTTTACGCCAGGGGGATGTGGAGTGACATGAAGGGCGTGTGGGGGGTTGGTGGCACACACTGCAGGCGGCAAATTTTTCATGTATGAAAATTTGCCGGCTTGGTTTATTCCTAAGCCAGGTAGGATCGGTTATAGATATACACACTGTGCAGGACCCCACTGCATACATCAAGAGGCCTGTGTTGGGAGCAGTGACAGGGCTATCATATACCGGTGTATGATAAATAACCCCCTGTGTGTGCGAGTCTGTATGCATAGGTGGCCTTCAGAATGTGGGGAGATCCTGTGACATTAGTAATAACATTACTGGCATTCCCTGAGCAGAGGGGGCAGAGAGAGATGCAGATGATTTCTAGAAACTCAAAAAACTGCAACGTTTCGATTTGCAATGAATCTTTTGTCAAGCATCATGGTTAAGCCATCATGGTTTAAGTACCTGCATATCAGCTCCTTTATAGCCAGCACAGTCGCTGCCATGGCTTTTGCTGACTCAACTACAGCATTCTTGGGCCAGTTACGCTCAGGTTCCCCTCCTGCTCACGTTATTTCACAGATTTACTCCCTCCTATGCCAGAGTGAAGAAATATCTTAGCTCCCCTTTGTTAAGAGCTGGGAGCGAGAATTAGGCACCCCCAGCTGGGAGACGATTGGCTGCGCTCTTTCATCTTCACTGCCTTCTGCCTGTACAGCGTAGAGAACTGGTTTGGCAAGATAAGAGGCTATAGACTAGTTTCCAGAAGTAAGAGTTGTCCTTATGGAAAGTTTGCCAATTAAGGCCGCCTTATAAGCGTGTGGAGACTTAAAGCCATTGATGCTCTACTAGGGAATTCTGGGAAAAATGCAAGTATGTTTTTTTTTTAAGATAGGAAGTGGAAAACGGTGCTGCCCAAGAGAAGGTCTAAAAGATTGTGTCTAGATGGTTCCGACGCTGCTCTATCTGGCTTTTCTTTCCGTCTCAGACACCTGTTGGGGGCTGTGGAGTGGAGAAAGGAGATATGTTGCTTATCTGTTGGACCTTCATAAACAAAACGATGTGGGGTGTGTAGGAATACACAATGGGTTATATCATGGAGCCAACACACTCTGTTGGACCTGCAATGCACTCAAGTAGGTCTGGGATCAGGTATTTGGAACATATAGGCAGATCACAGATAAGCAGGTGACCGCTTCTCCGATCTAGTGTTGCTGTTGATACTCCCGGGTCCCATAGGTCTTCAAAAAAGGGACCTACTGAGGTTGTACATGATCGCAGCTAGAGCAGTGATTCCTCGCCATTGGCGTTCCACCGTCTGTCCATCTAATCGGAATGGGTCCAGAAGGAACTAGCAGTGGTGACACCAGATGTACTCGAGTGATACCTGCATGTTTGGGGACCGTGGATGGAGTTCAGGAGCCTGTTTGGGGGCTTGGCAGTCTGGCTTTCCTTGAGCCTTTGACTTTCTACCTTTCACTTGTTTGTTCTCCTTTCTTCTTCTAGTTGTTTTTTCTACAGTGTCTATGTGTATCTTTTGTCCTTGTCCTTTGTCTTTGATTACTGTCTAGGTACACCTTGGGCAGGAGGCGTTAGGACCATGGTTACAGATGTCTCTTCGTCTGTTTTACATCACACTCATTGTTGTTTTTTTTTTAGCTACGTGGTGAATAAGTGTTTTAGGTCCTATGATTGTACATATAATCACTCCTAGTTGCTTTGAGTGACTTGGTCATCGCAGGCTGGGGCTTGACTCATGCAGTGGTTTCTTGTAGACCTTGGTGCATAATACTGCAAACCAGAGAGACAATATTTCATATCATATTGCAATATAATATTTTACTTTCTCATGTTATGCTCCATTATCTCCCATTTAATGCTGTGCTCTCAAATATGCTTGGCCCAACAGCCTACAGGGGAATAATTAGTTGTCTTGGCGATTCTGCCTCCCCTGACCTTTTTATTTCCATTATTTACTTTCCTACCTATACAACTTCTATTAAGATGTGGTTGTTTATTGTTATGTTTCTTGCTAAGTCCTTATTCAACATAAAAAATGTCAACCTAAAGCAGACATATGGTTAAGCCCTTCCTGCACCTTGAAGTAACTCTACGTCATAGGATGCGCGTAGTTCCCGCACCATGACGTAGAGCTATGTCTTGGTGATCGCCAGGGCTCAGAAGCTGAGCCTTGGCAATCACTGTCCGATCCTGACAGTATGCGATAGCCCGGGATCCCGCAGTAATAACCTGTTTAACCCTATGGCCTGTTTAACACAATAGCCTGTTTAATCCGATGGACCCCACAGGCAAATTGACCATGGCAGCCCTGAGATCCGAGGAAGGACCCCAGGGCTGCCAGCAGTAAGTGCCTGTTAGCAGAGCTAATGTCAGCCTATACTGAAATCATAGGCTGACTGTGTAATATTCAGTAGTATTGCAGTATATTACAATGAACAAGTGATCAAACGATCACATGTTCATGTCCCATCCTGGGACGAAATAAAACAGTAAATAAAAAATTTAAAAAAAAGTTCAATTAAAAAAATTATCAAAAAAAGAATAAAAGTCTCCTGAAGTACTATCCCATATAATAATCAAATACAACAAAAAAAAGTGAAAATCACAAAATGAGTTCTATATTCTGCAAAACAAGTTAACTAAAAAAAAAAAAAACTATGTAAATGGAATGTCTTCGTAATCGTGATGACCCATAGAAGAATGGTTACTCATTACTTTTATAGTATGGTGAACATCCGGGAAAAAAAAATGCTAAAAACCATAAACAAGAATTAATGATTTTTTTAACCATTACCAAGAATGAGTTCATAAAATTGAACCCCCCTAAATGATGTATCTAAAAAGTGGATCTCATCCACAAATAAATAATCCCTAATATGTCTAAATTACCAAAAAATAAACATTTTGTATCGTTAAAGCTAATCTAATAACTAATAACTATTGTGCTCAAAGTAAGAAAGGCAAGCAGGGAGGAATTCATTTTGTTGTATTTCATTATCTGAACATTGGCCTACGATATGCTACAAGGCAAAGATGAACTATTCATTGAACTTTTCACATAGAATGTTGTAGATTGATTAAATAAAAATGATGTAGATGGAAGAGGAGTTTGTATGTATTCATCAAATTAATAATTGGGTGAGGGCAATGTATTTGAATAAACTAAGAGCCCCTAAGCAATGCAATTGTTAATGAGCAATATATGACCCTCTTAAAGGTCAGTCTTACTTAATAAATCATAATATGAGAAAATTAAAGTGTTTATATTACAGTGGATGTTTCAGTATACAATGTCTCAAATGCCTTGCTGTCTATTCACAGAATGTATTCCTAGACGGATCTACATCCTTATATAGTGATTTTAGCAAAGTGCAGATCTTTCATGGGAAGGGAACCCCCTTCTTTATTTGGAACCTACAGTCATTTCTATAGTATACTGATAACACAATCAGTTATGTGCTGTTTATACAGAATAGACGTGTTAGGAGTTGTGTGTTATTTCTTAGAGCTACTTAGCCTTTTTTTTTTTTGATGAACAGAAACATTTTACTCTTTCCCTAGAAAAAGTGTTTTTTTTTTTTTCCTATCCCTACAGTAACCATAGATTTATTTTACATTGATGTGGGTTGTAACACGCTTATATAGCTATAAAGTTTCTAACTCTAAATGCGTTTCTAAACCAAAAGGGTATTGATGGGATCAATGTTAAGCTATCCATGCATCTCTTTAGGAGAAATGGCCTGTTTGTGGTGGTTTGTGTCTGCGGCTCCAAAGATAAGATACATACTGGATTGTGTACTTGGTTATTGTCGTCATATTACAGCACAAATTTGCTGTATAGTTACTTGTCATTTACTTATACCCTACTAAACTTGCAGCAACCTCAGATAGGGTATCCTTTCTAGAATTCCCTCTTTATGTAAAATCTTCCCCATTCACCTGTGGAGGATTTTTTTTAAAGTCATTTAAATATGAGGCTCTATAGCAGCTAGTTCAGGTATTAGAATAGCCCTTTTATTGCCAAGGACCTATAACATACATCCTCAGTGGCCAAAGACATATTAGATATATCCTTAATTCTAGGACCCATAACTTTCCCTGGCACCTAGAATCTTTTGAAAGAGAATATCCTTTTATTTATATATTTGATTGTGTTTATAGGTGCCGGAGATTTGAAAATATGTATATCACTTCCAACTGTCACTTTAATAGTGTTTATATACCTGGTTCCCTGGCACCTAGAAACCTAATAGTAGATGCATATGCAATTGATTCAAGGTGCCAGGGAGCCAAAGTTCAGCTGACAGGCAGAAGAAAGAAGTGGGAAGGGTGTACACAGAGGAGCTTATCGTAGCTCACTGTGGAAGTAAATATTCACTTTACCTGTAGCTAAATTTTGGAAAGGGATAACAAGAAATTATATTCATGTTATTAACCCTCTCCTACCCATAAATTGAGTGATCATTTTTTTGCATAATGGAAGGAAAGGATGAACGTTCGATCTTCTTTGTCTAATGTGGCTGCATATTAACACCACAACCAATAACTTGTCTAAATAGACACATCCCTAAATAAAGTTTTATTTTGCACCATCCCTACATTACACCTACAGTAAGGCGTTCTTACCCAAATTTTTGTGAACTGCAGACGGTTCAGATTTTGCTCTGCTAATACAATGGTGCACATATTATTGGCAGGAAAAGGCAATGGGAGGAGGTTTATCAGTGTGTTTGGCTGGTTTTCTGGTTTTCTTTTCTCAACTCTATTTCAGTTGTTTTATTGCAGTTGTTTCTGCTGGTTTTTATGCAACATTTCAGTGTGCCCCCAGACTTACCGGGACTAATTTGTTGCAATCAGTGTTGTTTAATTCAAATGTTGCAATAAAAACAACAATTGCTGATTGATGGGTGGTTAGAGTCTGATTTGGTACTTTTTGCGGTAGATTCTTCAGGTTTTTCTGCAACAGAAAAAGTCACAATTTATATTTTGGATATGGGACTTTTTAGGCGCAAAAACGTCTCTAACAGCAAAGCCACGTATGCACTAAACAAGTCAAAAATTACCTTCATCTTTCAAATCCCATAAGGATTGGAATTCTGTGATGTACAGAAACAGAGATGTGGGGAGATGAAGTCCTAGGTTTTTGCTTTTTTATGTTTTAATAGTTTTTTTTTTTACATGGCTACATTTTTCCTTACAACAAGTTGTTAGTACAGTAAGAATTACATCTCTTAAGCATCATATGTCTACTTTTGTATTTTTCAGAAAACAGAGCATGATTATCCAAGTTGTGAAAAAGTTTGGAGGCTTTTTGTTTTCTGATGAAGTCTGTGAAACTACTACTCATGTGATTGCTGGAAGTCCTCGGCGTACTTTAAATATTATTTTAGGCATTGCCCGAGGATGTTGGATCTTATCTTATGACTGGGTAAGTAACTGGTTACGTCTCTGTCCTATAGCAATGATTGTTATAAAATAACAAAAATAACTTATTGTAACTCACCTTCAACCATCTTCACCTCCACCACTGCCTCTCCAAGGGAGCACCCAACAGTTCTGCAGTGATATCATCCTGTACAATTGCCATTGAAGCTAGTCACAAGCTTCATCAGTCCCATGCTGTACGTAAACATAGTATTAATTGCCCGTGAGGCTAGGGTTTGGCTTTAAAAGTTACTATTGTTAGAGATCACAGGAGCAGCGGTGGGGGTAATGTTGTTGTTGTTGTGTTTTTTTGTTTTGTTTTTTAGTTTGACATAGCATAATATTTGTAAATTTATTAAACCGCAAACAATTCAATTTGTATTGTATAATTATTATTTTTAAATGTAATTGACCTTTTAACATGAATGCAGTCATTATATAATGACTTTTGCTCAGGAGTCATTACCTACTGTGTATATTTATTCAGCTTATCTGCCTAATGATAGTTAGTGACTGCTTAGACATGATTCTGTCTGTGCTTTGTCATTCATCCATGCAGCTAAAATACACAACAGTAAAATGATAACTTTCTTAGAGCATAGACTCTGAACCTGGATCACTCAGCAGACACTCATGTATTCACAACACTGAGTATCCCAGTTGATCATCACTTCAGTATTAATCACTGAAATGACATTTAGGAGAAAAATAAACAGAATGAAAATAGTGAGCCTTGAGGTACCACTGAGGGAAAGCAAAGCATATTGCTTTTCACATCATTTAACTGTGTAACTCACTGATCTCCTTAAATACTTCGCAACACCCAATAATAGTATTTTAATGCATTTAGGTATTGCACATCTGTAGATAGGTGAAGGCTACATAGATTAAACTTGGACAGCACGCAGACCCATTGTAGTAAGTCAGATACTATGCTGTTCCTTTAATGGTCTTTCTTAATAGGTTATATGTTACTAGATTTAAATGTGCCTTAAAACTTTAACTTAATGTTAAAACTGGGCCATTATATAGCCATAAAGTCTTTACAAAAATATAATGCTTTCTATGAGTGCAAGCTATATTTAGTAGCAGTTATCAGTAACACATAGTTATAGCCACGGTACACATAGAGCAAATAAGGTGAACAACAGAATGTGCAAGGTGACATTGGTCACCAGATTCATTGGTATCAAGTATCGACTCTCTAGCACACAGAATCACCCAGCCCTAACCAAACATCTATGTAGCTGACTAATATACTGGGTAAGGCTAAATTCACACTCCTGCGGGAGCGGTACAGTGCAGCACACGTGCGGCACCGTACCAATCCGAACCCCGGGAAAAGATAGAACATGTCCTATCCTTTCCCGTATTACGGCGCCGTGCACCATACTTCCCTACGGAGAGGGGCAGGGTGAGCAGCGCTCACCTCCTCCTCCTCTCCCCACGCGCTGCCGTGTGCTCGCCCTGCTACGGCACGGCGGGCAACGGCAGTGTGCATGTAGCCTAAGGCTGGGTTCACACGACCACAAGGGGGGCGTATATACGGCCGATATACGTCCCCCATAGACGGCAATGTCCTATTTTTTCAGGTGCCGTGCGCCATGTATCCCTATGGAGAGGGGCGAGGGTGAGCAGCGCTCCCCCCCCCCCCCCCCCCACACACACACAATAGCTGGCAATGTACATTGGTCCTCCAGCCAATGTTACTACATTTACAAACCTATACAGCTTTATACAAAGTAAAAATATTCATGTTTTTTTCTGTTAAAAAACGGCATCTATACTTTTACCAAAATGTACTACATATTCGGTTCTATATAGAGGATGGGCTTTATTTTTCACCAGATAAATGGATTTCATTCTCTACTTATCTGGCTCTTTTCTTAATGTCCCCTTCATTGCACTTGCTAGAAAATACCTGGTAATCTTTTAGTTAAACCCTTTAACACAGGAATCAACACTTTAGCAGCGCCACACACAGAAAGTAAATACATCGATAACATTGTATAATTAAGCTAGATATTACATTGTACCATGATGCCCAAATCGTCAATCCCCCAATTTTCATTTTTAAATTTATAACTATCCAAAAAAATAAAAGAGAATAAGGAGAATAGGAGAGAGAGAATTAGCTGCAGATAACTATGGTAAGCTAAGGACAAAATGGCTCCAAATTTTATGAAATCTTTCATGTGCAATTCAAAATGTTATTGATTCTATGCTGCCACGTAGACATACCATCGAAGGGTGTTCCGTTTTGTTCTTCTATATGGCAGGCTATGTATATACATTATGTATATAAAGAAATGTAAGATAAGTGTCAGAGATCATGTTCAATGAAGGACCAACTGCAAACGCACCGCATTCCAAAAAGAAACAAGGGAGCTACACTTCATAAGTGCTTTATTTCATCAATGCTGCTTTTCTTTCTAAACCTGGAAATCAAGTGGAAAAAATAGAGTTAAGCAAGGAAAACCAGCAGTGCGTTATACACTGCTCAAAAAATAAAGGGAACAATTTAAGAAAATCTACCATTTGATTTCAAGCATTATGAACCAAACATACCTTGAGAATGCTGTAGCTACACTGATGCAGAAACATATCTTGTTTAATCCCTGAGCTGAATGGTTTTGCTGAAAAAAACAATTATGAACAACACAATATGACTCCCAGTAAATCAAACTTCTGTGAAATCAAGCTGTTCGCTTAGGAAGCAACACTGATTGACAATCAATTTCACATGCAATTAGCAAGACACGCTCTATAAAGGAGTGGTTCTGCAGCTGAGGGCCACAGACCAATTCTTAGTACTATACTATAGAAAAACCAGAGGTTTAAAAAAATGGCAAAAAGCTCACCATTCCAAAGATCCTTTATTTCAGGAGTTCTTCATGTGAATGGTCAATACCAATGGAGGTATATAGGATACCCAAATAACTTAATAAATAATCATTACATATCGAACACAATTCATAAGTAACAAAACACACCTTTATTTAATCGGTCATCAAAGACATACGGTTAAAAACAAATTTAAAATACACAAAAGTTGTGGCGGTGGTCAGAAATCCTCCAATACATAAAAAATACATATAAAGTGCCAAACAAACAATCGTAAACATGAATGGGCTGTAACCAATTGTATTACCCACCAGGGTGTAGTATGTAGCCACAAATCATATAAAGCCGTAAAGTTGACCACCGCCACAGCACCCCGACGTGCGTTTCGCGGTCGCTTCCTCCAGGGGGTGTGCTGTGGCATGGTAGGTGCCTGGTATATATGTGATAACCCTGAAATTGTTAGTACCTTAGCGCCAATGAAGATGCAGCGTGTTAGGAGGTATTCAGGACAGCAGGTGTGCGTCACGGCGCATCGTCGCGGTCTCCACACCCATATCCGGAGGCGGAGCCCAACTCCGGGAGACGAACGACGCGCAGTTAATGCGCGTCATCGTGAACCGGATGCTCGGCGTCACCTCCAAGACATGCGCATGCGCCGAAACGATGCGCACCCCACCGCCATCTTGGAACCTGGCAAAAGTATGGGAAAGACATAGATGTCCTAAATTATAATAGCGGAACATGGTACCATAAATTTTGTCCCTAGTATTAGACATAAAGATGAACATGGGGCCTTTTTGCACATTTGCACATTATGCAGTCTCCCCCCCTCCCTCCTCCCCCCTCCCCCTTTTGCTCTCCAACTCAACAATATAACACATACATTAACTCTTCACAGTTCACTTACCAGCAGTCGTCTTTCACAATTCGTTGTTATGCACGTATGAACATTAAATATAGGTTCAATCCATGTTTTTGGTGGATATTATTTATTTATTCATTTACTAACAGCACTGGCACTTTATAAGCACTTTAACTAATACACAACATGGTTTTTCACATTGCACAATTTGATCATAGGCACATTAAATTTGATTATAATTGTATTTAGGCATGTCATCTTATAAAGATTTCTTTGCATTGATATTAATCTGTGTCTTATGTCAGTCTAATGTTTACAGTAACATCCACTATAGCCCCATGTTCATCTTTATGTCTAATACTAGGGACAAAATTTATGGTACCATGTTCCGCTATTATAATTTAGGACATCTATGTCTTTCCCATACTTTTGCCAGGTTCCAAGATGGCGGTGGGGTGCGCATCGTTTCGGCGCATGCGCATGTCTTGGAGGTGACGCCGAGCATCCGGTTCACGATGACGCGCATTAACTGCGCGTCGTTCGTCTCCCGGAGTTGGGCTCCGCCTCCGGATATGGGTGTGGAGACCGCGACGATGCGCCGTGACGCACACCTGCTGTCCTGAATACCTCCTAACACGCTGCATCTTCATTGGCGCTAAGGTACTAACAATTTCAGGATTATCACATATATACCAGGCACCTACCATGCCACAGCACACCCCCTGGAGGAAGCGACCGCGAAACGCGCGTCGGGGTGCTGTGGCGGTGGTCAACTTTACGGCTTTATATGATTTGTGGCTACATACTACACCCTGGTGGGTAATACAATTGGTTACAGCCCATTCATGTTTACGATTGTTTGTTTGGCACTTTATATGTATTTTTTATGTATTGGAGGATTTCTGACCACCGCCACAACTTTTGTGTATTTTAAATTTGTTTTTAACCGTATGTCTTTGATGACCGATTAAATAAAGGTGTGTTTTGTTACTTATGAATTGTGTTCGATATGTAATGATTATTTATTAAGTTATTTGGGTATCCTATATACCTCCATTGGTATTGAATATTTTCTGTTGGTAATAGGAGCTTTACATTGAGGATTGGGTTATCTTCTGTTTTGGTATTCATGTGAATGGTGTCCGGAATTCAAAACTAAGTTGTGCAGATTTGGAGAATATTCTGAGCCAAAAACAAAAGATTTTTCCAGCACTTGGTCCTTAGATTAAAAAAATCCATCTCTTTAATGTAATTTTCTTAAAAACACTGTAAAATCCTGCAGGCTTGAATCATATAAGAAAAAACTTTCTTGGTCTATGACTAAAAATTTTTTTAAATAAAAATTTAGGGCAAGTCATGGTCTCTGTGAGTGCTTCTGTTGTAAGGAGCCCATAAAATCCAAACAAGGGAAAATTTTTACCTGAGTTTTGTGGGGTTTTTGACTGTTGACTTTTCCTACAAACTGCTTAAAAAATGTGACTGTGTGCTAAATCACACTCTGTCTATAGAAAATCTATTAGGGGAAATTAGCTCATTAAACTAACAATACAGTCACACTAAGCAAGTCATGCCTTTATTATTTTTGCCCCTAATATAATAGTGGCGAAAAATAATTTTTAAAATTATGCTAATCATTCTGTAAGGACCAACCAACCCATCTGGACTGCCTGCTATTGCCAATGTAACTCTAGTTGGCATTAGCCTGAACAAGATCTGGCATAGACCTAGCATAGATTTCAGCTAAGAGCTGTACCGATATTCCGTAAATATGCCACTGCCCTGCTCCCTGATGCTCCATTCTCTCCTTTCAGAAGTTTTGTGAGGGGCAGAAAATCCTCAAACGTCGCCCCGAAAAATGGAGTATAAGGCATGACAAATCTGCTCTATTGCCTTAATTTTATTGCCCCGTTATGATTTAAGTATGGTTAGGAAATTTACAATTCCCTCCAAATATTGCTTAACCTTTTGCTCACAAAGAGATCGATGCCCTGGTGAACCCTAAAACCTATACCATTCTTGAATCGCTTATGCAACACCTCTGGGATTCATGGGAGTTTACATTTAATGAAACTTTATTGTACTTTAGTGTTATATTTAAGTATAAAAGTTTATTTGACATGGGTAGAGCCTTAGAGGTAGTTAACTATCTTGATGACTTGTCATGGCTGTCTGAAGTAATACTTAATAAGAGTATTTAATGTGATCCCAGTACATTAAAAAAAAAAAAAAAAAAAAGTACTTACCTTTTGCCAGCTGGCTATATACTGGGGGGCTTGTGACCAATATATTTGCTACCCTCAGCTTATGCTTGAGTCTATAGGATTTCCCAGTTTTATGTGGTAAGATTAGGTCCCCCTGCTTATACTCGAGTATATATCGTAAATCTGCTGATTTATCTACATAGGTGTAAGAAGTAAAATATCAGCTTTTCCACTTTCCATGATTTGTCCATTTAGCTAGTGGATACTGTGATGGCATGTTCTTTACAACTAGTACTGCACAATGATGGTTAACATGGGTAAAGTAAACAATAAGCTTTCTGTGTAGAATAATGTTACAGCCATTATAGGATGATTACATGTCATAGTAACCACGAGTGGGCATCACATCATTAATCTCTGACATCAATGTGTTTTCTTTCCTAATGACAGCTGTATTGTTTATTTTGCTTGTGCCACAAATTGACCATCATTGCAGTGCAGCGTTTCACATGCTTTTTAAGGCCAAGCATAAATCAGTGACAATTTGTGCTAATTCATTCTAAAGTATTGAGAATTGTTAGATCTCCCATGACCTGAGAATAAGCAGTCTTCAAGCAAAATGTACTCTGCTTGATTAGATCCTTAACCCCTTTGCGTCTAAGCCATAATATAGCTTCAGGACCAAGCACAATTTTGAAAAATCTGTTATGTGTCACTATTTGCAGTTATAAATTAAGAACATTTTATAATATCCAGGTAAGATTTGAGATTGTTTTTTAGTGACATGTTTTACTTCACGTTAGTGGTATATTTTGGTTGTTATGCTTTGCATTTATTAAAAAGTAAGAAATTTGGTACAAATTTTTAAAAAATGGCGATTTTTTATTTTATTTCTAATAGTTATTCCCATTGTACAGTCTAACCACCCAAATTAGTTACTAATTAACATTTACCATAAATCTACTTTATGTTGGCATCATTTTTTAAATGTTATAGTATTTTATTTGGCCATTAAGTGACTTTCTAATAGAACAGCAATTTTTCAAATTTTACAAAAAATGTAAGATTCAATGATTTTAGAGGTCATTTCATATTGTAAAGGGTTTTACAAGTTATATTTTGTGGAACTCCCCACAAATCATCCCATTTTTAAAACTGCACCACTCAAACTGTTCAGAACAGCCGTTAATAAGTTCGTTAACCCTTTCAGTGTCTCATATGAATTGAAACAAGATGGAGGTTCCATTTGGAATTTCCAAATATTTTACAATTAAGTTAATATTTAGCCCTAAAATACATATGTCCATGCAGGATAAAAGATAAAAAACTCACAGATTTTGTTTGTGCAGTTTCTTTCTACTATGGCAATAATCCCAATGTGGATGTAAACCGCTTTATGAGCCCACAATAGGGTAAAGAGTAGAAGGAGCGCCATTGAGCATTGAGGGCAGGTTAGGCGAAATTGTTTTTCAGGTGCCAGGACACATTTCAAAAGTTCCTGAGGTTTCCAGAAGGGCGAAATCCCCCACAAATGACACATTTTTGAAACTACACCCCTGAAAGAATGTATTTATGGTTATGATCAGCCTTTTGACGCTATGTTTTTTTTACAGTTTTTTGTTGAAATGTAGCGTGAAAAAAAATCTGAGACATTTTTCACCAATTCAGCATTTACCGTATATACTCGTGTATAAGCCGAGTTTTTCAGCACAAAAAATGTGCTGAAAAACCTCCCCTCGGCTTACAAAACAACAAAACACAAAAAAACTTCCATACTCACCCTCCGGAGGCCCGATGGTCCGCGTGGCTCCTGATGTTCAGCGGCTCCTCTTCTGTCTTCCCCGCAGCAGGTCTTCGGTCTCCGGTCTCCTCTGTGTTGTATCAGCCGGCAGACACGCGTCCACGTGATCTGCCGGCTGCCGCACAATATCACGCTACGGTGTCGCCGCTGATGACGTCATCAGCGGCGACACTGCCACGTGATATTGTGCACCAGCCGGCAGATCGCATGGACGCGTGTCTGCCGGCTGATACAACACAGAGAAGACCGGAGACCGAAGACCAGCCACGCGAAACGGAGCATCAGGAAGCCGCCTGTAGGCGAGTATGAAAGGTTTTTTTTTTTTATGTGCTTGGCGAACGGGGCTGGAGGCTGTATACGTAAGGGGGCTGGAGGCTGTATACATAAGGGGGCTGGAGGCTGTATACATAAGGGGGCTGGAGGCTGTATACATAAGGGGGCTGGAGGCTGTATACATAAGGGGGCTGGAGGCTGTATACATAAGGGGGCTGGAGGCTGTATACATAAGGGGGCTGGAGGCTGTATACATAAGGGGGCTGGAGGCTGTATACATAAGGGGGCTGGAGGCTGTATACATAAGGGGGCTGGAGGCTGTATACATAAGGGGGCTGGAGGCTGTATACATAAGGGGGCTGGAGGCTGTATACATAAGGGGGCTGGAGGCTGGATACATAAGGGGGCTGGAGGCTGGATACTTAAGGGGGCTGGCAGGCTGTATACTTAAGGGGGCTGGCAGGCTGTATACTTCAAGGGGGCTGGCTGGCTATGTACTACTGGGGGCTGGAAGGCTATATACTGGGAGGCTGTGACCAATGCATTTTCCACCCTCTGCTTATACTCGAGTCAATAGGTTTTCCCAGTTTTTTGGTGGTAAAATTAGGGGCCTCGGCTTATACTCGGGTCAGCTTATACTCGAGTATATACGGTATAGGACAGATTTGTCAGATGCAGAGCATGAAAGTGAAGCAAATGGGCTTAATTTGTATAGTGCTGTTTCTCCTGAGTTCAGAAATACCCCCAAAGTGGCATAAATATGTCCACTGGACATACAGCAGGGCCTGCAAGTGATAGGACAATGCAAGGCTTTTGAAGCTTTTAGGGCTGTTTGCACATGCAACAGCATAAATGTGGAAAAATATACTCTGACATTTACAAGGTTATTTCTCCTGCTTTCATAAAAAAAACCCTTATATACTGATAGAACGCCATAAGGATTCTGAGCCCTTCATTTACTTGGTATTCATCTAGGGCAGTGATGGCGAACCTTTTGGAGACAGAGTGCCCAAGCTGCAACGAAAACCCATTTATATGTCGCAAAGTGCCAACATGACAATATAAGCAGTAACGTATTGATCCCTGCTGTATCACAGGTTTTAATTGTATTGGTGTCCTGAGTTCACCAATACAATAGAAATATGGGGAAAATTGGATTGTAGCTTCCCTCCAGGGTCCCCTGAAGAGGAAGAATCAGGGGACCTAGAGCAGGAGCTCAAATGACAATCCATCTCTAGCTACCCCTTCCTGCTCCTCCTGTAGTCCTGGCAGCCAAGGATGTTGCTTTAAAATGGCGCTGAGCATGGCGCATCCTGGTCTCTATTGGACCACAGGAAAAAGCCTTGAGTCCTATCTAGCAAACTCTGTGTTTGGGTGAAGGCCAGGGTGCCCACAGAAAGGGCTCCGAGTGCCACCTCTGGCACCCATGCCATAGGTTCGCCACCACCGATATAGGGGTATAATGGGAATTATGCAGGTGGACGAGATTAGGGGTTCAGAGTATTCAAATAAAAAAATTAAAAAAAAAAATGTATAAGTCCAGGGACGTGTGGTAAATGCGGAAGCAGTTTTTAATACAAAGACCAGGGTGGGAGGGACATGTGTCACACTGATATGTTGTGTCTTTGCGTTTGCCATTTTTGAAGCAGACAACACATCTCTTCTGGGGGTGACTTTTATTTTGCGGTGGGGGGCACTACTCCAGGAAAGTGCTGCCCAGGAACAATTCAGCAGACAGCAGTCGCAGAGGTAGAACTTTCTCCTCCCTCTGCCGCATTGTCACCAAAGAGAAGACATTTAATTATCTTCTCCTGGTATTCCAGGTATGATCCCTGGTGACCAGTGCTCCTAAAGATGACATAGGAGTTGTACAATGCCGTTTGGATAAAATATTCTGCCAGCTTTTTGTACCATATTTTACATTTCCGCATGGCATTGTACAGTTTCAGCATCTGGTCAGACATGTCCTCTCCCCCCATAAATTTATTGTAATGCTGAATACATAGTGGTCTTGAGATGGGAGCTGCTGTTCCGCGGACAGGGACAAGGGAGCTGCTGACATCTTGAATGCTAGATAGCATAAACACTTCTTTTTTGTTCCTAAGTTTTAAAAGAGGACCCCATCACTGTGAAGTGCTCTGCTCTCCCCATCCTGCAGGGTTAGGCTTATTATTCTTGGGAAGGTGCCTCTGATTCCTGCGGATCGTCCCACCTGCGAGTGTTTTTTCCTCAGCCAGGCACTGAAACAAGGGCACACTTGTGTACCAATTATCAAGGTACACGTGGTATGTTTTGTCAAACACTGAATGCAGGGTGTCCCAGGCAATCTTCCCAGTTATTGTGAGGGATGGAAGACAATCAGGGGGCTGAATTTGACTGTCCCTTCCCTCATAGATCCGAAATGTGTGAGTGTAGCCTGTTTCGGACATTTTGTAAATCTTTATGCCATTTCTGGCATGTTTGTTAGGCAAATATTGCCTAAACGTTATTCTCCCCTTGAAATGCACCAGGGACTCATCCACAGAAATCTCTCTTTTTGGGGTGTACAGGGAAGAGAATTTTTGGCTTAGAAATTTAATCAGGGGCCGAATCTTATACAGTCGGTCAAAACTGGGGTCATTTGGGGGGGGGGGGGGGCATTGGGAATTGTCAGCAAAATGGAGACATTTTTGGATGGCCTCAAAGCGAGCCCTGTGCATTGTTGATCTGTACAAGGGGGTATGATGTAAGAGATCTTTAGACTAATAGTCCCTTACTGATGTTTTTTTTGTAAGGCTCATATTCAGCACTAATGCCCAACATTTTATAATTTCTTCTCTAGTGGTTGGATACCATCTATATGGTCTGGCATAAAATGAATTGGGAGTAGTGAAATTGCTGGGCATATAAGTTGGTTTGCTCAACAATCAAGTCCAGCAGGTCATCTGTAAAAAATAATTTGAAATGGCCAATTTCAGATAATCCTGCTGTTTGTACTCCTGGAACAGCGGTAAAGTCAAGTACTTGGGGGACATAGGAGGCTATGGGAAACCAGTTACTTTCTGGAGGTGGAGGTAAAACTGGACTTATGGCCCTCCTAACCCTGCGAGGAGGTTCTTCATTATCAGATGAGGAAGAAGAAGAGGACATTGTGTCATTTTGTCTAATGCACTTTATTTGAAACTGTAACAATGTGTAATGTACTTTGCTTGTAAATGTAACAATCTTACAAACTGACAGCTGGAGTGACACTGACTGCTGCTGGTGGACACTGATGAACTGTCACTGTTCAAAACTTTAAGTCTGACAGTGAATAACGCTGTTAGACTCTCGCTGACACTGACAGACACTGACTGACGTGGCCAGACACTGATTTTTTTTTTCTTTTTTAACAAAAAAAGGCACTGAAATCTCCCTGGCGGACGGCCGCTCACTGGCTGTGGCGGCCGCAGGACTGATCAGTGAGACAGACAGTGACTGATGCTGACATTAACGAACACTGACTTTTTTTTTTTTTTTTTTTTTAGTTTTTTTGACAAAAAAAAGAAACTGGGAACTCCCTAATAGTGTGGGAGTTATGGGGGATGATCACAGAGGGGCAGCTGTGATCAAAGGGTTTAAATGGCGGCTTTTGACTGTGAGGGGACAGCAGAAGAACACAGGCTCCGTTCTCTTCACTTCACAACGCTGAATGAGGAGAACTGAGCTTGCAGCCCTCGTCTGCCCTACTCTTGACACGTGATCGCTGTCTGATGGCCGATCTGTACATCAGAGCGATCGGCGGTAAGGGATCGCTGTGATAGGTCCCTTGACGGTTACTAGGATACCGGACCCGGCGGCCGGTGACGATATCGCGAGTCTGTGTCACTCGTGAGAGTGAAACTTTAAAGTTGTGACGTGACTCTACATCTAGGTGCGGGAAAGACCCGCATCCTATGATGTATAGTCACGTCAAGGTGCGCAAAGGGGTTAAAAAAAGGAAAAGAAAAAAACTTGGTGGTTTAAAGGAAACCTACCACTTAAAAGTGGTAGGTTTAGACACATATACATGGCACCAGCTCAGAGTGAGCTGGTGCCAGATCATATTTTTGTTAGGGGAACAAAGCCCCTATCGCCGTTTTATAAGTTATATTAACTTATAACTCGGCGCACCGCACTTGGGCACGGCGCACCATGCGCGTGCCCGTGCGTGCGCCGGATTCTAAAGTGCTGGAGAGCCGGTGACGTCACCGAGCTCTCCGGCACACGCGCGCCTGCGCAACTTAGCACGGCCTGTTTCCCGTGCTAAGTTGCATGGTGCGCCGTGCCCAAGTGCGGTGCGCCGAGTTATAAGTTAATATAACTTATAAAATGGCGATAGGGGCTTTGTTCCCCTAACAAAAATATGATCTGGCACCAGCTCACCCTGAGCTGGTGCCATGTATATGTGTCTAAACCTACCACTTTTAAGTGGTAGGTTTCCTTTAAATATTGGAATTTTTTACTTCCTTTAAGGATGCCATATAAAAAGGCTTTATAATGAATCACTTACAAGTATTTACGGCTATGCGGGCAGTTTCATACAACCGTATTCTGATCAATGTTTTGCCTCAGTATTTTAAAATCAAATTCTGAAAACAAATCCACAAAAAGAGTATAATGGAAAGATTTGTACATTGTGTTTATCATTCATTTTGGTTTTGTTTGGAAACGCAATCCAAGGTCTCCATTGATCACATATTTTGGTAACATTGTGTTTCCAGCACGTTAACTAAACGCAAAGGAAATGCAATTTTAACCAACATACTATCGCAGGAGGAGCCTTTGGATTATGTTTCAAAACGCAACCAGGTGCTCTACAAACATGTCATGACACTTGAAAACTATTCTGCTCTACAAAAGCTCAACCCCACACATGGGGTTTCCTCTTACCCGGTAAATAGTTTTCAGGGGTGAAGTTAATAGAACGGGATGATATTAACCCCTATAGAAATGAAATGGTCCCTAAAATAATTTATGCTAATATTTTCTTAAAAATTTGAGAGAATGCTGTTCGATTTGTGAGTCATAATAAAACAAAAGGACACTTCTATAATGGCGCCAACACAAAGCTGAGATATGGTAAATGTTAGTAACTACATTGAGTAGCAAGACTTTCAGTTTGAAAAAAAGAACATTTTGAAGTCGAAAATAGTTAATTTTTTCAAAATGTTTACCAAATTCACCTTTTTTCATATATAAATTTAAGTTATATCAACCAAAATTTCCAACTAATTTGAAGTCCAAAATGCCACGGAAAAGCGAACTCAAAAACAATTGGGTAAGTTAAAGCCTTCCAAAGTTATAACCGGATAAAGCAACACATGCTGGTTTTGAAAAATAGACCTTGGTTATCTAGGGGCAAATGAGCTTGGTCACTAAGAGGCTGAAGGTGTTTTTGCACAAAACAAGTTAGGCACTATCCACAGGATAGTGCTTAACTTGGTGATTGGTAATGAAATCCCCCACACACATCACGAAGGGTCCAATGGGGTTCAAGGTACCTCTGTCGGACTCCCTGTCGTTCCCCAAGATGACCGGAGCAGATGGCCACACATGTCCATTCTGCTCCATTCATCTCCGTAGAGCTGACAGAGATTGCCCTGTGGATAGGGCCTAACTTGTTTCTTGGGGAAACCCCTTTAAGATGGCAGTCTTGGATCTCAATACACAACAATAATAGGTGCTATTTGAATGACACAAGAAGAGGCATATTTGCAAATGTATTAACTATGAAACTTTTTTTTATTAATGTAAAAAATACCATCATATGTATGTTATACTATCATATTTCTCTTTTTTGTTCATGATAAAGGTGCTTTGGTCTCTAGAGCGTGGACACTGGATTCCAGAGGAACCGTATGAGCTTTCTGATCAGTATCCTGGAGCTCCTGTAAGTAATAAATTTCATTTACCAAGCATGTTCCTCCTCACCTTTGTGAATGCTTCGTATTGGATATCTCATATGATTTAATCATTATTTAAAGATAAGGGGATTTAATTGCACAATTTAATACAGCTTACGTTTGTAAACTGGTCTTTTCGCTTATTGGCAAAAAAACCCTAGATTACTTTCTTGTTAACTATATGATCTGTGAAAAAAAAATCCTCTTCCAGCATCTTAATGTATATTGCTATGTTTTGGGTCACTGTCATGGTCAAGATTTATCCCATTGAAAGGTTTTCTGCTTGTGGACCCACAGTTGTTAAACCTTTAACCGTTGAGCAGACCTGGGCATAGTACGGCCCATGGGCCACTTGTGTCCCTCTAACTCCGGCCGGCCCACCTGAGCTTATTGAAAAACTGAAGCTCCCCTCCCAATCATTAGATAATGATATTCCATTGTAATCATTGTAATATTTTATTTATTTCTGTATAGTAGATCTACTGAATACAGTGTATAGGTATTAGGGAAGAACTACATTTAAGAATATTATTGTGGCCCTCTAAAACCATTCCAATTTCTCATGTGGCCCCATGAGAAAATTACGGTAACTTCCCACCCCTGTTATTGAGCATGCTTTTGGCACTGCATTTTTTTTCACATGTTGCTACATGTGCTATCATGCCTCTTACCTGAGAAACAAAGCACAAAAAGTGTTGAAAACACAAATTAGATGTGGTGTTTTTTGATGCAAATTGACCCTGATTTGAAGGACATTTAGATTGTTAATCTCTTCTAGTGAGTTTTTTTTTGTGTCCACGTACCTTTATTAACAAAGAAAAGAATTCAATGCATATTTAGCCTTTTAATCTTGTTATTTATAGCTCGAAGGAAATTATGAAACAGAGTCTTAATCACTGACTATTTAGGTAGTTATGCAGTTATTAGCTCTGGAACCTCAGCAGGATGTTCATTAAAACCAGAAGAACTCTCCAGCTTCAAAGCTTAATGGCTTGTAAAGGTCAAATACTAGGACCACAAAGTAATCAGGCAGCTTATACCATGGACTCTCATAGTTATGCTATGAATTCTACAAACTATTATTATTTAAGAATCATAGAGGGAATATCACACATCATTTTCAAAGTAAAACTGGCCTAGCTTTGTAATTCAATGAATTCACTCAATAATCTGCTTGTTTTAAACATGAAACAGCATAGTTAAGGTGTAAAACTATGTTATCATTTGTACATTACATTGCCTTGTTATGGTCATCTTTTGTCTGTACTGAAACCTGAGTTGATTATAGGCTTATTCTGTTCACATTACTATGAGTGTCTTAGATCTATAGCAGTGGTGGCGAACCTATGGCACTGGTGCCAGAGATGGCGCTCGGAGACCTCTATGTGGGCACACGGGCTGTCTCCCAGGCACAGAGTTTGCCTGACATGGCACCTGCCTGCAGTCTGAGGCAGTCCAAGTAGTGCCCTGCTATTTTAAAGTGACCCATCCTGTGCTGCTTGGTCCTGTCCGAAGAGTGAGAAGGTGTGGACAGGGTCAGATTGGAGCTCAAAGATTCTGGTAGCAATAAGTTTGTTGCTGCCTAAATTGCCGTGTTGGCACTTTGGGAAAAGCTAGTGTGTTTTGGGTCTCAATTTGGGCACTCGATCTCTAAAAGGTTCGCCATCACTGATCTATAGGAACAGGGACAAACGTTATTTTGGTACGTCAATAATTAATACAAATCATTTACAGAAGACTTCATGATATTAAGAAATTAAAGGGGTATTCCCACGAAGACAAGTTTCTTAAATGTACTCAGGATAACAAAATAAAACTTTTTCACTGTTTTCACTGTTATTAACAAGAAAACAGCATTTCACAGATACAAGTCCAAACTTTCTCTATCAGTCCTGCTGTACACAATTTCAGTTGCCCCTAGACACGACCCTGTAACTTCTGACTTAGGGTGGAGTGGCCGCCATCTTAGATTTGTGTGTGACAGCCATGCTGCTGAGTTTCTGTGTCTTTCTGTTTGAGCCTGTAGATTCCTGGCAGTCCTAGCATGGAGCTCACACTGATACACAGACACTCGCTCACTTCCTGCCAGCAAACACATCGTGAGAAGAGAGAAGCTACAAACTACAAGGAGATAAGTGTTTCGGGGGAAGTGGGAGGCAGGCACATATCTGTGAGATGTAGCAGAGCTGACTATGTAAACGTCTGTCAGCCTCTGTCTGCAATGCCTCTGTAATAGGCATCTCATGCATCTGATCTCTGATTTGTCTCACCTCTCTTTCTATGTGTCAGTGTGTTAGTACAATTCCGGATGAAAGTTTATATACATCTGTACCCTGATAATCTAACCACATTGTCACCCCACAGAACTAGATGGAGCATAATGTGTCTGCTTAGAGACCTTTTGCACTGAGCAGCCTAGGGAGTCTTGGGAGCTAAAACAGCAATAAAACTGAGTAGCGTTGTAGAGTAAGGGGTTAAATTTATCTTTATTGTGTTAACATCACTAGGGGATTTAAAAGTGAGAATGTTCTTTCATGGAAAAACCCCTTTAATGTCATTGAATGCTACTCAGTGCTATAGTATGTACAAAAACATGGGGGGTAGATTTAGGGGTGGGGTGTGCTTCTTATAGCACCTGGGTGCTTTTCCCTGTGCGTTCTTTCTACAGGAAAGATAAATCACTTTTGAAAGAGGCACCATGGCTCTGGGCATCATGAAAAGAAGATATTTTTGCCTGGATATAATTTGCTAAACATACAGTATGTAATACATATTTATGTGTGCTGTTAAACTCAAGAGACCACACAAATCTGGAGAATGACATCAACACAAAAAGGCAATATAAATTATCACATAATTTATGAAAACATGGGAAATATTTATTGAAGACAAAGGACTTACATTCAGTATTTATATCAAAATAGAAAATTTATGCATATAACATGAAAAAATAGATCTTGCTCAGACCAAATAATTTAGAGAAATTTGCCTTGATATGCATTTAGTTATAATGCAAATTACTTAAAAAGGTTGTCCACTTTCAGCAATTAAATGATATGGTTTGTGCAAGGAATAGTTTTACTTTTTTTTTCCAATTTACTTTCTGCATCAATTGTTCACAGCTTTCTAGATCTCTGTTTTCTGTTATCATAAAGGAAGCTTCTATGTTTACTTCCAGTGGATAGAAATTTGTCCATGGTCATGCGATGTCACACAGGTGTGCGTCTCTTTAGAACACACAGCTCTGTGATAAAAATGAGGCCTGCACCTTTGTGACATCACATGACCTTGGACAGATTTCTATCCACTGGAAGTAAACGTAGAAGCTTTATATTGCAGGACAGCAAGCAGAGATCTAGAAAACCGTGAGGAATGGATACAGAAAGTAAATTGGAAAATTGTGCAATATTTCCTTATACAAGCAATGTCAATTATTTGCCGAAAGTGGACAACCCCATGAAATGATGAAAAAAAAAATCATTCCCATAGCAGGTAAAAAGGCGTTCATAGAATTAAAAAAAAAAGGGTTTTATTAGTGGGGTTTTTGGTAATTTAGAGAAAACCCCCCACTTTGGTCCATAGTTTTTCTCTTCTGTTGCTTCTCATCTCTATTTACTGCAGTAAGGATGAGCTGCAATGCCAGGCCCAGCCTATAGACAATGTACAGCAATGATACACATTTTCAACTAGGTTATTATAAAGTTCACTTCAGCACCACGATTGGGTTGGCTATTCTTTTTTTGCACTGCTAATTTTGTGATAAATAGTTTGAGAGCAGTGTTTTCTTTTTTCCTTCTTCATAGTCACATTACACATTTATAAAATATGTACAAATTAATAGACTAGTAAAAATGGTTACATGTGGACTTGAATATACAGTGCTTCCTGAAGTTATAATGCTCAGACAGAATCAATTTATAATACAAGATGGAAGAGGGGTAACTTTAGACCATAACACTATGAAAAACTAGAAATTGGATCTGAAGCCCCTAAAATGTCAACCCAAAATATTGCAAAATTGAGATGAAAAAGAATTAAGCTCATAAGTAATACAGAGGAAAACAAGTGTTTTTCATTTAAAATGACAAAGCAGTTGGAAGTGATTTGCTATATTGAGAATATCTTGCTGCTATAGCACACTGATATCTAAAGCAGAAGCTGATCTTGGCACAAGCACAACAATGTAGAACGTGTAGTTGTGTACTGTACTGTAGAGGGGCGCTACTATTATTTCAATGATGTAGTGATTTTACCAGTCTCCTGTTCATAATGGTGAGTTAAAATGTGCCAAAGATTGCCAGTGCATTGGGTGTTGAATGTGGTTTCAAATTATAATGGCCCAAAAATCTATTGGACGTTAAATTACTAATATTGTAACCCGAAAACTAATTTTAGTGTTACACTGACTGCAGTAGAGTCTTGTTTTGTGGACTTGACATCCCCATCCATCACAAGCAACTATAGCAATCTGCAAACATAGTTATCCATTCTTTCAGAAATTATACTTGTATATTAATTTATTGTCTATTACATATCGACACATCTGTTATGGTAGTAACCTATATTTACCGGTACATGAATGCGTGCAAGAGTTTTATTGTGTTTTTGTTTGCTTTTTTTTTTTTCTTTGCGTAGACATGGTCACATGAACTATTAATTCTTGTTGAGAAGTTGAGATTCATTGGCAGTTTGAATCGTACCTCCATTACATGGCCTCTGCATGGTTTTTGCCATGTATTTTCTAAGTAATGGGATTCTAAAATAAAAATATGTAAACAGGTCATAAAATATAATCTGGCCTTCTCTTATTTATAAGTGTAAAAAAAAATTATCAAAATCTGTATACAGTTAATTTACAGTCATATGTACACCTCATGATACAAAACATAATACAAAGTGGTTTGCAGGTAGGCTGCCATGAAGACTGCAAGTATGTGTCTGCAGAGAGGCACAAAATAGGGGTTCTGTATACTTCACAGTTCCAGTTATTTACATCTAAATAAATGTAACACACAGCAGAAAGTTTTTTGAAGGCTGTGAAAAAGCTGCCTTGAAATCTTATGGATATGTGTTTGAATAGATCATTCTTCCCTTTATTTAAGTAGTCCGCTTTCCAGAGTTTTGCTTCTTAATTTCAACATGGCGACGGGGTATGACTTTTAATAAATGTTCTAGAAATTGTTTTCATAGCAGAATAAGTGCTATTAATTTTGTGTTTATTTAAAAGTCAACTGGTCGAATCATCATTGTGGTAGCTTTCAAAGAATATCCTGATCCTTTCCAGTAGTACCATTTGATTCCATTAAATTTGTTTGTATTCTGCCCCAACGAGTAATACATCCCATTCAAGTTAGAAGGGCCGCAGGCATCAAACCACCATCCTGCAAGAAAGGACATCAAATATTTATCAGTTTTACATTAGATTTCAAAGGGATTTTAATGGGAGTATAAGTTTTGGGGGGGGGGCAGTATAATAGTTAATTTACCAATATATATTTATTAATAATAGTGAAGCCTCCTGTCTTTTACCTCATCAGCCAGACATTCCTTTCCATAAAATGGCTGCAGCTGTAGGGTCTTGTGATCTCATCTGTCCAAGAGCAATCGCCATGCCAGGAACTTATGATAGTATTCATGAAGTACCGTAATCAAGATCAAGGTTCTGGCAGGACAATTGTTCATGGACAGATAGAGATCACATCACCCCCCCCCCCCCCCGGTCTGTATGGACAGGAATGTCTACATAGGAATTTTTACATATCAAGAAAGTGGTGCAGAACTTTTACTAGACAATAAATTACCTAATATCCTGCCCACAAACTTACACACACGTTAAAAAACATGAGTTAAAGTTGCCAACCCCTTTAATGTAGTAAATAAAGATAAGTGGACCGGAATGGCCACCTGACCTGGACATATTGTCGCATTGGTGTCCATACAGTCAGTTAAAATGACGCCTCTATAAACTACCAATGGCTGTGTTTTTCCACGATAAAGTCAGGTCATACATTCTCACAAACGTATGTCCACCAGACCATAGGCGAGTGGAAATGTGTCCGGCACCATAGAGAGGAGGAGGGTTGACCCCCTCCACTCTCCAAATAGAGACACGGTGCCGTAACAATGGGAAGGATAGGAAATGTCCTATATTTTCCCACATGTGCTGCACCATATGGCTCCATGGGCCATTTGTCTACCTATGGGGGATGTATATACGTCCCCCAACGGTCAAGTAAATGCAGCGTTACTGTTGAAATCTGATTCATGTAAAAGGATTTAACAAAAATTATTCTTGAGCCCGTGGCCAGTAATTACTGAGACAAAGCTGTGGTTAAGTGCACGTCACCCAAATGTCTCAACAAACACCACGTAAAAACAGTTTGGGGGGGGGGGGGGAGGAGAGAAACGGGACAAACTCAATGATAAATCCACGCCCTTCAGAATCCAAACAGGGACCAAAGTTGTCTTTTAACTCTCTGCCTAAAAGAATGATTCAGATTTTACCATTTAGAGGCACAGACAGAATTATGCTAAAAACATTTAAGTCCCCACAAATTCCAAATAAATAGCATCTAGCAAATGCCAGTAAAAATAGGAAGACCATAAAATTGAAAACCGTTCCTACCTCCTGTCGCCATTTGAGAGCACTTGCAAATACATTTGTCATTGTCTGCATCCTTTGTGCTAAACTCATTTCCTGGTTGGCTTATACTGTTTATTTTGCCCGCTGTCCCAGTATATCCTTTGAGGTGAATCCTGTGGTAATTGAAAATGGAAAGAAAATTTGAGATGGAAGCAAAGTATTTTGCTAGTTCACATTATTGGAAAAATCTGTCACCGTGTATAAAGGAAAGCTTTCCCGTTCTGGCCTCATACTGAATCTGTTGGTTTCTGTCGTCTCGTTCTTCAACAATTTTATTGAATTCTTTGTTGCAATTCTATTAGTATGGATAGTAAGATTTCTCATTCTGTTATACAAATATGATTATTATTCTGGCAGGGTTTATACCTTAACTTCCTGACATTTCCTAGTTACACTACACTCTCCTAGATTGTCGAAAGTATTGTTCTATTCAGTGTAAACTTGTCTGTGAACAGGGGGCTCATGAATGCAGAAGCATGCCAATCCTTAGAAACATAAAGTGATGAAACTATTTATAGATTCTATATCCATGATGTATTTGCTTATATTTCAAGAGGAAATGCCGTCTTAGCAACTTAATCTATGGCATTTACTTGCAAGCTGTGCTGTTGGCTGAGTGTAATGACCCATTGGTGTCCTTTGCTCTGAGCAGCTTTTCTGTGTCTGGCGTTAAAAAAATATAATAATAAGTTATTGCTATCGCCAAATGAAAAATAATATTTAGTTTGGATAGAAGACTGAGTGATATGAATATTGATAAAGAATACTAATCTTTCTCTATCTTTTTGCTATTTGCTCTGACTGCAGCACATTTCTAAGATGTTCAATGTGGCTATTGAGTCGGTATTGTTTTTTATGAGGGCCAAATAAATGGTGTTAAATATAAATATAAATAAGTGACTGCACTATGCTAGTAATGTAGGTGTAGATTATGTAGCGCACCATGCAGGTTTATATTAGGGCAGCATCAGTGGCATGCAGAGGCTTTTGGGGCCTTTCCTATATGAGAAGGCTTGTACTATCAACAATACGTTATCATGGGGGGCTGGCACACATTTTGCACTGGGGCCCGGCAGCTTCAAGTTAGGCCACTGGGCCTCAGTCTCATGGTATGTGTAACCTTTTGTAAGTGTAAATCTTCGTTGCAGCATAACTGAGGTATTTGCATCTATGGTTTTGTTATGAACTGAAGAAACTCACCTGTATTTCTGCGCCTCAGTGCCTAAATAAAACTGGTCATAGAGTGAATAGGCTTCATTTCCTTCCCAGTCTTTAAGCTGAATTTTGAGAATATAGCGTTGTAGATTTGTCAGTTGGGAGACCAGCTCATTGCCCAGCCAGTATTCTCCAGAAGGGTCACCAAATCCCTAGAAAATGTTTGGAGAATTTGGAAATTAATATTTTTTGTAGGAGTAAATGTTTTTGCATAAATAATAATATTGTAGCTGGTATTGCTTCATATAGTTTGCTTTATTACACATATATAATGTACATTTACCGAAAGGCTACACCGTAAGTCTACTTTAAAACTGTGGATTTTGACACTGAAAAATCCATAATAAAATCCACCTGGAATCATCCAAGCATTTATTCAAATCAAATTTATTCAAATACTTTTGCAAGTCGCAAAAAAGTAACATTTCTGATTCCAAGCAGAAACACCTATCAATGAATGCCGTTGAGAACCATCCACCATGTGAACATACCAGAAAGAAACACAAAGCTAAATAGAAGACACTGTTTCACACTGTTTGTGAATCCGCAAGATTTACTACATACTCCTCAAATAAACAGACTTTTTGAAATCTTGTAGAAAACAAGAATGGGGTGGGGCTTATCAAATAGACCAGAGCATAACGGTATTGGTTATTGGAGAAAACATTGGGACAGGAGGATTGCTAAACTCCAGAATGAAATATTGACTTTCTTTTATATATGTATCACTTTAGTCATTGAGGGTTTTTAGGAGGGGAGTTTTTTGTGTGATATTCAATGTGGACAAAATTTATCCTTTCCTGTACCTTTTTATACTCCTTCCATGTTCTGTGGAAATCCACGCTGCCGTCAAAGCGTTTTTGAATTATAGTCCAACCGCCACCTCCATTTTTCATGTCACAATATGTCTGTAATAAGAGGTTATACAATTCGTTACAAAACTCTTGTGAATTGTCAAGTACAATCTTTAAAAAAAAAAAAAGTTTTTTGTTTTTCTTTTTTTTTTTAATGAGTAATATAAACTACAGAAAAATCCGTCCAAAACAAATGGGCAATTAAATAGGTCAACTAATAGATGAGCTAAGCACAATTAGATAGTCTTAGACTATGCCGGATGTATCACCTAGTATCAGACACGCTGATAAATATAGTGCAGCAGAAGTGGTCTAATGTAATAAAAATAAATATATATAGCACTAACAGATTCCGCAGCACTGCACAGAGATTGCCAAATCAGTCCCTGTTCCCATCAAGGTTGAGTCACTGATAAATCTACCCCCATTGCTTGTGAATGTCAGAAGAAGTGGACATTCTGACCAAATCATTGGTTATTATTAATAAATAATCTTTATATAGCGCCATTATATTCTGCAGCGCTTTACAAATCATAGGGACATATAATATTATAATACAGGCAGTCCCCGGGTTACATACAAGATAAGGTCTGTAGGTTTGTTCTTAAGTTGAATTTGTATGTAAGTCGGAACTGTATATTTTATCGTTGTAATCCCAGACAGAACTTTTTTGGTCTCTGTGACAATTGGATTTTAAAAATGTTGGATTATCATAAGAATCAGGATTAACAATAAAGCTTCATTACAGACACCTCTGATAACTGTTACAGCTGATTATTGTAGCCTAGGACTAGAGCACAAAAAATTACTAATATCCAGAGGTCAGTTTTTAACTAGGGGTCGTATGTAAGTCGAGTGTTCTTAAGTAGGGGACCGCCTTATTACATTACAAAGTGCAAACAGTCATATGGAACAATATGAGTGAGGGCCCTGCTCACAAAAGCTTACAGACTATGAGGATGAAACTATTCAAACATTTCTGAGCTTTCAATTAACTAAAAAAGCTATATGTTTAGCCTGATTATTCCCAGAAAAACATTTCCTTTAAATTCCATTACTGGAATTTATTTTTATAAACTAAGTAACTGTTTTATGTAAAAAAATTGTACATTCTTTTCATGGCCCCATATATATAGAATTCCTACCTCCTCTGACACATGGCTTCACATTTCATAAGGCATGTAAGTTAGGAAGCCATCTAAGCTAGTTAGGAAAAAACAAGGTGGAATTCTGGAAACAAAATAAGGCACTTGTCTGGGATCATCTCATGGATACAATCTCTAAACTGCATAAACAATGGAAAATGAAAACAGGATCTCCGTTTCAAAGTTTCACTATATGAGCTTGGTCCAACACACAATGACATAGGATGCTGATAAAACATATTTCGATTCCGAAAAAATATGATGTGATGTTATACTTTAACCATGCAAATAACATGTTGACAATAGTGTTTTTTGTATTTTATTTTTGGCAACTATAAATAGCATTTTTAAATATAATATCTTGATAGAATGAGAATAGAATGTTTTTGGGAGATAAATCTAAAAATGTTTGCTGTTATCCATCGTACAAGCAGGTGAATGTTTTTTGGTTTTTTTTTGGATGATGTGAAATGTATAGTTTTTAAAGGCAAATCATGATCAGCAAGTTATTTAGCTTTAAATAAGATATCAGTCTGTCATGTGACAAAATAGCTCCAGCCTTTGCATATCTTGAGCAGGTTATCAACTGATTAAAGGGTTTGTCCCAGGTTTTCAGGCTTAAGGGAAACCTGTCACATCAAACATTGATACTAAACCTTGCACAATACCTTGAAGACTGGTGTAAAGGCATTACAATTACAGCCGGTTTCTGTACGTTTCCAATGTTCTCTTAAGAGTTTACTAAAACCGTCACACCGCACCACTCCTCTGCCCTACCCCTTAACCTGCGCCACTGCCAACCGGTTTGTAATGACAAAATGCGTAGAAGGAGGAAGCTAGGGACTGCCTTGCCTTCTACCCCACGTTATTGCCCGCATGCTCGTAATGTCAGTGCAAGCACAGTGCATGAAAGGAGGAAACCCGGGAGTGCACTGCCCTCTACGCCACTTCACTTTCCACATGTTCATAATGCCTGCGCATGCACAGTGCATCTGTGTGAAATCCCCATATACCACCATACTGTAGTAGGATCAATCAGACAATCTAAGGTTCAAGGGGTTTTTTTTTCTATAGGAGGTTTTAATTTTTGTAAATGTATGAAAATAAATTACCTATACAAATTTGGTATCCCTGAGATGGTACTGACCCAAAGGATAAAGGAGACGTATTATTTGGGGCACAGTGAATGCCATTAAAATCCAAGGCTGCAAGAAAATGGCGTAAATGCATTTTTTTTACATGGAAAAATAAAAGTTATAGATTTTTGAAGGTTGGCAGTGAAAAATTAAACCGCAAAAACTAAAAGGGACCTCTGCATTAAGGTGTTAAAAACCAGCACTGTTCGGAATTAAATTTTACTGACAAGAATAGTTTTAGCACAGCTGGAGGGAGCCTTTGACAGCAATTCCAACGATACCAATATCATTCTTTTGGCTTTTTCCTATCCTGATATAAAGCCTGGAATCTATAATTCTTTCATCCTATAAATCATATTCAGCTATTCCTGAAGTGGGTGGGCACTTCTTAATTGTGACATCAGCTAAGAGCATTCATATGAATCAGGACAGCATGTTTGTAATTGGCCAGCCTGAAGCATGTTTTAGTCATTCAAGGTCCTCTTTTCTTGCACTACTCTACTACTGCTCCTCCTCTTCTATATGGTTTCCCACCATTATCAGAAAGCATGGCAAATGGAGAGCAGCCAGGGGGCAAGGTAAAGCCTCTGGTAGCAGCTAAACACTTGCAGACAGCTAATTAGAGTAAATTAGAGAATTTACTTTTATTATTTTTACTTAGTGGAAAAGATTTTATACGTTACAGTTGTGCTTTAAGACAAATAAAACAAAGCTGTTCCTAACATAAATTATTGTAAATTTGGTAATACATTATTTTATAATAGGTGTGTCCATTGGGGTAAACTTGTATAAAACATCACACAATAGATTTCTGACTTTACACCAGAAAAGTGTCATAATGTTCATGGCAAATTCCCTCAATGATTTTATTTATGTGACTAATCACTGATACTATAAATTAGTAATGCTATATAGAAAGATTTAGCAAACTTTGTCAAGTTCAAGTACTGAAGAAAACAATGAATACATTAGTCAGCGGTTTTCACTAAATAGCATAGGTGTTAAAGGACTTAAGGCTGATCAAAATAGTTGCTCCCAAGGGAGAAAGTAAGATTGCTCCAGGGTCATTAAAAGCTATTTGATTTTTTTTTTGTTAATTACTAATAGGAAACAGGCCCTTTCTTTTACTTTTAGGTGAAAATGTTATAATGCGTCTGGACTCCAGACTCCTATAAGTTTAGGGAAAGTAGACAGTTCTTTTTTAATACATTTGTTTATGGTGGTGCCATCCACTATTGACCAGTCACATGGAAGCTGTCATTACTGGTTGCAAAGCTTTAACCCTTTATGGGAGTTACTTTTACTTGATATATGAAAGAACTGTTTAGAGGCTCATTTATCTTTGAGGACTGAGCATGTTGTAGTGCAGCATGCTTGATCCTTTGTTACTCCTGCTGACAAGCCACTGCCATAACTGCCTGGAAAATTAAAGCTTTCCTTCTGTGTTATGTAGAATGTGAAAATAACAATCTTTATACAGCACCATTATATTCCGTAGTGCATTACAAATCAAAGGGGACATATACAAATAAGATATTACATTATAGTGTACAAACAGTCATATGGAACAATAGGAGTGAGGGCTCTGGTGGCAAGAGCTTACAGTTTAATGTCTGTTTCACTGACTGACTACTAGTGTGTGAGAAGATCGGCCTGTGTAGTGTCAGCTTATGAAACTTTCCACTGACCAACCAAATTAGGCGACAACAATTGCAAACCCTCAAGACCACCCAGGTCTCCCCATCAGGCATGGTACAAGAAAACAACTGAACAGAACACAAATCCACACACAAATAGACACACAAGGCCATGGCTGAAACAACTTCATCAGAATTTAGGTAGCCTTTTTAATATTCAGTTTTATGTGCCAGGGTGTAATCTGGAGGGTTCTCTCAATTCGGTTCACAATGAAGCAGGATGCCGACTCCGATACCACTGCAACTTTATACAGCTGGAGACACACAATTTGTGGCTTGTGCCAGATCACTTATCCCCCTTATGCAGAAGCCATGCCCCTTTTCAGAAGGCCACAACCTTTTGTCGGACAAGTCATAAAAGGAAAAAAAGTAGTCTAAAACCCTTCATAAATGTGTCGGAGAGAGGTTTATTGCCACAAATTATGTCAGAAGTCTGGCCAAAGTGGCTTCATTAAGCCACCCCCATTGGTTCTGAACTCCTAACACTTAGTCAGTGAATTCATGTACTTTTTCTAGCATCTTTAGAAAAACAAAACCAGCCGCTTAAATAGAGGCACTATGGTAATTCAGAAAAAGTTGTGTTTTTATGCTTTATTATTTTTAGCTTCTCTTTCTTTATCACAACAGAAGAACATTTGATTAATTTAATACTTTCTTAAACTTTGTTATGATCATCTCATATTTTTATTGTAAAGAACCATTGTTTATTTCCATGTACAGTGTTGGTTGGCAGAAAATTAAATCTTTGATTTCACAATTTTAATATTCATTTCTAGAATCTGCTTACCTTGACCTGTTCTGTGGTATTTGGAATTGTCAATGTGTAGATGCCACTTGATGTCAGTCCTGATTTATAGGCTTCAGCACAGTCTTTGAAGGTTATTTGTTCTTCTTTGGCAACAAATGATGTCCTTGGCTCTAAAATGAAATTGAAATATAAGCTCATGTAGGTCATCAACAGAATAAGCACTCTAAAATATCAACTACACGCCTTGTAGCTCGTGCTTTGAGTTTTTCAATAAAGCCTATTTTGAAATTTTAGTAAGTATGGAAAAGGTAAGTACAAAACTATAATTGTAACCTGCCCCATGTAAGTGAATGTCCTCAGTTCAGAAACTGAATTTTTATATAGAAAGTTAACTATTTGCATTTACTAATTTGTGCACGTTGCTGGTAAGAGAAGTTGCAGGTCTTCATAAGCAGGAAATAAATAGTTTTATGATTGATATATTGTTGCCACCGCAGTTCTATGAAATTGTTTAATGCTATTATTCTTTATTCTATTATTTTCCTCCTTTAAATAAATACCAATATCTTTCAGGGCACCATTTCAGTTTCTAAATTTAATACCCATCTGTTTCTGGAAAGTATTATGTTCTTAAGTTTGTGATCCAAAGTTTAAGAACACTTGAAATAACAATTTTGTTATTGTGCTAAGCTAATCTTGCTTGGGATCCATCCAGAAAAACACAACTGCTTGGTCCAAAATTTTTGTTTTCACCAGACTATTTATTTTCAGTGCTTTCTACTAGTTATAAAAAGGTTGATAACAAAAGGTTTACGATAGATAACAGATAAAACTTTAAGCCTACTTTTAAGGGTATACCCATACTACTGCCAAACTGTGGACATAGAAGAGCTTGTTATTTTCATATTAGTCCACACTTTAAAGTTCTAAGCAGTTATAATCAAACTTGTATTATATCAAATTGAAGCTTTCATACAACAGCATTGGCTATAAACTCGGTCAGTCAGATCAGCCAGGTGTGCATATATATTTCAATTGAAATAAGCTGCTGACATATACCAATATGGCGCACGCCTACTAGGTGGCCTTAATTGGCAGTCTCCGTAAGGAGAACTCTTACTTCCCAACCCTAGACACAAGCCTCTCACCAGTTCCCTACGCTGTTCTGAAGAGACCCAACCAGGTCAAAACAGTGCTGTCTACAGTTGGGAGTCTGTTCCTTCTGGAATAAATATACTGGTTTGCTTTTAATCCCGCATTATGTCATAAGGCTTCCTGAAGGTTTGGCTTGATGTCAAGACAGCTGCCTTTACAAGGTAGCTAGAGAGGCTTGATTTTCCTTATCCCATCATGGAAAACATATACCAATGGCAGCATTTATCTTCCAGTAAAACCGAAAAAATAAACCAATCACAATGAATTTCTACAAGCCTTGTTAGTCTTTCAAACTTATTAACACCATCAATAGCTTGTAGCAAAATGCTCTTTTGTCTGTTTGTACGTTTCGTAATATCTTATACACAGTTTGGCAGAGCTTACATGTGTCAAAGGGGAGAGCAAGCCGCTACCTGGTTGCTGTGTAACTGTGCATTTATAGCTACATAACTCGGCATGGTCTTGGGAAGGTGGTTAATGGACCCACTTTTTTAAAAAAAATGTGTGCGAATCCCAGAGGTAGGACCCGAATCAAGCCTCCAGTTATCTTTTTCCTTGATGACTTTACACAGTTTAGTATGATTTGCAAAAATTTATATCTTATTGTGCACTTTACAGGTAAAATGACTTCATTAAACAGTATGCACATTTTTCTGAGCATCTTGCCATATGCCCATTTTTTTGGTGTGTTGATCATACCTGTTTGAGGTGTCATCCTTGTTAACAAATTGTGCACAGTCTCCATCAGGTCATGTTGCTGTTTTTGTAGAAGAGAATTATTGGCTGATGCTGTAACGAGCTGTCTTTCCAGATCTTCAATTATGGAGTTTTGTTTCAGCACCAAGACTTGTAGTTTATCCTTTTCTTCCTTCATCGACTGCAATTGTTCAGAATGCTTATCTTCCATGCTTAGAATTTTCTTTTCTAGATAGCTAAGGCAAAAAGAAATTAGCTACCACCAGCTCATAATTTAACTTCTGCATCTACAGAAATATACATTCATATTTTATGTGCATTGAAATACTTGGCTAATCCTATTAAAGGCATTGTCCAAGTATTTAAGTTATAAACTATCCACATGATAGCGGACTACTCCTGTTCTCACTGATGGGTAGAGCAGTAGTATGAGCATGCTCCCTGCCACTATATTCATTTTTATAGGAGTGACAGAAGTAGCCAAGCACAGCACTCTATCTCCAACCCCTCTAATAGACAATAAATGGAGTGACTGGGTGCATGTCCATCCTGCCACTCAACCCTTTAGTGAGAATCGGACCTATTTTCTCTGGAGAGCTAGGGGATCCGTTTTCGTGATAAGTAGGGATCCCAGCAGTCAGACCCTCAATGATCAGCTGGTTATTCCCTACCCTATGGATAAGGGATAACTCAAATACTACTACTACTATAGTATTATGAAATACATTTTTTGTTTTGCTGACTTACCGTAATTGTAATTATTAAAGAGAATACTCTTTAATGATATTTACACACCTAATACATCTTATTTTAAAATGGTGTCTTTAATAAAATAAAAAGTTACTTGTGGGGTGGTTTGGTAGCTGGTAGACATCTTTTTTGATAGCAAAAAATCACTAATGGATAACTTTATGAATACCTTTCAACTGACATCTATATGTGTCTAACAAATAAAGGAGACATTGAAGTGCTAACATTGGCTGCTGGATTTTTACATTTTGTGTACAATTTGTGTACAAGACTTATTTGGGCCAAATTAAAGTACATTTGTGCATTATTTGAAAATCAGGTGGCTAAGTTTAACTCTCCGTTCAGAAGCAACCCTCGCCTTGTATATCATTAGAACAGTGCTGGGTTTATCTGGAAACCTAATATATTTGACAGTTATTGAGTTGAACATTAAGCATTAAAGTGTCTAGAGACTTGGTTTAATAGTAATCTGTTATGTCATGTGTAAATTCCGGTGGGTAGTCTGTTGATTGATTTTGCTTAAGCCACAATATGTTGTATGCTCTTGTGTTTTACTCCACAAGTATTAGAAAGGTGACAAAAGGCATGTCAGTTGTCTGTTCAGTCAGCATTAGGAATTTATTACTTTCTATTTATAACAGATGGAGCTACTGGAATGCTAAAAATGTTCACTAACCTAATACATATGGAAACCCAGATAACATGGTTTAACCCTGGCATTGGAAGGCTCTTTTACAAGCTAATGGTGATAAAGTCAGTGTTGTTATTACATCTTTATTGTGTCAAGTTGTATTTATTTCAGATGTGGGTCTGTAACATTCACTGGTATGCAATAATGACAAATAGGGGTTACTAGAGAGAGAGAACTTCTGATGCCTGGAAACCAGGTCCGGAAAGTTAACACCGTTCCTTTAATAATATCGGCTAGCAAAATAAGACGTATAGTATTGATAATACACATCACTTAACGTTAGTTGCACCGGGTGCTCAAGTAGGTTACAGCACCATATAGACTGTATTGAAGAGACTTGGCACTCCTTCATAGATGAATTTTCAAAGTATATTTTATTCAAGTGAGTAAAGGATAGCAATGTACAATAATGCAATGTTTCGGCCTTTTAACATTAGACCTTTATCAGGCACGGATTGCAAGGTATATTGCAGTGTAGAGTGCGCTACTATGACTTAGAGCACGTGAGTGGGTATACCCGCAAGAGAAGGCCCCTATGAAGGAGTGCCAAGTCTCTTCGATACAGCAAAATAAGACGTAACTGAGAAATTAACCAAACTCAATAGATAACAAACTAAAATCGCTCTGAAAGAGCCAATAAGCTAGCTTCGATACCATGCTTAAGGGAATATGAGAAAACTAAAAGGTTACAGTGTGAACATGAGCATATATTCAAACTGGTATTTCTAACAATTATTGCAGCTACAGACTTTCTTTAATACATTGTATTGAAAATATGGATCCACTCTTTGTAGTAATATTTTGACTCAGAAACATTCATACTTTCTCTGTTAAGATCATGTCTCCTCATCTATGCAGGTGTTACCCTACTTTATGTATTTTGTATAATTTTTTTGCCTATGTTGTAGCATCAGTTTGTAGACAGATAACTTTTATACCGTTTTTAACCTTTAAAGAAGACTTCATACCATTTTGTGGTCCGGTTCTATTTCATGAAATAGTGGACCTTAGTTAAGACTGGAAAGACCTATATACTCTGTAGAGTACTGTCTTGCTTCTTTCCCTATCCTTAAAGAGTTTTCCTGTCAATATCTGACTGTGGGGAAACCCCTGCAATCATCAGAACACTGGACCAAGTCCCCCTTTAGTTACCAGATTTGGGTTGTCCTTTGAGCCGTGCTGGAAGTCCCATAGATGTCATCGGAGCACAAGACAAGCTAATGGGGGTATAATTACTATTGGCATGGCATCTTTACTGGGTCAAGTTGTATTTATTTTTTTTCTTTGGTGTGCAGTAAAGACATAATGGCGCAACTATAAACGGTCCATCTCTTATGTATGGAATCCAGGTACATAAAGTTGAGATATTTTCTTTAATCATGACACTTACCAGGGCTTGTACCCTGAAACAATTGCAGTTTGTGGCGGCTGCCAGGAATTGTCATTATTTTTCCTATGCCAAGTTAAGGGGGCATGCTGAGCGGCACAGTGGGCCCGTGCAGAGTATTCCTGCCCTTCGCTTGGTCACTCGCTATAGCTTGCAACCGTCGTAAGCCTAGACCCTACAGCCTGCTTAATCATACGCAGACGTATGATGTATCAAATTTGACCTCCAGCATTTAGGCTTTTCCAGTTGGAGACCGTTGCTAACATTGGAGTTTGAATGAGTCCAAGAAACCTTCAATTCCCAATTCCTGGATTTTGGAATCATTGATATTTTTTTTTCTCATGAGATGAGCCGCTGCAGATATAATAATTCCTTTATTTATATAGCACACACAGATTACGCAGCGCTACACAGAGTTTGCCAAATCGGTCCCTGTCTCCAATGGGGCTCACAATGTAATCCACCTACCAGTATGTTTTGGAGTTGTCTGCCTGCCTTTCATTATATAATGTTTCTTATGCCATGGCATGCTTTTTTTTGAGAAATATATTTTCTGCTTCCTAAAAAAAAGTTTTGCTCATGTTGCTGTGTGTGCATGTGTTTTGTCATGTGTTTTGTGTTCTTTCAAACTCATTTGCAGTAAAATATTTTGTAGTCTAAAACAATAGGAATATTTGGAATTCAGTATAGATGACAGTTTGGACACATTGATCCACTGAAAACAACAGTGATTTAGTTTCTATGAAGGTATACAATGTATTTTGCTTTTGTTTATCTTGCAATATAACACATTTGCGCGGCAGACATATTCCAGGCACAGAACGGGATGTATTAGAAAGAGAGAATAATATGTCATTGTGTCTGTGGAAATGCTTTTTATCTCCGTCCTGAGGAAGAACCCCTGAACTCTGGCACAATTGCTGTTTTATGAAAACAGATGGTATTTCCTCTATTGATCACTGGGGAAATGAGCATGATCACCGTAATAATCACCTTTTTAAAAACATTGTCTATGGCTGTTTGCACATTGGCAGTGTATAATGAATAGACGTGTTTTGCCCAATACTACTGTTCAGTCTGCAAAACAGCCATGAATTCAGCTGCTTGTCAGGAAAGTACTTAAATACTTTTTTATTTCTTCAATGCCGGGACCGTAATATTTTATTATTTATATTTAAGATGGATGTCAAACATAATAAAATATCTAGGCAGGAATACTAAACCAGGAAATTCAATTATAATCGTATCTAATCTAATTTGAATTGATCATATTAAATTATGAATTTTTATTAAAAAAAAACTATTTTCACTAATATTCCAGAAGTTAAAAATGAGTCATGGGTTTAAATTTTCAGTTCTGTCATCTGTTCTGTTTATCATATTTACAGCTGGTATGTCATTCGGTAGACCAAAGCCTCTTTGTTCCGTGTCACTACAATGTAAGGGAACAGAGACGATCCGTGTTCACACCAGTAAAGATATTTGGCCAACTGGTTAACCAGTTATTAATCTTGTGAAGACAAAAAACAAATCTCAGATGTATTACCTGTTCTTGTCTTGTAACTTGTTTATTTCATTAGTCTGATCAGTTATTTGCTTTTCCAGTTTGTTAGTTGAAAATGAGTTTTCCAGAAGCTGCAGTTCAAGACGACTTGTTTGATTTAATACCTATTAAAATGAATTAGACAGATTGAGTATAGAACCCCTTAAACCTTTATCCATGTAATTATTTGTAGTGGGCAACCTCTTTAGTTATATAATTCTGTCTTCTATATGATTCAATACAAATGCTTTTATTGCTATGATTTGAGCAAATTTGAGTTGTGACAAACTGCATCGCTTCTTGGATAAGTTCTGTGAAGGTAACATCTTTTTACTGTAGCTCAATGGCTATAAAATATAATAGAAGTTTTTAGAAAGGAACTACTGTACTAATGTTAAAGAGGTATTCCCATGTGGGTATTCATATTTAATGAAATTCATCTGCTATATATATATTCATTTTTTCAGTTGTATGTTATTAAAACAATTACCTGTGTGATTATTTCCTATAAATGTAGTCATGTTGTCCCTTAGAAATGGGATATGCTGTCTTTGGATACAACTACTCCTGCAGATAGGAAGCGGTGGCTAGACATGAGGAACCCGACCAACCTGGATTCAGCTGTGGGACATGCAGTAACTCCTGGGCCATTTTACATGCAAACAGAATTTCTCTCTTTCGGCAGTAACCCCAGCAGCGGTGGTTGTATGAAAGGACAACAATGTTGTTTCTAAGGGACATTGCTAAATTTATGGGAAATTATCTTCACTCAAGTAATTTTTTTTTTTATTAACATTCAGTTGAAATGTATCTATATGGCAGATGCATTAAATTAAATGTCAATGTACAGGTGAGAATACCTCTTTAACATTATGACGATATAGATTTGGCACAAATCGCAGTTAACAAACCAAAATCTTTTATTTGAATTCTTGTGTTAAACACCCAATAAAGGCTAAGAGAAAAACTTTGGACTATTCTGAAGTGGCCTTCTATGAGCCCTGACCTAAGTCCTATACAGCATCTTTGGAAGGCACCCTTTAAACCCCAAACAACCGCTGCCGTTTGCTCATGAGGAGTGGTCAAAATACCTGCTGAGAGGTGCAGAAGTCTTATTGACAGTTACAGAAATCGTGTGATTGCAGTGGTTGCTTAAAACCATTGTACAACAAAATATTTAGAAAAGGAAACCATCATTTCTGTCCAGGCCTGTTTCATGACTTTTTTTTAAATTCTGTTGAAGCAAAGCAATGTCTGCCTATCATTTGTTCTTTATCATAGAAATTTTTACTTTTTGCCAGATTCAAGTTACTTCTGTGACCATTGTGTGTTTTTTATTCATTAATCAATTTTTTCCCTGTGTGTATGTTTCATTAAAACTGCCTTGATGCGTAATATAAGTAATCTCAGGTGAACAGCGGGTCATAGCAACATTTTGGATTGCATTCTAGCAACATACCAGCTTTTTCTGTGGTTTGAAAAAACTTTGGAATATAATTTTAAATACTTAATGTTAAAAAATATAGCATACCTAAGACATTACAAACTTATGACTTTCTTCTGTAAAAATAAATACTGTATCTTAAGATACAGCGTTTAGATCATCCTCCGGAATGTTATTTATTCCATTGATGAGAATGTCTCGGAAGGAAAACAAGGCAATGTGCGTTTGCAGGTTTAGCTTCATCATGCTGCTTTATGTTCAGACAATACTATTTGTGCAACTGTTTCATTGACTTCTTTCATGTGAGGCCGGTTTCTGTTGACAGGAAGACCTCATTACTCATATCCGTCATGTTAAGTTTTTACATATGAGGATATGATTTCACATTTGTAGAGTCCTAGGGAGAGACTACTTTGTGGCATTTTAGCTTTTAACTATGATCTCTCCCCATTTTCACAAGGCAATGCATATTATTAATGTTATAATTACTGTTTTGTGATCTAAATATATCAATTTTCTTTTTGAGCATTTTCTATTTTGTGTAGATAGTATTTTGGTAGCATAATATTAAACATTTTCACTATAATTTGTAGTTGTCTTTATTACTTCCACACGTCAGTTGTGACTGGTGGTAATGGCCTGTTTTATCAGTGATCTGAAAACCACTCATGACAATTTTTGGACATGATGTATGAATAGCGCTCCACATAGACCCCCTTACAAAAGTAAGTATTTAGGAGTAGTATATAATTACTGCATTAAGGAACACCTTTTAAGAAGGAAAATTGCCTCAACTATAGCAGACAATTTAATGCTTTTATTGATGCTTGGTCAAGCCAAGCCAATTAACCTTATTTTGTAAAGTCTGTAAAAGAAAGAGCTAGAGACTAGATTTGGGTTAGAACAACTTGGTATTTAAATTTACGTTTTCTGAAGTTTATTTTACTTTTGGTTCTATCATTTATTGTGCAGGTTTGCATGCAGGTTGTTAATTCTTATTAAATACGTATACACACACAGGCATGTTCTCAAATTGTCAGAGCATGAAATACAACCAAGGCTACAACTGGGTGGTAAGACCAGCTCTTGTTATTGAGGTGATTTATGTAGAACCGAAATGCTTTAGTCTGGTAAGCATGGAGACTGATCCCAGGATTTATGAAGCATTTTACGGGCCATGTTTCTTTCTTTGTAGGTTAAAGGAACACACATTTAACATACACATCACAAACCGTACATGACTGAGCCTAAAATTTGCCTCAAAAAGGAGAAAAAATGTCTCTAGCTTCAATACAACACAGATACCATTATAACAAACAGTATGGGTTACAACACAGATACCATTGTAGCAAACATTATGAATTACTGTGGTTAGTACTTTTTACCTGGGCTTCAACATCTGTCAGCTTCTTGGTCTGCTCTGCAGATTGGTTTAGCAGATTTGTCCCAATCTCCATCATCATAGCGGTGTGATTCTGTACTGCGTGCTTTTGTAACTCCACCATCTCTTTTTTCATGCTATCTTGAATGTAGTTTTCAAGCTGTCAAAAAGAAAAGAAAAATCATGACTGTACACTGATGCCACTCTTGTGATCGTGTGACAACTGAGAACATTACTGCCTTGTTGATCAACACATTCAGGTATCAGGTATTAACACATTCAAATTAGAAAAAAGTCTTTTAGTGTCTAGCAGCTGAAGGCGGCTATTTGACCTTACAACGTATGGCTTAGACATGTCCCACTGTAGGCTTATACAAGGGAGGAATGAACATCTGCAACCGCCAGTCGATGGCTGCCAATGGTCAGGTATTGTCCCCAATGATTTCCCTGAATATTGACATGGCGGAAACTGTAAGCTTGGCAGAGGCCAGGGGAAGATGCAGTACCTCTGCATCCGATGAGCATGTACATCGCTTGGTATGAAGCCAGAGTATGGAAAGCTATAGCTTGCTGTGTCTTTCCATCCCGCTTTTTTGCACAGTATGAGGTATATGTAAAGACCTGGCAGTATGTGTTTATGTATACAATGAGTGTAAGTGTTGGGAGCTTTCCTGGGATATATGCTCAGCTTATACCTAAAACGTGGTAAGAACCTAGCCTAAGAATGCTGGCCTAAAACAATTTCTCCTCACAGTGTAAGTGTATATTGGGATCCTTCTGATGCCCCCCCCCCCCCCACCCAAACTTCTGACCACTGGGGTCCCACAAGGGCCCCCATGTGTGAATTAAGCAATTGTGCACTTTCACAGCCACTACTTCATTCAATTCTACAGGGCTTTGGACATATAGAAGTGAATGGATTGGTGGCTGGGCATGCTCACTGTCACTCAGGAGGGACTGCCATTCCTATTATGACTGGAGGTCCTAGTGGCCAGCACTCAGCCAGTTATCAGACACTTTTTTCTTATCCCTAAATAAATGTAAACTTAAACCGGACCAGATTCACGGCTGTCTTAATGACTAAAGAAGATCTACAGATTTCAACTGACAAACCGTTTACTTGGAATACGGGAACATACAACTTCTATTAGTTGTCAATTTCTTGTTGTTGTATATCTGTATGTCACAAATGCATCTTTCATATAAACCAGGAAACTAGTTTATATATAGTGGAAGGAGTACTTATGTTGCTTTAGGAGCACAGAGCACCCATATGACTATTCCAGCAGTATATTGCAAGGTAAACATTGTTTACTTTAGTTTTTCACAGATTTTTCTTTCATCTCTTTGGGCAAAATTACGTTCAGAGATAACATCAATTGTGAACCTCGTGAGTCAAAATGAAGCTCTGATAAGTGCTTTACATATGTTATGTCTCACCAGAATTCATTTACTGCTTCCTGAATAAAAGAATAGGTCGTTTTTGTAGACATGTGTGTGTGTGTATATATATATATATATATATATATATTATAATTTATTTATTTTTTTCATGTAATACTCAGAAATTTTCATGAGTTCATGTTCATCATACTTTCACTGATCTGCCTTCCTGAAAGACGTTAAGAGCCTTAAATGAACAGCAGGCTTTTGCTGTCTAATTTCAAACATATGTAACATTGAAGGCCTGAAATGTATATTTTTGGTGTTATTCAAATAAACAGGGTTGACTGACCCAATTATTCTTTTAGGATATATTTACCACTTATTAATTTTGCATGTTAATGCACATCTTGCAACGTGTCAACCAAATTGGCCTCTAAGCCTTGAATTCTTTGATGGAAGTTGACTGGCAATGGAGGGTTCTATAGCTAGAATTACAGAAGGGTGGGGGTGGGGTATTTCGTTCTGGGTCAGAGTGTAGGATTCATTACTATTTCTCTGACAATTACTATGAACTCACAGATGGCTTAATCTAATGCAGGTAACTGGCAGAACTTGTAACTTGAGAAGAGTTTACAAGTAAGACCATACTTTCCTAGGTAATAATGCATGTATTACACAGCAGGTACATAAACTTGAAAGTTTGATATCTGTAATGTACTCATATTATGGACCAACAGAGATATTTTGGGGCATGCATGGTTACATAGCAGTGTTATGTTTGTATCAAATCAGGAATTTTTACCCAAACCCAACCTGAGAAGATTAATGAGATGATGGGTATATGGTGGTGTACAGATGTGCCTTGGATTATTCTGCATTTATACACACACTTGTTTAAGAGATTTTAAGTCCTTTATAGTCTGCTTAATCTTTACGAATGATAAATGATCACATTTTTTTAATGCGGGTTTTGTAACAAATCATTTTTTTGAAGCTGTTACAGAGCAGAACAGTAATATCTATTCACTTCTTTTCTGTCAGTCATTATCCGTGTCATCAGAGTAGATCTCATTTTCTATCTTATACCCTGTTTGTTTTGAAGGTTGCAGCTTATCTTCTTCAGCTAGAAGTCTAAACAACAACATCCCAAACACCTCTTTGATATTCCAAGTGCCATCTCATGTTCATACCTGTATCATGGATGGGGCAGGATGTTCTATTCACAGAAAAAAAAGTATTTAAGTAGTAGTGTCATTTACACTTTCATTACTTTAGATTTGATGTCTGCTGAAGGTGTATTGACACCTTACAAGCATGAGGAAAATGATAAGTTATATAAATATAAATGATATTTTGATAGATCAGAACTTAATAAAAAACTAAAATATTGTCTGCCAGAAAATTAATTTAGGATGCATGGTCAAAATCTGCACTTTGGCTTTCCAATACAGTTTTTGAGCGGCCTGTCCTATGATCACATGGGCTTCTGCCTAGATTCATATAGGGTCTCTTTGTTTTTTTCTTCAAGCAACAGAATTTGCAGAAACCAATATATATATATATATATATATATATATATATATATATATATATATATACACCAATATCCCAACCGCATTTATAAAGCAAGAAATCCCACTTATTAAACCTGCCGGGACACACCTGTGATGTAAAAAATTTTTCTGGTGACTACCAATTGAATGGAGCCCTTTTTCATAGAAGCCGTTTCCAATAAAGTATCATGCTTGGAAAGCCAACATAATGATTCTTCCTGGCGCTTGGTCACAGCCTGTTGTACTTTAGGAATCCAGCAAATTATATTCAACATATATATATACACTCACCGGCCACTTTATTAGGTACACCATGCTAGTAACGGGTTGGGCCCCCTTTTGCCTTCAGAACTGCCTCAATTCTATGCGACATAGATTCAACAAGGTGCTGGAAGCATTCCTCAGAGATTTTGGTCCATATTGACATGATGGCATCACACAGTTGCCGCAGATTTGTCGGCTGCACATCCATGATGCAAATCTCCCGTTCCACCACATCCCAAAGATGCTCTATTGGATTGAGATCTGATGACTGTGGAGGTCTGAGATGATTCCAGCTTTATGACATGGCGCATTATCCTGCTGAAAGTAGCCATCAGATGTTGGGTACATTGTGGTCATAAAGGGATGGACATGGTCAGCAACAATACTCAGGTAGGCTGTGGCGTTGCAACGATGCTCAATTGGTACCAAGGGGCCCAAAGAGTGCCAAGAAAATATTCCCTACACCATGACACCACCACCACCAGCCTGAACCGTTGATACAAGGCAGGATGGATCCATGCTTTCATGTTGTTGACGCCAAATTCTGACCCTACCATCCGAATGTCGCAGCAGAAATCGAGACTCATCAGACCAGGCAACGTTTTTCCAATCTTCTACTGTCCAATTTCGATGAGCTTGTGCAAATTGTAGCCTCAGTTTGCTGTTCTTAGCTGAAAGGAGTGGCACCCGGTGTGGTCTTCTGCTGCTGTAGAACATCTGCCTCAAAGTTCGACGTACTGTGCGTTCAGAGATGCTCTTCTGCCTACCTTGGTTGTAACGGGTGGTGATTTGAGTCACTGTTGACTTTCTATCAGCTCGAACCAGTCTGTCCATTCTTCTCTGACCTCTGGCATCAACAAGGCATTTCCGCCCACAGAACTGCCGCTCACTGGATGTTTTTTATTTTTCGGACCATTCTCTGTAAACCCTAGAGATGGTTGTGCGTGAAAGTCCCAGTAGATCAGCAGTTTCTGAAATACTCAGACCAGCCCTTCTGGCACCAACAACCATGCCACGTTCAAAGGCACTCAAATCACCTTTCTTCCCCATACTGATGCTCGGTTTGAACTGCAAGAGATTGTCTTGACCATGTCTACATGCCTAAATGCACTGAGTTGCCGCCATGTGATTGGCTGATTAGAAATTAAGTGTTAACGAGCAGTTGTACAGGTGTACCTAATAAAGTGGCCGGTGAGTGTATTCATATGCCATAAGTGGTCACACTCATATTATTGACCATCCACCATTAAACCAGTCAAGAGTGGAGACCATCACTGTGCAATATATTTGAGACTGTAAGGAAAATTTCCAAACAAGTGTACATGTGTTTTTATTGTGATGTGAAGAGTAAGTTGCTGCCAGACACCACTGGTGGCTTATTTCCAAAAAGAACAAATTATTCTGGAGTTGAGGTTAAACAAACTTGATCCTCCTTCAATCTAAATTTAACTTTAATCCATGTAAACTTCAGCTTTGTGTGAAAAGCAGCTCCTAGTGCTAGTGCTCCTTTACTTTGTGTAAAGTAAGCAGCTCCTAGTGCTACAACAGATGTAGCAGTGTTACACTGCTAGCATTATCGTAAACCTCCGATAACTAGCAGACACTGCTGCGCTGTACAATAGAAACTCCGGACCATGCTGTAAGCAGTCGGGTGTATTCATGAGGGGGCAGGATTAGGGGCAATGACTGCCGCATGAAGCCTATTGGAGTGGGAGGGGCGATCTGGGGAAGAAGCAGTGCCTACAACCGCCTACTCATGAATATGCCCAACCTCTTACAGAATGGTCCGGTGTTTCTATAGTACAGCGCGGCAGTGTTTGCTAATATTATCAGAGGTTTTTCGATAACGCTAGTAGTGTAACACTGGTGCATCTGTTGTAGCACTAGGAGTGGCTTGCTTTAGTAAGCAGCTCCTAGTGCCTTTCATATGGATGACAGGTCCTCTTTAAATCCTGAAATTGTAATCAAAAGTTTTTTTTATACCATCAGTATGGTTTGCATGAACTTTGTGGCAATTTTTTAAACAAAAAGCATTATATCCTGATAGAATCTGTTGACTCAAAGATATCCTTTTAGCAACAGTAATTCTGCAGACTTTTCTTGTGATGGGTGATTCTACAAGAAACTATTGTGTGTCTTTCTGTTTCTAAAAATGATTGTATATTCTGCTTGTCTGCCATGACAATTGCAGCTTTTATCAACATCTCGTGTAGGACACTTTTCTAATTCTATAGATATCAATGATGGTGGTGGTAAAATGTTATTTGGGTATCTGCTTATATTTTGTCTCTTGTCATCTATTCAATCCGTTTTCTTGACTAATGTGCCTGCATGGTCTAGTGTCCACAGGAGTCTATAAAGTAAACATAGTGGACAAGTGATCAGAAGCTCCGCTTGTTAGAAGAATGTAAAAGCATGAGGATAAAGTAGAGTAAGGCCCAATAGATGTGTGGTGCTCTTAACAAATGTTTGACCTCCGTTTTCAAAGTGTGTCATGAAGAATGGATAAGAAGTCAAAGTTCAAATGTCTAAAGTGATCTTATATCTTTCTGTCACCCTCCTCAAACAAACATTGTGTAAATTGAAAGTTGAACTTAGTGTGTGACCATTCAGGGCATCACTGATTTCTGTTAACTCAATGAAAAACAAATAGCTTGTTCAAGCTTACATGCAAAAGGGGAAATTTAGAATTTAATTTTTGTACTTTTTTGGCATCAGAAAGTCATGAAATAAATCTGTATCTCTATTTTTATGACTTTTTAGGGCCAAAAGGTGGGACCAATTTGATATGCTTTGTGCAGCGCTGCGTAATCTGTGTGCGCTATATAAATAAAGAATTATTATTATTATTATAAGGGGCATTTCATGCTTATCAAATATTAGAGCACTAACCAACAAATGTATAGGTACGTCGGTAAGCACTACATAGAAGAGCACGGCAGCCAGACTGTAACCACAAGTAAGCCACAAGTAACCACTTTTTGTGTTTCCATTTTCTACTACCCATATTTAAAAATCCATAACTTTTTATTTTTTAAGTTTTAGGAGGTCTTGTTTTCTACATAACAAACTGTACTTCTTAGTGATGGTACATTATTTAATATCCTATGCCCTGTAATTGGAAGCTGTAAAATAATTCCAAATACTATGAAATTAAAAAAAAACAAACCAACTACGCTCTACGCACTTTTGGGCCAGGTTTTCACGGCTTTCACTGAGCACTCCAAATCATAACCTCTCTTTATTCTTTGGGTAGAGGCAATCACGAAGTTACCAAATTTATGTAGTTTTAATTATATTTTTGTATTTCAAAGTAGAAACTTGGCACTCATAAAGATTATTTGAAATGTACAGAATTAAGATGTTTCGCTCTAGAATCAGACCAACTTCAGTCTCTGTAATATGCAAGTGTAAAGAGCATATATGGCTCAATTCGTAATACAATTTAATCATCAAAATGACATAACTTGACAGAGATTTCTACCTATATATACCATATTTTTCGGACTATAAGGCACACTAAAAATCCTTTGATTTTCTCAGAAATCAAAGGTGCGCCTTATAGTCCAGTGCGCCTTATATATGAACCATAATTACAGACAACAGCTGCCTTGAACTGTGCACAGGTCTGCCACCTGCTGGTCATTCATCCTTATAATCAGGTGCGCCTTATAATCCAGTGTGCCTTATATATGAACCTAGACGTTTTAGCAGGTATTTATTGATGGTGCGCCTTATACTCCAGTGCGCCTTATAGTTCGAAAAATACTGTAGGTATTTTGGGGGAAAAAATATATGTAAAAATCTCTCTTGTTATGTCATCATGATGATAACATTTTCAGGTAAACTCAAAATGGTAATCTGTATGTGAACACGGGATAGTTGCTTCAACATCTATCTACCACATGGATGCAGTGCTTCTAAACCAAGCACACTTACATTCCGGCTCCTGAAATAGGAACTGTTCTTTTTTTTTTGCTTCTAGTAGCTTCAATTTTGAGAAAAATATGCCTATGAGCCTTAGGTTCCCGGCTTTGTCACAGAAATCCCTTCTGACTCAGTCCTCTGCTAATCATTCATGTGTCCATTAGACCTCAATGCCACCTCCTGCCTCCCCTGGCACACAACGGAATGGAGGCAAAAATAATTAGCATATGACAGGGCAAGAAAGAGCATCTGTGACATAGCTGGGAGCCCCTGAGGCTCATTTGCATCATTTCTAAAAGAATGTTTTCTCAAAAACTAAGCTATTAGAAGAAAAAAGAAGGGCAGAAAGTGTTTCAGGAGGCACAGACCAACGTGTGCTTGGTTAAGAAGCTCTGCATCCATGTGATAGATTTCCTTTAATATATATGTCAAGAGAGGCGACAAGCTTCTTCATCCTTTGTTAATCTGTATGCTTGCTGTCCTGCAATAAAAAGCTTCTATATTTCCGCTGGATAGAAATCTATCCATGACTTTGTGATGTCACACTGGTGCATGAACCGTTATTATCACAGAGAGTAATCCGAGCTGTATAATACTGACAGGTTTGCACCTGCCTGTCCATCACATGACCATGGACAGATTTCTATCCACTGGAAGTCAACATAAAAGCTTTCTATAGAAGGACAGCAAGCAGAGATCTATACAACTTTGAGAAATTGATACAAAAAGTATTTTGGAAAATTGTATAACTTCTCTTTAAACAATATTATTATTTATTTGCTGAAAGTTGACTACCCCTTTAAGTACTAAGAATACATAGCATTTTTATGTTCAATTTGATACAGGCTGAATACATTTTAGCAATAATCTTTAGACACATTGCTTGCTTTTACCATGATGTTTTAAAACCATTGTTATTTTATTTAAATATACAAATAAAATTTGGATGAACTTCAAACAAAACAGGATCCCTGTCTTCCAAGTGATCAGAGGTGCAAAACCAACCAAAACAATGTCCACATTTCATCTAGTCCGTTTGAATAACGGTTTAATCACTAGGAAAGTGGAATCATGTAAAATATTTAAAATATTACTTCAGTACAGTATTGCTGTAGCTCTATGCCCTTCTTATGATTATACAAATAAAGGAATCAAAATCCAGCATGATAAACCAGGGACACTCATAGATCCAGACGCTGTGACTGTGGTACTCTTCCTATATTTGTATATTTATTCTAAAATCATTTTTATAAGCATGTTAATGAACCTGAAGAGCTCCTGAGTTGGTTCCCAGAGCCCCTCAATGTTGCAGCTTCACAGGCTGCTACACTGTCCCGGAGTACTCCACCCCCCCTGGAGGGACTTTGGTAATACCCCCAGTAAGCCTTTTGACTCATTAGCATAATTTTAAAAGTTGATTTTTAGAAAGGAGGCCATGGATAACAAATATGAGAAGATTACCACAGTCAGAGGGCATGGATATATGAGTAAGTTCCCCTGGTTCATCAGCTTGATTTTGATGGTAGAATTCCTAGTGCTACAGTTTAAACACAGAAGTATATCTACATTACAGTCTATTCAATATGGCACAACATATGGCACAGAAGAATTTCAATATTTTCTCATTTTAATAATATAGTACTCTTACAGACCGAATCTTACAATTAAGGAGAATGAGGTATAGGTCAATAGGTTGTCATATCATGCTACTTAAACCCATTTCTCTTTTGTCTACAACCAAAACTAAGCCCGTTTTATGAGAAATCTAATCCTATTCCCCCCACACATGTTTAGTCTCTACATATGAACATGCAGATTCCACATGACATTTGTGCAGTGATTGCCTGACCTTACCTTTCTGTACCAGCATATCCCAGTGATTGCCACTTCCCTCAGCTAATCCCAAAACACAAAATCCTTTTGACCCTGTCACTGAACGCTTGCTGTGCAGGAATGTAATGCAGATTATATGAAGACTGTTTGTGTAGGAATGTCTGCCTTTGTTTCTTTTGACAATAATTTTAATGAAAATAAACTGCAAAACTCTACAAAGGAAAAGAATATATATATTTTTTTTTAATTGCAACCATTTTACCATTTTGGATGTTTAAATTATAAAGTTAACACGTGATTAACGAAAACCTTTAATCTTCACTACAATGGTGAAATGTGTCTTCTGCCATGATTTAATTAGCATATATGAATACATTGCTCCAAAAATTTGGTTTGGACTTTTGTTTTCAATTCACAGAAATACACCTTTAGGGGGTTATTTATCATACGCTGGGGCTCGTATATATGCCTCTTGATGTATCCGGCCAGGGTCTGATTTTTGATATTTCTATGCCAGATCCTGCTTGATGTAGGAATAAATGCAGCCAGTGAAATTTCATGCCCCATCACACACCCTGGCGTGGATGTGGCAGAAAGCGGGAAATAATGGCAAGTGCTTGCAATTGCGATTATTTCAGGGCTTCTATGCCACAGGTGTTGCGCAAAAGCCCTGATAAATACCCCCCTTAGTCTTCAACAACAAAAAACAATGATTCAAATGTCATCATCTTTTGGAACATCATCATAACTCTTAAACCCTGATTTCCATTGTCGATTTCTTGTGATTCGTCCTTTAGAATCGTTGGCCTCAATTTCTCACTTTCTTCATATGACTTGTGTAAATGTAGCTTATTGTAGCACATTGCATCTGTCATTACCTCCTCCTCCCACTCCTTCCCCATGCTGCCTTCAGATGATAATCTGGAGGAAGACTTCAAACAGCTATAACTTCTACTATAACTACTGGTGTCAATTTAAAGAGGGGAATATCCCTTTAATATTGCATTCCATGTTAAAGTTACATTTGAGAGTGGGAACAGTGGACAAAAACCGTGTTCCAGATTGCCACATCATTCTTATGTGATATTAAAGGAGAGATTCTCCCCTTTAAAATGACACCATAACTGTGGATCTAGGTGCCACGGTTCAGAAGAGATAGCAGTTTATAAGTAGGGGTTATTTTGGGGGTAGACCTTTTTTTCTGAGAAACCAGTTGTGTCTAAGGTGGCACTACCCATTCAGTATTTACTGGCCAAATGCCCCAACTCTACCACATACTTGTAGTACAGATCAGCTGAGCGAGCACATGTTCTTAATAGGGAACAAAATAAGCTCTGCATGTAGCTTATGTGCCTTAAGAACGGCATGAAATCAAACACAGTTCTGCTAAAATTGTAAAACATGTCCTATTCCTGTCCTGTGTCTTTTGGTTGTCATTGGTGCTTGAGCAGACCTCACATGCTGATGTCACATGGGCCAAAACCATGGGTATTGCACAGTTTTCATATGCAGCCGGAAGGGGCAGTCACACGTTGCAGTTAAAACTGCATCGCAATCAGCTTTGAGGTGTTTTTAGGTGACGTTTTGTCAATTTAACAGGTGAAAGACATGAACTGAACGAGTGAATTTGATTTTGAAGGAGGAGAAAGCTACTCCACAAATCTCATTCACCCGTTCAGTTCATGTCTTTCATCTCTTGACAAAACTGCACCTAAAACCACCTCAAAGCTCATTGCGATGCAGTTTTAACTGTAACGTGTGCCTGCACCCTCAGAAAAATACTTGCTCTCTGTCCTCTTTAGGAAAGTTACTTGTGTTTTCTTGAATTTTAGTGATAAGACGGGGCTTTAAACAGACATCCCACAGGCAGCGAAAGCTAGGCTACAATTAAGTACAACATTCATTACTATGGAAAAAAAAAACTAAACAAAAGAAAACCATCCAATATCCTGTTTTCGGCTACAAATTTGACAAATTTTGTAAAGTTTTTTTTAACGTATATGTTGAAGGCTTTATGTATACAATGTATTCTATTGTGAGGAACATATGGTATGCCTAACATATCAAATAGTGTTTAGGTAGGAACACGTGTTCTAAATTTATGGGTACTTTGTATTGTGAAAAATTACTTTTTATGTGTTAAAATATTTTATATTTTCATGACCGCAGAATAAACTTATTATACAAAAGCGAAGGCTAGTAATATTTATTTATGATTGAGCAAATTTATCTGCAATTTAGGTACTTGATATATGGAGACTAAGTAATGATTGCCCAGGGTCACAATGGAAGCTGGTACTAAACTAGTTCTTCATCTTAATTCCACTTGACCTATGGCTGCAACTGTAACCTGAGGAGTTTCTAAGATGCCATAAGTTACAAAAGAAATAGCGGAGTACATAAAATACAGACTGCAAGCAAATTGGTTCTGCAAAATGGAACCAGATGGAGCAATTACTAAGCCTGAATTAGGGTGGATGATCATTTTCTAACCGTTTAAAGGTGTTTCATTTAAATGGTGTTCTTCTTAGGATGTGTGTAACTCGAGCGTCACTACTTAGAACAATTATTTAGGTGTGGAAGGGTCTTGGATGTAAAGGATTCTAAAAAGCCATTGTGGAATACCGTAATTATCGGACCTATGCAGTATGCTGTTCCTAGAGTTTAGTATGCCAGTGTTGCTTCTTCTGAGAACAGAGCAGAACTAGCCTCAATTACAGTCACCTAAGAGTAGCAGTGGCTTCTGGCGTTACAGGACAATGTGAAATCGTTTGAGCCTTTTTTTATGATCACGTTGTTGGTAGAAGACCTCCTGCATTAAATGAATGACTGATATAGTAAACTGGCAATTTGGGGATGGTACAATTTTTCTTAGGCACTGTATACTTGTATTACTGTATAACACATTGTAAAGTCATCTAACTTTGCCTTTAAGAATTTTAAATATTTTTATAGTGATTATTAAATCTTCTGTGCATTTGTAGACTAAAATGCAATGGCCACAGGATGAAGGCCCTAGGGTAGCCATTCGCCGGTCATTTCCCCAAAATCAACTCTGCCCCCAACTTTTACACCACTATAAAGTGTCCTAATGTTAGGTACGATATATCCTTTCTTGTATTCTATCTTGTATTTTAAACTATAAAAATAGTCACTTTGAGGCCTAAGGAGGAACATTACTTCTTGTATCTCTATCTGAGGTTTTATAACTGCTAGCTAAAGTTCTGGTTCATTGTGTCATTATAAAGATGAGAGCATCATCTTTTAAAATATACTATGGTTTTGGTTGTATGTGATATAGAACCATAGATACAGGCAGTTAAAGAAATAGTCAGGAATTAGATCTTTATCCATGGCTTACACTCCGAACTAGGTCTGTAACTGCCTGCATACTCAGAACCACAAGTATTGTGTTTTGGCTGAGATTATTAACTTAACAATGTCACCAGAATTGTGGTTCTATCTGCTATAGAGATCAATATAACGATGTCTGTACGGTTGAATTCCCCTCCATCCTCTTAAAGTGATTATTTTTCTGGTTATTTGCCTATGACTTTACAGGATTATATAGGTAAACAGGGGAGTTGGGAAATAAAAAAAGGAATACTAGAAAGGATATTTCATACCACTTCTGTTTGGGGCTATTAGTGTAGTGGTTTAAAGGTTGTTGACAGGTTCCCTTTAAGCAGAAAGATTTATATTTATCTAAATTCTCTTTGACTTGAGTGCCATCCATGAAATAAGCATACAGCACATTAATGCGCTATTCTCAATGCAGCTTTTTACAAAGGGAAGACAATCTTGTAAGAACTTTTTTCTTATAAGTGTCCTTATCTCTGCCATTTTGGGCTGCAAAATAAAAGACAGACTGTGTGCTTTTGCTGTAGGTGTTTCATCAGTTTTTCGGAAAAATAGTCTGGAACTCTAAACAGGCGGTCCCCTACTTAAGAACACCCGACTTACATACGACCTGTATTTACAAAAGGACCTGTGGATATTGGTAATTTATTGTACTTTAGCCTTGGGCTACAATAATCAGCTATAACAGTTATCAAAGGTGTCTGCAATGAAGCTTTATTGTTAATCCTGGTTCTTATGACAATCCAACATTTTTAAAAACCAATAGTCACAGAGGCCAAAAAAAATTTTGGCTGAGGTTACAATGATAAAATATACAGTTCCGACATACATACAAATTCAACTTAAGAACAAACCTACAGAACCTATCTAGTATGTAACCCGGGGACTGCCTGTAGTCTATGTTGTGAAACAAGCCCACTCCGAATCTGCGATCTAAAGAACACTGATGCTGGATTCACCATGAGAATATTTCCTCTGCGGACCTTCAGTGAACCCTGCTCCTTGCAACCATTTACATGACCCCTATGTGACAATCATAAACATGATTTATTATCTTGCACTCTTAGTACTGTACAAACTGTATTTTTCTTTCAAATCATTATAAGACATGGAAAGGGTGACTTCACAAAGGTCACAAGGGACTTGTTCTGCTTCATGCATCAATAAAGGTATATGTTTTGTGCCAGAAGACCAGCACTGAGCCTCAGTCCAATAACAGCTGCAATATGGCTCGTATGGTCAAGTGCCCCCTGTTCTTAGTTTTTTTGTTCTTTCCAGGTATCTTGTACCTTAGAAATCTAGAATGGCGTCCTTCTTGCTTTAAAGGGATCTGTGTATGTGATTTTGTGGGCTGCTGTTCAGAAGCTTGTGACATATACCAATTATTACACTTTGTAGCCTGTTGTATGCACATTTCAAGCATGCTCACACACTTGTGTGTGTAGTGTATGTATGTATGTATATATATATATATATATATATATATATATATATATATATAGTGCTAAATCTGTTGCACCATCACCCACAACGTGGTTCCTTTTCTTTTTAAACAATGGGGGGAATTTATCATTGGGCAGCCTCCATGCCACAGTTTTAAGGTTGTCGTAAGAGCTGCGCTGCCAGTAACATTTACACCTTGTGGTGACTGGTGTGTTTGTGCGATTATTTGTGACGTTTAAGGAGCAAACCAATTGTAAATTGGGACACCTAGAAATGGCAAAATTTAGCATTCCATCAATCTCTTGGACGTGGCTAGACATGGCATCATTTACATATGGGAATAAGACCCTAATGATCAGGTGAGCAGAGATCTCCGTGCAGTGGGACACTTATCCCTATCCCGTGGGTGAAGGATAGTTATTAGTGGGAAAACACCTAAAATATTGAAGATCTTATAGATGAAGCAGAATTGTTTAAAGTAAAGCTTCACCTTTTCAACATCTTCATTTATGAAAGTGTCATTTAGCTCTATGGTGTTGGGACTTGCCTGCATTTACTGCATTAGGATATGACAACACGTGTTGTGCTATCATGATGATCGGTGCCAAATCCTCAGCACTCGTGTAATATAATCTAGACATGCGTAATGAGTGTTACCGTATTTTATATCATTATCATCTATAATAACTTTTCTCCTCACCAGCCCACACACCAACGGGAGAATAGGGCATTTTATTCCAGTTTATATTCTTTATATGCACATAGTGTGGTGCAGAGAACCAGGACAGGATCACTGAGGTTCATTCACAGACCTTTCTCTTTCAGCAGCCATGTGGTGAATTCACCTTCACTTGGTGATTTATGTTACAACATTATATTAGGGAATTGCTCTGAATATGGACATTTAACTTTGCTACTGCAGCATTGTATTTATTTTCTAGTCAGATATTGTAGCATTTTTGTTTAAGCTTACCTTCTGAAGCCACTGTGTGTTATTCTCCATGATGTTCTCCAAAAGCTGTAACCTCTGCACAGAGTCATCGTAGTCCAGTGGAGCATCCCTTTGTACTGAATTGGACACATAGGGACTTGCCGGAGCAGAGCGGCAGCTGTCCACCTCTGGCAGAAGAAAGGTATAACTGCAAGCCCCATGCTGCACCTGATATTGCTTTTTCCCTGTACTCTCCGCAGACTTCCGATTTGTTGCAAGACTCCCATCAAAGCTCCTCAAGACCACCAGCACCATAGTGATAACCGAGAGCCACATGACAGCTGAATTATTTTATATCAGAAAATTATAATAATCTTAAAAAAAAGTAAAGCTGGTACACCCGGGATCTCAGTTCTTTAAATTGTGTGTTCTAAGTTTTTCCAAAGTCAAAGCTGTGTTTCTTTTGGGTGAGGGATTTAGAGCCTGAAGAAGTTGGTCTTAAACATCTAGCAGATGACATGTGCACAGCCTGGCTGAACAACCCCTCTCTTGCTATAGGGGCGAGCTTTCCAAACCACGCCTGTTCATGAGCTGTAAGGAAGGATATGCAAATAAGTTTTCCTTGATGAACCTTTGAGGGACTCTGCTATCCCTGGGGAATGTCATCTGGAAATATCTAAAGACCAGATCACTTCTGTGCGCTGAGCTGTGGTATAGAGGAAGACGGCCACTTCCCTTATGCTCACGTAATTGATAATGCAGATCATCCTATCATCAGGATGCAAATATACTAAACAGTACATCTGGAGAGTTCTATACTAACTATGCCAGACATTTTTTTTGTCTTAAAATAAATTAGTGTCTTATGTTATCTTGATGTAAATGTTAATGTGAAAATTATTTTATCATAGCTATTCAACAAATGCCCCCTCCCCCATTATCCTGCCATTTAGGGATGTTGTACCTAATCCAGCTGCAGAGCAATTTTTGTACAAATATAAACCTCCCCACTATTTTTTATAGAAATATTTTAATAAAAATATTGCCAAAAAAGGTAATTTTTTCCCCTCGGATTGTTAAAGCTATGTGCAATAGTAAGGTATGTCAGAATGACTTGTACACACCTCAATAATAATTACAACACCCCATAGTAAAAGTACATTTCAGAAATGCAATGAATTTGAGATTCTCCTCCCTTCTCCTCTGCCCCCCTTCCTCCTACTACACAGAAATGCATGTTTCTACTGTTATCTTCATGTCTGCATAAGACTGACTGCTCTGTTTCAGCTAGGTAAGGACTACTGCGTGGAGGTGAAGTCCATAATGCATTCTCTGGCTTCTACAGATACTTATTATGAGAAATGATATAATATTACCTTTGCTCTTTTACTGCAATTTCAGGAGACTTGCGATTTTAGATATTTCCATGAACATAACTTGACCACTTTGGTGATCAGCTCATATCGGAGCGGCTGTATGTAACATACACAATATATGTCATCAGAGCAAAGTTCTTCCTTTATCCACTTACTTTAGATCTCATCATCCTCTCTTCTTCCCTCGTTATCTGCTTTTCAGTGAAAAGTCTCCTCCCACAGGAGAATGTGCACAACAAAACCGAGAGGAGGGCTGCTGAAGATTAGAATGACCAGACTAACTATTGTTGAAAATTAATTAATTTAATTAAAGGTTACATACATCTTAAGGTCAGGAAGACTCGGTGTATGTGGTTAACATGCAGCAATCTACATTAGCAGCAAATCCTACCCACATGTTGTGACAAAATAAGCCTTCTGCATAAATCTCTGTCCCCAACCCTCAAATTAAAGTTAAACTTTGCACCTCCTATTGGTCGTTTTATTTTATGGCAGTAAAATCTGCCAAATTCTGGCAAATTTTTGGAACAATTTAACACCTCTACACCCATTTTTTTGTACCAGGGACAAAGTGCCTACAAGCTTATGAAAATCTGTGTTTTAGACTGTTTTTTTGGCACAATTTAGGAAAGGTTTCTGACGCAAATAGATTAATAAACCTTTGTGTTTGTCAAAAAAAATTTCTGGTGATGGCTGCAGAGTGTTGGTACGTTGAGGCTGAAAACCTGTGCAACCCTGATACTTTTTATAGTACGTACAGCAACAGGGACCCACAAACCTTTGTCCAGTGAAACCCTTTCTGGTGGTGTGATGTAATCTTTGGAGGTGGTACAGACAATTTATTCATTCAGATGTGATTGTGAGTTTAAAGACAAGGGAAAAGACTGTGTTCAAATATTCTACATAAGAATTATAAATGACATATTGGTAAAAGCAACCCCTCCCTGTGAAAAGCCGAATAACACACAGCAAATTTAGAGGACCCCTTTATAAGGTTTCTCAACATAGTAAAAGTGGTGAAAGTCGATGTTGAATGAAATGCAAACACACATACACTCACCGGGCACTTTATTAGGTACACCATGCTAGTAACGGGTTGGACCCCCTTTTGCCTTCAGAACTGCCTCAATTCTTCGTGGCATAGATTCAACAAGGTGCTGGAAGCATTCCTCAGAGATTTTGGTCCATATTGACATGATGGCATCACACAGTTGCCGCAGATTTGTCGGCTGCACATCCATGATGCGAATCTCCCGTTCCACCACATCCCAAAGATGCTCTATTGGATTGAGATCTGGTGACTGTGGAGGCCATTTGAGTACAGTGAACTCATTGTCATGTTCAAGAAACCAGGCTGAGATGATTCCAGCCTTATGACATGGCGCATTATCCTGCTGAAAGTAGCCATCAGATGTTGGGTACTTTGTGGTCATAAAGGGATGGACATGGTCAGCAACAATACTCAGGTAGGCTGTGGTGTTGCAACGATGCTCAATTGGTACCAAGGGGCCCAAAGAGTGCCAAGAAAATATTCCCCACACCATGACACCACCACCACCAGCCTGAACCGTTGATACAAGGCAGGATGGATCCATGCTTTCATGTTATTGACGCCAAATTCTGACCCTACCATCCGAATGTCACAGCAGAAATCGTGACTCATCAGACCAGGCAATGTTTTTCCAATCTTCTACTGTCCAATTTCGATGAGCTTGTGCAAATTGTAGCCTCAGTTTCCTGTTCTTAGCTGAAAGGAGTGGCACCCGGTGTGGTCTTCTGCTGCTGTAGCCCATCTGCCTCAAAGTTCGACGTACTGTGCTTCAGAGATGCTCTTCTGCCTACCTTGGTTGTAACGGGTGGAGATTTGAGTCACTGTTGCCTTTCTATCAGCTCGAACCAGTCTGCCCATTCTCCTCTGACCTCTGGCATCAACAAGGCATTTCCGCCCACAGAACTGCCGCTCACTGGATGTTTTTTTCTTTTTCGGACCATTCTCTGTAAACCCTAGAGATGGTTTTGCGTCAAAATCCCAGTAGATCAGCAGTTTTTGAAATACTCAGACCAGCCCTTCTGGCACCAAAACCATGCCACGTTCAAAGGCGCTCAAATCAACTTTCTTCCCCATACTGATGTTCGGTTTGAACTGCAGGAGATTGTCTTGACCATGTCTACATGCCTAAACGCACTGAGTTGCCGCCATGTGATTGGCTGATTAGAAATTAAGTGTGAACGAGCAGTTGGACAGGTGTACCTAATAAAGTGGCCGGTGAGTGTATATGTAGTAGGATGAAAAAGTAATGAATTGAAAAGGATCCACAATGTACTCTTTTTCTTGAAGATAGGTGTTAAATGGTAGACTTGCCACAATCCTTTAATTATACTTTATTAAATGATTTCTTCACCACGGTTCCTATTAAAGCTGGCTTTAGCTAGCCATATAGGGTTGATTTTTCTGGTGCTTGTGGGCAAAGGACTTTCCAGTCACTAATGTAGCTCTATTCCTTAAGCAATGTGTTTTGGAGATGAAAAAGTTAAAACAACATTCTAAAAAGGTCAGTGAGCCCAATCGCAGCTGTACAAGTCTGCATGGTTTGGAATTTTCAAAGTTCATGGTTTAAAACAACAGGATGCTTTGCCCAGGCATCATAAATGAAGTTAATAACATACCTAACAGACTCTAGTTATTCCAGCTTAAAATCAGAACCCAAGATGTACTGCATGTCAGAGGCACAGACGAGGCTTCAAAATGTCCTGCTGTGCAGATAGCAAATTTCTCAATAATAATAATTCCTTTATTTATATAGCTCACGCGGATTACGCAATGCTGCACAGAGCTTGCCAAATCAGTCCCAGTCCCCAATGGAGCTAACAAATTTACCAACCTACCAGTATGTTTTGGATTGTGAGAGGAAACTGGAGGGAACCCACGCAAACAGAGAGAACATACAAACTCTTTGCAGATGTTGATACCCAGGTACACAACGGTGCAAGGCTGTAATGCTAACCACTTAGCCACCGTGCTGCCCCAGATGGCTGGTAAGAGCCTCTGCTGAAAGCAGAGATTAAGCGGTCAATATAAGAATACTCAGCCCTACGTAGAGTTCAGTATATTCTTAAATTTTACTATGATCTAGAACAGTGGAGGCAATCCTATGGCATTGGTGCCAGAGGTGGCACTCTGAGCCCTTTCTTTTGGAACCCAAAAACCAAGTTCATCAGAGGGGACTTAAGGCATCCTATTGCAGTCCAAGGTAGTCCAGGACAAGCTGCATACTGCTATTCTTGGGTGCATGGGATTACAGGATGGGTGGGAAGATGTGGACAGAGCTGGATTATCATTGGAGCTCTGGCTCTTGAAACTGCAAGTCTTTCTGTCCAGGGGACACTGGGGGAAGCTACAATAATCACAATTTCTCACTGTAACTTTTATAACAAAATGTATTTAAAATTCAAATGCTTTAATGCTCAAGGTTCTTATTGTATTAGTGGTGAGCATTTTGTAGTGTTATTGGGGAATTATTTGAGACTGCAGCTGCATACTCTACAGAGTTTTAATATTTCCACCACAAACTAAGTGTTTAGTGGTGTTACACTAAATACCTATAACTTTAGGGATTTTTAGCCTTTGAGTTTAAAATACATTCCTATGGGTGTTATTAAAATATGTCCCCACTAAAATATAATTTCCCATAAATATAGCCATATTGTCCCTCAGAAACAGAGGAAAGCTGCCCTTGGATACAACCAAAGCTGCTGGAGGTATTGCTCAAAGAAACAAATCGTTTTTGCATATGAAATCTCCAGAAGTTACTGCATGTCCCTGAGGGTTCAGGGGTTCAGGCAGGTCTCAATAGCGCATGTGTTGCCACCGCTGCTGGGGTGCGGCCGTATCCAGGGACAACTATCTAGTTACTAATGGTCAACACTGCTACATTTATGGTACCATTTTTTAAAAACATCCAATTGAAGGAATTGGCAGATCAATTGAATTAAATGTGAATGTCCAGAAGGGAAAATCTCTTTAAAAGGGTATAGATATGTTAGCGCATTTAGGAATTGAGACTTTCTTACCCTGGCAATTCTGTTGGGCATATTTAGAATTAAAGTACCAGTCCAGCCAGAAAAAAATGAGCCCCAACCACCGCAGCATTGAATGCAAAATGCATAGTATAGTCTTTTGGGAGCATGAGAAAAAGCAAACACATAGTTAAACAGCATTGTATAAAATGAGTTAAACTTCATACGTATCTTTTAATAGTGTCCTTTTATTAACATATTATTTTCCTTTTATACACGTAAAAAATTTGATGTGTTTTCTCAGCCAGACCTTTCCAAGGTACTGAACCAGCAATGTAGCAGTGTTTACTAATCTGACATTCTGGATTGTGTTGCATGAACATTATCAAATTTTTTACAGCTCTTAATGACCTATTCACAGCCCTGTCATGTTACTGCAAGCTATTGAGCCCGGCTGGTTTGCTATTTCCAGGCTTCTTATCGCATTGTAATGAAGTTGAATTTCAGCATTTTATCTCTGAAAGGAGACTCCAGACAAGGTCTCTGAGGGGTGTCCTGGGAAAACCGCATCTTTTTCTAACTTAAATTTACAAATGAATACAAAAGAATTAGTAATTTTGTTCCAGGTTTGAATGCACAAAAAGTTTAAAAAAAAAAAATTACTGACAATTAATGCACAGACATGAAAATGATCATATTTTTATTCCAAAAGGCAACCATTTACAATACAATCTGGGGCTTATTTACTATGGGTCGAGCGCTGCACTTTTGTCGCACCTTTTTCGAGTTTTGCACGGCTTGGACAGGTATTTAACAGGTGTCAGCGCTGGAATTGTGATGCACACGATCATTTTCTGTTGCAGTTGCACTGGCTTCCATGCAACGCAAATTGGGGGGCGTGCCATCGGGACGATGCGACTGACTCGGACTGAGTGCGGGATTTAACTTTCAAATTGTGTCGCAAGACAATGGGGCTCATTTACTAAGGGTCCGCGATCCACACTATCGTCAGAATACCCGACGATTTCCAATGTGCAGCGCATTTAGAAAAGGATTTTGGATTTTGGCGCATCTGCGCCGGGTTTCACGCGACACAAATCGGGGGGCAGGCCGTCGGACAACGCACAGGATTTAACATTCAAAATGGTGTTGCAAGACACGCAGTTACACACTTACATGCACTGGGAGGTAGAAGGTGAACCTCGGCGGGGAAAAGACGGATGCAGGATCTCAGGCGCACGATCTTGGTGAATCGTGCCGGACTCCATCTACGTTGGACCGTCCGGATCAGGGATCGCAACAGGACCGGGTAAGTAAATGTGCCCAAATTAATTTACATGCACCATGAAGTAGGTGAACTCTGTCGCACCGGAGTTTGGAAGCGACACATGCAGGATATCGGGCTCATGATCTTAGTGAATCGCGCCAGAGTGCATGATCATCGGACAATGCACTTTTGGTGAACTAAGTCGCACAGGTAAGTTAATGTGCCCCTCTGTATGCTCCCTGATTGTAAGAGGATTCGAGCATGGATACTAATCTGAATGGAAATGTCAGTCTTGGGAATTGTTGCAGGTATTTGTTAGATCTTATGACAAAGATTACCTGATTGCATAGCCTTCCATCTCTTACAGCAGTGATGGCAAAACTATGGCACAGGTGCCAGCGGCGGCACTTGGAGCCCTCACTGTGGGCACTTAGGCCTTTAACCAGCACAGTGACCAGAAAGGACTCATAGTATACTCCTGCAGTCCCAGCCGCAAAACATTCTTGGTTGCCTCAGACTGCAGGATGAGAGAGGAGGTGTGGACAGATCTGATCATCATTTGAGCACAACTGCGAACCCCTCAATTCTTCCGGTCATCCTGGATGTATGCTACAATGATAATCCAAATATCACCTCCTTTCAATGTATTGGTGTCCTCAGTCCGCTTAAAAATAAGCTATTCCTTTAATTGCCATGTTGGCACTTTCCAATGAATAAGTGGGTTTATATTGTAGTTCGGGCACTCAGTTTGTAAAGGGTTTGCCATCACTGCCTCGTAGGTTTTTGGCCTATCCTGATACATGCTTTGATTTTTCATTTGAATCAATGAAGTGAAATATGTAAAGCTCACCAGATACTTTAGATTAATGTTCTTTGAACCCAACAGGTTTGTTTTCACAGCAGTGAACACCCACTAATGTGCATAGGGGTATTTTTGCTGTTGGATTTCCACACCCCTCATATCTTTATTCTGACTGGAGATTAGTTGCAACCAGATGCGTCTGGTCCCTTTCATAGTGTAGGTAAGCCTGCACAGATGGTGTACATGTGAGGGTCAGGCGGAAGTGCTGTCTTCTGATCGACTACAGTATCTAAGTGTATGGCCTGTAAAAGAAGTTAACATTAATCCAACGAGAAACAACAGGGTCAGAACCCCTTGAGCTCTTCACTTGTTTATACCTTTAAATGTTAGTTATTTGTATATTGTGTGTTAATATTTAGCCAGTCAAATGTGACTATTTGCAGTGACCTTAATTAAAATAAATAGAAATAGCTGAAAAAAAACTATAGATACAAAATGTGTTTGAGTTGTACATAAAGAATATATGGTTTGTCTATGTCAGTGTTGGTCTCATGTCACGTTCTACCTCATTACAGATGCCATCTTATTAACAAAACTTCCACCACCTAGCCTATGCTTATTCTTTATCGTTGCCCATTCACCTAGACACCTAGTCAAACTTGTAGTGTCCCATCTGTCCCTTAGCATCCCATATTTCCATATAGGCAGCTCTACAATGTGTAGTACTAGTAGCGCCAGCTCTTGTGGCAGTCAGTTTAAACACTTAGTAAAGAGTGCTATTTTTGAGCCACTTAACTATAATATGATAAAAAGTAATGTTTTGAGGTTTTGTTCTCCCAGTGTTGAGAAAGAAACCAGACATCTTGGATTCCCTTGGGAACACATGAAGGGATTATGTAGTGAAGATCTATAGTGCTTATGGCTAGCTAGTTTGGGAGCCTGTCATCTAAAGAGTGTACTGACAGCTACACAAGAAGATAACACTGCTGTAGTGTATGTGTGATACTAAATAAACACTGCCGGCATGGAAGCTTCTGTTGTCACTGTCAATTGTGTTTTTATTCTAAAACCTATTTTACACTAATTATTGTATACCATTTGTTTCTTAGTGAATGTTTCAAAATTCAATATGCATTTCAAAAATTTGACTTTAATTCACAGTTTAGTAAAAGAAAGCACCACACTTTCTGAAAACAAGTTAAAAATCAAGAAGGTAAAAAAATCTTATTGTCACAGTACGGTCCAGTCACCGATATGTATTTGGAAGATGATGACCATTTTAAACCTGAAAGTGACCAGCGGATAGTAAAAGCAAATAAAAAAAAATGTAAATATATACAGGCCACTCATAATGGTTTTGCAATAGAATGATTTATGAAATGTCTGTAATGTAGAGGCGCCAGGAACTCTGAAACTCGCATTGCTTAATATCACACGTACTGTAAGCGCAATGGTATAGTGTTGGCTGCCTAATAAAAAAAAATAAAAAACAAATCAACCTAAGGGCTCCCTAGTCTGCAAGTGAATGTAGTTTTTTTTTATGTGTGTTTATGGAAGGGCTTGCTGCTCTGCCCTGTGTTATATAGATTTTTATCATAACTTGGCCTGTAGCGGATATCAGGCCTTAAAATGTCTCCTTCATAATGAATTGTTCATCGTTGAACCTAATCTCATATTATCTGTATACTTTTATTCAAACAGTTTGCCTTTCCAAGAACATAAAACAGGCTATAATCACACATGACAGGCGCTTCAGCCTTGAACAAAGCCAGCATTTTCCACATACCAGCATGCTTTACTTCCACTGTTGCCTGCAGTGAAAAAAAAGATGATTACTTAAAGCTTGATAAGGATGTTTACGAAGATAGATATACAGTTCTGTTCTGCTTAGCCAGCCATCACCTTGCACGTTCTTGTCGGAACACATTCTCTAGTCTATATATTTATGTTGGTAGCTTAAACTTCAACAACCTATGGTTTTTTGAGGTGGGGGGGGTTGCTGCATTTACACTGTAAACACACTTATGCTAGATCATTTATAAAAAGTGTCACCCCAACTTTAAAGGGGCTGTCCAAAGTTTGTAAATCCCAATCCTGTGTTCTTATTCCCCCTGCATGATGAAGTGTGTCCTGATGCAATACAATGTCTATGGTAGTACCAGAAATAGCTGAACATCTCCATCTCTCATAGGGGCACATTTCTTCTTTATGTTTTGTGACTTTTTTTGCACCTATCCAGATTTTAAAGTTGTAAAATGATGCTAAAAAGTTTCAAATCCATACATGCTCTTGTCAGGCGTAGGGAAGCCGTTTGTGACTTTTGGGGACTTTTGTTTACAATGTCACAAGATCACTAAAACCTTAACTCGGATGTACTAAAAAGGCAAAACTCCTAAGACCCATCTGACCATCAGAAAAAGGGGGAGTAAGCCAAAACAAAGCTACATGTGCCCCTTAGAGTAGTAATGAGTGTGCCTGATATAAGTGAATGCTATGCTCATGTATTTCCAGCCTTCCCCTTGACATTGAATAGAGCATACCCATTCTCTAGATAAGTCAGGGTCCCAGCATATGGACTCCCACTAATTGAATTTATATAACCTTCCTTGGCCCATAGAAATAGAAAGAGGTGTAGAATGAACCTGTTCTACATGAATTGGGCACCTGTTCTTTCCAGTGAGGCATTCATCATCCATGTATCATCATCATGGTACATTATTACTATTGTGTTGCCTCCCTCTGCCTTTCATAATCCTCTGCTATGTCTTAAAATCCATGCATGCTCTGATCTGAACAGTCATGTAAGCAATGTCTCACTTTGTGTATGGGGGGGGGAGGGGGAGTTGCGGACATTTTTCTAATACACTTTATTAAGAAATTCTGCTTAGTTTGTCAAACATCAGGCTCATAGTAGTGTAGATTTGTACCGTGTTAGCCATGGAGAGCAGAAGAAGAGTGAAGAAATCAGGCGATACCTTTTTGAGGCTAGCCGAGTACAGTTGATGGTGAGCTTTCGATAATACTAGTTCTCTTCATCAGACATGATGTTATGCATGAAACAGAAAATTCATATATTCATGTATACTGTATATATTTAATTTGCCTACTTGAACTCCTCACATCTTCTTTGTTGGCCTCTGCCAAAATCTGAAGTTACAGGTAATCATTACTGTTAATTGTTTCAATTACCATACTTTTTAACTATAAGAGAACCTCCAGATATAGTCATAAAAAAAAACTACTAATATATTTTAAAAATGTCTTGATGGCCACACACAAACAGAGCTCTGCAACATGGAATACATGCCATCTTTGCAAATGTAAAAAATGTAGCCATGTGGCCAGCCATGGTAATCATAACATAAGCATATTTTTCTTAAGTGTCATTGTGGTGATTTTGGTTGGCGCTACATTAGTTTTCTGTATTGGGAATTGGCAGAAAATGTTTTTCACATATGGGAAGTTTAATAACAGCACAGAAATACCTAATTGGTGGTCCATAATTATGGACATAATCTGCTGCCCTAGGGAAGGAAGGTTCATATGCTGAAAGTGTTTGAACCTCAACTAGCCACATATATGTAGGCCAGCAAAAGAAACAAGAGGATACAGCTGAGAAACAAGCAAAGAGAAAACTGAAAAAATATGTTGACTTCTATTGTTAGCTTATTTAATTTTTCCCAAAAGTAAACTCCACCCAATAGCAAATTAGAGTATTAGGAAGTAATCTTCTGAATATAATTGCACGAGCTTCCTATTTAATGTTGTTTCTTTCCAATGTCCACTAGCCAGGGGTTGGTCTCTCTATCCATGTGTCTCTCTATCCAAAGTATAGTTTATACTTGCCACGTGCAGAGGTATAGTAGCCATTAACATAGTCTCCCCCAAACACTCACAACCTAATGTGCTGTACATAAGTAGACTGCATTACAGTAATACTTTTTATATGACCCCTTTCTAAACCTTAAATAAAATGCAGACTGAGCGCAACCCATATCAGATCCCAAAATTCTTATAAACCTCACACTTGAAAAATATAAGCCACTGACCAAGTAGGTTTGTCCGACCAAACTACAGTCTTGCCAAACAGAGTAAGGACCGATCTAGGCTCTCTAACAGCTGACTCTAGAGAAGCTGGATCTGTAAATCCCGGGTTCAAAAGCTCCACAACTACGCCACATGCGCAGTGAAGCCAGGGTGTAGTACACTGACTTAACTACGCGCCTGCGTGAGGGAACAGAAATAAACATAAACATTTTTTTTCTAATAGAGACTTGCTAAAGGGAGATTTAGGGCACGAAACCACCGGTCCATAGGTGGTTTAGTGTCCCAAATCACTCTGACAGGTCCTCTATATTGCTAGCTTTGAAATGATTTATAGTTTTCTGATTTCAGTTTCAATTTGTGTAAATTGTATGCAAAAAGCAGAGAACCATTTAACCCATTACTGAAGCACGCTGTAATACTATATCGCACAGTGGGAGGACAGAGAGGGCTCATGGGCTAAGCCCTCTCCGTACAAGGTAGGTGTTTGCTGCATATTGCAGCAATCGTACTCACCAGTAACACCCTCGGTTGGAGCTGGCTCCAACTGTGAGTGTTAACCATCTATCAGATTCGATTGCACCCCCTGTGATGTCATTGGGGGGATTTAATCAGTTACTATGACAGTCTATTTTTTTAGTTTTTTAACAATAGATCTTTATTAACAGCAATATTGCAAAGATACAAAATACGAACATCTCAATTATTCAATTATTTATATAAAAGAATTACATAGATGTTATTACGTCTTAAGTCATTACTAGAGATGAGCGAACATACTCGTCCGAGCTTTAAGCTCGTTCGAGCATTAGCGTACTCGAAACTGCTCGTTGCTCGGACGAATACTTCGCCCGCTCGAGAAAATGGCATCTCCCGCCGTTTTGCTTTTTGGCGGCCAGAAACAGAGCCAATCACAAGCCAGGAGACTCTGCACTCCACCCAGCATGACGTGGTACCATTACACGTCGATAGCAGTGGTTTGCTGGCCAGATCAGGTGACCCTGGAATAGACTAGCCGCTGCCCGCGCTGCTCGGATCATTCTGTGTCTGGATGCCGCTAGAGAGAGAGCTGCTGCTGGTCAGGGAAAGCGTTGGGGTGTTCTATTAGAATAGTGTTAGGCAGGAGTGATTCTACAAGAACCCAACAGTCCTTCTTAGGGCTACAATAACGTTTTATTTTCCTTTTTTTTGGTTTGCTTGTGGCTGGGCTTGCTGGCACTAGTAGTGCAGCTAGTACCATATTGTGAGGAATTTGCAGGGAGACTTGTGTTTAGCTCTTAGTGACACACATATCCACCTCAATACAATAGCGTTATATTTTCCTTTTTTTTTTTGGTTTGCTTGTGGCTGGGCTTGCTGGCATTAGTAGTGCAGCTAGTACCATATTGTGAGGAATTTGCAGGGGGACTTGCGACCATTGTGTTTAGCTCTTAGTGACACACATATCCACCTCAAACACCGAAGTGGGACAATTTATTAGGGGTTTGATTTGAATTACGCCGAGTCTGCTGATTTATTTTTTTTTACGTTTATTTCTTTTTAGAACTCACATTAATCTGCAAAAGCAGTGTGCTTTGAGTGTGGGCTAGAAAATAGCCATAGGAGAACCCTAACGGCTTATTTAGGCCTACAATAGCGTTATATTTTCCTTTTTTTTTAGTTTGCTTGTGGCTGGGCTTGCTGGCATTAGTAGTGCAGCTAGTACCATATTGTGAGGAATTTGCAGGGAGACTTGCGACCGTTGTGTTTAGCTCTTAGTGACACACATATCCACCTCAAACACTGAAGTGGGACAATTTATTAGGGGTTTGATTTGAATTACGCCGAGTCTGCTGATTTATTTTTTTTTTACGTTTATTTCTCTTATAACTCAAAGTCATCTGGCACAGCACAAAATCCAGTTGTGTGCTGTCAGTGTAGGTTAGAAACTAGCCATAGCAATAGGATAGCATCGTTTTGTTTAAAAAAAAAAAAACACAAAAAAAAAAAATTTGAAGTTTACACTTTAATTTTGAAAATGTTTAACCCGAGGGCTAGGGGTAGAGGACGAAAGCGTGGACATGGGCGTCCAACTACTGCAGGGGTCAGAGGCCGTGGTCCTGGGCGGGGTGAGACACCACCTGCTGATGAGGGAGCAGGGGTACGCCGCAGAGCTACACTCCCTAGGTTCATCATGTCTCAAGTTACTGGGACTCGTGGTAGAGCACTGTTGAGGCCAGAACAGTGCGAAGAGGTGATGTCGTGGATTGCGGACAATGCTTCTAGCCATTTGTCCACCAGTCAGTCTTCCACGCAGTCCACCCATGTCACCGAAATCAGCACTCCTCCAGCTCCTCCACCTCAGCCTCCTTCGCCCCAGTCTGCCCCCTCCCAGCAAAATTTGGCATTTGAACCGGCATACACTGAGGAACTGTTTTCTGGACCCTTCCCACAGTCACAAACCACTTGTCCGGTTGCTGCTGAGCAATTTTCCGATGCCCAGGTTTTCCACCAGTCGCAGTCTGTGGGTGATGATGACATTATTGACGTAGTGGAAGAAGTGTGTAAAGAGGTGTCGGACGATGAGGAGACACGGTTGTCAGACAGTGGTGAAGTTGTTGTTAGGGCAGGAAGTCCGAGGGGGGAGCAGACTGAAGGATCGGAGGATGATGAGGTGACAGACCCAAGCTGGGTTGATAGGCCGGGTGAACACAGTGCTTCTGAGACGGAGGCGAGTCCTATAGCAGAACAGGTTGGAAGAGGCAGTGGTGGGGCCAGACGGAGAGGCAGGGCCAGAGCTGGTGCATCAGCGCCAAATGTTGCCCGTAGTCAAGCTCCCGTGGCGAGTGCTAGATTTTCAGAAGTCTGGAGGTTCTTTAAAGAAACACCGGATGACCGACGGACTGTGGTGTGCAACCTTTGCCAAACCAGGATCAGCAGGGGTTCCACCACTACTAGCTTAACTACCACCAGTATGCGCAGGCATATGAATGCTAAACACCCCACTCAATGGCACCAAGCCCGTTCACCTCCGGCCGGGCACACCACTGCTCCTTCCCCTGTGTCATCTGCTAGTCAGCCCCCTGCCCAGGACCACGGCCCAAACACCTCCCGTGCGAAAACCCCATCTTCGCCTCCACGATCCTCCACAGCATCCACCAGCGTTCAGCTCTCCATACCCCAGACGCTGGAGCGCAAAAGGAAGTATAGCGCAACCCACCCACACGCCCAAGCCCTCAACGTCCACATCTCCAAGTTGCTTAGCCTGGAGATGCTGCCCTATAGACTGGTAGAGACCGAGGCATTTTGAAACCTCATGGCGGCGGCCGCCCCTCGGTATTCGGTCCCCAGCCGCCACTACTTTTCCCGATGTGCCATCCCAGCCCTGCACAAGCACGTGTCAGAGAACATCATCCGTGCCCTGACCAACACCGTTTCTGACAAGGTCCACCTGACCACGGACACGTGGACGAGTGCTGCCGGGCAGGGCCACTATATATCGCTGACGGCACATTGGGTTAACTTGGTGGAGGCTGGGACCGAGTCTGACCCTGGGGCTGCTCATATACTGCCGACGCCGAGGATTGCGGGGCCTACCTCGGTCCAGGTCTCAAAGGCCTACTATACCTCCTCCTCCTACCACCCCTCCTCCACCTCCTCCTCCTCCGAATTACCATCCGTGGGCATGGCGCCATCAGTCGGTAGCTCTAGGCACAGCAGCAGTGCCATCGCTAAGCGACAGCAGGCGGTGCTCAAACTGCTGAGCCTAGGCGATAAAAGGCACACCGCCCAAGAGCTATTACAGGGCATCACGGCGCAGACTGATCTATGGCTGGCACCGATGAACCTGAGGCCAGGCATGGTTGTGTGTGACAACGGCCGTAACCTGGTGGCGGCTCTGCAACTCGGCAGACTGACACATGTGCCATGCCTGGCCCATGTGTTAAATCTGATAGTTCAGCGTTTCCTCAAGACATACCCCAATCTGTCTGATTTGCTCACGAAGATGCGCCGCATCTGTGCGCATTTCAGGAAGTCCAGCACAGATGCTGCCACTCTCAGGGCAGCACAGCGCCGCCTCCAACTGCCCGCTCACCGACTGTTGTGCGACGTGCCCACGAGGTGGAATTCAACATTAACCATGTTATCCAAAGTTTACCAGCAGCGCAGAGCGATTGTAGACTGCCAGATGTCAACTTCCACCAGAACTGGTAGTCAGGTCAGTCAGCTTCCTCAAGTCTACAATGAGGAGTGGACGTGGATGTCTGATATCTGTCAGGTGCTGAGTAACTTTCAGGAGTCAACACAGATGGTCAGTGGCGATGCCGCCATCATCAGCCTCACCATCCCGCTGCTTGGCCTGTTGAAAAACTCTCTGGTCAGCATGAAGTCGGAAGCTTTGCGCTTGTCACAAGAGACGGGGGAAGAAGATTCCCTTGTTGATAGCCAAAGCACCCTTAGGTCTGTTTCTCAGCGCATATCGGAGGAGGATGAGGAGGAAGAGGAGGAGAATGTTGGCGAGACAGAAGAGGGGACCATTGTTCAGTCCTTCACTGTTCAGCGTGTATGGGCAGAAGAAGAGGAGTTGGAGGAGGAGGAAAAGGGCAGTCAGGCCAGTGAGGGGAGTGAATTCTTGCGCGTTGGGACTCATATGGCAGATTTCATGCTAGGCTGCCTATCCCGTGACCCTCGCGTTTAAATAATTTATTCCAGCACCGATTACTGGGTATTCACTCTCCTGGACCCACGGTACAAGCAAAATCTTTCCACTCTCATCCCTGGAGAGGAAAGGAGTGTGAGAATGCATGAATATCAGCAGGCCCTGGTGCACAAGCTGAAACAGTATTTCCCTTCTGACAACGCTAGCGGCAGAGGGCGTACTTCTGCGGGACAAGTAGCAAGGGAGAGTAGGCGAGCAGGCAGCTTTTCCAGCACTGGCAGGGGTACGCTTCACAAGGCCTTTGCCAGTTTTATGTCACCCCAGCAAGACACTGTGACCTGTCCCCAGTCTCGGCAGAGTAGGGCTGATCTTTACAGAAAGATGGTGAGGGAGTACGTAGCTGACCATACCATCGTCCTAAATGATCACACAGCTCCCTACAACTACTGGGTTTCAAAGCTGGACATGTGGCACGAACTGGCGCTGTACGCCTTGGAGGTTCTTGCCTGCCCTGCCGCTAGCGTGTTGTCCGAGCGGGTTTTCAGTGCAGCTGGTGGCATCATCACCGATAAGCGTACACGCCTGTCGACTGACAGGCTGACGCTTATCAAGATGAATAAAGCCTGGATTTCTCCGGATTTTCATTCTCCACCAGGTGAAAGAAGCTCAACCTGAATAATGTATGCACTCCTCCTCCTTATTGTCCTCCTCCTCTTTGTACACTAAAGCATAGGAAATTGGCTATTTTTTGCCAGGGCCAACTGGCTCTAGCTATAGTACTCTATGTATTTAATTTTTCTGGAGGGCCACCTACCTGGTCCTCTGTTTTAAGCAATTTTTGGGAGTGCCACATACAGGCACTCAATCTATTTAATTTTTCTGGAGGACCACCTACCTGCTCCTCTGGTTTGAAAACTTTTTTTGGACTGCCACATACAGGCACTATCCAAATTAAATTGTCTCCATAGCAGCCTCCACATGTCGTCTTTTTAGCTGGCTCCACACGTTGTCTCCATTGCTACCTCCACACGTCATCGTCATAGCTGCCTCCAAAAGTCGTCCATATAGCTGCCTCCATACATGGTCTCCTTATCAAACGAACTGTGTCAGGCAGAATTTTGGGTTGTTTTCACGGCTTCCACATCAAACTTGTTAACTTTGTCGCCACCCTGCTGTGTAATCCACAAAATATACTGGCAAACTTTTATCATTTACCGATATTATTTCAGCGCTTCTTGCGCATCTGTTTACATTCCCCTCACCCGCCATATCCCAAACTTATAAGAACGCTACTACACTTGATCTTATACAAAAGGTTCTTAGAAGTGGTGTTTGGGGAGTAGCCGAGAGACAGGGGCTTGGATTGGCGAAAGCTCGCCTGGCAGCAGAGCGCCAGCTCCATCTCAAGATCCAACTAACATAGTTTTAAATGCAGCACCTTTAATCTACTACTAGTTCACTGCCTCCATACATCGTCCCCTTATCAAACGAGCTGTGTCGGGCAGAATTTTGGGTTGTTTTCATGGCTTCCATGTTAACTTTGTCGCCACCCTGCTGTGTAATCCACAAAATATACTGGCAAACTTTTATCATTTACCGATATTATTTCAGCGCTTCTTGCGCATCTGTTTACATTCCCCTCACCCGCCATATCCTAAACTTATAAGAACGCTACTACACTTGATCTTATACAAAAGGTTCTTGGCAGCGGAGCGCCAGCTCCATCCCAAGATCCAACTAACATAGTTTTAACTGCAGCACCTTTAATCTACTACTAGTTCACTGCCTCCATACATCGTCCCCTTATCAAACGAGCTGTGTCAGGCAGAATTTTCAGGTGTTTCACCAGATACATAGTGGAACTCGGCCCATCTGTCGCCGCCATGCTGGAGACCTGATGTTGCAATCATAGCAGCGCAATATGGATGCCCCATACTGTCGCTCTTAATCATGGAACCATTTCCGTAAAAACAATTAAAAATAGAACCACTATGCTATTCCATTATTCCTAGGTGAAATATTCAAACGACCCGGCCTGCTTTGAAAATTATAATTTTTTTAAAGTAAACGCTTCTGGCCCCCAGGCCCATTTTGGGTGGGGAGTAGCCGAGAGACAGGGGCTTGGACAGGCGAAAGCTCCCCTGGCAGTGGACCGCCAGCTCCATCCCAAGATTAGGCAGCCTCAGAGGCATCCATGCATGCTGCCCCTGCTGTTTCCTGTCCATTTTGCCTCCACGATCCTCCACAGCGTCCACCAATGTCTCATTTCAACTCTCTATACCCCAGACGCTGGAGCACGAGAGGATATGCAGCACATCATCCCCTTATCAAACGAGCTGTGTCAGGCAGAATTTTCAGGTGTTTCACCAGATACATAGTGGAACTAGGCCCATCTGTCGCCGCCATGCTGGAGACCTGAAGTTGCAATCATAGCAGCGCAATATGAATGCCCCATACTGTCGCTCTTAATCATGGAAGTCGTCTCCATGGCTGCCTCCACATGTCGTCCCCTTATCAAAAGAGCTGTGTCAGGCTCATTTTTCGGGTGTTTCACCAGATACGTTATGGAACTTGGTCACTATGTCGCCACCATGCTGTGTTATCGACTAAATATACCGTCAACCTTTTGTTCACATAGGAAATCATTTCACCTCCTTTGGTGAAACCTGAGTCCATTTAGGGTATGTCGCCATGAGACTCTCTAGCCTGCCACTGCTGCCGCTGCCTCTGCATGCCGTCCCCTATAGTGTCAGGGTCAATTATTGGATGTTTTAGATGCTATCTAGCCTCATTCGGTCACTCTGTCATGGCCATGCTGTTGCCCATAATTTTGGCATAATGGTGCGATTAAGCAGCCTCAGAGGCATCCATGCATGCTGCCCCTGCTGTTTCCTGTCCATTTCCGTGGTGTTTCCATCCTTTTCTGAGGTTCCCAGGTGTTTGGCCAAGCTTCCCTGTGCAGAGCCTTGGTCCCCTTGAAAAATGCTCGAGTCTCCCATTGACTTCAATGGGGCTCGTTATTCGAGACGAGCACTCGAGCATCGGGAAAAGTTTGTCTCGAATAACGAGTACCCGAGCATTTTAGTGCTCGCTCATCTCTAGTCATTACCTAACAACATTGCTTCAATATCCATACTATGACAGTCTATAATGGACTCCCAGACCTATCATTCAGCCTGATCTCTAATTGTCTGTAGGAGGCAAATGCTTAGAGATCAATAGCAAATCTGACATGTACTGCAATACTGCAGTATATGGTAGAAGTGATCAGTCACCCAAGGGTTAAAATACCCTTGGAGGTATAAAAAATAGTAAGAAAATAAATTTTAAAAAGGGAAAAAAAAGATTGGCATCATTTTAATAGCCTTTTCTTGTAAAAACCAGGGCATAAGAAGCTAAAAGAAGAGCAGATCCTACCTGAGGGGGCACACACCAGTATGTAATTATGCTTGGATTATAACCCTTGATCCTGGTGGTAAATGCCCTTGAAGTGTTGGATGGTAATGTGCATCAGTCTCCCTTCATGACAATATGTTGGTCATGGCTGCTATTGACAAGTATTTATTTCCATACCCTAGGACAGGAAGTGAAGCAAAGTTGGAGCTAGCTCTCAGAAGAAGGAAACATCTGACAAACAGTTTTGTTTATAACATTTTTATGTATTCTGTTATAATACATACTGTACACAGATTATTAACTCTGTGCAGTCTAAACCTGTGGACTGTCCCTTAAAGCCTATATATTTATGATTTGTAAATTGCTACGGAATATGATGGGGCTATATAAATAAAGATTATTATTATATATCTACTCTATTCAGGACATCAGGAAATTACATTGCAATGATGAGCTCAGTATCAAGGGCTCAGATTCCAAAATAAATATAGCTTTCTGAAAAAATCTGCACCACAAAGTGGTGACTAGTATTGTAGCTCAGCGTGAATGTTAAGCTGCGATACCACATATAAACAGCAACCACCTGTGGTACTGTTCTTGTTCTCTAAACACTTTTAGCCATTCCAGATCTGTTTCATGTATTGTATCTTATTGCGAAGAACACAATTTCATCTTTCCTCAAACTGATTTTTTCTTGTCAGCTGGACATATTGGGGCAGATTTATAAAAGGGTCTGGTGTTGAATGATAAATCTGGCGCAGTTTAAGGCTGTCTAGTCATACAAAGCAAGGTAAACTTATTTGGTTCAGAAGGTGTCAAGCTTGTGGGGCATCAACCAGGTAAGAACTATAAAGACAAGTGAGTCTTGACTATAGTCAAGCATGGTAGTAGGAGTTTCATGGTATGGTTTGCAAACGAGTTCATTGAGGGAGCCACGAATGCAAAAATGTGCAGCAGCTGAAGTAGCACATGAGCTCCACCTTTTGAAAACTGGGTTGCACCACCAAAATGACCCCTGCCTTGCTAAGAGGAGTGCAAGGTCCCTAAACTCTACAAGCTCTGTGATGGCATCGTGGAGTGGTGGAAGAGAATTTCACTGGCGACCTGTAAATCTCTAGTGAACTCCATGCTTAAGATTTGATGCAGTGCTGGATAAAAATGGTGGGCACACAAAATATTGACACACTGGGCACAATTTGGTCATTTTTACTTGTGTGATTACTTTTGTTGCTAGCGGTTTAAACATTAATGGTTGTGTGTTTAAGTTATTTTGAGCAATTCCCAAATTTACACTTTTATACAAGCTGCACACTGAATAATTTACATTGCATAAAAGTGTCATATTTTTAATGTTGTCCCATGAAAATACATAACAAAATATTTCCAAAATGCAAGTGGTGTACTCACTTTGAGACATTGTATTTTATTTTTAACTTACAAAAAATAGAGGACATTTGCAACAGCTCATAATTTGTGGAATGAATGAACCACATTCACATCCCCAGCAATTCAAAGCGCCTAATAGCAACCTTGTATCGTTATCTCTATCCCACCTGGGACTACACTACTACTACAAGATGGCCGCTAGATGGACAATAAGTGGACCTTCTGGTGGACATCCCTGACTTGTATGCCTGCTCCCCAATATCCTTGAATAAGCAAATAAATTCCTCCCGACGTCAAGATTCAAACCAGACATCTTACCCAGTTGGGATCAAATAATGGGTATATTTCTCACTGACATTTTGAATGTGGGGGATCGGCAGGTGCTTTCATGCACTTCCCTTTGCTAAAACATACCTAATGCACTACGTTCCCTTTGATGTTTGCTATAGAGCAGTGATGGCGAACCTTTTAGAGCCTGAGTGCCCAAACTTCACTTGTACCTTCCCTCCCCACTTTGCACTAGAACATTCTGCAACATGAAACTCATATGTCAATATTACTGAATCCTGATGTTCTGGTCCAAATAAGAGTCCTAATATAATGTTTTCAGGAAATAAGCTTTTGCTATAAATTTCTCTCTTACCTTGTGGACTGAACAGTATTGTTAAAGTAGGGTCCTATAGAACATAAATCCACTCATCATGCCCGACAGAAATTATCGACCACCCCAAATAATAACTGTTGCTCCTCATGTTTTGAAAAAAAAGAAATGCTAAAGTATGTTGTTTGAAAACATGATTAAAAGAGATACCGTATTTAAAAAATAATGGCTTCTAGGGACGCAAGGCTAAAATGCAGCTTTTAGTTCATGATCTGTTAGATCCAATGACAAGTAACCCTCATATAACAAAATTCTTCTATAGAGAACCTGCTTAATATATATGTTAAATATAAATTTTAGCTCTAACCCCTTTTTATTAGAAATAATTTAAATTAATCTGTCCTTCTTGGAAGCCGCATGAGACCTTAAACGTATCATTAAAATTGCCTGGATGTCCTACGGGATCTTATCTGTCACTAATATAATTGACTTACTATATTGCTTGAATGTGGTTTTCTCTAATTTATCCAATGATAGGTGCCAATAAATCACTCTTGACATGCACACCCTCAGCGGGTCCGAAAATATTTGTATAGTGGAGCAACGTTTTACTCAAATATGAGAATACACTAGAGATGTAAAGTAAAACGCCATCTTTTTATGTGCTTTACAGATTGTAGTGGCCTTTTAATTCTTGTGCTGTGGAGTTTGTATCCTTGATATAGAAATGAATGGGAAGATTGTATACAAAAACAGTAATCTATTACTTACACATTTGGAGATATTATGTTCTTACTATATAAAATCAGAGATTCTTTTATTCATATACAAATCGCTGAGAACAGATATAGAATTATGAATTATTCTAGTTTTACACGGAATTGCATTTCCACATAAATTATTTCCTCTTAATGAGCCTAAAATAATTAGTACATATCTTTATAAACAGCTTTAAACTCTTCTGAACCCTGGCTTGAAAATAATCTTTTTTTTTTGCTGTGGAAAGACACATTACACAGGATTGGTTGACTTTGGTGGGATGCATTTATCTGTGGAGGTTTCAAGCAGACATTTGAAAATATATTGATATACTGCTAGAGAAAAGCGTTCTTTACAGCATTTTCCATCTTGGGCCAGTTCACACTTCAGTTGTTTCATCAATTTTTTTTCTGTAACACAGAAGGAAAATAAACAGGGTTGTGACCCAGTTGATAGTAGAAGTATTTAAAAAAATATATCAGCAGAATAAACATAAAGAATCCATGCATACATAATCTATTATGAAGAAGTGCTCCACAGTATGTAATGACTGGAATGAATTGAAAGGGGCCATCCTTATAACATATATGCATACTACTGAAGACCAGAATGAAATATGGGTTTAGTGGGAAGAAAACAAAGTAGGAAAAAGGGATGGAGATGGGAGTGGGAAGGACCCATGTGTTCAGAGGTCCCCCTTAGAGGGTTCAATCATATATCACTCACTGCGTCCCAGTGAGACCAATTCTCCAGGAACTGGAGGCCAACATATATATCATACTCCTCATGTTGTGAGCCGAAGGAAGAGCTCCTTGTCGCCAGAAAGTAAGATTTCTTAGACTTTTTCTACATTAAATCTTTGCAGCTTACTGTACGTCCATCCATTCCTCTTTCATCCAGTTGCATCAGTTATTGTGAGCCCAAGCCAGGTGTGGAGACTACACAGAAAAAATATATAATGCAGAGAACTGCACCTGTTCTGTATGTTCAACCACACGTGGTGAACAGTCCATGAAAAACAGAGCACATGCTGTCCAGATTTCACAGGCCGAGCACAGTGCCAGGGGTGGGACTTGCTGCATCATAGTGAAATATGATGGAAAGAGCCCCGCTGGCCAGTCCCTGAATACAGGGAAGCAGGGACACCTTGCATCATATTTCACTATGAGACAAGGAGTCCCTCCCCCAGCACTGTGGTTGGTCCTAGATATTCCGCCAGCATGACGGCGGCGGCCTTGATCTTTCGAAAATTGACACAGCTGCAATTTTAAGTTAGTTGGGTTAGTTTATTTTGGACCAGTGTTTTGTACTGTTTGTTACTGCATCTACAGCACCAGTTACAATTACAGGTCAAAGGACAAGCTGATTTTGGGTGGTGGCCTCTGTTATTGACTGTGTAATCTCAGTGTAAACAGTCTTTGTCAAATAGTGCCAAGTGTTTCCTTGTAAGAAATTGTGCATGGCTTATATAATTATTTCCCCTTAATGGGCCTAAAATAATTAGTACATATCTCTATAAACTGCTTTAAACTCTTCTGAACCCGGCATGAAAATAAGCATTTTTAATGGAACACACTACATAAACATACTATATTTTGTAGATCTATTTTTTTTTATTGTGTGATATGGGTTTCATCTTAACTGAGGGTTGTTTGGGTTAAGTGAGTTCACAAACCTTTATATATGATCCCATTTCTAGGTCTTTCCATAATGAGGAAACCATTTCATTTCATTGCACTCCATGTGAAAATGACTTAAGCAAACATCCCTGTACCCAAACAACTGTAATACAATAAATATATTTTGGACATGACCATGCATATTTTTGATCCACGAAATTAGAAGGACTTGATGATAAACTACACGATAATGTTCATGTGCTAGTGGTTAGCCGTCATAGTCTATTTCAATCATACTCTGTTGCCAATAAAAACGTTTGTTCCCTGTCTGAAAGAAAAGCTAAATCTATAAATGTTCATGTATGAAGAGTTGGGTATAAAGACGGTTTTTCTGTGTTGCTGCGTTGGATGTACTTTCATTTTTATTAATTTTATTATCAAAACTACATCATGTGAATGTGTTGTCCAGGAATGTCTAAACTGCACTGATCAGCTGTTTCATCTGTGATAAATGTTGGACATGAAACCAGCAGCCCTGTGTCCCTTGTATTAAATTTAATAATAATAATAATAATCTTTTATTATGTATTCCGTATCACTTTACAAATCATATAGGACATATGCAAAAAAAAAACTATATTACAGTACAGTCATATGGAACAATGGGAGTGAGGATCCTCAAGAGGTGTAAGAGCTTGTATAATGGTCTAGCCATGCTTTATAAGGGAACCAAATAAAATAATTTAATAAATAAAAATGCTGCTGCCATCGGCCGCCATCTTATATACAAATTCTAAAGTCAACGGGACTCCAAAGAAGCCGGGAGCTTTGGTATCTATCTGGTGTTTGACAGGTAACAGACAGGAGGAGGATATAAGATGAATTAGTAAAGAGAGAGTTAAACTTTCAGGCAGTTAGCGAGTGTGATAGACTTTCCTAAAGGGAAGTGTTTTTTTTAAGCTGTATTTTTATTGAAGATTTCAAAAGACAATCAGTGTATTAAAAAGGGACTCTTAGTGAGCCAACAACTTTATAACAAACATACATATAGTGATATGGGGGCAAACATAGGATGACACATATGGGGGAGGGGGAAGCGTTATCTTCACCTGCTTGTAGGAGAGTGGGACCGCTATTAAGCCTTCAACTAAGCGCTCCTCTCTTCCCGTCATCCCTTGGAGCCCATGTAAGATTAAATATCTACAGTATTCTGGAGAAGGTCTGTGAGATACTCCATTATATGGACTTCCTGTATCCTAGTACAAAGCTCGACCCCTATGGGGGGCAGGTAGGTTGTTGCCATTTGGCTGAGATCAGGCATTTAGCTGCTTTGAACAAATGTAGAATGAGTCTGGAAGCATGTCTATTCAACTGCTTCACCATTCTCCAGTATGGGCGGATAGCAGAGCAGTGCCAGAATATATGTGGGACAAATGCTCCCCACACTTCCAACAAACATCAGGTGAGTCAGGATATATTGGGTGCAATATGGCAGTTTTATGGTAACAAAACATTAATCATTTATATTGGTTTTCTTTATACTGGACACATTAGGAGGATTTAGCTGCTCTATCCCAAATCATTCTCCAGGTCTCCCAAGAAAGAGGTATGTAAGAGCTAGGTATGATTCCCCCTTCCGCATATAGTTACGTTTCAGAGGATCAAGTGGGTAGGTCAATATTTTATAAATGGCCAAAATGAGGCCTTTGGTGGACACTCCGTTTGGCAAATCCTCTCAATTTCTGTGGGTGTAGAAATCTTAAGCCATAGAAAGAGATCAGGAATTGTTTCATTTGGGGGTAGCTAAAGATGGAAGAGGAGGGAAGTCGAGGCTTAAAATGAGGTTGATTGTGTGTCAGGTATTATCTCCTCCTTGGCTTGAGGGAATGAAACCCACCTAATCCTTATGGATCAATTGGGGATCCACTGAATGAGTCTACTGGCCAAAATCTTTGTCAGAATTTTACAATCAGCATTTAATAAGGCTATAGGCCTGTAGTTAGAACAGTGCAGTGGATCCCGGTTTAGGGATCAGGGAAATGTGGGAGTGGGATATTTCTCGTGGGACTGGTGTACCATTAAGAAAAGCATTAAATAGGGCTATTAGGTGTGCAGCTAATAGCTATAATAATAATAAAGGTACATCAGGGGATTTGCCATTGGGGGGTATTTTAGTACTTCATTCAGTTCCTCCATTTCAATAGGGGCATTCAGAGTTATTAATGCTGTAGAGCGTAAGCGAGGGAGATTAATTCCTATCTTTAATCTTGCAATCTGAGAGTTACAGGCCTCAGTTACGGGCCTTCGAAGATTGTACAGGTTTGCGAAGTAGGCTTGAAAAATATTGGAAACCTCTTGAGGGTCATAGGACACCGCCCCATCAGGGCAGCAAAGGGGTGGGCTGAGAATCTACCAGCGTCCTCTCTCAGCTGGCGGGCTAGCAAAGTGTGGGCCTTATTGCCTCTTTCATAATATTTGTGAGCTATATCTTTGAGCTTAGCTCTGGTTTCTACTACCTTTTTGAGGAGGGATCTAGTAGGTGCACCAGTCAGTATTTGCTCTAGTGCACTAAGTTGGGCCTTCAGTTCTATCTCTTGTTTCTCTCTCACTTTTTTCATGTTTGCAGCCAGAGTGACACACTGACTCTTCACCATCATCTTATGCACTTCCCATAGGCTAAGGAGGGAGACTAACTCTACATTAGAATGAAGAATTACCCAAGAAATGTAGCCATTGCCTCTTTCTGTGCTGTTTTTTTAAGGAGTGTCTCATTAAGCCTCCCCCCATAAGGGTGTCTGAGAGTGTAAGCAAAGGGGGCATGGTCCGACCACGTAAGAGATGGGTTTCAAGAGCATGTTTGTAACTTCTGAGGTTGGGTTTTAATCTGATAGTCCGGGGAAGGGTATTCCAGAAAACTGGTGCAGCTTGGAAGAAAATCTGGAGATGTGAATGAGAGGCTAGATTTAAAGTAGAAATTAATCTAAGGTCACTGGCATACCAAAGAGCACGAGTTGGGCGATTGACTGAGATAAGAGGACGTGTATCATTATGCAGAGCTTTGTGGATGAGGGCGATTATTTGAAACTGTATTCGGAAGGAGACTGGAAACGAGTTCAGTGACTAGCACAAGCTGGAGGCATCCGCGTAGCGTTTGGTCTGAAAAACCAGCCTGCCTGCTGCATTAAGAATAGAGTGAATCAGAGCAACGATTAGCATTTTAGAAATGCGCACATTCTGGAGATGTTTCTCAGTAGCAAGGGGCAAGAACAAGAAATAGATTGAATATGCAGTGCATAGGAGAGGTCCAGCGCAACCCCAAGATAGCAGGCCTTCTACTTAAAGGGGTGAACTGCCCATTAGGTTTTTTCGGCTTTCAGTTTTTGGTGTTTTACAGGTATGGATTTACATTACTTTATCTGGGACTGAAGATCTGATGACCTACTTTGAAACTTTAAAATTTATTGCATTTGCCATGAAATAATTTCTCAATCCACTCACTCCACTAATCCCCTTCCCTCCAGTACCTTACCCTGTTCCCTCTTCTTTCAAGCATGCGGTTGTTAACCCATTACTAAAGAAACCTTTCCTGGACCCATCCAGTGCTACTAACTACAGACCACTTTCTAATCTCCCTTTCATCTCCAAACTCCTGGAACGCTGGTATATTCTCGACTAACCCGCTATCTCACAGCTAACTCCCTCCTTGACTGCCTAAAATGGGGTTTTCATGCTGTGCACTCCTCTGAAACTGCTCTTACTAAAGTCTCCAATGCTAAAAGGTGACTATTCTCTCCTCATTCATCTGGATCTCTCCACCGCAATAACTAGATTATTGCACTTGTCCATAAAAACACAAATAAATAAATGATACATACTGAATTTTTTATGCATGAAATTTTGTATGCATCTGTAAGTGAAGGCAACAGTCCCATTAAGTAGTTGCATCCATTGTCAGGTACATTCCTATGCAGGTTTTATTTTTAATGAAAATTTTGGGCATCTTATATAACATGCTGCAATCAGTTTTGATGTACTAGACCAGTGATGGCGAACCTTTTAAAGGCTGGGTGCCCAAACTAAAACGAAAACCCACTTATTTACCATCAAGTGCCAACTTGACAATTTAAACAGTAACTTATTGCTCTATGTTCTTCCACAACAATCAATCCTATTGGCCCCCTGAGTACATCAAGATAGTTGAAAGCAGGAGGGCAAATTCAGGCATCATTATAGCTTCTCTCCAGGTCTCTCTGTACTGGAAGAATCATGTGGCCTACAAAAGAAAATCTGGCCCTGTTCACACCTTCTCACTCTTTCTGCAGTTCTAATCAGTCAAGGATGTGTCATCTTAAAAGAGCATTGAGAGCAGTAGGAAGATTCCAGTCCTGTCTGCTAAACTCTGTCCTGGGGCAACAACCTGGGTGCCCACAAAAAGGGCTCCGAGTGCCACCTCTGGCACCCGTGCCATAGGTTCGCCATCACTGTACTAGACTATATTTAGACGATGGACTTGAGAAAGGTCTGATGCATTGAAACGCAGATTGGTTTATATAATTTTGTCATTGGTGTATCAATGTACCCACATGTTATATTGGCACTAAGCACTGTACACACTCTATACCTATATATCTTTTAAGTCTCCGGAACATATTGGTTTTATATCCAGCCACTTTGACTTAGCTGCTTATTTAGTGAGCATTGCCTGGTGTGTTCTTGTTTATTTTTCAGGAAGTGGTGAAGGAGAGCAAAAGACTGCATTTGCACAAATGGAAGAAAAGACGCAAACCAGTGGTTTGCTCTTCTTTGTACGCCAAAAAAAGGTCTTTTTAAATGATCCCGTAGACTCTTTGCCCATGCCATATTTGTCAGTAAAACTGTACTTAACTGTACAAATCCGCCTTCTTCCATTGCAACAACAAGCATCTCTCATCCATACCTGACAAATCTGACAAGTCTAATAGCACCAGGATTCATCTTAGGCTGGGTTCACACCTTTTTTTGTGCATATGTTGTAAGGACACATCAGGAGGATTCCGATGTGTCCTCACAATGTATTTCAAAGACATATCCCACTGCATGCCTATACAGTGGGATACATTGCCTGGGGACCATCCCCCTCTCCCCTGACTGCGGGGGAAGAGTGTACATCAGCAGCAGCCAGCAATTGGCTGCTGCCGATAACGGGGTGTTTTCCCAGTGATGTCACTGCCCTAATATGGACAGTGACATACCAGGTCCTCCCTCCTGCCGAGCGATGTATGCTTTCGGCGAGGCTGTGGGTAGAGATGCAATGCCCCACCGTTCCCATAGCTGTCCGTTGCCTCCGCCAAGCGCATTTGTGGTCCAGGCAGAGGCTGCACGATGTAAAGATGTGTTTTGTTACATCTTTCCATCCTGCTTTTTTTGGAGGTGTAGTAGCCAGACGGAGGCAACTATGCCTCCATCTGCCACTATTTGTCAATGTAAACGCTAATGTGGTGTGAACCCAGCCTTACACTCCCTCACAGTCTTCAAATGGTGGTTCCACAGGCCCCATTCTCCAGGCTATAGTCACTATTTTGACCTCTCTGTCATAGCATATTGATGTGCTCCACTGTAGTTATGTCGGCCAAATGAATAGCAACTTGCTCACCAGCACCTACTGGACCAAACCAGGCATGCTGGAATTCTGTGGATACATGACCTAAACAATATATTATAGTATTTAATATCATATGTTAGCAGTTGGCAGGTGTTTCACTTACAGTTCAATTCCTTTACATGAATCAATATTAGATACAAGCTTTGAATAATGTGCTGCTAGGAGATTTTGGGTATGGAAATCAGGGGATGGCAATAAGCAAACATATTAATGAACAGGGCCGTATCCTAAGTGGAAGCTTGTGCGAAAGTATGCCGCAGAATTGTGGCTCTGTGTTTATTGTTTGTTTTTGTCGCTTGTTTCTGCATTTAGACCATTGATAACCATAAAATGAAAATGTAGATTTTCCACTCCAGCAGTCACTTTCCATGGTCCCTACTGTGTGGCTTCCGCATTTGGTGAAAACACTTTAATGGGTTTAATGAGGCATTCTGGGCCAACAGTTTAAGGAGAAAATGAAGGTGTTTTGATCAAAAAAGCTGTCACATCTGATTTGATTCAGGAAGTGTGTGCCAGACCATGTAATTTTCACCTCCTTGCCCCGGACAAGTTGGCACTTCCTGGTAAAAGTGTAACCTCTCAGGATAGAAAGCGGCTGTACTGCTCTATTAGTTCAGGCCAGATTATGCAGTTACTGATTTGGGTCAAACTGTCCTAACTTTCCTCATGTGAATTCTCCACTCCATGCTGCTTGGCCAAGGGTTGCATAAACTAATCCCAAGTATATTTTCTAAGCAAGAAATCCCAGCAGTACATTTTCCTAGATTCTTTCAGCAGCCCTGTACTTCTTATGTACATTAAACAAATTGACTGTGGCAATCCCCTCTTCCCAATGAACTTTTCCCAGACCGATTTCCTTGTCATGACAGCATTCATTCCATAATACTGTAAAATGTTCTTTTCTCTGTGTGTGCTGCTTGTATGTGGATCTCCTGTCATGTATTATTCCTCGCACACAAAGTAATATTAGAACAAGCTGGGAAGATGCACAGTTCAAAGAATCTGTGGATGTGACAATTGGCAGTTATCCATTTAAAGGTTTGAGAATAAACCTAAGTTGTCTGTCTGCTTATGTGAAAGTTGCAGGTCAAGTAGACTGAACATCCAGTTCCTTCAGAGGATAGCTCATATCTGTCCACATTGGGAGCCAGTATTTCTCTCTGAAATATTAAAGTAACATAGATAAATTCTCATCTCACAACACAGAGCTTTAGACTCGTACACAGAATCCCCTTTGGTGCTGTATTTTGGAAATATCTTCCCAAAGATGTATAGAAGCATCATAAAGACATGGGGGGAAATTTATCTTTAGGCAGTGGTTTGCGCAGACGTCTATGTGTTAGACTGGTGGGTATCCGACAGTGTGATTTATAGTCCGGTGTATGTGGAGTGTTAAATTCCTTCTTCCTAGAGTATCAGCTGTGTGTGCTCTATGCGAGTAGACTGCACCAGTCGCACGTATGTTTAACATCTGCGCAATTTCTGCATTGTTGTAGGAAATTTGCTACAAGTAAAAGCAAAAACCTGTAAAAATGCACAAAAAATGTTAAAACTGTGCAAGACTTAGACAATTGCATGTGGAGAAAGGCGTGATAAAGGCGATTGAAAAAAGAAATTTAACCCTCATGTAAAAATCCCACACAGACCAGTCTGCGATTTGTAAACTAGCAACATGCAGGCTGCTGACAGAGTGCTTTGGCAACAATAATACATGAAACTATGCAGGAGAGTCACGGTCCCAAATATTCAGGGCATAGCTTTGAACGCACCAACCCTACCTATCCCACTCCATGCGTGCAACACCTTACAAGCCGCAGTCATGCTGTCTCCAACCCAACACTACAAGCAGCAGCCATATCTCCCGCAACATTCATGGCAATACCAACAACAATTCAGCAACCTCCGGCCATTATTCTGCAGAACCACATTACAATCCTCTGTCTATGGTGGCTGCCTCTGAGCAACAGCCACCGACCACTTTGCAGCCCAATCAATCCAGTGGCGAGTCATTTCCAGACATTAATGTGCCAACACGATGTAAAAAAAATTTCAAGGGCTAATATCAACATACATCAACACCATGTACCAAATGTAATACCGATGGACCCACATACATCACCTCCTTTGTGGTGTAGTTTTGTGATTTAATTTGCGTTCTTTTGAAAATTCTCGATGTATCCTTCATTGCACAGCCTTGTACACCCAAGTAAGTGGTTATTTTGCTGCATTGGCATATGTTTCCAGACATTGGGGGACATGTATCACTCCTATTCCTTTGTTTTTCTTTTTTTTTTTTGTGTGCGACTTTTCGCAGTTTGAGACTATTTAGGTGCAGAATCAAGCAGTGTACCAAAGTTCGCTTCCTCAAGGATTTAATGCAGTGTGCTGCATTTATATTTGTAGACCAGATGTTTGATCAACTTTTGCGACTTTTGGGCTCTGAAATTGTCCCATTCTTGCGCCTAATAAGTCCCAAAACAGAGCATGCTAGACCCAGACATAGGCTGCATTCAAACAGCTATATGGAGGACGTATATACGTTGTATATACGTCCCCCACAGACTGCAATGGGCGCATGGCGCTATACAGGAGCAGTACAGTGTGGTTCCATACCCCAGGAAAAGATAGGAAATGTCCTATCTTTTCCCAGAATACGGCCCCATGTTTCCCTGTTGAGAGGGGCGGGGGTGAGCAGGGGCGGTACAGTGGGCACATGTGAATGTAGGCTTACTTTTGGTAAACTACTATTTGGGACTAAAATGTCGCACACCACAAAAAGTCACAAAAGTGAGACTAAACAGCCAACTCCTCACATGTATCACAAAGGGAAAAATTTCAGATACATTGCAATGATTAAGTAGGCCTACTTCAGGTAACTTGAAAAACTGGCAGCTGAAAAACTATGATACATGTGCCCCGTTGCGTGACTTTAGAGGTTCATATTTTTCTCGCTTAAAAACACAGAACCAGCGTTTGTGAAAATTATACACCAAAGAGCTATATACGACCAGTGATGAATCTCCCCCATAAAGTGAAATGCAGTGGAGCGTCCCTCAATTGTTGAGATTGGTAAAAGCATAAAGTTGTACAGTAAAGATCAAGGTGGCCCTTTTATGGTTTCATATAATAATACTGCCATATGCAGGGGTGTCTACCAGAGAAAATCCAACTTACTGTAATAGGCAATTTCTGCAAATATAGAAGATTCTGCTACTTCTGACCGTTTGTCTATACTAGTCTAGGTAAAATAGCTCTGCAGGAGCCATTCATTGAATATCCTGGTCTGGTAACAACCAGATGTTTTACTTTTACATACTTTTTTTAGCATTTGAAAGCAAAGGAGTGAGATTGGTAGCAATTTCTTGATGGCTTCTAGTGTTTTCAGCAAACTCCCCCCAAGAGGTTGGAATCCATTATAAATTTCCTTCATTCTTTCTGTTAACACCTTCTCTGAATTTATGATTCACTAAGCTTCTTTATGAACTCCCACAGACTGTCCTCTGTAGACCTGGAAAGGAAGACTTCACTAAGACTTTCTAATTTTATATTGTCATAGTCTTGTAATTATTTGTTAAGCTATTACTTGATGTTATTTGAATATAGCCAGTCTTTTGCCTTGCTGAGGATCACAGAAATGTAGTCATTCACATCAGGAGATATTACATCCGATTGTTGGTGTCTGCAGCATGTAATAAATTCGGACAAACCCTGTAAATTCCATATTTTGTTTGAGACGTTTATACATTGACTTCCTAGTGTTTTGTGAGCATTATCCAACATATACTTGAGAAATGTAATTTTGTGCTTTCATGCCACAAAGTATTAATCCTGATAATGACTGGTATTTTCAGCACTGGAATGTGGGGAGAGGACGTGTAATAAAGAACAGACTCTGCAATCTCTGTGGTGAAGCAGGCTGTTTCCTACAATGTGATTTCTACAGTCATCAATTTGTTAAAGTGGTTGATCAAAGTTTAGTGGGGGTTTTTTTTTGTTATAACTTTGTTATGCAGGTAAGGGAATAAAAATTGTGCGGACTTCTCCCAAGTCTATATATTTAGATCGTACATCCAAGAGTCTGTAAATTTAAATTCTAAGCGTCATTTGGTACACCATCTTCTGTCAGATCGGTTCCTATTTTTTCTGTAGAGCTAATTTTGTTAAAGGAGATCCACAGTGTCATGTGAACTATATGTTTATTAGGAGTTCTGCTGCTGTAGTTTACTTAGAAAATTTACTTTTTTATTTTTATGTTACTGGAGTACAAGTGCTTCTGGGGCTCTGGCTATTACACACCCTCCTCTGTGAAATTTTGCGGCAGCACAGAGTATTTCTCGCTCAAAGTAAGGGGGAGAAGTTACTCATGGTGCATGTAATAGCCCTAGCCTGGAGGTGCTCTGGTGATGTCACCCAAAGCATTTATGTGTCATTAACATAAAAATAAAGTAAACTACAGGATCAAAGCTCCTAATAAACTCATATTTCTAATCATGCTGCTCTGACCTACCCATCGCCTTTAAAGGTTAATAAAGAGGAAATTTGATTGTAGATTTCCTTTAAAAAATATGTAAAATAAGGCTTTATGCTGTATTTTTAAAAGCTTGCCTAAGACAAACACAACATTCAACCAACAGAATCCTAATGTTCAGGACCTATGAATTGAATGCACAGATAACACATTCAGAGGGTTGTAATGAATGGCATAAACTACTCACAAAAATGTAGGCATATTTGACTTCTATGCCTTTCAGTGACTCTTCCAGTCTTTCTGTATCTAAGTTAAACCTGCTGACGAAAATCCAACACTCTAAGCTCAGTGGCCTCTCTCGTATGAGAACATGCTGCTTGAAGCCTCGCAATAGCGTGGTACAATTGCTAAATTTTTACATGTCATCTTGGTCTCATGATGTCAAAATGTGAACTGCAAGATGAGAAGGCCTGCCTTTCACTCACAAGCCAAATATCCTTTTTGGGAGTAATGAATTTGGAAAGAAACCTTCACACCTTTGGATATCCTAGACTTGGCTTAAAGGGGTATTCCGAGAACATGGACGTCTGACACAAAAACGCATGATGATATAAATAAATGAGTACAACAATATTCAATGTCATTAGTCACAAAATGAGGCTTAAATAGTTTGATTTTATGATTTACAAAATTTATGCCCTCTCTAAAGTAGGTGGAGTTATCACTAAGATGGCCGCCACTGGAAACTACAAGTTCCATGATCCTTTAGTTCTCAGTAACTCCTCCTACCTCTTGTGCTCTTCTCCCAGTGATGATGTAACAGACTGTGCTGCTCTGTTACCATAGTAATGATGTGTAACTGTCATCCCTGCACATCACCACAACATTGGCTATACTGGATGCACTTCAACCAACCGGCTACAGCCAAACGTAGTGGTGATCACATGACCTTCCCAGGCAGGTGCTGCACATGTGATGTGGACATGTGACCAGCCCATCTTCTGTCCTGTGTCTGCTCCGCAACGGACCACGCAGAGGAAATTAACGGACTGATTAAAGGGCCGCTTGCATTTTAATTTTTCATTACAGTCTATGTCACCAGCATTTTCTGCTAAGGGGAGCAAAATTTTAAATAACAACTAATTACACAATAGCTTATATTTTGATTACCAATTTGTTTATGAATTATGCTTATTCCTGGAATACCCCTTTAAGGCTATTTAAGATTGGAATCGGCTTGGGTGGGCATGGCTGGCTTTAGTAATGAACAAAGTCTAGTTGTTTAATGAGAGATATAATAACAAGTTATATAAATCTGTAACACTCGTTTGTTGAGACTAACCCCTTTAAGTCTTAAGCCAGCAGTCTTACATTACTACATTGTGTGGAAACTATAGGCAGAACTCTTTGTACTGAAGGAAATGGATGACATTTAAAACTAAGCACGGACATGTCGCTATACTAAATAATCACTCATAATAAACTATAATAAAGAAAATATGATAAACTAAATATCAGAAGGGGCTCAGCATTTGAAGACCGTTACAGTGGTTTACAGCAGGATTTTGACTGCAGGAATCCCCTTCTATTACAAATACAACAGCTTTTTGCTGGGGAAAATTTAATTGGATTTGTTACATATTTTGAATACATTTTTTATTTTTGTCCGTATCCTTACAGTATGTTCCTTCATTCCAAATTTGGTTTGCCAAAGTGCTGCCCTCGCTGCTTGATTCATTGCTCTGATCTTTTGTTTTTTCGTGTCTCCAAGAGGCATTTTTGTTGCCTCATATTTTGTGGGGAAAGAAAAATGCTGGATGCCTTAGGCCAGTGATGGCAAACCTTTTGGAGATAGAGTGCCCAAACTATAACCAAAAGCCACTTATATGTTGCAAGGTGCCAACATGACAATGTAAGCAGTAACTTATTGATCCCTGCTGTATCACAGTTTTCAATCGTATTGGTGTCCTGAGTTCACCAATACAATAGATAGATGATGGAGAACTTGGATTCAGGGTCCCCTGAAAAGGAACAATCAGGGTTCCCAGAGCAGATGATCCAACAATAATCTCTGTCTACGCTTTCTTGTTCCTCCTGTAGCCCTGGCAGCCAAGGATGTTGCTTTAAAATGGCACTGAGCATGGCACATCCTGGGCTTTATTGGACCGCAGGAGGAAGCCCTGAGTCCTGTCTGGCAAACTCTGTGCTGGGGTGATGGCCAGGGTGCCCACAGAAAGGGCTCCGAGTGCCACCTCTGCCTTAGGCTAATAGACCAAGATATCAGTTCCTAAACTGAATGTAAAGAAAAGTAAGTCAATAGTCATGCCTGCTTCCTATTTATTTAACCACTTCATTGCTCCAGGGACCAGACGTGTTCAATATAAATAAATTAATTTTACATACTGGAAATGTCTTGTTGGCATTAGTCCATTCAATATGTCGTTGACTTTTAGGATGGAGTGCCATTTGGATGCCATTTCCTCTCATAGGAAATTTTTCCTTTTCTAATACTTTGTTTCTATTTTCTATACATTTTTTAAGGAAAAAATCTGTACCCGAAACCTGATATTATACTGCATTGCTGTAATAAGCATTTTACTAGTATACAGAAGATACACAACAACAGATGTGGTATAATTTATACTAGAAATCAGTTCGGATACAAATGCGCCACTAAAGCCGAAGGCGGAAATCCTGACACAATCCTGATCACTAGTCCTGTGCATTCCCTGGAGTCTGTTGTACTTCTCTGGTTAGCAGGGTCACCATCAGGGGGAGTTTACTGGGACTGCAGTCAGTGGATAGTAGAGTGCTCCTGCAGTTACAGAACCCCCCTTCTCTCCCCATTGGAGACAGCTCTATATACTGCAGTGCACAGGAGAAAGGACTAGTTTTGCACAATGTTTCCATGTAAAGTTTGTGTACTCGGTTCCTGCAAGGGAATCCTCCGAGTAGAATGCTTTGAGTAGATGTGTCCGCAAAGCAGGAACCAATGTCAGGCAAATGCAAATTCTATGCAAATTCCATGAAGGGTTACTGTACATGTTGTGTATTATTGGCAGATTGGCTCCACGCTGCTAATCCACAGAAAATGGCAGTAGCAGTGTTAGTGTATGGGATAATTGGCTGTAGAGTTGTGAATTTTTGATCTGTAGCAAATAAGTGGTATGTTGCTTCTTCCTGTGGATGCCAGTATGGAAATCAACCTCTACACCGCACAAATCACAATGCAATAATCAGTGCATCTTGTGCATCAGAATCCAGCTGCCTGTCGGATTATTTCGACAGCTGCCTGTCGGGGTGAATCCAGCAGCCATTCCTATTCTGTGTTCAGATCCCCCCCCCCCCCCCCCATTTTATTTATGGTAAAGTATCGTTCTGATCATGAGTATTGTGATACTACACTAAGTATAGGTCTCATGCTTCAAATTCTGGTATTCATGCAACCCCAAGGAACAGTACTAAACTGTCCCTATGTAATACGTTTTGTTATGTTATAGTTACCAAGTAATAGTCTTTGTTATATTACAGTTTTTATGCGCTAATCATCACATCAATTAAAAACTCTAGAAGGTTTTGAAGGCCACAATTTTTTTTATAGCCTAGGTCCCATGATTTTGCCAGTCAGGGGCCCCAATATTCCTAGTGGAGGCCCTGCTGATAACTTACTGTACATGGTAACTGAATGGTAATTTAATGCTGAGGCAGAGACTGAAGATTTTTTCAACACTTAACCCTGAAAGTATCATGACAGGTTTGTGGTCTAGTGCAGGGGTTCTCAATCTACAGTCTGCAAACACCAGGAGGTACTCACTGCTGGTGAGAAACTTAGTTCTGTGTTAACCCTACATTAATACCTTCCTATGTATTTCATATAGAAGTTCATCGGTGGGCAGAATAAGCAGTAAAGCAAAGCTGTAAGCAAAATAAAAGAGTTTGCATGTTCTCTCCGTATTTGCCTGGGTTTCCTCGGGTCCTCCGGTTTCCTCCCATACTCCAAAAACATACTGGTAGCTCGATTAGATTGTAAGCCCCATTGGGAACAGGGAATGATTTGGCAAGCTCTGTGCAGCGCTGCGTAATCTGTGTGCGCTATATAAATAAAGAATTATTATTATTATTAAAATAAAAGTAAATGATGCATATCATATACAGAAAGCCCCCTTAATAACCGATGTATCGTTTTTTTACGGCGATCATTAAGGGTACTTCTTCTGATGCGGCGCATCAGAAGAAGATTTTGGGACACCGGGTCCTGCAAGTGCTGGTGTCGGGCTGTGATCTTACAGCCCAGACCCGGCACTAACAACCGGGATCGGAAAAATTCCGATCCCGGATGTTTAACCCCTTACACGCCGCGGTCAAGCATGACTACAGCGTGCAAGTGTGTCCCCCCACACACACCGGGGGACCCAATCCCTCCTGCCGCAACCCCGGGTTCCGACGAGTGACCCTATGCTTCCGGCTTTTTTCCCTGCCGGGTTCTGCCTTCCTGGCAGGACCCGGCTGTAAGTAACTGAGCATGCTCAGTTACTTACACTATACACTGCAATACAAGTGTATTGCAGTGTAAAGGCTTGAACAAGCGATCAGGTGATCGCTTGTTCAAGCCAATAAGTAGAAAATGTAAAAAAGTAAAAAAAAAAAAAAAAAATCCCATAATCTCCCCAATTATACATGAAATGCAAATAAAGTATATAAAACACAAAAACACGTACACATTTGGTATCACCACGTCCGTATCAATCTGTACAATAAATCTAAATCAATATTGAACCCGCTCGGTGAACGACATAAAAAAAAAACTCGAAAAACTTCCCATAATATACAATTTTTCATCAAACACCATCACAAAAAATGTTCTAAAAAGTGATAAAAAAAAGTTATGTTCCCTAATATGATATGACTGAAAAGAACAACTCTTTTCGCAAAAAATAAGCCCTCAACCAGATCTGACAACAGAAAAATGCAGAAGTTATGGCCCTAAGGCTACATTCACACGAACGTATGGGGGACGTATATACGGCCGCCGTATATACGGCCGATATACGTCCCCCATACACTTCTATGGGCGCACGGCACCCTACGGGAGCGGTACGGTGCCGCACCGTTCCGTACCCGGGAAAAAGATAGGACCTGTCCTATCTTTTCCTGTAATACGGCGCCGTGCACCATAGGTTGCTATGGAGAGGGGCGGGGGTGAGCTGCGCTCACCTCCTCCTCCTCTCCCCGTACACTGCCGTTGCCCGCTATGGTACGGTACGGGCGGGCAACGGCAGTGTGAATGTAGCCTAAAAAGTTGTCAAGGTATCACTGCAATCGTAGTGAACCAGAGAATAAAGATAAAATATTATTTTATATTTATTTCCAAAATAAAAATTGATGATTTTGTTTGTGTCCCCCTTGAAATAGTTAATAAAATCTCATGAATAAGCTTTAGACTCCCAAAATGAATTATCTATACATTGTATCTCATCCCGTACATAATAAGCCCTCATATGTTCGCATTACCAAAAAAAATAAAAATGTATAGGTAGTACAATGTGACAATACAAATCTGCTGTGAATGGCGCCTCCATTCATTCTACACTCGGCCATGCGCCCGTACAGAAGTTTACCGCCACATGAGGTATCAGTACATTCGGGAGGAATTGGGCATCAAACGTTGCAGAGTGTTTCATCATTTAATTTATTCTGAAACTGTCAGTTTTGGCCTAAATGAATGTATTTTCCAAAAAAATTCCATAGTTTCTAAATCTCAGGTCCATATTGTTTTAACCCATGTGAAACACTTAAAGGGTTAATAGACTTAATAGAAGTTGCTTTACATACGTTGAGGCGTGAAGTTTCTATAGTGGGGTAATTTATGGGGTTTTATTTAGGCCTTTCAAAGTCACTTGGAAGATGAGCTGTCCCTCAAAATGTGAGTTTTGGCAATTTTCATGAAAATGAGAAAAATCACACCTAAAGTTCTACACCTCATAACATCCTAGAAAAATGACCGGAAGCATAAAATATCATCCAAACATAAAGCAGACATTCCGTAAATGTTAATTATCAAGATTTTTGGGTGGTTTTACTTCCTGTCTGGAAAGCAGAACATTTCAAACTTGGAAAATGAAGAATTTTTACAAACTTTTGCCAAATTTTCACTTTTTTTTCAGAACGAAATGCAAAACTTATTACTTACATTTTATAACTAACACGAAATACAATGTGTCACGAGAAAACATTCTCAAAATCACCTGGATATATTAAAGCGTTCCGAAGTTATAACCAATTATCAGGAGACATGTCAGATTTGAAAAATCGAGTCTGGTCATTGAGCTGAAAACTAGTGTCGGTGATAAGGGGTTAAAATGATTTTTCCTTAACTGGGTTTCCAGTCAAAACACATCCATAGGATAGTTCATTTTTGGTTGATTGGTGGGGATTGGTAAAATACCACAAGATGGTATTTGAGGTGAGACTTCAGACTATGAAATATTTTCTTTCTCAACCAGAAATAATTTACTTTTAATGGATTAAGACTTGTCGTTGACAACTTTCTCTAAAATCAATATACAACCGCTTAAAGGGGTTAACCATGAAGTCATGTTGAGGATAGGATAGGGCATAAACAGCTGATCAGCAAGGGTATGACTGGACCACAACCGATCATGAGAACGAACTTCAAGTATAACAGGGATTTGGGATCTCGTTCTCACTAATGTGAGAGTGCCAGGGTAAGCATCTTGATGCTCCTTGTATAGTAGTATGAGAAAGTGCAAAGCACATATTTTGGCTATCTCTGACACTCTTATAGGAGTGTTGGTTCTACAGGTTGTCTAGTGGTCCATTTTCATCAGTAATGGTCCTAACAGTTGGATCCTCACTCATCAGCTTCTTATCCCTATTCCCAGGGAGCAAAATTGACACAACCCCTTTAACTACATAAATTTACCATTTGAGAGTTTGGAAAAACTGAGTGCCACCCTTGATGGTTCTGTAATTGATTGTTTTCCTCAACTTCAAAGCCTAATACACTTCATCTGCAGATCATGCTGTATTATGTGGAATTTATCTGGTCCAGAAATAATTCTGAGAAGCTGGTAAGCCCCTAAAAGTTCTCATGTCTTTAGATACTGAGCGGCTTGCATGCCAATGTCTGAGCATGGCTTGTGAAAAGGTAACACACTCTTCCTCATTCCTTGAGCTCAGCAGTTTCCTGACAGAAGAGCCAAAGTGACTGGAGTCAGTCTCCTGGGCTCTTTTAGGAAGTGATACGTGTCAATTCTAAAAAGTGTTTACCGGAACAGCATGTCATGACTTGTTTACTGGAGTCGTTATTTGTTGTGGAATTTATCCTTTCCTTATGTTTTATAAATAGCATGTCTTAAATAACAAACTCTTCTTTTATGTTTTACAGACATGTAATATACAGAAATATTGGAGAAACTGAACTGCAACCTTATAGCATAGCATGTAATCTAATTTTATATATACACTGAATAACAAAATAATTAATGGGGTATTTTCATCTTATCAAGTGATGGCATATTGCTAGCATATTCCCATTTTACCAAGCGATCGCTTATTGCTTCTATTCTCTGCAATGCTGTTAAATTGTTGATCAATGTGAATGTCAGTTCTTGCAAGCAGGGCCCTCATTCCTATTGCTTCATCTGATGTAGTTACAGGCAGTCCCCGGGTTACATACAAGATAGGTTCTGTAGGTTTGTTCTTAAGTTGAGTTTGTATGTAAGTTGGAACCGTATACTTTATTATTGTAACCCCAGTCAAAAGTTTTTTAGTCTCTGTGACAATTGGATTTTAAAAATGTTGGGTTGTCATAAGAACCAGGATTAACAATAAATCTTAATTGCAGACGTCTGTGCTAACTGTTAAAGCTGTCTATTGTAGTCTAGGAATAAAGCACAGTAAATTACCAAAATCCAGAGGTCTGTTTGTAACTAGGGGTGGTATGTAAGTCAGGTGTTCTTAAGTAGGGGACCGCCTGTATTTCTTTATTTTTGTTTATATGTATATAAGTACTGTAGAATATGATGGTGCGGTATAAAGTTTTCTAAATTATGAATGCCACATCACCACCAGCTTCTAATATCAGTACACCATCAGATGGGAGTTTCCTTTTCAAACTTCTCATGTGCAAAGCGATAGTGGATATTTTGGCACCTGTGAAGGGGCAGAATATATTAGACAGTAGGTGAATGTTTAGTTGTTGTTGTGTTTGAAGCAGACAAAATGGGAATGCCTGAGCAACTTTGACCAAGACTGTGCTGTTCTTAGATGACTGGGTCACAGCATATGCTGATCAGAATGGAGGGAGTTTATTAATAATCCCCCCCCCCTTCTGATGGTATACTGCACGCCTGACTTGCTAGGAAGTTCTGTCTGTTCAAACCTTGTGAAAATTTTAGTGGTAGTCTCTGACTGTGTCATGCTTTTGCTCTCTGCCCTGTTATTCCCATGTGGCATGTGGTAGTCCGACTAAACTGTCAGGAATGGCATAGTAAATGCCCCACAATGGGGCTCATTTAATAAGGGTCATCGGTCCACACTATCGTCGGAATACCCGACGATTTCCGATGTGCGCCGCATTTAGAAAGGGTTTTTGGGCACGGGATCGGATTTCAGCGCATCAGCGCCGGCTTTCATGCGACACAAAACGGAGGGCGGGCCGTCGGTTGATCCGACATGCATGGCATTTAACAGAGATCGGGGATCGCGACAGGACCGGGTAAGTAAATTTGGCCCAATATCTTTTGTAGTCTGACCCTTTTCTAATGCAAAAAGTCCCTACAAAATTCACGAAAGCATCAGAACTGAGTCATGAGTTTGAGAAGATAAAGAGGGAGATTTATCAATGTGTTGCACATTAGACTAGGTCATGTGAGTTTGATTAGTCTTATGATGCGCTAGATTTATCAAATCTAAACCATCACAGCATAGCATTAGTTATTTGGTCCACTATCAAATCAAGGGTAGTTTAAGACTATGGAGTTTTTGTACCATCTTTTAGTTGGTCTAGTTTACTGTGCCGCCCCTTTTTGTACTATATGGTAAAGTGTGTAAATAAATGTGGTGCAAGGCATTTCAGGCAGCTTGATAAATCTCCCCCAAGTGTTTTGGAATAAACACCCTAGAGCAGTGATGGCGAACCTATGGCACTGGTGCCAGAGGTGGCACTCAGAGCCCTTTCTGTGGGCACTTAGACTACCAACCTAGGACAGAGTTCACCAAACAGGACCAAATCCATTAAATCTTCCTGTAGTCCTAGGCAACTTATGAGATGCTGCGCTCGGTACTATTTTACAACAACACTTCATTGACTGTTTGGAACTGCTTGAAAAGTGAGAAGGTGTTAAAAGAAGTGCATTACCTTTGTGGTCCTCCTGCTGGATCCACCATTCTTCCTAAACAGAGACCCTGGAGAGAAGCTACAATGAGAGTCTGAATTTGCCCACCTTCTTTCAACTGTATTGGTGGCTTCAGGAGGCCGATACAATTAAAAGATGTGGAAGAACAGGTAACAATAAGTTACTGCTTAATATGGCACATTGGCACATCAGGGTAAATAAGTGGGTTTTGGTTGTAGTTTGGGACACTCGGTCTCTAAAAGGTTCGCCGTCACTGCCCTAGAGGATTCAGAGAAACCTCTTACGTCATTGAAGAGGAAGAGTTTGCAAGATAGAAGTGCGGGCAATAAGGTGGCAACCCAGACTGGACCCCCTTGTACATCAATTAGCTAATTTGCTTATCACTTCAAACTATTTATTATGATGATTTGTTACAATTCTACTTAAAGGGCTCTATAACACTATAACTTTAGATGGATATTAGTGGGAAAGGAGCTACACTGTCTATAAACTACAGATGATCATATTGTAAAATTTCAACTAAAATGACAATCTGACAAGTTAAATATAACAATGAACAGGCGACATAGCTGACTGATGACAGATCATCATTGCCTCTAAGGCGGCCCTAGTTAAGATTTTCGTACTTGGCTGTATGTGATAAAGTCAGATGGGATACTAATGGGATACTAATGACTGATTGTTGAAAGAAGCTTTCACAGTAAAGGATTATTTGTCATTGAACATGCATGGCCAGTTTGAAAAACTATAAAACCTAATATGGTCTTAGAACTATGTTTGTCAGCCTAATTTTTTAATGTACATCAGTTTTGATGCCACAGTCATTATATCAGAGGACTTTAATGTATACTACGCTTCCTATATATTTTCTTGTTTAACTGCTAAAGATTTCAGACCAGTAGATAAAATAAATAAATCCAGTCACCATTAATTTCTTATCAAATCTTGCAAATATTTAAAAGAACAAAGGACACGAGTCATTGGTTTATGAAACAAGGGAAATGCTTGGATGCATAGTAATCTTGGTATCTGTCACTGTATCCTGTCTTTCAGATAGATTAACACCTTTGTTAAACACAGCAGGCAGCCATGAGTGGCTTTATTGAATGAGCATAAGTCAAAGTTACATACATTTGCACAGACATACAGCGTATACTGTGTCGCAGCACAGACCACGACACGACATATACAATAAATTAAGATTCATACGTAGTGTTGACAGCACACAGGAGTATAATCCTCAACCATGGCATGGAAACACTATACTTGCACACTGCTCTCTCAATTGACCTAACTAAACACGCATTGCATTTCAATTATGGCGACGACAAAGTGTAAAAACGGAAAAGGGTGCGGGGTGGAAGGGGAAGGGGTGGGGGTGGGGGTAACACTTGCCCGAAGCTTTATTGCAGCCAGATCTTGTGCAGTGAGCTCTGCAGATTTTTGTGGCAGATAACTTTTAAAAAAGCATTAGCAAAGCGAGTGTATGAGCTTGGCGGCGAGTGTGCATTGATTTGAAGTGTGACTTACGTTTAAGGGAAGGAATACTTTTTGGATCCAGCAACAAATAGATAAGTGCATCTACATTTTTTATTTCCTGATATTCATTGTGTGATTTTTATTGCAACCAAGTAGATCTGAAGGTATTTTACTTGCATAATCTGTATATTGTGTGGGGGGTATAGGGAGGCAGTCACCTTGCTTATCTAGACAGTATAGTCACAGGTGCTGCCTAATTAATAGTGGGGTGTGGCTATCTAATTAGCAGCCTTTATATACTTCTGTGGTCAGTTTGTTTGGTGGTTTGCAGCCAGATCTTGTGCAGTGAGCTCTGCAGATTTTTGTGGCAGATAACTTTTAAAAAAGCATTAGCAAAGCGAGTGTATGAGCTTGGCGGCGAGTGTGCATTGATCTGAAGTGTGTGCAGTGTCTTAAGTGTGACTTACGTTTAAGGGAAGGAATACTTTTTGGATCCAGCAACAAATAGATAAGTGCATCTACATTTTTTATTTCCTGATATTCATTGTGTGATTTTTATTGCAACCAAGTAGATCTGAAGGTATTTTACTTGCATAATCTGTATATTGTGTGGGGGGTATAGGGAGGCAGTCACCTTGCTTATCTAGACAGTATAGTCACAGGTGCTGCCTAATTAATAGTGGGGTGTGGCTATCTAATTAGCAGCCTTTATATACTTCTGTGGTCAGTTTGTTTGGTGGTTTGCAGCCAGATCTTGTGCAGTGAGCTCTGCAGATTTTTGTGGCAGATAACTTTTAAAAAAGCATTAGCAAAGCGAGTGTATGAGCTTGGCGGCGAGTGTGCATTGATCTGAAGTGTGTGCAGTGTCTTAAGTGTGACTTACGTTTAAGGGAAGGAATACTTTTTGGATCCAGCAACAAATAGATAAGTGCATCTACATTTTTTATTTCCTGATATTCATTGTGTGATTTTTATTGCAACCAAGTAGATCTGAAGGTATTTTACTTGCATAATCTGTATATTGTGTGGGGGGTATAGGGAGGCAGTCACCTTGCTTATCTAGACAGTATAGTCACAGGTGCTGCCTAATTAATAGTGGGGTGTGGCTATCTAATTAGCAGCCTTTATATACTTCTGTGGTCAGTTTGTTTGGTGGTTTGCAGCCAGATCTTGTGCAGTGAGCTCTGCAGATTTTTGTGGCAGATAACTTTTAAAAAAGCATTAGCAAAGCGAGTGTATGAGCTTGGCGGCGAGTGTGCATTGATCTGAAGTGTGTGCAGTGTCTTAAGTGTGACTTACGTTTAAGGGAAGGAATACTTTTTGGATCCAGCAACAAATAGATAAGTGCATCTACATTTTTTATTTCCTGATATTCATTGTGTGATTTTTATTGCAACCAAGTAGATCTGAAGGTATTTTACTTGCATAATCTGTATATTGTGTGGGGGGTATAGGGAGGCAGTCACCTTGCTTATCTAGACAGTATAGTCACAGGTGCTGCCTAATTAATAGTGGGGTGTGGCTATCTAATTAGCAGCCTTTATATACTTCTGTGGTCAGTTTGTTTGGTGGTTTGCAGCCAGATCTTGTGCAGTGAGCTCTGCAGATTTTTGTGGCAGATAACTTTTAAAAAAGCATTAGCAAAGCGAGTGTATGAGCTTGGCGGCGAGTGTGCATTGATCTGAAGTGTGTGCAGTGTCTTAAGTGTGACTTACGTTTAAGGGAAGGAATACTTTTTGGATCCAGCAACAAATAGATAAGTGCATCTACATTTTTTATTTCCTGATATTCATTGTGTGATTTTTATTGCAACCAAGTAGATCTGAAGGTATTTTACTTGCATAATCTGTATATTGTGTGGGGGGTATAGGGAGGCAGTCACCTTGCTTATCTAGACAGTATAGTCACAGGTGCTGCCTAATTAATAGTGGGGTGTGGCTATCTAATTAGCAGCCTTTATATACTTCTGTGGTCAGTTTGTTTGGTGGTTTGCAGCCAGATCTTGTGCAGTGAGCTCTGCAGATTTTTGTGGCAGATAACTTTTAAAAAAGCATTAGCAAAGCGAGTGTATGAGCTTGGCGGCGAGTGTGCATTGATCTGAAGTGTGTGCAGTGTCTTAAGTGTGACTTACGTTTAAGGGAAGGAATACTTTTTGGATCCAGCAACAAATAGATAAGTGCATCTACATTTTTTATTTCCTGATATTCATTGTGTGATTTTTATTGCAACCAAGTAGATCTGAAGGTATTTTACTTGCATAATCTGTATATTGTGTGGGGGGTATAGGGAGGCAGTCACCTTGCTTATCTAGACAGTATAGTCACAGGTGCTGCCTAATTAATAGTGGGGTGTGGCTATCTAATTAGCAGCCTTTATATACTTCTGTGGTCAGTTTGTTTGGTGGTTTGCAGCCAGATCTTGTGCAGTGAGCTCTGCAGATTTTTGTGGCAGATAACTTTTAAAAAAGCATTAGCAAAGCGAGTGTATGAGCTTGGCGGCGAGTGTGCATTGATCTGAAGTGTGTGCAGTGTCTTAAGTGTGACTTACGTTTAAGGGAAGGAATACTTTTTGGATCCAGCAACAAATAGATAAGTGCATCTACATTTTTTATTTCCTGATATTCATTGTGTGATTTTTATTGCAACCAAGTAGATCTGAAGGTATTTTACTTGCATAATCTGTATATTGTGTGGGGGGTATAGGGAGGCAGTCACCTTGCTTATCTAGACAGTATAGTCACAGGTGCTGCCTAATTAATAGTGGGGTGTGGCTATCTAATTAGCAGCCTTTATATACTTCTGTGGTCAGTTTGTTTGGTGGTTTGCAGCCAGATCTTGTGCAGTGAGCTCTGCAGATTTTTGTGGCAGATAACTTTTAAAAAAGCATTAGCAAAGCGAGTGTATGAGCTTGGCGGCGAGTGTGCATTGATCTGAAGTGTGTGCAGTGTCTTAAGTGTGACTTACGTTTAAGGGACTTAAGTTTGAGGGGCTTTAGCAGGTAACTGCTGTGTTTTGTGTTACTTTGACTGTAAATTCTTCTTTCTGTGCATAATTCTATTGTAATCCCCATTAGAACAATGGACTCCATAAGTGGCATTGCTACACGGTGTACATCCTGTGCCATGTATGCTTTCCTTGAACAGCCGTTCGAGGGGGAATACTGCTGTGTGGGGTGTGTGAAAATTGCTCACCTGGAAGCCCAGATTCTGGATCTAAATGAGCAAGTTTCAAGGCTGCGGGCAATTGATAATATGGAACGAAGTTTGCTGCTCCTGGAGCACAAACTCTCTGGGGAAGATGGTTGTGGGGAGGGAAGTATGGAGGTGCAGAGTGAAGGGGCAGCTAGTTGGGTAACATGTAGAAGGCGGGGTAGAGGGAAGAGTTGTAGGGAGTCTAGTCCTGATCTGGTGCACCCCAATAAGTTTGCCAGGCTGGCGGATGAGGGGGATATCAGCTCTGGGGTAGCAATGCTGCAGAAAGATGTGGCCGCTAGCAACCAGGGGAATGTGTGCTCCAGTAAGAAGGGTAATGGGAGCAGAGGCAAGGTCAGACAGGTGCTGGTAGTGGGAGATTCGATTATTAGGGGAACACACAGGGCAATCTGTCACAAAGACCGTGCATACCGAACAGTGTGTTGTTTGCCGGGTGCTCGGGTTCGGCATGTTGCGGATCGGGTTGATGGATTACTGGGAGGGGCTGGTGAGGAACCAGCGGTCATGGTCCACATTGGCACTAATGACAAAGTAACAGGTAGGTGGAAGGTCCTTAAAAATGATTTCAGAGATTTAGGCCATAAGCTCAGGGCAAGGACCTCAAAGGTAATTTTCTCCGAGATACTGCCTGTACCACGTGCCACACCAGAAAGGCAGCGGGAGATCAAGGAGGTAAATAAGTGGCTCAAAAGTTGGTGTAGGAAGGAGGGGTTTGGGTTCATGGAGAACTGGGCTGACTTTTCTGTGGGCTACTGGCTCTACAGTAGGGATGGGCTGCACCTCAATGGGGAGGGGGCTGCTGTTTTAGGGGAAAAAATGGCTAGAAGGTTGGAGGAGTGTTTAAACTAGAGACCTGGGGGAGGGCAACTACACTTGTGCAGGGCAAATAGACAGTGTACATAGAGAGCTGGGAAGAGCCATAGTCCATGGGGGAGGAAGGGGGGCTGGAATGAGATTGGGGAATAAGGACAAAAGGAATACGGACAGGGAAAACCATATAAAGTGCATGTACACAAATGCCAGAAGCCTCACAAACAAAATGGAGGAACTGGAACTCTTGATGTTGGAACGGAAATATGATATAGTGGGTATCAGCGAGACATGGCTGGACAGTAGCTATGACTGGGCTGTTACTATAGATGGTTATAGTCTTTTTAGAAAGGATCGTATAAATAAAAAAGGGGGAGGGGTTTGTTTATATGTGAATTCTTGCCTCAAGCCCGTCCTGCGAGATGACATCAGTAACGCAAATGTGGAGTCCCTATGGGTGGAGATAAGGGGAGGGAAAAAGAATAATAAAATATTACTAGGGGTTTGTTATAAGGCTCCAAATATAATGGAGGCAGCAGAGGAAATGCTGATAAGTGAAATGGATGCGGCTTCAAAGCATGGTGAAGTACTTATCATGGGGGACTTCAATTACCCAGATATTGACTGGGGGGCAGAAACCTGCAGGTCCTTCAAAGGTAGCAGGTTCTTGTCAACAACAAAAGACAATTACCTGTCGCAACTAGTCCTGGAGCCAACAAGAGGGGGGGCACTGCTGGACCTTATCCTTACCAACAGACCTGATAGGGTATCAAAACTACAGGTTGGGGGGAACCTGGGGAATAGTGATCATAATATCATTGATTTTGTATTACGCTTTACTAAGCACGTTAGTGAAGGGGCAACCAACACTCTAAACTTCAGGAGGGCAAATTTTCATCAACTAAGGGAAGACCTTAAAGGCATAGACTGGGATAATGCTCTCAAAGACAAAAGCCCCCCCCAAAAATGGGACTTTTTCTCATATATTCTGAAAAAGTCCTGTGAGAAACACATACCTTATGGGAAAAAGCATAAAAGGAACAAGAAAAAGCCTATGTGGCTAACTAGTCTTGTAAGGAAAGCAATAAGCGAGAAAGATAAAGCGTTTAAGGTGCTAAAACGTGAAGGTAGCGATGAGGCATTACAGGATTATAGAGAGAAAAATAAATCCTGTAAAAAGCAGATAAAGGCCGCAAAAATAGAGACTGAGAGAAATATTGCCAGGGAGAGCAAAAATAATCCCAAATTATTTTTCAAGTATATAAATGATAAGAAACTAAAAACAGAGAGTGTGGGTCCCCTTAGAAATAACATGGGGGTCATGGTGGAAGGAGATGAGGAAAGGGCCAATCTACTGAATGTCGCCTTCTCAACTGTTTTTACCCAGGAAAATCCCCTGGTGGAAGACACAATGAGGAATAATGTAAATTCTTTTTATAATGTCAACAGTTTAACCCAGGAAGAGGTACGGCGCCGCCTCGCATCCACTAAGATAGATAAATCACCTGGGCCAGATGGCATACACCCCCGGGTTCTGCATGAATTATGTACGGTGATAGACAGACCGTTATTTTTAATATTTGAAGATTCACTGAGGACTGGTTATGTTCCACAGGAATGGCGCATAGCAAATGTGGTACCAATATACAAAAAAGGATCAAATAGCGATCCTGGAAACTACAGACCCGTAAGTCTAACTGCTGTGGTGGGGAAAATATTTGAGGGGTTTATTAGAGATGCTATCCAGGAGTATCTCACTGTGCACAACCTTATAACCCAGCGTCAGCATGGGTTTATGAGAGATCGGTCCTGTCAGACTAATCTGATTGGTTTCTACGAGGAGGTAAGTTCAAGACTGGATCTGGGGGACGCTGTGGATGTTGTATATCTGGACTTTTCAAAGGCATTTGACACCGTGCCACATAAAAGGTTGGTATATAAAATGAGACTGCTGGGAGTAGGAGAAAATCTGTGTATCTGGGTAAGTAATTGGCTTAGTGATAGAAAACAGAGGGTGGTCATTAATGGCACATTCTCAGATTGGGTTGATGTTACCAGTGGAGTGCCACAGGGGTCAGTATTGGGGCCACTTCTTTTTAATATTTTTATTAATGACCTTGTAGTGGGTTTACACAGTCAAGTTTCAATATTTGCAGATGATACTAAGCTGTGTAAAGTAATAAATACTGAGGTCGATAGTTTAGCATTACAGAGGGATTTGTGGAAGCTTGAGGGATGGGCAGAGAAATGGTTGATGAGGTTTAATGTAGATAAATGTAAAGTTATGCACTTGGGCCATGGAAACAAAAAGTATAATTATGTTCTAAACGGTCAATTACTTAGTAAAACTGAAGCTGAAAAGGACTTGGGCGTATTGGTGGATGGTAAACTTAATTTTAGTGACCAGAGCCAGGCGGCTGCTGCTAAAGCAAATAAAATAATGGGATGTATCAAGAGAGGAATAGATTCTCATGATAAAGACATAGTTCTGCCCTTATACAAATCCCTGGTCAGACCACACATGGAATATTGTGTACAGTTTTGGGCACCAGTATATAAAAAGGATATAGTAGAGCTGGAACGGGTGCAGAGGAGAGCAACCAGGATTATTAGGGGAATGGGGGGACTAGAATACAATGACAGATTACAAAATTTGGGATTATTCAGTTTAGAAAAAAGACGACTGAGGGGAGACCTCATTACAATGTACAAATACCTGAACGGACAGTACAAGGATCTCTCCAAAGATCTTTTTATACCTAGGCCTGTGACCAGAACAAGGGGACATACTCTACGCCTAGAGGAGAGGCGATTCTACCATCACCATAGACAAAGGTTCTTTACTGTAAGAGCAGTGAGACTGTGGAACTCTCTGCCGCAGGAGGTTGTTATGGCGGACTCTATGTACATGTTCAAGAGAGGCCTGGATGACTTTCTGGAGAGAAAAAATATCACAGGTTATGTGGATAAAACATTTATTTAATTCTTGAAGGTTGGACTTGATGGACTTGCGTCTCCTTCCAGCCTTATATACTATGATACTATGATACTATGACACAGAAGGGGGAAAAACAAGGAAGGGAACCTAGCAAAAGTCCACTTCCTGGTTTGGGCCATTTGCATAATGTATGCGTGACCCAGAATCCCCTGTAAAAGTCCAAATCCAGTGGAAAGTGAGTGTTTTCTGGTATTTGCCAGATAAACACAGCCTGTAATTCCTAACACACCTAATCTAAGCAAAGTCCAGCATTTCATACAAAAGTCCTGAACTTGTGCGAAGCGTAGATGTCTTGCAAAGTCCAAAAAAGCGGCTTTTGCCTGGATTCTCCCTGAGGGAGGCGGTGGGCGCCTGGGGAGGCGATCCTAGCTCACAGCAGGGGGTCCAAATCCAGCTAGGCGTTAGCCTGTCTTGCTCTTACTGTGTCCTCACACAGATAAGACATTGACTCCTGCTGAGGCACTGCAGCGTCGTCGTCGTCGCCGCCGCTCGGTATACCTCAGCAGAGGGGGGAGGAGCCTCTTGTAAAAAGGGGGCTTCTCCTTCTTGTCATTGTCTCCCTGCTAGGGAGTAATCTAGCAGGCTGTTGAGGACAAGTCTGTAGCAATCTGGCGTCGTCAAGGCTGTCTTGTGCCAAGTGAGGAGTCTCCTGGCGTACCAGATGGCGTCCTTATAGCAATTTATAAGGAGCCAGGCAGCCATGAGTGGCTCCTCATAATCCTGTCTGCTTTTTTCACTGCCCCCCTTATCGCATCTGAATTTCATCCTGTGAATACATTAATTTCTTACATGTTCCTTCAGTTGAGGAGAGGATGTATGCAGATAGGTTATTTAATACAAAGCCGCAAGATCTAATGTATTGCTTATCTAGGCACAAAGAATGCCGTAGGCACCTCAACCACACAGACAATGCACCCTGATGATTCACACATGCAATTGCTACTTATACTATGTTAAAATTAGGAATTCACACAGAACATGCAATCGCTTACTACATAGACTATGCTAAAAATGACCTCTGGTAACGTAATTCCTTTCGGAGACCCAGTTTCTTTGCGGATACAAGCAGAGGTTTATTATTAACACTTTAATATACATAAAAAAATACAGTACACTCAAAACAAACTTGTCAGCTAAAGATAAAAAAGTTAAAAGCAATACACATACGATACTTTCAAACAGCGAAAACGGAAACAAAAAACTCTTGCTATGTAAATAGGTAGAAGTTCCTTGGCCCGAGTACAGGGTATAGACATCAATCCAGTCTTCTAGTGTATAAAATACTTAAACTGAACCAAGCCATGTGGCTGTTTCATTAATTTAAAGCCACAAGGTTTTTGACCCCCACCCCTGGCTGGAATGTCACCGTGAGGGGGAGTTTTTCTATTCCCCTCCCTGGTACTCTCTGGGTCTGAGGTTTTATTAAAACCCCATAACTTTTGATTGGAAGATGGCACAACCGTGCCACTGCTTCCAATCGACCAGGTACCTTATTACCATTTACCCCATACCACACTCGGGGTGTCTAATCAGGGGTGTTCTGCAATCGGCTGACTTCCTCTGCCTCTAGGCTTCCGATACTCGCTCCAGGAACGTATCTAGATCATATAACTGTCTCGTGTAACTGGGGCCCCATAATTATTAATTATGCCCCAGTTATGGACAGCTATGAGATTTCCTTTGTCTGTTCGTTTTTTTTTTATCTGCAAAACCACACACACATGTCCACTATTCCTTTGATCTCTTTGTCTCCAGAGCTGAGCAAGGTGTGAATTTCTGCACTTGCTCTCTGGTCACAGAGAAGCACCCTTTAGTGTTGGCTCCAGCTAGTCCAGCTGTAACAGTAATTAACATTTGCTCCTCTAAGCAGTCATAAATTTAAGGAGACACAATGAAAGAGAAATAAAAACCAAAACAAATGTACATTGGTGCAATATTATCACAGAATCCCAAATAAATAAGTAATTTCTGCCACGTAAGAAACATCCCATATCTTTTAAATTGGTTCTCCTCAGTGTCCAAATCTTTACAATTAGTATACAGGCCGCTGGACGGACCAGACACTGAATACATCAGGAGGCCTGAGCCGGGGTATAATACATCTCCCCCTATATTTCTGCAGCATATAGAGTTATAGTAAAAGCAATCCTGAGGAACGTCATTCATTGGGAACTACAAGTCTGGAATTCACTTTCTACATATGGTACTAGAATCCATTTTTTTGGATAATGGAGGATACGACCCTTCTAACTGCCTTCAATCTGAGGTTTCTGGATGTATGGAGGACCTTCAAAAGCCCTGAAATGGCTCTTCTGTACAAGTGTATTGAGAGCAGGAACGGATTATGTATGAGGATTTCATGTGTGAAAGTCCTTCTGAGTATAAAATTTGGTGGGTGTTTTGGATGGCCATGGACCCCAGGCTACCGCCCAAACCGCCTGTATTATAATCCACTACTGGTAGCACAGTGAGTAATCAGAGCTGTGTGTTATAATGAGGCATGCTGGTATGACTGTGGTCAGATTTCTGTCTATTGGTAGTAAAAATAAAAGCTTTCTATATAAGACAGCAAACAGAGATCTTGGAAAATTGTGTAACTTTTTACAATACAAACAATAAGATTAATCTGCTGAAATGTGAATACCCTTTTAAGTATAGAAAGCGTGTCATGTTGCAACTAGGTGATACCTTAATGTGAGAGACCGAATCAGGAGAGATACTTGGGAAATTTTTGCTTTAGCAGAAGTTTCCCTTTAATGCAGTAATAATATGTGTCCAATTTGCATTGGGTCCAATAGGGTGAACTTTTAGGTTTATACATCTGAATGTTCCCTTTTTCCCTGTAGATATTTGCATGATTTCAGTAACTACTGCCACATTGATTACATGCCACTGGGAATGATTGTTTATCATAAAAATCTAAAAGTGGAGTCAGTGTATGTAAATGATACAAATTTCTGTTAGGTTATTAAATATGTTTGTAACCAAACCAAAAAAGACCTGGCTCTTGAGCCGGGAAAAAAAAACTTTTATTTGAATTAATCATCAACACTTTGTTTATTTGTCTTGTTGAAGCTTGAAATTTGTTAAATTTGTATGTTTTCAGTGGTATTATTTTTTGTGATCATAAGTAAGTGCTTCAGTTTGAAGGTCCTTTCTCTTCATTACAGCAGTCTGGTGTTGAGCAGTGACATGCTGGACCTCACAGGCTTTTTAGGAGAGTCTAGGAGCTTGTTTCCATTGGAAGAACCATACAATACTTTAATGAAGTGGTCAACTGGTTTTGTAGTGACAGGAGTAAATAGGAAGCTTGGTGTCGATGACATTAAAGGGGGGGGGGGGGAGTATATGCATCCATAACTGGTTATGGCATATCCACATATATCGATGACTTTTATGTCTGACCAAAGCAGAAGTTGGAGAGTTTAGAGTATAACTGTGTCTAAATTTACTACTGTAGGAATTCATGTAATAGTTAGAAGCAGTGCCTACTCTTGTAAGTTCCATTGAAATGAATAGTGATAGCTGCACATGTGTAGCCACCTCTCCCTGCAGGTGTCTGATGACCCCTATTCTCCTATACTGATAACATCTTTAACACTTCAGCCAACAGAAAACAGTTCAGCTACAATGATTCCTTTTCTGTTAACTTATTGTGAAATTGGATCCCTTTTTATCAAGAGGACAAAGTGAGTGGTCACTTTATAATACCGCTTACAAAATAGTCATATACCATAAACAGCTGCTAAAACATACAGTTTTCTTATAATTTTCACAGGACCTCAAAGTAAGAAGTCAAGGTATGTCATTTTAACTAATATTAAGAAATAATATGTACAGCTTGGTGCCCATTCCAGCTGTATTACAATGCCAAATACAACACCCTGATGTACAGTGTATGTCACGTATCCTGTTAATACAGTTGAGTCTAGAAGTCTAAATGCCACTTTACATAATGCCACACAAGGGGAAAAGATAGAACGTTGATACGCTGGAGAGGAGGAGGGATGAACGCTACTCATGCCTCCCCTCTCTATCATGCTCTGCTACGTTCATCTATATGCACCTTAGGCGTATATACATTTTTAATGAACAAACAAGATTTTGGATGGATAGATAGTACAAAAATAGACAGCTCTCCAACTTCAAAGTCAAGGCTTATTTACCCATATAGCAACGTTTCGGTTGATCGATACAATCTTTCTATATTGCTCAACCGAAACTGAATATATGGGTAAATAAACCTTCACGTTTTCACTTTTTTCAAAGTGTTGCCTATTTTTAACAAGTGGACCTGTAGGATTGTGTCCTGGGATTGCATCCACCATTCCTATTGCTGTGATGCTTTTTTCTTTTCCAATTTTTAGATAGTTACATATGAAGGTCCAAGCATCATGATTTCTGTAATATTTTCACCAAATAAGTCGAACAACTTTTCAATTTGTCTGTTGAATCACAAAAGCCCCTTCCAACACATCCATCTCAAATGTAAAACTGGAGCTGAAGGGGGCTTCATGTTTGGTTGGGGATCTTCCAACTATATTTATTCTCACAATTTATGGTGGGAAACAGGAACTCCCTTGGAAAATCAGGACACATGAGAGACACAACACGTGTAACCTGCTCCTGGAATCCACAGAAAACATGATGTCAATCCACATTGTTAAGAGAATCAAAGGAAGTGAATAGTCATATTTCTATCAAAGTAGACCATAGGGTGCTGCCACCTACATACGGGGAGTAAGTGGTTTAGGCAAGAGTTTATTAAAGGTGGGAGTGTTTATATCTAATTGTACAGAAGATACTAGAGGTTACGTTTCAGCAATGTAAACTCTTTTAATTTAAAAAAACATTCATTATATGTTCTAAAAATAATAAAAGTAGAACTCACCTTGCCAATCCTTCACCACTTTCGCTTCAGGTCTTCCTGCTTCCTCATCAGTATCGTTATCCTGGCTTCCAGTAGTGATGGAGCATGGACATGTGATTTCTATAGCAATGTTCTGTAAACATAATGAAAATGGGGATTATTAGTTCTTTTATTGTGTTTGATTCCAATACCCTGTTTTTCCATCACTGACTATTCTCTCAGGAATTACCGTTTTTATTGCTTTATTAGACTATAACATGAGTCTCCACACAGTAAAATCTGTCCCTACAATACAAGTAGTAGCAGGGAAGCAGCATACTCTGCACCTACTACATTTTTATAAAATTTCTTGCAAAGTGGAATATTATTTAATAAAATTATATGTTTTTATTCAAAAAGTCTTTAACAAATTAACAGATCATTGTGTTTTAAAGGGAACTTGTCACTACGTTTTCACAAATACAGGTAGTGACAGGTTCCCTGAGGAAGCCTGCACAGACAGGTGAAACGCATGGGGACTGCTTCCTGCCCTTTCTATCCACAATCTGGATATTTTAGATACTGAGGTAATTATGACTATCTTTAAGACTATATACTGACTACCCTTCCTAGTACTCCTTATGGTTATTTGTGATCATCCTTGTTATAGTCTAAGTGATTCATGTTGCTATGTTCCTATTATACCTCTAGTAGATTCACTCTTTATCTGGATAGTGGGGCTTGTTTAGCACTCAGTTGTGCTTTTTAAAAGTTTTTAAACAACTTTTGTGATTAAATAAAGATGTAATTTTCACTTTTGAAAATATAGTGGACATCCGTCTTTTTCTTTAAACCTGAATATGATACGAATTTGGGTGTCTTAATTATTCCTAACCTAGACCCGCCTATACAAAAACAGCACCCTAGTGTAGACATACAAAAACACATACAACCATCATTAACCCCTTAACGCTCTGCGCCGTAGCTCTACGGCGCAGAGGTATAAGGGATGTATGAAGAGGGCTCACGGGCTGAGTCCTCTTCATACAGAGGTGGGGGTTTTTGCATTTTGCACAAAACCCCCACCGCTAATAACCGCGGTCGGTGCTTGCACCGATCGCGGCTATTAACCCCCTAAACGCCGCCGGCAAAGTCGCCGGCGGCGTTTAAAAGACGGCGGCGCGTGGGCGCCGCCATCTTTTTTTCGATCGCCACGCCCCCGAACGTCATCGGGGGGCGGCGATCAGTTGCCATGGTAGCCTCGTGTCTTCTTTTGACACGAGGCTATCTGGCAGCTGCATATTCGTTACAATGAGCCAGTGGCTCATTGTAATGAATGTGCTGCAAAAATGCCATATATTGCAATACAGAAGTATTGCAGTATATGGTAGCAGCGATCTGACCATCTAGGGTTAATGTACCCTAGATGGTCTAAAAGATAGTGAAAAAAAAAAGAAAAAAAAAAGTTTAAAAAATAAAAAAAATTAATAAAATATTAAAAGTTCAAATCACCCCCCTTTCCCTAGAACGGATATAAAACATAACAAACAGTAAAAATCACAGACATATTAGGTATCGCCGCGTTCCAAAATGCCCGATCTATCAAAATATAAAAACGGTTACGGCCGGCGGTGACCTCCGAGGCGGGAAATGGCGCCCAAATGTCCGAAATGCGACTTTTACACCTTTTTACATAACATAAAAAATGAAATAAAAAATGATCAAAATGTCGCACAGACCTCAAAATGGTAGCAATGAAAACGTCGCCTTATTTCGCAAAAAATGACCACTCACACATCTCCGTGCACCAAAGTATGAAAAAGTTATTAGCGTCAGAAGATGGCAAAAAAATTTTTTTCTTTTTTGTACACATTCGTTTAATTTTTGAAAATGTATTAAAACACAATAAAACCTGTATAAATTTGGTATCACCGCGATCGCACCGAACCAAAGAATAAAGTAGGCGTGTTATTTGGAGCGAAGAGTGAAAGTCGTAAAAACTGAGCCCACAAGAACGTGACGCACGTGCGGGTTTTTTTCAATTTTTCCACATTTGGAATTTTTTTTCAGCTTCGCAGTACACGGCATGTTAAAATAAATAACATTACTGGAAAGTAAAATTTGTTACGCACAAAATAAGCCCTCACACAGGTCTGTACACGGAAAAATGAAAAAGTTATGGATTTTTGAAGTTGGAGAGCGAGAAATGAGGCGAAAAACCCTGCGTCCTTAAGGGGTTAATGGTGTAAGTATATAGGATAGTCAATTGCAAAAGGATAGGCAACAGGTAAGCTGGATATTTCTATAGATTACCTACCCTGGAAGTCGTCTCAATATAACACCCCTAGGGATCCTGCTAACCCACACATTGTAGATGCCAATAGACATAAAAGCCAGGGACGGGAGGGAGTCCTATCTTCTTTTTGTAGTAGGTCAATGGGGGAAGGTGTGAGGTCCTGCAAAAGCTCACCCTATGTCCCCGAAAAAGCCCCCCCCTGACAAGGGCAGTCCCAAAAGTACTGTCCCTTGTCCTAAACATCATCACACCTCCCTGACACGTTTCCACAACAAGTTTCATCATAGGGAGAATTCATTAGACTGCCCGAAAGATGGTGGTATAGTTCAAAAGTAAGGAGTCCAGGCAGGGAGGGAGTGCCCTCACCTACCGATAGCACCTTGAGTTCACACAGGGTTGTTGGCGTGTGACCAAACATAGTTTGGTGGTCCAGCGTTTACTTTGTAAACTTTTTTGGGACTAATTTATTTTTTTCTATTATTAAGCAATGGTTGGGAAAGGACATCACAAAAGCTTATGTTTTACATTTTACATAGGAATATCAACAGAGGTTATATTTAAAGGGGTTGTCCAGGAATGAAGAATCTTTAATTGGTTATGTCAATTACTTTGCTGACCCTGCCCCTTCCTAGTGACGTAGAGTGCCTTGTATTTTAATTTATTCACTCCCCCCTATTCCATTACAAGTCCTGCACATTCCTTGCTCTTTGCACTGTGGCCAGGTGGGACAGGTATCGGAACAGAGGGAGTAAATAAAGTAGTAGATGTAGCACTTCAGAGGCGTAGCATCCCAGGCTAATTAGCATCATTGATATTACTCTACACGCCACAAATGCAGCAAAACAAAGTTATAATAAAAGACGTCCTGAGGAGCATCTTAATAGGACACGTCTATCATCAGTAAAACAGTCCTTTAATCTAAAAGGTAACATAAAAGAAACAAACTCTGCCTAGATGCGTTAAATAAAATAAAAATACATTGAAGGTACAAGAGGGACGTGTGGAGTACGCTAACATTTACATGGAATAACGGTTTCTAGAATTAGAGTTTAAGGAGCATGGAATCTGATTTATGGATATGGAAAAGAATGCAGAATAAGGAGTATGAAGAGAAATATGGTGAGTAATGACTACAAAGATAAGAGAGGCGACTAGAAGCATAACTTTGATTCAATATACGTGCAGCTGCATGGCACGCCAGCTCTGCTTAATGAGTGTAACATCCAGCTAGCACCACCTAGTCCCCACACATATACGACAGACTGTGCCATGCACTACCACTGCATAAGCATATCCACACAGGACAAATATTCAGTAAAAGATGGAGTGTTCAGGAATGTGTTTAATGTAGTGATTTAATATTTGCCCAGTGTATAATGCATCTGGAGTTACAGGGCAAACATTTATATATTTTCCAGAATTTCAATAGAATGACTTCTACAAAAATTCCCACACTGATTGTTTGGAGTTTAAGCTTAACACTACTTTAATCTAGCATCCCTACTGTTTGTGCAAAATTACTTATTTACAAAGCTAGTAAACCTGAGGGATTTTTATTTTTTTTAAAAATCACTAATTCTTTAATCTTAGGAAATGGCTAATAACTATTAATCTTATGATGTTCTTTTCAAGTATGGCAAATTTGTTGCAGAAATCTCTGCATTTTTATACAGAAAATGCAAACAAAATTTCCTTGGGACATGTCACATTGTATACTTCTTGAAAAGGACACAGGATAGTAGTATTGGTATGGCTACAGACCAATGTAATGTGAACAAGCTTTAGTGATATTGAACAATGGTCTTTTATTAGGGGGATATCCCTGGATTAAGAGTTATTCTACTCCAAATGAAGAGGAGGATTTATACTACTTACCTATGTGTAAAAAATAAAATTTATTACAGCTTTTCTGCATGCCCGTTTTGTGAAAAAGTGGGTGTGGTTTTTGTCCTCTATGGCCTGGCAAATATACTATAATTTTGGAACCTATAACTATAGGACATGTCTTACCTCCTGGTAAGTCAAACAAGCCTAATGGACCTGCACAGAAGACCAAAGAATGTTTAGTACCGAGTGCGATGGTTTTCCTGCAGTAAATTAGCAACTTTTTTTTAAGTCACAAAAACATTATTCAGGTGCCATATTTATCAATTTGTAAACTAAATCAAACACATTTCCATATTAAAGATAAATTACTCCCACTATGCATAGTATCACAAGGTGAGTGTATAAACCACCCACATACACCTTATTTATTTATTTTTTTACAGCTGAATACATTCCTGTGTGAGCATTTTATTTCTATTATTTCAGTTTTTGAGGTAAATTTATAGATGTGACTTTTTAAAACCAAGAGCCAAATATGCACGAAATTTGAGTTGTGCAGAGGGGATATGAAAATGTGCAAAAACCGTAAAAATACATACAGAGAATAAAGTCATGATGTTATTTATACTTTTGGGTATATAGTGTCACATTTATAGCCAATCTCTGGTTCTATATGGAGAGTGGGGGCATATCATAGACAGCCCACTACAACCTGCAGCCAGAGGCTGGCTCTGTGACCACCACTGAGCTTCTGTATACAATCAAAGATCAGCAGTGATTATCATTGATCAAATAAAAGACCCCTTGTTTATCAAGTTAGTCAATTGGCCGATGAGGGTCCTGCCCACCTACTTACTTTAGGCTGTGTGAATGAATAGCCCATGTGACTTCTTCATCCAATCATAGCTCTGTGCTGTATACCACCAGGCCGGAGATTGCAGTCACGACATTGTTATATGAGCATGCTACTGCTATAAGGACACCTGCTAGGACCAGAACATTGTTTGGAAAAACAAAGACATTTTGTGTGCCAATGATGTTAGATTAACCTCTCATGCACGTCTCCAGGACTTCTCTCGAGTTGCTCCAATTCTATGGAATGCCCTTCCCTGGACTCTCAGACTAATACCCTCCAAAGCTTCAAACATGCTCTTAAAACCCATTTCTTTAGGCAAGCCTATCACACTCGCTAACTGCATGAAACGTCAACTCTCCCTTTACTAACCCATCCTATTTCCTATCTCCCATCTGTTATTCAGCAGATATATACCAAGTTCCAGGCTTCTCTGCAGTCACTTTCACCTTGTATATAAGATGGCGACTGATGGCTGGTTCAAGCAGCAGAATTTTTATTATAGAATAAATAAAATGATTTTATTTTATATTGTTCCCTTATACAGAATGGCTGGACCATTCTACAACCTCTTGTGTCACCCCCTCATCCTGTTCCATATGACTGTTTGTTCTGTGTAATGTAATATTATATTTGTATATGTCCCCTATGATGTGTATGGCGCCATATAAATAAAGATTATTATTATTGTAGTACTTTTTGAGCAACTTAGTGGAAAGTCCAAATACACTGCAAAAATTGCCCCTGTGAATAAACCTTTCTCATCATTTTGTTATGGAGGTATCTGTGTTTGTGCAGCTGACACAGTTTCAGTGGCAATTCAGTCAATAAAACAAGTCCGAAAAGTAATTTATTACCCTCTCCAAACCAAAATGTGAATTGTCACTTACAAGTAATATAAAAAAATTGCATGATATTTTTCAAAACCAAGGGAGGCTGTTCAGGGCACTGTTTATAGCTTTATTTTCCAGGCTTTCTCTTTCCAGTTCTGTGTGTGTTGTTTTCTCTGCAGTTTTCACCACTGGAATCTGAAACGCTGGATTGTTTTTGTCAATGTAGATGACTGATGCTTGTTTTCCCCCACTTTTTAATTAGAATATAAGTCTGCCAACAAAAATGTTGGATAAGAGACACACACGGAAGTTATAGGGACAAGGTTTGATGTAATAGCTTATTTGTAAAGGAAACACAACTTGTTTGGTATTCCATGAAGCAGGAAGTTGAGAATGCCAGTGTAACATATTTTCAGGTGCTACTGAGTCATCTGTTGTTAGAAGTCTACAAGGGCAATTTTCCTCTCAAGTTGCTTTTAAAGTGTAAAGTAAAAAAAATGTCCGGAAGGAAATTGCTGACAAGTTGCAGTTGTCTAATATACATGGTCAGTCATGTTTACTGCAAATTATGTCCGAAGAAGGAGGTAAAGCAGGTGGAATGCCAGATCATTTCCACATGCTGTTCTGTACTACGTGCAGTGTAAATCTGTCCTGTCCTTATTTCCTTAAAGAGAAAATATTATTTTTTATTTGATATTCATTTATTGAAGAATGCATTTCTATTTCGTTTGCTTTTAATATATTACCGCACATTATACCTTTGTAGTAGACATGCATTTGCTGTGGAAACTATCCTTTTCAGGGGTATAGAACACATTTTTTATGTCACAAATACAAATTCAGAGGTCCGTTTGTAACCAGGGGTCGTATGTAAGTCAGGTGTTCTTAAGTAGGGGACCGCCTGTAGTTGCGCAACTTTGTGTATAATACCCTTGAGTATCACTCTGATGTCCTTTTTTTTTTTTTTTTAATTTATAGCAAAACTTTATTAAATACATACAGTTCCAACTCAATTTACATTAATTAGATTGGTGTACATGTTTTGCAGCATTTATCACAAATGTGAAGGTATAAAAACATAATTACCATAGTATACCGATCCGCCCCCACCCATCCCATTTCCCCGCTGGCAGGAAAGAAAAAGAGAAAAAAAAAAAAAAGAGTGTTGTTTAACTACCATTTTTACTTCTCTGTATCCCAGATGATTTATTACTAGCCCAGATTTGTTCATATTTTTTAATTTGACAGGTGAGTTTATACCAGTTGTCCATTTTAGGTTGTTCCTGAGATACCCATTTCCGGGCGAGACAGACTAATGCCACATTCAATAACTTTATTATCAATTTTCCATATTGATTCTTGATCAATTCCTGATCCAAAAGCCCAAAGATAGCTGTGGTAATTGTTGGTTCCAGGACTATATCAAGGGATATTGAGATCTTCTTGAAAATCTCTTCCCAGTAGACTTGTATAACAGGGCAGAGCCAGACTAGGTGATTAAAATCTGCCTCTACTGCCTGCCTGACACACTGATGTCCTTAGTTCTAGTTCTTCTACACAAGTCATGACAAATGGAACACATCCAGTAGAAAAAGTGTGTTATAGCTCTTAAAACGTGTTTGTTGACTGATTGTTGTAGTCAAAAAAGTTTTAGAAGGAACTCCAGCTCGACCTAAAAAATAAATATTAGGCAAGGTTATTATAGACACTAATCACATGCAGATTTATTGAGTAAATGTTGGCTGGCTTTAAAAGGGGTTTTACATATTAAAGGTAACCTGTCATCAAGAACAGGCACAACAAACCCCCTCCCCCCAGACACACATGTCTTTGTTGAAAAGTGTACCACAGTTGTCCCAGCATACACCAGTAAAATTGTGCCCCAAGCGTATTCAACCTTGGTCTATATTGGCTCTGCCCACCAATACTTGGTTTTGATCATCATGGTGCACGTAAAATGATCAGAAGATCTGCAGTTTCCCACACAGTGCCCACTACAAAATACACCATGCAGTGAGAGGGACAGCATTCTGGTAAGGAAAGGGAGAGGACTTATGGGATATGGGGATGACTTTTTGATTCTTAGCACGTATTACTGGTGTGAGGGGTAAAATTCTGGTGACTTTTTTTAAGGGATTTTGTTCTTGTTTTTGTTTTGTTTTTTAATAGATATTTTCAGATATGTCACACTTACAATACAGTTGTGCATATAGAAAGGGTTCAGATTATTTACTGTAGTGGCTAGAAGGGTGATATCTAAAATGTATAAATATATTATTAGTGTTATATCTGAGGAGTGAATATATCCATCAGGTCAGAAATGGGAAGCTGTTTTGGGTAATTTTACCACAAAGACAAATTTCTTAAATGTATTCAGGATAACAAAATAACTATTCTCTAATTCACTGTTCTGTAAGACCTCTGGGCTGTGCTAATATTGCGACCCACTGACTTTCCAACTGATCATCAAACCAGACAAACTATTTATCATCTCCGGCATATCACATCCCGCGCAGACACACAAACATTATTCTGGACCCGAAAAAGGTGAAATCCTCCCCGAAACGCGTTGTCCCAAATTTGTAGTGTGTGTTACAATAAGCACTACCTTTGCTACAAGCAAAGCGATATTTAATCTGGTAAAATACACTTTCCTCTCAACTCAGCTCTAACTGGCAGTGATGCTGGTTTGACCCTTCAGATGCTTCTCTGTCATAGATTAAGCAGAATACGGTCCATGTGATGAGAGCGTGGAGCTTCCCTGTTTATTTGTAGTCTATGACACAGGTTACCGATACATACTTCACATTTGTTTATGGAGTTATCATGGTTTACATTTCAAAACAACTGGAAGTTAATGACCATTCCCAAAGACCAAACAAGCCCATGCTGATATTTTCTCAGGCTAATTGAAAGCAGCATTTGATCTGTTTGCTTGTCATGCCAGCTTATCACTATGCTTATTCAGAATTGTATTTTTTTTTCCCATCATATTTTTCTGATAAATGAAGGCTGTCATCCTTAAAGCATTACCCATGCTTCTATAAATTCTAAACTACAATATTGATTTATGTATGTATTTATTTGTGTGAGTATGGGAAGTTGTTGATTATAAGGAAGGGAGAAGAAGCCTTACTGGCAGATTAACCCCTTAACGCCGAAGCCACTTTTCACCTTCCTGACACGGCCCATTTTTTCAAATCTGCCCTGTGTCACTATAAATGGTTATAACTTTGAAACGCTTTAACATATCCAAGTGATTTTAAAATTGTTTTCTCGTGACACTTTGTACTTCATGTTTGGTGGTATGTTTTGCATTTATTTATGAGAAAATCAGATATTTGGTGAAAATTTGGAAAAATTCTCGATTTTCGAACTTCAAGATGTTTTACTTTTTCCACACAGTCATAACCGCAAAAAAAAACTTAATAACTAATATTCACCGAATGTCTATTTTATGTGGACATGGTTTTTTATGCATACTCTTATTTTTTTAAGAATTTTTTTGAACGTTAGGTGTGATTTTTCACATTTTTATGAAAAAACGCAAAATCCTGCTATTGAGGGACCTGCTCAGGTTTGAAGTCACTTTGAGAGGCCTAAATAAAAGTAAAACCCCATTATAGAAACTATACTCCTCAATGTACGTAAAACAACTTTTATGACGTTTGTTAACCCTTTAATTGTTTTACAGGGGTTTAAACAAAATAGGATGCAATTTTGAAAGTAAATTTTTTTTGGCTAAATTAATGTGTTTTTCAAAAAATGTACAAATTCTCAGTGTATAAAATACCAAAACGCTCCACAAAATTTGATACCCAATCCCTCCCGCATATAACAATACCCCTTATGTGGTGGTAACCTGCTGTATGGGCACACGCCAGGGCATCGAAGGGAAGCTGTGCCATTCAGAGCAAATTATACATTTTCTTGGCTATACAATCTTTATTTTTTTGGCAATTTGGACATATAAGGGCTTATTTTTTTGTGACATGAGATGCACTTTACAAATACTTCATTTTAGTGGGTCATTAACTTATTGATAAGATTTTATTAACTCTTGAATGTATGGAGGAAAAGAAAATTGTCAGTTTTGGTTTCCTTTCTTTTTGTATTTTTTGGGGGTCGTACACCGTAGACTAAAAATACTATAATTATCTTTATTCTACAGATCACTACGATTACGGTGATACCTCATATATATAGTTTTTCATTTATTTTTACAATTTTACTGGAAAAAAACTAATATAAAGGAAATCTCATTTATTTTTGCATTGCCATCTTTTCGGAGACGTAACTTTAATATTTTTTGGTTTACAGAGATTGTTTATGGCTTATTTTTTTACGTGTTGAGTTGTCCTTTCAAGTGGTACCATTTTGGCGCACGTAACTCTTTTTGATCACTTTTTAGAACATTTTTGTGAAGAGATTTTATGAAAAATTTACATTTTTGGCGAGTTTTTTGTGTTTTGTTTTTACGGCGTTCACTGAGCGGGCCCAATAATGTTTCAGAGTTATTGTACCGATTGTTAAAGATTCGGTGATACCAAATTTGTAGGGGGTGTTTGTCGATTTTGTGTTTTTTTTTACTTTATTACATGTGTATAGGGTTTGTGTAATGTTGTGTAATGTTTGTGTTTAGGGGACTTTAACTTTATTAAAAATGTTTTTATTCAATGTTTTTAACTGTAATTAATTACCTTTACAGGTTAGCTTGAACAAGCGATCCACTGATCGCTTGTTCAAGCTCTTCTTCACCTTACACAATGTAATACAGATGTATTACACTGTGTAATGTAACATGCGCCTTCTGGCAGGACCCGGTTCCAGGAAGGGGATCGCACAGCCCCGGGCACTGGCTGAGATCGGAGCAGTGGACCCCCCTGGTAAGCGCCGCAGGGGTTTCCAATTCTCGTCAAATGCCCCTTGCACGCCGCTGTCAGTGCGACTGCGGCGTGTCATGGGTTAGCACTCGCGATCTGAGAAATCTCCGATCGCAGGTGTTGGCTATAATATACGTTTGATGTAATAGTACTGGATTTTGCGGGAACACACCTCCCGCGATGCAGTACTAGTACATCAAATGTCGGTATGGGGTTAAAGGACATCTACTATCAAATTACCTGATGGTAGATGACATACCTCCTATCCCGTTCCAAGCTTCATTTCTTCATTTCCTGTTCGGCCGCGTTTCTATTAAAAAAATAAGTGTATAATATATGCAAATTAGCCTTAGTGCTCTGCAAGCTTCTCGCCAAGTCAAAATATGGTTGAACGACCATCGTTCTGTTAATAAAACATATGAAGCAAAGCTGAGAAAAGAGGAGACAATGAGCGTTACTAGTAATATGCAGGAAAAAAACTAAAAAGAAACACTATGGGGAATCAACTGTGGCTTAACATTTTCATAAGCAGAAACATAAAGTTTATGATCTATGATGGTGTGTATTACAAGAGGTTGAAGAGAATGACACTGAACATACTAAATGTTGCTTGTTACAACAAGAAAAATTCTAGATACATTCTTTGGAAGCTAAGAGCCCTGATGGGCGAAATAAAATTAGCAATTTTTTGGTGTTTCTGTACGAAGGGCCCCGCAGCCGCCTTTCCGTCAGGTTTTTTTGGGGATTGCGCCACCGGAACAGGGATTTAGAAGGGAATTGTGGCGCAATTGCGCCGGCTTTCATGTGATACAAATGGGGGGAGTGGGGCGGTCCAACGATTTTGGACAAACCGTGGGATTTAACTTAAAAATTGTGTCGCAATCCAAGCACTTGCATGCACCAGGAACAAGAAGATGAACTCAGGTGGACCTGATTGGGGAAGCGACACATGCAGGAAATTGGGCACACGATCTTTGTGAATCGCGCAGGAGTGCATGATCGTCGGACACTCGGGAACTCCTGTGGCCGGGTAAGTAAATGATCCATGTGGCCATGTCTCTGGAAATGTTTGGAGTGCTATTCTTATTGCTGGAGGACTTTTTATGGACGGATGAACACATTATCCATGTGATGGATTTATGCCTGAAACTTTGATAACTATTATTCATTTCAGGTCTCCCTTTGGAAAACAAGCCACCATCCAGAATTCTCTCGTCAACACCTCAAAACCTCATCGCTCTATAAGGGATAATTGTTGATTCTATATGGTGGCTTGTTTTCCAAAGGGAGACCTGAATTTAATAAAAATTGTCATTGAGACTACTGAATATGGATCCAAAAGACTTTTGATGGAGGTTTTCAGTCTGAGGTGATTTATTCTCTTCTTACTGTTTCTGAAAGCTGGCTTTGGATCGGCCCAGGACTGTGAGCTCCAGAACTGAGGATTCAGTGAGTGTAGTGGCACAAATCTTGAACTCTTTTAATGTCTGTATGCAAATTGCATTGCACCCTGGGGTGTGTCACCAAAGCCACCAAGCCCCCGCAATCTATCATGAATTGCTGGCCGGCACCACTTATACCTTCAACCCCGTCTGGAACATTGCCTTGCAGCTCCTTGTGTTACCAGAAGCATGGTGCTCCATGTAGTTTATACACTCACCGGCCACTTTATTAGGTACACCTGTCCAACTGCTCGTTAACACTTAATTTCTAATCGGCCAATCACATGGCGGCAACTCAGTGCCTTTAGGCATGTAGACATGGTCAAGACAATCTCCTGCAGTTCAAACCGAGCATCAGTATGGGGAAGAAAGGTGATTTGAGTGCCTTTGAACGTTGCATGGTTGTTGGTGCCAGAAGGGCTGGTCTGAGTATTTCAGAAACTGCTGGTCTACTGGGATTTTCACGCACAACCATCTCTAGGGTTTACAGAGAATGGTCCGAAAAAGAAAAAACATCCAGTGAGTGGCAGTTCTGTGGGCGGAAATGCCTTGTTGATGCCAGAGGTCAGAGGAGAATGGGCAGACTGATTCGAGTCACTGAGCTGAAAGGCAACAGTGACTCAAATCGCCACCTGTTACAACCAAGGTAGACAGAAGAGCATCTCTGAACGCACAGTACGTCGAACTTTGAGGCAGATGGGCTACAGCAGTAGAAGACCACACCGGGTGCCACTCCTTTCAGCTAAGAACAGGAAACTGAGGCACAAGCTCATCGAAATTGGACAGTAGAAGATTGGAAAAACGTTGCCTGGTCTGATGAGTCTCGATTTCTGCTGCGACATTCGGATGGTAGGGTCAGAATTTGGCGTCAACAACATGAAAGCATGGATCCATCCTTCCTTGTATCAACGGTTCAGGCTGGTGGTGGTGGTGTCATGGTGTGGGGAATATTTTCTTGGCACTCTTTGGGCCCCTCAGTACCAATTGAGCATCGTTGCAACGCCACAGCCTACCTGAGTATTGTTGCTGACCATGTCCATCCCTTTATGACCACAATGTACCCAACATCTGATGGCTACTTTCAGCAGGATAATGCACCATGTCATAAAGCTGGAATCATCTCAGACTGGTTTCTTGAACATGACAATGAGTTCACTGTACTCAAATGGCCTCCACAGTCACCAGATCTCAATCCAATAGAGCATCTTTGGGATGTGGTGGAACGGGAGATTCGAATCATGGATGTGCAGCCGACAAATCTGCGGCAACTGTGTGATGCCATCATGTCAATATGGACCAAAATCTCTGAGGAATGCTTCCAGCACCTTGTTGAATCTATGCCACGAAGAATTGAGGCAGTTCTGAAGGCAAAAGGGGGTCCAACCCGTTACTAGCATGGTGAACCTAATAAAGTGGCCGGTGAGTGTATATGTTTGATGCCAACCAATAAGCATGTGCTTCCCCTGAAGCTAGTGTGAAAATTGATAAATTGTTAAAACCTGGTTTATGAGTTAATGATTTATGTTTCACATGAAGTATTCTAGTAACATCTGTCTGCGTTTCCATTTGTATGAATAGACTCCATTGTTTGTTTCCTAACATTCAAATCCCAATAAAGGTGTCATGCTACAACCTTCCTATGGCCCGAAGTTGTCAATCATTTGCTCATTACTGCAGAGACTGGCTTCTAGTTAATTGAGAATGTTTTCTGTTCTGAATTTAATGGGTTTATGTCCAGTGCATAGGGTCAGGAGGATGACCTTCACTCCCAAGATCCTGGGGATTATTTCTGATTCCATACCAGATCTCTTGTTTCAGACTTCAGGTTGTCAGATTGTTTTTTCTTAATTTGCCACATTTCATACACTTGTTGAAATGCGTGGTCTTAGAAGTCAGATTTATGACCTTTTTTAAGTTATTTATGGACTTGAGATGAATATGTTCCCATCTCTTTTTACTGCTTTCATAACAAACTGTGGCCTTTGGCACATGCTAAATACACTGTGTGATGCCTTTACTACTGATTAAAAGTGCATTCTGTGCCATGTGTTCTATGCGATTATTGTTTAGATAGTGAGTGGTCTCTACTGAACGTGAATGTGGTCAGATAAATCAAGAAGGTCTTTCTGGTGTCACTTCAGATTAGCTGCTCGATAGGAAAAGAATGTGTCTTGGGAAAGTATCTTGTTTTCTATCTTGGAGTGACCCTTCCTATCTCTATATCCATGACCCGGCAATGTTGCCAGACTTTCTCTTTCAGTAACACTACTGATTTGTGTTGTCCTGGAATTCAACCTGTTTTCTTTATCCGTGCAGTATCCATCTGCATGTTGCCAGGTAACACAAGAGCGATGAGAGTTTTATTCATTAAAAAGGAAGTTTTTCTATTAGTAGTTCATATCCCTTAACCTTTTGCCTCCGTAAACAGAGACACCTTGTGTAATTGTGTAGTTTGTGTCTGGACTTTATAATTGCATTGTTTATTTGTGTGTCACACAACTGCTAGGAATTACATGGACTGGTGCATTTTGGAACGCTTTATCCTCATGGACATTGACTGCAATATAAAAATTAGTGTCCTGTTATTTATTCGTAGACAACTTCCTATTTTTGTGCACTTGTTTTTACAGTAGACCCTGATCTTGTTATTGTATAATTTCCATCATGATTTCTTCTATATTATATCCTCTTGGACATCTCTGTTGGCAGAGATCTTTTTAACTACTGCCAACATGGAATTTCCATGTAAATATGCTTTCTGCTGCAAATCTAACCTGTTCATTGTAAAAAACAAACCCCATTTCCCTGGTGATCATCTGGAAAACACCTTGTGTGTGGGTTAACCTCAATTGTTAGAAGCAGACATATATGGAATCTTTGTGTTTGACTTCTGCTCTTTTTAGCACCAAGGAAATGTAACATTACCTTCACTGGAGGCTCCAGAACTCATTGTGTAAGGCTAAATAAGACAATTATTATGCAGGAAGGTCACACAGATCACTGGAAGCACTCAATAGAACAATTAATGTCAATAGACCAGTCAACCATCCATAATCTATGGGATTCCAGTACCTAAACACTTTCACAAAACATTTTCAGTAACCTAATCTATTCATATATTGTCATATGATTCATCTAAACCTAATACACATTACTTTGAGATTCTGTCCTTCGTCAATTCTCATTTTAACTACAGGTTTGAATGTATTTTTTTTAGAGTTTTTCATTTTCTATGTACAGGTTTGTTCTTAAAGGGGTATTCCGGGAATATGTACGTCTGATACAAAAATGCTATAAATAATTGATTATAACAAAACTCAATGTCATTGTACACAAAATGGAGCTTAAATAGTTTGATGTTATGATTCACAAAATGTTATGGCCTCTCTAAAGTATGCAGACTTATCACCAAGAGGGCCACCACTGGAAACTACATGATCTTAGTAACTCCTCCCTCTTATGCACTGCACCCAGTAATTATGTAACAGGCTGTCCTGCGCTGTTACCATAGTAATGATGTGTAACTGGCATCACTGCACATTGCCTCACTGAGAAGACGTCTCACCCTTATTAAAGGGCCAGTAGCATTTTAATTTTCCTTTACAGTCTATGTCAACTGCATTTTTCTGCGGGGAGCATTTTAAATAAATAATTACATATTAGCTTATATATTTAAGGACCCATTTGTATATTAATTATGCTGATTCCTGGAAAACCACTTTAATTTGAATTTGTATGCAAGTCTGTACTTTACTCCTGCATGAATATACCATATAATCGCCCTTTATTTCGGCATAAGTACCTTTATCCTAAGAACCAGGCCATTTTAGTTTTTTGCATTTCCATTTTTCACTTCCGTCTTTACATTTACACCATTTTGTTGTGGACAAAGTTTTTACAGCTTTCACTGTGCGCTCCAAATGACACCTGTACTTTATTCCTTGGGTCGGTACAATTGCGGGAATGCAAAATTTTTATATGTTTTGTACGTTTTCTTTTTAAATTTAATTTTTATTAAAAATTTTCTTTTTTATCCTCAAAAATAAACAAGCAATATATTACACATTAATGCATTATTGTCATAATGAGTTGAGGAGTTAAAAATACTTTTTTCATAAGGTTCCTGCTGATCCTGCTCCTTTCATATACCAGTGGTGGCTGTTCGCGTGGTTATATCTATCAATAAATGTTTAAGACAGGGACATAGTCTTCACAGTGCTTCTACTCTGCCAGTTAAATGCTCATTACCTATCACAGCACCAAAACATTATCACGAAAGCCACTTTGAGCCCTCATTGATACAACCGTTTTTCCTAAGTGATACAGCCCTGGTTTTGCTTGTGTATTTCTTTGGGCTCATGCTCACTGGTAAGGATTCCTCAGCTCCGTGTCTGAACCTAGTGCCCCTGAGGAAAAAACTCAGAGCTGGTCTTATTCTTGGCCTTGTTTGCGGCAACTTTATTTGTGGCCTATCTTTTCAGTGGGTTGCTGGATAGAGATAACCAGCCAGCCTCCGGTGCGGCCCTTCTTTCTGCTGGGCATTACATCCTTGGACAATTCTTCAAGACTTTGAAGAACATGTCATAGTCACCTAAGTACTCCAGATTTAAATCAGGACTGGTATTTGTGATGCCGTATGTGCTGGAAAAAGAAGTCCAAATGGAGGCCATATCTCCCAACATACAGGAAATAAAGCATCTGCTGCCATAGGACACCTTTAGAGGTCTTATTGTTTTTTGCCTAGAGGAGTAAAAGCAAGCTACCCAATATTAAGAAGATGTTTTTAATGCTATATTCATGTAACATATTTATTACTCCCAATAATGTCAGCCAAATGTATGCTCTATCCATGCATATCAATGTGGGCATTTGACCTTAAGTATGGGAAATGGTTTTCACTGTATGGGGTCATTGTTTTGGCAATGTACCCTAACACGTAATTGCTGCAAATTTGTGATAGATTCTGCTTTAAAAAACCTGGCTCCTCTTTGCCCATAATATGAAGTTGGATTGGTTTCAGGAGACTGCGTAGTACTGTGAAGTAAACCAGAAATAAACTAGGCACTTTTTGTTCCCAGCACATTCATTTTTCATTTGTGTTTCAAAATAACTAAAATGTTCATATTACAAAATGTTTATTATATATACATGTGTGCTTTCCTATGGGAAATTGAAAAAGGGGTGTTTTATTAAATATTATCCTGGCTGCGGGTGTTTGGAGAGGGCTCACGGGCTGAACCCCCTCCATAGCCGGTGAGCATTTGCTGCATATTTCAGCAAACACCCACCAGTAACATCTGTGATCGTCGCTCCCCGTGACACCATCGGGGAGCCGCTTTCCGTTGTTATGACAGCCACAGGTCACACAAACACCCAAGCTCTCTTGTTTCACTACATTTTGTACAAAGTGTGATTTGCACATAGTAATAGATGATGTGGAAAATCCCCATATACTGACATACAGTAATATGGCAGCATACGGTAGGATCAAAGTACTCTAGGGGGTCTGAAAAATAATAAAAATAAATAAAAGTTTTATTAAAATTAAAAACACCTAAAAATTCAAATCACCACCCTTCCCTAGATCATATATAAAATAGATATGATATAAATATGAACAGAAAAATCATAAACATGTTAGGTATCGCTGCCTCCCAAAATGTCTGAACTATCAAAATATGATAACTGTCATTTTCTGTGTGTCATTTTCCCCTTAATGGAAAATAGGGTCCAAAGTCAAAAATGCCACTTTTTTTGCCACTTTGAAAAATTCTATAAAAAGTGTTCAAAAAGCCATACATTCTTCAAAATGGTAGCATTGAAAACTTTATCAAAAGTTGCAATAAATGACATCATCCACAGCTCCGTATATTGAAGTACAGCAAAGTTATTAGCGCTAGAACATGGCAAAATGAAGAATTATTTTTGTACAGGAGGTTTTAATTTATGTAAATGTATGAAAATATTATAAAACCTATATACATTTGGTATCACGCTTCCCAGGACACAATATTAAATGCAATATTAAATCCCATCACAATGTAGTGCAATTTGTTACGCAGAAAACAAGCCATAACACAGCTCTTTTCATGGAAAAATAAAAAAGTTATGGATTTTTGAAGGTGGGGAGTGAAAAATGAAAACACAAAAATAAAAAAAAGGCCTGGTCGTTAAGGGGGGAGATCTTATGCTAATGCTGATATTAATTCTAATGCTAATATTATGCTAATGAGTCAGAAGGGGCTTCTGTTAAAGGAGCTCCTTTGTACTGTAGATTCACAGGCTGTTGCACTGTGCAGGAGCTAACTTCCCCCTCCTGGATCTATGATTAAGTGCCCTTGGATTATCATGTTTGATTTTGATGGTAGATTTCCTTTAACTGAACATTTTTACTTTATTAAACATTTTTTTATTTCACATTACAAGTAGAGTTTATTTTTATTTCATACATTGTTGGAATACCTCGAAAAGGTCAAAATAACATTATTTATTTAGTATATCCTCTACAAAATAACCTTTATAGCCTAAAGAAACAGCAGCACTGCTCAAAGAAGTCAAACACTGCCTTGTGCAAGGAAGCCAATATGAGCAAATTGTTATCTCAAGTATTAACTCTATTAAAATAAACACAGACTAATCTTCAAGTCATATAAGTGTACAGTATATTATTTTCAGCTGACTTGGTGCTTCAAATAAGTTATTATTGGTTTCAAGCTCTTATGCTTAGGATGTTTGGTCACTGTGATTCAGTGGCACTACGTTTCTCAACAAGTTGTCTTTCTGTGCATATTAAAGAAAAAAACTGAAAAAGAGAAATGCTTCAGATCCTGTATAGTGCATCATATTAATGACATAAAAAATATATAAGTGTAGCAATATTTTAAATACAGAACTAAGTTTTCAAGTAGCAGCTACATAATAAATGCAGATATCCTTCTTTGGTTTCTTGTAATACTCCGGGGACTTGGTCAGGAAAATATAATACTTGAAAATAAACCATTAATTGTTTTGCTTTAGGTATTGTTTGTTCATTTATTAGATTATTGAATTGACAAGTTATTGTTGTCCGTTTTCCCCATTTGTACTTGTGTCTTTCTGTGTTGAGCTATTTTTTCCAGTGGTGTTTTTCTATGGATTTTATTAAATTCACTTCAGCAGGTAAGATTAATACAAGTTGGGCTTTATCTAGTAAAAGGAAAATGAGTTGGTGGAGGCCCCCGCCTTCTGCTCACTATCTACTATTACACCAGTAATACATCTACATACAGCCGCCAACCCCTCAGTACTACATCTGCATGCAGCCGCCAACCCCTCAGTACTACATCTGAATGCAGCCGCCAACCCCTCAGTACTACATCTGAATGCAGCCGCCAACCCCCAAGTAATATATCTACATACAGCCGCCAACCCCTCAGTACTACATCTGATTGCAGCCGCCAACCCCCAAGTAATATATCTACATACAGCCGCCAACCCCTCAGTAACACATCTACATACAGCCACCAACCCCTGAGTAACACATCTACATACAGCCGCCAACCCCTCAGTAACACATCTACATATAACCACCAACCCCTCAGTAACACATCTACATATAACCACCAACCCCTCAGTAACACTTCTACATATAACCACCAACCCCTCAGTAACACATCTACATATAACCACCAACCCCTCAGTAACACTTCTACATATAACCACCAACCCCTCAGTAACACATCAACATACAGCCGCCAACCCCTCAGTAATACATCTACATACAACCACCAACCCCTCAGTAACACATCTATATACAGCCGACAACCCCTCAGTAACACATCTACATACAGCCGACAACCCCTCAGTAACACATCTACATACAGCCGACAACCCCTCAGTAACACATCTACATACAGCCGCCAACCCCTCAGTAACACATCTACATACAGCCGCCAACCCCTCAGTAACACATCTACATACAGCCGACAACCCCTCAGTAACACATCTACATACAGCCGCCAACCCCTCAGTAACACATCTACATACAGCCGCCAACCCCTCAGTAACACATCTACATACAGCCGCCAACCCCTCAGTAACACATATACATACAACCACCAACCCCTCAGTAACACATCTACATACAGCCGCTAACCCCCCAGTAATACATCTATATACAGCCTCCTACCCCTTGTCAAACATCTATATACAGTTGCCTCCCCCAGCCCTGTAATATATCTATATACAACCACACACCCCCAGTAATACATCTATATACAGCCGCCAACCCCCCAGTAATACATCTATATACAGCCGCCAACCCCCCAGTAATACATCTATATACAGCCGCCAACCCCAGCCCTGTAATATATCTATATAGAACCACACACCCCCAGTAATACATCTATATACAGCCGCCAACCCCCCAGTAATACATCTGCATACATCCGCCAACAAGTAATACATTTATACACCTACCCCCTGTAACATCAGCCCCCCCCCCCAGTAACATCAATCTCCGCCCCCTGCCTACTAATAACATGCCCGCTGAGTAATATGAATCACCGCCCCCCAGTAACATGAGTCACCAGCCCCCCACCCACCCAGTAACATGAATCACCGCCCCCACGCACGCCCAGTAACATGAATCACCGCCCACCCACTCACTATCACGCACCCTCCCTTTAATCTGGCCCTGTGTGAGTCGTATATTTTCACTTGTAAGTAGAAGGAATCAATTCCCAGAAAGGAGTGAGGGAGGTACTCGAGTATAATATTCTGTATGTAGCATGGTGTTAATGTTTTTTATTACATTTCCAATAGTTCAAGGAGTGGTGTACATTTATTCTGATAAGAATTACTGGGGTTTTATACCATGTAGATAGTGTTTTAAAATGTGTTCAATAGCTTGTAGATGTGTATAGTGAGCAGGAATATTTCAAGCTTTTCTTGACTTGTGTTTTGACTGATGTTTTTTTTACCATTTTCTTATGGTAAAAAGAAGTGACTTCCTGCGATGATCTCAGTGGGTTACAGATGGCAGAGATGGGTTTCTTGGGTATTTTCCTGTATACTAGTGAAGTCATTATGTTTGGTTGGAGTGTGATTCAGTCCATCCAAACCGTGAATAAGAAGTTTTCGGTCAGGTCATATTATTGCGTCTTCTTTATAAAACACCTTTGCAGAGATCATACCATATATATATATGTGTGTTGAATGTTTAAAAAGCCACGTCAGTGCTGCAACTTTTTGCAGCCTACAAAGTTTCATACAGTTCTGGTGTGCTGGATACATCTGGAGGCCGACTGCGCTTGTATACTCCCTGTGCTGGCCCACTCTGTCACCAGCTGTGCCCGCTCCATGCCCCTCTACGTCCATTTGGCATGGAGGTGGCGTAAGGGGGAAAATAATCAATTTCCTGGTGGTTCACAAGGATTTGTGAGTACGCATTGTACATACTAATTCATTCATTATGGCTGTAGCTGTTTCAATTTGTACTACTAGCAAACATTGCAGCTATAAATTAAATGATGTGATTCATTGAAATTGATAGATTCGATGTCTTACAGGAAAAACTGTAAGCATGTTAAATCTGCATGTAGCATGCTCTACTTAGTATGCCACAACTGTACTTCAAACTGCAAGTATAGATATAGTCATCTCAAGGCCCACCTGCACACAGAATATATTTTTCAGCTGTGGAAAGGAATGAAATTTAATACAAAAAATTAAAGTAACAAGTACTGCAAATGTCGCCATCTTTTTCTCAGTGGGTCAATACTAAAATGTTTTTTTTTTTTTGTATACGATTTTGTATAACATACTAGGTACATAAACAGAGAATAAAAATAAAAGTTAAATAAAATAATAAAAGGTCTACATATTTTACGTTCTCTGTGAGGATATGGTCTAACATTTTATGGCATTTCCCGTATTAGTTAGCTGAAAAATGGAAGACCATGTCCCACACAGGATTCCAGCTGAAAGGATTAGTTGTACAGCACAAGTCATTCTCCAGATAAATAATGGTCACATCTTTTCCTCAGAGAATCAGATCTGGACGGCAGAGAGAATTTCACAACTTTATCTACCAAACAGAAAAATGTCATGTTGTAAGTTTATCATTTACAAACCATGTACTCAGTGTTACTATTTTGAAATAATTAGCACATTCATTATTATTTAGTCTGCTTTTATCAAAATGCTGCACCATAGTAAAAAAAAAAAAGAAAGAAAAAATCTTGTACTGGAAGTGGACACATGTGAGCCCTCTCCATACAGGGTTTACATGCACTGAATGCATTGTTGAAATGTTATAGCTTATTTCATGCTGTACATAAATGCAGTTATAAGTATAGACATCAACAAATAGTTTGATGTAGATGAAAATCTTTAGTAAAAGTTCGCTGCCATTTCTTAATCCACTCCTGAACATGCAGTGATTTTAACATAAATGGTGTTTGTCACATCAAATTGGATCCCTAGACACAAGCGTCCTCAATAGAACATGGCCACAGAGCATCACATTGCCCCTGACACTTTGCCTTCTTCTTGTAGTGTGTCCTGGTGCCAACACTTCTATGGGTAAATATTGCATAAACCCACACAAGACAAACTGACTAGGCCTGTTTCCCGCCCTATGTTCTAGTTCTGATACTTGCATATACCTGCTTTCATTGATGAATAGAATGGATGGGCGGCGATTTACAGCTATGTAGTCCTCAATGACACCTTTTTGTAGTAGCTTAGCAAAAAATTTTTTTACAGTAGCTCTTCTGTAGCGTTGGAGAGGACAGGCTATCCTTTGTTCCCTATACTTCATCTCAATGATCATGGGTATCGATGACCATCATGACTTTCTCTCTCTGCCCACTCTGTCTGCAGGCCAAGCAGACAATGTTGCAGCTAAAGATCATGTCAGTTGCCTGTTGTACCTTTGATGACACACAGCTTGGGAAACGGATCATTGCATGTAATTCTGTATGTGATAGGGCACAGCTGGCATCTTCTCCAGTCCACTGTCTACCAATCCCATAATGTCTGCAGCCTGCGGATGGGACATCACAGGTTGTGTCCAAATCAGGGCCAGCAGAGGTCACATGATTAGATAACCTAGCAAGAATCTGCACAGATTCCCTTTAATTCTTATAATTTAGCATACAACAGCAGAAATAAATTTTCTGTCTATTACTAATTATGGTTCCCTTGCCAATAAAAATAAAGAGCTTAAGCATCATAGTATGTTTTATCATAACATGTGCAGAAGATGCATTGAGGTTGTACAGTACATAATCATGCTGTGTCTGAATGCACCACCTGCTGGTTAGCGGCATTATTCATCTTTACCTGATCAAAGTAACTAAAATTACATAACCAAGCATTTTGGTATGGCACATCCTCAATGTCACCTTACAATTTACATTTTACTATTTATGGTACAAACAGATTAAACAAAAGATTTTTTTAAATGGTGTTTTTTTTTCTGCCAAAGTATTCTAACAAGTATTCTATTCAATATATTTGTAACCATTTTGACAGGACAACATTTTTAATTATAAATGCAAGTGACAGACTGCATTTTTGTGTCATTCTCCACCTAAGAAACCGTTAAAAAAGTTTGAAAATGAAAACTACAACTACTTTTTCAAAAATAAATAAGCCCTCAGGAAAATAATTGGAAAGTAATGTCTTCTGGATGCTAATGATTGATCAGGAGAAAATAAATACAGGATCCTTAAGGCCCAAACAGGCCAGATCCTTAAATAGATACATTTTACTGGTTAGCCCACTGTCTATTTGTGTTGATACAATGACACATCCAAAATAAATGAATCAAATACAGAATCATGGAAGAACAAATTTGCTTTAGTAAATGAGGCTTCAAAAATGTGTGCCTCCCTTTCAGTCTAAACTACACACATAAAAAATTTCAAACGAAAGAGAAGACAAGTCATATGTACTATAAACAGTACATATGTGTAATTAGCAATAAGTGCCAGAAGTTAAACGAATCGTTAAATACGAAGCAATAGATAATGAAATAATGAAATTCCATATGAACAAACATACATCTAGCTTCCTCATCAGTCCTGTTTACAGTCTTTGCCACACCCAAGGAAAAACTACCATCATGGATCTACCTAATCAGGCACATCCGGTGGCAGGTTTCTTTATTTACTTGCAGCTTGAAGCTTTAAAAAAAAAAAAAAAAAAATTTAGCGGCCAAGATCCATATAAACCGTTTATAAAACGTTTATCTTAAAAATATGTAGATTTTCTTTGGATGCTACTAGGGCATAAAGTAGTCACGCCGTGGTGTGGGAGCTACAGCACACAGCTACAGTTGAACACTGCCTGTAGGAGGTATCAAAGGAGACTACTGGGGGTGTGGAGCAGCCATAGCTCCCACTCCATGGTGTGGCAACTTCACGCCCCAGTAGCCTCCAAAGAAAATCTACGTGTTTAGAAGAGAAACTTTTAATCTAGATCTAAAAGTTTTTGTTTTTTAAAACATCAGGCTGCAAAAAAAAAAAAAGGAACCTGCCACCGCATCTACCTTATTAGGTAGATCCATGATGGTAGGTTTCCTTTGAACACAATAATTATTCTTTAAAAAGTACTACCTGTGTGTAAAAAAAAAACCCCAAAATATAATAAAATGTGCAAAAGCATAATAGTGCCATATTGGACACAAATGTGGCTTTATAGACCCCATTGGAGTGTTCAATGTTTTATGAAATGCAAGACTTCATCTCCCTACATAGCCTCCCTCATAAATGAAAATATGTAAACCCACCCACCCCCCCCCAAAAAAACACTTTATCACATCCGATAAAATAAATCTGACATTGAAGTCCCACACAGTGTATACAGGTAGTAGTTTGACGTGAAATCATATCCTATCAATGTAGCCTCAGATAATAATTACAGAAAAATGAAACACTAAATAAATGTGGATATGAGGATAAGCGTACGTCTTCACCCATTTGCTCTGCACTCCATTTTCCTTGCAGTGATTGGTGAGATTGGTATGTGAGATATGTCTTTCTAGTCATTAATTTTCTGACTACTGATACTTTCTCCTGGTTCAGGACAGAGCCCATGTTATGACACAAGACGGTAAGATAAAGTAGTTGTTTATATTCCTTAATAAAGAGCCATGTCATTCTGGACTGTGTGTGACTGCTCTGCTGAGCACAGAGCTGAGAGTAGTTCACAGACCTGAGGTGTAGCACATCTTCTAGATTTGATGAATTACCCTATTAGCACAGTTCACTAACTTGGCACAGAGAGGAAGTCTTATGTGTCCAATCCAAACATTATTCATGTTAACCTCACCACACATTCTTAATACTGAGAAATGCTCTTGATCTGAGGTCGGTCATGTTGTCTGAAATAGCTAACAAATGGCTTTCTTCTCTTTTTCCAAATGGTCCATGATTTATCAGTATACTTTCTCCAGCTGTCTTTAAGGATTTATTTTTACTACTCAGCATTATCTTTATCATAAGTGTTAAACATATTAATTCAGCCCAGCATATTTCTTGTGGTAACCCACATACCTCGGCCAAATAACACAAAGTAGGCCACAAACTGAATTGTCGCCTATATCCTAGGGTTAAATCTGAGCACAATCAGACTACATTTTTCTGAGGTTCATATGTTCCTGCCATGTTTTTTACATTTACAGATAGGTCAATTGGCTCCTAAAATTTTACAAGCTGGTTGGAGTTGTCAGTACAATTTGTGATGCTAAACCAACTGAAGGTGTTTATGGACCTGTGTATTAGGGCCCCATGTAAAAATTAGGGTCTGTATGTAAAAAAAAAATCCCTAGATGTGGGTCTTATGAGGGCTTCATTGTGCATGCACTGTACATATATATATTTGTATACTATGAAGTATTTCATCACCCCCAAACCTTAACTTACATTCAATTTTGTTATATCTTGTCACACCTCTGGCCACCATACTTTTAGGGTTTTTTTGTAGTCTGTAAACATGGAGATACAGAAGTCTGGAGAGAAAATTTTGATCATGTCTGTTTTTGAAGTGTCTTCTTTTTTTTAGATGAATTAGAGCAGTGGAATTGGTGTATATAGCTCTAACTTATACATTTAAGACAGATAAGTCAACATATTTTGTGTTGTTATTGACGAGAGTTTGAAGTATGGAGAAAAAGTGTATTTACAGGAAACATTTGGCCTGCAAAAAAATTCCCAGGAGAGGTAATAGGAAGAGGAAGAAGTAAGATTTGGAATTCAGAGATGGGAAGCACAGCAAATAAAAAACAATAATTCTGAAAGAGATGCAATATCCTTTGCAAATTCCTGTGACTTGCATTACATATTATGGAAGAAATTCCTTTTGATTTTAAATGGCCAAATAAAATAAGCTTCTTCAGATTGTGATACCCTTTAATGTCTAACTGAAATAGTAGATCCTTTCATCAGGAATGATATCACAGACTTTCTGACGTAACACGGATTTAATACACACAGGTTCAGAGAAGTGATGCAAAAAAAGTAAAATAAAATAATAACAAAGCTGAGAAACAAGGCAGTGTGAAAGTTTTATTGCCTCCAAGTTAACGGCCCTAGTATGTCTGATAACACAGGATACAGTGTTTAATCATATGAGATAATATAGGCTGTTCTCTTGTCACAGATCTCTAGACTCCAGTGCCATCTGTCGTCAGGAGAGTACCGCCATGATTTGTTCTCCAGTGTGCCCACCATCTTCGTATCTCCAAATAGCCAGCCTTCTTGTGATAAGCTTTCCGAGGTGGTTCAGCTTTGTGGTGGTAAGGTGTGCAAGACGCTACGCCCAGCCAAGATTTGCATTGGAATGTTTACTGGGAAGAGACCACCAGATCTGGAATGCGTCTCAGAGAAATGGCTGCTAGGTAAGTGTTAACTATACAGTAATGTGTATATACAGTGCTGTGCTCCACCCTATCTGGAGTTGTTTTAGATTCATGGATCATAACAATGAGAGGATGAGTGTGATGAATTTAGGCTGTATTTTTTATTTTAAGGTTTCCGTAGAGGTCTATTAAATACTGCTATTTCATTCTAGAGAAGTTACTAATGGTAAAGTTACTTTTAAGTAGTTAAAAACATAGTGATTGTTTTGCAGTAGATACAAGGGGTACCAAATTTGGGATGGAACTTTGATGCTGGTACAAGAATTCGCTACAATTCTCTGATGCTAATTTTCAGCAGTAGAGCTTGTAGTTTGTTTCGATGTGCTATAATAAATAAGCATCCTTGGCGACAAATGGGTCCATTGAGTGGATAGTTTATATTCACTACTACATTTCCACTTACTACCTCCTTTGTGGTTGATCCAAGCACCGTAATCAAAATATATGTGTATTAGGAGATCACCTCACTGCTCCTTCTCTCGATTCTCCTCTTGCTATCTTCTGGAAATCTTACGACAGGGCACACTTCCGGCAGAGAGCAAGGTAGAGAAGATGAGAGAAGTTGCAGGGCGGCAGGACGAAGTGCTCCAGGGGTCATGTAATAACCAGAGCCCCCGGAGGAGTTGTGATTAATTTACATAAAAATTAAGTTCATTTTACAAATAAAGGAGCACAGCTTCTAATACACATACATTTCTTATCGAGCTGCTGGGATCTACCAAGCAGTGTAAATAGTTAATCTACCACAAAGTAAGTGGTAGACTTCCCTCAGCCTCCTAACACATTATGACGTACTTGCCCTCATCATACATGATGGGTGTTTGCTGCAGTGCCAGTGTCTCCTGTGACTGTTAAAGATCACCAACAGATCTGTCATATACTGCAAAACAGTAAACAGTATTGCAGTATATGTTATGGAAGGAGCAATCCGATCCCCTGGAGGGTCTAAAAATACAGTAAAAGAAAAATAAAATTAAGAGATCCTAAAAATTCTAATCACACCCCACAATTCTTGGCCTTGATCTTCTATTCATGAATACAATCATAGGGTCTGGGCAGGGCGTTTGTTCATGGACAGTTAGAGATCACATGATCCTACATCTGCAGCCATTTTATGGTCTGGAATGTCTGGATAATGAGGTAAAAGACGGGAGGCATTAATTTACGCATCAAGAAAGCAGCGCAGAACCTTTAAATCGTCATCATATAAATCCAATAATAAACCTTTGGAAAAATCTTGGTGACAAAGTTATGGCCAAGAAACCTACAACTGTCACAGGACTGTGGAATTTACTGGAAGAAGAGTGGAACCAAATCTCACCAGAGCAGTGTGAGAGACTAGTGATGTCCTGTGACTACAGATGTACTGAAGTCATTCAAGGCAAAGGCCGGGCACTTCCTACTGACTTGTGACTGTTGTAAGCTTCAGAAAATTTGATTATAATCTTTCTCTCTGCTACACGATCATGTTCTCTGCAAAATAAAAGTTTTATGCCGATATACTTTGGTAATTTTGTACTGGTCTAGTAGCATCATGTACCAATTACAAAAAAATCCATGTTTATCAGTGGAGATTATATTATTTCTGAAAAAATGAAGTGATCATACATTATTCTCAAATTTTGATCTCCAGTGTATAATCCTTTTGTCAGATGAACCGCGGATCACTGGAATGGATCTCTCAGTATTATAGTAAGTTAAGTTGAGCTTCATAATTGCCCCTCTTACATATTTCACACTGGGGGTAATTCATTAAGAATGATGTACATAACGTCAGTCTTAAAATCCACCCACCTACCCTCTGGCACTCCAGTGCCCATATCTACCAGGAGGCTCAAACTCCACCAGTTTGGACCTAAGACCATGGTCTGATCTGGCAGAGGTTTTGGCTAAAGTCTCCAACGTTTTTTTCCGGCTTTCACGCCCTTGCTGATTGCTCACCAACACACCTGAAGTCAAGTGAAGCCAGGAAACTGACAGAGAAGACAAAATGAAACACCCCCACTGTACAGAAATCTAGGTGGAGGGGTATAAATGTAAAGACAAAGGAGTAATATAAGGTAACTAAGAATGACCACTTCTTAATAAAAAATTCCCAAAGTGTTTGGGAATTCAGAATTAATTTTAAAAAAATGTTTGGGAATTGAGTTTATTGAGAATCTGGCCCAAGCAGCTATTGATAGGACTCACCCATCAGAATGTCACAACCAGTAGATGAGTGATGATTTCATGGAATGAGAAGCATCTAAAAGCTTTCTAGGACATCAAATGCAGCACTGAGGCTGGGGTATGGAACTTGCTCTCTAAGGTCAATACAAGTCCGGAGAGAGTAACTCTTCTAAATAAAGAAGGATGTGGGATCATACTTGTGACAATAGAAAGCTTTATCTATACAGGCTCATTGGTTGCTCCCATGTGTTAATTTATCATTGGAATCTTATTTTAATCACTATCTTAAAATTTTTATAAACCTTTGAAGGTAGTTTTATAGATTTGATAAATTTATAGAACAGGCGATTATAGTAAACTTTGTAATATACTTCATTTAACCCCTTAAGGACGCAGCCATTTTACAGCTTAAGGCTCAGTCCCATTTTTTGGATTCTGACATGCGTCGCTTTATATGGTTATAACTTTTGAACACTGTTACTTATCAAAACGATTCTGAGATTGTTTTTTCCCCACATGTTGTACTTCATTTTAGTGGTAAATTTTGGCTGATAAGTTTTGCGTTTATTTACCAAAAAAAAGAAAATATGATGAATTTTCTGAAAAATTTGCCATTTTTGAAATTTGAAATCATTGCGTTTTCAGGCAGATAGATTTACCACCTAAATAAGTTGCTGAATAACATTTCCCATATGACTACTTTACATTTTCACCATTTTTGAAATGTCTGGATAATTTATTTTGATGTCACGCGGCTTACAAATCGAATAGCGCTTTTCCGGATTTTCAGAATTGACTATTTTGGGGATAAATACAGTTTTGAATGAAAATTTACATATTTAGCATCAAAACCCCCTATATAACCAACCCAATTTCAAATCTGCACCCCTCAAGCTATCAGAAACAGATTTTACGAAGATTGTTAACCCCTTGAGATCTTCATAGTAATTACATCAAAATGGAGGCGAAATTTAGAATAGTCAAATTGTGCCGGTTATACGTTCATTTAGCCCTAAAATTTACACATTTCCAAAAGATAAAAATACAAAACCCACCATACAATTTGTTCTACAATTTCTCCCGAGTGCAGAGACCCCCCACATGTGGCCGTAACTTGTTTTATGGGCACACAGTGAGGCGCAGAAGGGAAGGAGCACCCTGCAGCTGCCAGGATTTTACTTTCCTCATTGGCCTCTTTTGAAGGCTATAAAATTTTCGCTTTTGCGCTGTTAGGGTCATGTGACGGCATTTTTTTTGCGGGATGAGATGCTTTTTCCAATGTTACCATTTTGGGGTTGGTATCACCTATTGTTGAAAATTTAGGAACTTCTTTTTGAGAGCAGAAGTAGAAAAGCATCAATTCTCTACTGGTTTTTTTACTTTTTTTTTGTGGTGTTCACCGTATAGACTAATAATCATATTATCTTCATTCTATGGGTCGATACGATAACGGGGATACCAGACACGAATATATTTTCTTGCGTTTTACTAAATTTGTAAAATAAAACCCTATTGTGGGGAAAAATCTATCATTTTTGTATTGCCATCTTCCAAGTGGCATAACTTTGTTACGTTTTTGGCTACAGAGCTGGTTGATGGCTTGTTTTTTTGCGGGACACGTTGTACTTTGCACCAGTATCATTCTAGAGTACATATGTTTTTTTGATCGCTTTTTATAGCATTTTTTGTGGGATTGAATAGGTAAAAATCATAATTTTTGGAGGGTTTATAACAGTTTTCTTTTACGGCGTTCATCGTGCTGGTTCAATAATTATTTATTTTTATTCTACGGGTTGTTACGGATGCGGTGATACTATATATGTGGGGTTTGTGTTATGATTTAGACTTTTTTTTTTAGTTATATGTCTCTTTATATGTTTTGGGGCTTTTGGGCATTTTTGGTGATTTATTACTTTATTTTTTTATTGAATAATTTTTTTTTTACTTTTTCCACCATGGGAAATGAACAAGCAATCATCTGATTGCTTGTTCATAATAATACCCTGCAATACTTATGTATTGCAGGGCATTATCAGTGTCAGCCTATGCACTTGCATAGGGTGGCACTCTGCCAGTAAGATGACGTCACAGACGCCATCTTACCGGCAGTTCCTGCAGGTAACACTGGGGTCCAGATCGGACCCCAGTGATACCGTAGCAGTGATCGGTGCCCCCCGAAAATGATTCGGGGGGGCCGATCGTGGGGGAAAGACACCCCATATGCATGTTAGATGCTGCGGTCGCGATGACCGCAGCATTTAACGGGTTAATCACAGAGACAACTCCGATCGCGGGTGTTACACTGGGGTGCCGGCTATCAGTCACAGCCGGCACCCCGTGTTTCCCGATGCCGGTTCGGCTCAAATCTTGAGCTGAACCGGCATCGGCTCAGCGTCCGATATATCGGACGCTGAGCGCTAAGTCACTGAGCTCAGCGTCCGATATATCAGACGCTGAGCGTTAAGACGTTAAGGAACTCTACCATCAAAATCAATCATGATTAACCAGGGTCGCTTACTCATTGATCCAGGCACCGTGACTGTTATAATCTTATATTTGTTATGAGGGACTTTGGGAGGCTTTAGGGTCATTAGCATAATTTTTAAAGTTGTTCTTAGAAGGAAAGAGTTTATGGATAACAAATATAAGAAGGTTACCACAGTCTAAGTGCCTGGATCTATGAGTAAGTGTTCCTGTTTAACACCTTCAGGACTGCCTCCTATTTGCACATGCTCCATGTAGAAAGGACGTTTATAAACGACTTGACAGTGACCAAATTCAAACGGCCAGGGTTCTCCTGAACCCTGGCACATAGAAACATGATGGCATGAAAAAAACTAAGTAAAAATTGTTATATGTAAAGCTTTTCCAGAGATATCCTAGATATTCAGGCACCAAAGAATATTGGTCATGAAGGGGTTAATCATACTTGATTTTGATTAAAGAGATTTTTAGATTTTCTTAACGTAAAACAGCTTCTCTGTGCCATGTTTCTGCTCATTCTTCTGTACCAAGCAGTGTATCCGAAAGCCGCCTGAGGTCTGTTCTCTTCAGACAGATAAGAAGGGCTAATGATTGTCTCTTCATACCTAGAGCATATTCCCCTTGATGATTGAGCTCTTTGAAGAGATTAGAACATCCAGAGTGTGACTATAAATGGGTATGCCGAGAATATGAACGTCTGATACAAAAACCCATAATGCTATAAATAAATGAATATAATAAAACTCAATGTCATTAGTCACAAAATGGAGCTTAAATAGTTTGATTTTATGATTCACAAAATGTTATGGGTTTTCTAAAGTAGGCGGAGTTATCACCAAGATGGCCTCTACTTTACAGTGTATGTCACCAGCATTTTTCTGCCAAGGAGAGCAAAATTTTAAATAACTACTAATAACATACCCAGTGTCTTATATTATTTTTTGCCCCTAAAGAGGCACTAGGTCTTATTTTCAGGGGATGTCTTATTTTTCCATGAACAAGAATTTACATTTATCGTTGAACATAAAATCAACTTCTATAACATCCTTATGACCCTCCAAACTCTGAATTTCATGCTGTATTTCTTGTGCCTCCATTTCTATTAGAATTATTGGCCCCAATCTCTCATGTTTAGTAAAACCACTTTCTATAAGTACCGTATATACCGGCGTATAAGACGACTTTTGAAGACAGAAAAATCTTCTGTCTTCTCTGGGGTCGTCTTATACGCCAGTAATCGTCTTATACGGCGGGTCCCGGTGCATGGAGAGGGCTCACGGGCTGAGCCCTCTCCATAGCCGGTAAGTCTTTGCTGCATCGGTAGCACCGATCGCGGGTGTTTGCACAGCGATGGCTGCCGGCAGCCTCAAAAAGCTGCCGTCAGCCTCAAAAAGACATCGGGGCGCATACTCACCCTCCGGTGGCCCCGATGTCCGCGCTGTGCTGTCTTCAGTTTTCCGCGCCGTCTTCTTTCTTCTGCTGGGCGCCGCCATGCTTTTCCCCGGGGCAGCGCCTAGTATGACGTCAGCAGCGGCACGTCATACTAGGCGCCTGCCGGGGAAGATCAATGGCGGCGCCCGGCAGAAGAAAGAAGACGGCGTGGAACACTGAAGACGAGCCGCGCAGACATCGGGGGAGCAGCGCAGCACATCGGGGCCACCGGAGGGTGAGTATATAAGTTTATTTTTTTTTTAAATGCTGGGCTGGGCTGGGCTGTATACTACTGGGGGCAGTGCTGTATACTACTGGGGGCAGTGCTGTATACTACTGGGGGCTGTGCTGTATACTACTGGGGGCTGTGCTGTATACTACTGGGGGCTGTGCTGTATACTACTGGGGGCTGTGCTGTATACTACTGGGGGCTGTGCTGTATACTACTGGGGGCTGTGCTGTATACTACCGGGGGCAGTGCTGTATACTACCGGGGGCAGTGCTGTATACTACCGGGGGCAGTGCTGTATACTACCGGGGGCTGTGCTGTATACTACCGGGGGCTGTGCTGTATACTACCGGGGGCTGTGCTGTATACTACCGGGGGCTGTGCTGTATACTACCGGGGGCTGTGCTGTATACTACCGGGGGCTGTGCTGTATACTACCGGGGGCTGTGCTGTATACTACCGGGGGCTGTGCTGTAATGGTAATGTTGTTGTAGTATGCCTTATGTTTATGAGCGACAGTTTTCCTGCTATATACCTGCATGTCATAAGAATTTACATTAAAAAAAGGACCATGTTAAATTCAAATCTGTTTTTTTTTTAATTTTTACCGGTGTTTTGTAAGCGTTGGAAAAGGGGTAGTCTTATATGGCGAATATATCTTAAACTCTATATTTTAAACAGGAAAGTAGGGGGGTCGTCTTATACACCAGGTCGTCTTATACGCCGGAATATACGGTAACCCCCCTTCCTGGTAGCTGCTGGGATCACATTTGCAGCACATCAGCCAGTGATATAATTCCATGAATTCTTCCCCATGTCACCACCTTCTGCAGCATCTAAATGATCTACTGATACTAATGGATGGTGTGGGGGGAGCCGCTGCAATGACTGCTGCTAGGTCTTATTTTCAGGCGAGGCCTTATATTTCTAAGCCTGAACAAAATGGTACTTGGTCTTATTTTCGGTGGATGTCTTATTTTAGTGGAAACAGGGTATTACAGTATTTTTCGGACTATAAGGCGCTCCATCAACAAATGCCTGCTAAAACGTCTAGGTTCATATATAAGGCACACTAGATTATAAGGCGCACCTGATTATAAGGATGAATGACCAGCAGGTGGCAGACCTGTGCACAGTTCAAGGCAGCTGATGTCTTTTAAGCCAGTTCACATATAAGGTGCACTGGACTATTTCTGAGAAATTCAAAGGATTTTTTGTGCGCCTTATAGTCCACAAAATACGGTAGCTTATATTTTAATGCCTTAATGACGCAGCCTGTTTGCACTTTAAGGCTCAGTCCTTTTTTTAAGAATTTTACCAGTGTCTCTTCCTTTCTTTAGGAGTATCATTTCAAACACCATTTTATAAACCTAACATCTCAAACTATTCAAATCAACATTTGAGAAATCTGTTAACCCTTTCATTCTTTCTCTGGAAGCAAATAAAAATGGATTGGAAATGTCAATTATTTAATAAGATTCTTCTCACAGCGATGTCCCCAACAGAGTTAGTGCTACTGGGGTTTTGGAAGGCCAATTTGTCTACAAATGTTTTGTGGTGCCACAGTGTGTTTGAAGAGCCCCTGAAGTAAAAGTACAATAGAAAACCCCTAAAAATTTCACCATTTTGGAAACTAGACCCCTATCTAGGGCTGTAGTGAGTATTTTATCCCCCTACATGCTGGTCAAAATCTAACGCAAAGTGGTGCAGAGTAAAAAATGTGTTTTTATCTCAAAAATGACATTTTAGTGCTTAATATATTGTTCCCAACCCATGCCTCTTTAGACAAACACCCCAAAAATCATTCTGTACAATCAAAATTCCCGATAAATTATACCATTTTGGAAACTGGACCCCTCAAAGAATTTATCTGAGGTTGTGTTAAGCATTTTAACACTTAGCATGCTGACCAAAATCTAAATGGTGCAGAGTAAAAATTGCATTGTTATCTCAAATATGCCATGTGAGTGTCAATTTATTTTGCCCAACTCATGCCACTGGGGAAAAACACTCCAAAGATCATTCTGCGGGTTACCCTGGATTGGGCAATACCTTACATGTGGCAATAAACAACAGGATAGGCACCTGGCAGGGCTCAGCAGGGAGCAAGCTAATTATTAGCTTTTGGAGCTCCGTTTTCACTATATTGGTGTTGGGGGTGCCCCTGAGGTACCAGTGCAATAGAAACCCCCAAGTATTGACCCCATTTTGGAAAGTGCACCCCTCAAAGAATGTATGTAGGGTTGAATGAGCATTTTAATACCTAAGGTGGTGGCCCAAATGTAATACAAAGTGAGTAGTGTATAGTAAGAATTGCATTGCAATTTATCAAATATGACAAATGTATTTTGCCAAACTCATGCCACTGGGGAAAAACATGCAGACATTGTACAATGTACAATGAAACCCCAAAGTACAGCAGAAACCCCTAAGAACTGACCAGTGGCGTAACTAGGAGAGGCAGGGCCTCATAGCAGATTTTTGCATGGGGCCCCCTTAAAAATATTCATACATACACCCACGTTTATACAATTGCACACATTTATACACTTAAATACACAACATAACATCCTACACTCACTTTTATATACTCGTCCACACATAAATAAGTATAAACTCATATGCACACAATTATGTACTCATATATACACCTATACAGCAATACATACAGTATAGTTGCTTGCATTCCTTGTTTGCTTAGCATAATATTCTGCTAAGTAAAATAATATTCTGAGAAGTATGAAACTGCAGTTTGACATTGCAGTTAGACAGGGCAGGAGACAGGTAAGATGGCAGAGAAAAACGAACAATTATGTTTGTCTCAAAATGTTTTCCATTTTCTCCCTGTTTGCCATGGTTGTTTTACTTGCCTACCGTCCATCTATTCCACCAGTACCAACTATCCATATCAATGCCTCACTTCTTCACTCACCTTTCTTTACCACTCACACACTCTATACGTTATGTAACCAGACTAACTTATCACAGTCTTCTGCTGTGAAGCAAGAAATAACTTCTTATAAATCTCTGCAGCATCTTTTGTCTCTTTTCTTTCTCCTTCTGCTTGCTGCAGGGGACATCTCTCCTAACCCAGGTCCACCTTCTGCTTATTTTAACCCTTCACACAGAAACCCTGCTAACCTTATAAAGATTCAGTGTATCCCCTCTTCTCCTTCTCCACCCGTAACCCCTTTTAAATGTGCCCTATGGAACGCCCGCTCTGTGTGTAATAAACTAGAATCTGTTCATGACCTCTTTCTTTCTAAGTCTTTTGACATGCTTGCCATTACGGAAACATGGATCCAGCAGGATGACTCTGCCTCCGTTGCAGCATTGTCTTATGGCGGTTTACACTTTTCGCATTGTTCCAGACCTGAGAATAGGCAGGGAGGTGGGGTAGGCATACTCCTCTCTCCACAATGCACCTTCCAAGTCATTCCTCCTGTACCCTCTCTCACTTTCCCATCGTTTGAGGTCCACACCCTCAGACTTTTCCGCCCATTCTCTCTTCGTGTGGCTGTAGTATACCGTCCTCCTGGCTCACCCTATCAGTTTCTTGACCACTTTGCCTCCTGGCTCTCTCACTTTCTATCCTGTGACATTCCAACCATCATCATGGGAGACTTCAACATCCCTGTTAACACTCCCATTTCCCCTCCGGCCTCTCAGCTCTTAGCACTAACTACTTCTCTCGGTCTTTCACAACTCTGCGATTCCCCCACTCATAGTGAGGGAAACATCCTCGATTTGGTCTTCTCCCGACCATCTTCAATATCTGATTTTACCAATTCCTCCTTTCCACTTTCAGACCATAATCTCCTTTCTTTTACTTTCAATAATCCTTCTCATTCTCAGAATCCTTCCACCCATCACTCATACCGGAACCCACGTGCAATAGATACTCATAAACTCACAGAAAACTTACAGTCTGCACTGTCCCCCATCTCCTCTTTCACCTGTCCAAACCTGACTACTAGCCACTATAATCACACTGTCAGAAGCGCCCTAGATGAGATGGCACCACTCACTATCCGAAATTTTCAACGCACACGCAGGCAACCTTGGCACACTGAACAAACTCGTTTCCTTCGGCAGTGCTCCAGGATTGCTGAACGTCTGTGGAGAAAATCGCGCACATCTGCAGACTTTCTACACTTCAAATTTATGCTAAAAACTTATAACTCTGCCCTTCACCTTGCTAAACAGGTCTTTTTTACTAATCTCATATCCTCTCTCTCTAACAACCCCAAAAGGCTCTTTGATACCCTTCACTCCTTACTAACACCAAAGGTGCAGCCACCTGTCACAGACCTTGGGGCTGAAGATCTGGCAGCCTATTTTAAGAATAAAATTGATTGTATCCGCCAGGAAATAATTGCTCAATCCACTCACCCCTCCAATCCCCTTCCCTCCGATACCTTATCTTGTTCACTCTCTTCCTTTGAGCCAGTCACAGAGGAAGAAGTGTCTAGGCTCCTTTCCTCTGCTCGCCCCACTACCTGCATCAGTGACCCCATCCCCTCACATCTGGTACAGTCTCTCTCCCCAGCAGTCACTTCTCACCTAACTAAAATTTTCAATCTCTCTCTCTCTTCTGGTGTCGTCCCCTCTTCTTTCAAGCATGCTATTGTTACCCCTTTACTAAAGAAACCTTCACTGGACCCATCCAATGCTACTAACTACCGACCAGTTTCTAACCTCCCTTTCATCTCCAAACTCCTGGAACGCCTGGTCTATTCTCGACTAACCCGCTATCTCTCAGCTAACTCCCTCCTTGACCCCCTGCAATCTGGTTTCCGCTCTATGTATTCCACTGAAACTGCTCTTTCTAAAGTCTCCAATGATCTCCTCACTGCAAAATCCAAAGGTGACTATTCTCTCCTTATTCTCCTGGATCTATCGGCAGCGTTCGATACTGTGGACCACCAGCTCCTCCTTAGGATGCTTCACTCCATTGGCCTAAAGGACACTGCACTCTCTTGGTTTTCTTCCTATCTCTCTGACCGCACTTTCAATGTCTCCTTTTCTGGATCTTTCTCTTCTCATCTTCCTCTCAGTGTCGGGGTTCCTCAGGGATCAGTCCTAGGCCCTCTCCTCTTCTCTCTCTATACTGCCCCCATTGGACAAACCATCAGCAGATTTGGTTTCCACTATCATCTTTATGCTGATGACACCCAGCTATATACTTCTGCACGTGACATCACTCCTGCCTTAATCCAGAACACTAGTGATTGTCTCTCTGCTGTCTCTAACATCATGTCCTCTCTCTTCTTGAAACTTAATCTTTCTAAGACTGAACTTCTTGTCTTTCCACCATCTACTAACCAAACCACCCCTGACCTCTCCATCTCGGTCTGTGGGATCACTATAGCACCGAGGCAGCAGGCCCGCTGTCTTGGGGTTGTGCTGGACTCCGACCTCTCCCTTGAGCCACACATTCAATCTCTTGCTCGCTCTTGCCGTATGCATCTCAGAAACATCTCCAGAATCCGGCCGTTTCTGACATTTGAAACTTCTAAAATGCTAATTGTTGCACTTATTCACTCTCGACTAGACTACTGTAACTCCCTACTAATCGGTCTTCCACTCTCTAAACTCTCTCCTCTTCAATCTATGCTTAATGCAGCAGCCAGGATCGTCTTTCAGGCCAAACGCTACACGGATGCCTCCAGTTTGTGCCAATCACTGCACTGGCTGCCTGTCTCCTTCCGTATTCACTTTAAAATAATAACCCTCATCCACAAAGCTCTGAATAATGCTGCACCTCCCTACCTCTCTTCTCTCATCTCAGTCTATCGCCCTTCCCGTGCTCTTCGATCTGCCAGTGACAATAGATTAATCTCTACCTTAATTCGAACCTCCCATGCACGTATCCAGGACTTCTCCCGAGTTGCACCAATTCTCTGGAATGCCCTTCCCCAGACTCTGAGACTAATACCCACCCTCCAAAGCTTCAAACGTGCTCTTAAAACCCATCTCTTTAGGCAAGCCTATCACTCTCGCTAACTGCATGAAATGTCAACTCTCCCTTTACTAATCCATCCTATCTCCCATCTGTTATCTGGCAAACAACTGATATATACCAAGCTCCAGGCTTCTCTGCAGTCTTTTTCACCTTGGACCCTGTAAATAAGATGGCGGCTGATGGCTGGTTCAAGCAGCAACATCGTTGTTTAGTAAATTATTTATTAAATTATTTTATATTGTTCCCTTATAAAGAATGGCTGGACCATTTTACAACCAACCTCTTGTGTCACCCCCTCATCCTCATAGTCTGTAAGCTCTTGTGAGCAGGGCCATCACTCCTATTGTTCCATATGACTGTTTGTTCTTTGTAATGTAATATAGTTGTATATGTCCCCTATGATTTGTAAAGCGCTACGGAATTTGATGGCGCTATATAAATAAAGATTATTATTATTATTATTATTATTATATATGCATCAAAGTTGCATACATACATATATCATATTCTTACATACGAAAAACACCCAATGTGTATACACAAACATGCAGTATAAAGACACCATATACACACATACTGAATCTATATACAATACATACAGCAAACACACATACATACAGCATATAATCACACATACTGCATATACATGCAGTATATACACACATACATACAGTATATACAGCATATACACACATACAGCATATAAACACATATACAGCATATACACACACACAGTATATACAGCATATACACACATACAGCACATACACACATACAGCAAATACAGCATATACACACATATAGCATACATTCATTAACTATACATACATATATAGGGACTTACATTTCTTGCAGACCGGCTGATATGCAGTGGGTTTGGTTGGTTAGGAGACATCCTGCAAGGCTAGGAAGTGTGCCGACCGGGGGGCCGCGGGAGCAACGTTGAGGGCGGGCAGCTGTGGGAGCAGTGTGGAGGGTGGGCGGGCGGACAGCTGCGGGACCAGTGTGCCGGCCGCGGGACCAGGGTACCGTCCGGGCGGCCGGGGGAACAATGTGCTTGCCAGGCGGTCGCAGGAGCAGCGGGGCGGGATAGAAACCCTGGCGTGTGGGACAAAGAGGGGGGTGGGCCATGGTATTGACCTTAAAGCGCCGTATAGCAGGGCCTGGGCGGCGGTCGGACCGGGTATGGAAATGCAGCGCAGTCTGCAGACATTGTGATTGTGACGCCGCCCGGGCCCGTAGCAATTGCTACTTCACCTGCATCCCATCGCGATGTCACTGTGACACGCGATACCCCAAGTGTGCATGTGCCGTACTAGCAGGGCGGTGAGTGCTAATCGCGGGAGCCGGAGCAGTACTAGTACAGCGCTGAGCACCAAAGGGTCAAGGACCCATTTCTATATGAATTATGTTTATTTCTGGAATACCCCATTAAGTCTTTAGATACTTTATCAGCTGTCAGTGGTGTACAGAGACGGCGAGCTGATGCACACAAATTGCTTAACTAAGGAAGAAAGGCAGCAGAAAAAGAAACGCCCACGTTTCTTTGGTAAAATATCTAACAAAGTTTACTATTATCATATTATGAAATGTCGTTGAAAGGCAAGTTATGCTTTAACATTTCTAGCCAGGCACCCAGTTTTAATAAAGTAAAACTTCAATTATATACACAATGCTAATTTCTTTGAACAGCACAGAATTGTTACTACTTCAAACCTATGTAGAATTTAGAGACAGACCTAAAAGATCAGGACCTGACTTAATAGAAAATGCCTCTGAAGATGAAGATTGATAATGTACATTAATTCTGTACTTGCAATGGCTAGTACACATGTGCCTCTGCCCGTGCACACTGTATGATGTCATACACATGCACGCATACAATTGATTATCTTCCCATCATGCTGGCAGACCACAGACCCCTCTTATCCCTAGGCACAGTCACTACACCACTGCACATCACCACTACACTCAATTACGGGGGTGTATGAAACAATATCACAGGGGTCAGTGATTGGATCCAATGATGATCAGTGTATGCAGCCATGTGGAAGGATCAGAGCCTTGGGCTGTAAGAGGTGTAAGGATGGATAAGTATAGGTTGTTTTATTTTATAACTGACAATCTCTTTAAGTTTGGGGGCATCCATCCAAAATATCTTCTCCTTTTTACTGAAGTATTTTATACACCTAGTTTAGACCCTGTATTCTTATCAGCCTCGCCACATTGGATTTTATTCCTTACTTATACATTGGAAATGACTCATGTGAATAATCAGACTTCTGATATGTATATTATACACAAAATGAATCAGAACATGAACCAAGCACATCCTAATACAAAGATGACAGAGGAGAGATGTAACGGAAAGCGGCAATGTCACATTCTTTTGTCTAAGAGAACAGTTCATCTCCCTAGGTAGCCTTATTTATAGAGACAATAAAGCTAATGAGAAGCAGCTATGTGTTGTACAACATCCAGGAAATAGCCATATATTTATCATTTATGACAATTCGCTTTTATTACATGGCATGTATGAAAGACTCTTGCATTCCACTACAGTTTATGTTGATTTATGATCATAATTTTTTTGCCTTGCTATACAACTTGCTCTTTTTAATGTAGTGTTGCTCAATCCCCAAGTAGACAATCAGCAAATATACACTGTGATTCCTCAGCTTACAGACATTTCAGACTTATCATAATTTAGGTCACAAGATTTCTGGCCTGTCCCAGACCCCATGGGTTTTATGTATAAGAGTATCTGACTTTGTGAACTTTTTTTTTTAAGTTCAGTTATAAGCAGAGATGGCCATACACCTACAGAAATAAATAGAAAGATAAAAGTAATTAAGGAAACCATGTTCAAGCAATGTAATCTAAGAAAATATTGTTATCGTACTATATCATAACCAAACTGGCCCGCTGTCCAAGTTATGTGGCCCATGAGCAGGGCCTGATAAAAGATATAAAGAGATGTCAGAAAGGGGAGGGTAGGTTTTGGGTAGAGTCTGAGTAGTGCAGTAGACAAACATCCATGTAAAGTTAGGGGCAGGTTTGGTAGGATATCCCAGCAGTTGGGATGATGGCAGTCCAGAAAAGAGAATGTACATTGGGGTGAATCTTTGAGGTTGTGGTGCAAAAAGTGAATGGTCCTGATATTGGGGTGCTGCTGTGCAAAACAAAGGCAGTGCCCATTTTTGCGAAACTTTGAGGTGTGGTGCAATAAGGTAAATGGCCCTCCTGTTGGGGTGCTGTGATGCCATAAAGATAGTGTCTATTAGGGGGCTTTAAGGTGTGGTGCAATAAGGTGAATTGCCCTGCCAGAAGTAAAGGGTTGCATAAACTTTGGCCCTTTAAAGGCAAACAAAAGGTTGATGTGGCCCTCAGCAAAAAGTTTGACGCCTATATACTACAGTATTACACGGTCTATGAAGCTACACTTCTGTCACCTTCATTCCCTCTACATCTACAGCTATGCCCCTTAATCCACAAAAATCTGTCATGACATGAATACATGTATTTTAGTGAATGTATACACAGCAAATAGTACAGTAGTATAGAAGGAGTATATTCACAATATACTGCAATACAATTGTTTTGCAGTATAAGTTCTCAGACCCCCTAGGGTTCAAGGACCCTAGGGAGCCTGAAATAATAATAACAATACCTAAAAAAGATACCCCTTCTCTAGATAGATACATTTTAAAAAATCCTAAACTTGTTCGGTATCTCTATGTCCCAAAATGTCCAACCTATCAAAATATGAAAATGAGTATTCGCTGCCTTGAACGCTGTAACTGAGAATATCATCCAAATTTAAACTTTTTCGTAATTTTTTTGTTGCTAAAAAGTGCGTATTACAGTCTGAAAAATCCGGTATAAGTGTAAGCAAAACCTGATGTAAATATTGTCAGAGCAAGAATTTGATAAGTTAGGATGTTTGCACATTAATGTACAGTGTTTTTAAGTAAATAATTACAAATTTGTCATATATTTCCACTAATTCTTTTTTCCTTTGCGTTTTCTAGATTCCATAACACAACATAAACTACTTCCTCTTCAGAACTACCTCCTGTTACATTGATACTACCCATGCTCAGTGACTGAAGCCCCTCTGGGGCTGAAGAACAGATCATAAATGTGAATCAATGCAATTGCTGCTTGGATAATAGCGGTACATTCTGTGAAATGTTTTTATGCCTTTGGTCTTTTATTGTTTAACATGTTGCAGATTTGGAACAACTTCTCGACTGGATGTGAATTGTTTGAATATTTTCTACTAATAAAATACATACACAGGGGAGAAAGTTCCCATATTTTGAATGATAAATTGTTGATCTCTTAATCTACCCATTGGGAATGAAACTATTTGACTAATACTAATGTACATTAACTGCTTTCAAGAACAGATCTCAGCACTGACTTTTTTTGTCTTTAGAAATTAACTGTAGAAGTTACATAATAATAAGACATAACATGATTAACATTGCAGGGACATAAACATACTCACCAGAGAGTAATAAAGTAAATGCACATAACACATAGATATTACTAAATTGCCAATATAAACAGAAAAATATTTTCTACAGGAAACGCAATGTCTTAGAATACTAGCCTCACATGAGAAATGCTTCAAGTAAGGTCATGTAATTGTGGCAGAGAGCTTTCAGTATTGTCAGACCATGTAATACAAGAAATTATTGCAATAAACATAAGATTAGGCAGTATTAGAGTGCATATATACAAAAAGAGCAAGAGATGTGTCATCTGACAATATACAAAATCACTTTATTTGTATCCCGACATGGACAAGAAAGACAGATTAAAAACAATTAAAATTGTACCAAGTACATTAGTAAATTCATTGGCCAGAATTCCCTGTGAGGATAACTGGCAAAACACCTCCTGCACTATAGCGGTACTCCAAAAGCATCCATAATCCCTACTAACCAGAGTCAATGCTGAGTAGAAACCTGAACAATACACAGAACCTGATGTAGAAAAAATAAAGGGTCAACAGAGGTAAGTCCTAAGTGTGAACTGGTCTCAATACTTTAAATGTCCAAGTGTACGTCAGGGAAGTCTCAGTCGGCGTCCCATGTCAGATAGCCTTAGGGTGCTCTGATTGGTGTGAAGGAGGTGGAGGGCTCCCCACGCGTTCCGTCCCCTAAATGGGGGACTTCCTCAGGGGTAGAAGTGCCCACTGCAGAGCTCGGCTCCCATAAATACCCCCCATCGTACCTATGAATTAGTTATGTGCCCAATCAGCGAGGCAGTCGTTCGCGCCGAAACCGGAAGTGACATGCTCCGGTCTGGAAACTGATCAAATATCGCGATATTTGGTTGCTAGGCGCCGAATATACGAGAAGGTATCAGAATCCCTCGATACAATGTTCTAAGGAACTAGGTACATCAGAGCCAAGTTGTCCTTACAATTAAATACACTGTAAATACTGCTGCGCTTGAACGGTAGGGAATTCCAATACAATATTATTATTAAGCGCCAAATATATCAAATCATGGTCGACCTTTTAATTCATTGTACTATATACAATGCGGCACTTATATAAAGGTACAATAAATAAATAAAGACTAGATGTATATGTACCATCCGTGAATATTTTACAGGTAAAATTGCACAAGACTAAATACGGCGCATTTAGATAAGCAGCTGATTAAAATCGCATATAGCTCGGGTACCCTATGGAATACATGTGTATCTCAATGGTCCATTAGAAACGAGACCCAAGAATATAAAAGAAATGAAATATAAATTCATTTAGAATAAAGTGCAATTACGTGCAACAATCCTAGATATATGAAAATGTTATATACAATAGTGCAAAAGGAGATGCACAATTAGTGTCGACATACAAAAGGTAATTGGAATAAATTTTACCAAAGAGTAAACAATATCATCTAATAAGTGTGTGATGAAGAACCACTAAGTATTAGCACATGAGTCCAGTATTAGAGTGCAGTTACCGTACATTATACAATAGCTGTAGATCCTGGCGTTGCTTGGGATAGTAAATAACTTTTCGTAGCTATAGCGAAGTAGAATCGGTTAAAAAAAATATTGTATCTATCTCTCCTGGCCTGTTTCTCATTCACTCTTCCTGCCTGTCTCAGTCTGTCACTCGGTCTCCCTGCATGTCTCTGTCTGTCACTCACTCTCCCTTCCTGTCTCTCTGTCACTCACTTTCTCTCTCCCTGCCTGTCTTTATTCCTATCCAACTTGCCTTACACATAAGCTGTTGTATACTCATTGCCTATAGTAACCAATCAAAGCTCAGAGCTCATATTAATGTGGCAGAATAGCAACCAATCACGGCTCAGCTTCTAACTACCGCAGCAGCAAACAATGGCTCTTGTATATGGTCTTTATTAAGTGTATTTTGGAAAGCACAAGGTGCAAACGTCTGTGCAAACTTTGATGATTTTAAACATGATGCTGCAGATTCCATTAGTGGACATACATGCATACATACACACAGCTTTATATATTAGATTACTTCAATTTACCTCAAAATAATGATTCACTTTGAGGCCATTCTAAAATATTTGCATTATAATGATAATGATCAATGCCCACCTCAAAATGACCCATCATTTGACTCTTTACAAAACAAGAGCACATTTGTCGAGGCATATTTTAAAGAGAGCCTACAATACTGCAACTTTCTGCCTATCAAGTTATGGAGTTAAATCTATAAACTGTGTGAAAGTACCACAGGGTAAGAGTTTACACGTGAAAGGGCGCCAGAATGTCCCCCATCCTAGGAGTTCGTGAGAGAACATGTGTGGGATATAATGCACAAAGGTTACTATCTGTATATGGATAACTACACCAACGTTCAAGTCCTTCACTTCAGAGGTACCGCAATACCAGTACTTTATGCAAAAAGAGATCTGGATCCCTGATTAGCCAATACTGGAAAGGGGGACATCTGGGCGCTCTCCTATGAGAAAATGGCTTGTCAAGAGGGATGTCCTGTTAACCACAATTGAAGATAACAACAGCACCCACACCTCTGTACAAGTTAAACTGTTTCTTGAAAACCACTCTTAATCTCAACTTGGTATGTTATAGGGAACCTGTCAGGCACATCTAACCCCCAAACCAAATCACCTGCCTCATTTACTGTAGTTAGTTGCTCTGATGATGATATTGAAATGAGCCAGTGCCTGTGCATTATAAAGTGAACCCCCTACTATCCTTTGTAATCCTGTTAATTGAGTCAGCCGGGTGTTTCTGAGCTGTCTTGAGTCAGGCAGTAACACCCTTTCCTCTTCTGTACTCTGATAATCGCACACCCTGCACACACCTCCTCAACCTCACTCAGGAAAACTTGGGAACACTCGGCTGACTCAATTCACAGGATTAAAGTGCAGTGCTCACTTTATAATTCACAGAAGCTGCTGACTCATTTCAGTATCGTCATACAGAGAATGAGGTAGAACCTGTCACTATAGCGCCGAGTTCCCTTTAAAGTCTTTTAAAGTTATCACCACATAAAGAGAGAGATGTCAAGGCCTACCCATTAAGCTGAAAAATGGCTTCGGTAGCAAGAGTCTTCGGTGGTCAATTCCTGGAAATGGATAAAACTAACATCCACAAATTTTATATAGCGCGCAGTATTTGCCAAATCAGTCCCTGTCCCCAAAACTTGCATTCACATTCACATGTTTATGTTTACGTGGCACATGTGTTGCATTCATTTATAGTTTGTGTGGTGTTTATGTTACATTTACATTATGTGTTTACACAGCATTTGCGTTTGCATCCCGTTCGCATCACATTTTGTTACACTGTGTTTTTATAAAGGAATTTCAGGGCCCCTGAATGGCAAATTATCAGGGCCCCCTTTCCCCAGACCCATTAGTCTCCCATACTGAACCTAACAATTTGCATCACCGCCCTCCCAAAGTTATTTTGACAGCTGCAGAAGAACCAAAAAATACATACCTCATCTGCTGCAGAACTTCATTATGCACGCATCAGCTGCTGAAGAATCTTATAACACACCTCTGCTACTGCAGAACCTACAATACACACTCCTGCGGCTCTCCCTCTTATTGTGCCCCCCAGCAGCTTCCACTGAGATTATATTCCCCCATCCCTCCAGCTGCTCCCTTGATGTTATATCCCTCCCCCTGCTGCACCCCTGATGTTATATCCCTCCCCCTGTTGCTCCCCTGTTGTTATATCCCTCCCCCTGCTGCTCCCCTGATGTTATATCCTTCCCCCAGCAGCTCCCCTGGTATTATGTCCCCCTCCCAGCTGCTCCCCTTGTGGCCCCCTCACCTCTTTCTTTCCATGTTTTTGCTTAATGAAGATAATAAACACAGATACTCACCTCTACCTGTTTCCCCGCAATAGCTACTCTCTCTCTTTCGGCTGTACACAACAATGAAGCCGGCAGCGGTATGCCTGGGCAGCATACGGGAGAGCCAGGGTCCCTTTCCTGTCCAGGCCCTTGAACGTAATCCAATCAATGTCCCTGATGGTGGCCCTGCCAACAGCACCAATTGAAGTTGCTCCTTCAATCGGTTGCACATACCATAAAGTCACTGCCCATTAATAGTGTCAGCATTACCAAATATACTAGCACTAAAGAAAGGCCTCCTTCTTCAAGATAAACATTAAATTATTGGATAATAAAGTACACAGATATGTATATATATATATAATTAGTAGCAATAGTACAAACTTTGTTATGCAGAGTATACTTAGATTTATTTGGACTACAATCCACAGAAGAGGAAACCCAAAATAACTCTCAATGTAAATGAGCTAATCTTCCGGGTTTATGTAAAAATACACACACATCCCCCAAATATTCTATTTTCCACACATGGATATTTACTGAGGCATCGCTAACCAAACAGCTTTGTTGGTAATAAGTTGTCAGTGTTCTGTAAATTACCTTGTTTAAAACTTGAAGAATTAACAAGTTTTCCTACTTTTTCTTGGAAGTCACATGTAATTTTAGGAAATTAAGCAACTCTGAAAAAGGACTAAAAGTTTAACTGTCCTTTTGTTGTTGAAGCTTCTTTATAGATACTGCATGTGTCTCCATGGTAAAAGACCACAAGCAAAACATAATGCAAAGTTTTCATTTGTTCTGAAGGTGTTTTAATAATATGCTATATCTGTGCTTGCGTCATCTTCTGTCCATAAGATTCGGCTGAGGAAGTGCTGATAAGTGTTGGTTATTTTTAAGTCTTTTGATAGTCTGAACACTGGTGTATTCATTTTCCCAGCAGCCTTGATTGCTTTCCATCACACCAATCTGTTTCCTGTAAATTCTGCTCTGGTTCAGTAATAGTTAGCCCACTTTTACAGAATATTTCCTCACTGGCATTGCTACCTGGTCTGATATCAAAGAACTTATCCAATCACCTACTGGACCAGGGCTATGGCATCTCATATAAGGTTCTACTGAGCAGTAGCTTGCCTGCTATAATCTTGTACTTTGCTCACTGCGTTTACTCTGGCTTCTTTGACTCTTTGCCTGTGTCTCTGTCTGCCTACCAATTTTTACTGCATTGTCTTCCTAGATCCAACTCATATTTGGTGACTGTCCTTCTCTTTTTGTAATGTCTTGTCATGTCTCACTCTTTGCACTTTGGTGCAGAAAGGGAATGTCAACTAGTTGCCTTCTACTGCTTAGGGTAAGTATAGCAATTATGCAGGGACAGTTGGAGCTGATGTGATATTTAGATTTACAAAATCTAACAAAATCACAGTTCTGCAGATTCCATTTATCACCTTAGCACCTCAGGGTGTACTGTTTTATATGTCTGTTCCCAGACCTTGCAAAATATTGTATCTATACTTTTTTATCCAGTTTAACTAGGGCACCGCAGTGTTTATGGAACATATACCGTTAAAATGGTCAGTTTGGATCTATGAGTAAAGCAGAATAAAAGTAGCAATATGAAAAATGTTAATAGAGTAAAGCACAGCTTTGCACTGAAAACACCCACTAATTGCCATAGTACGGACAAGAAAAAAAAAACCTACTTTGCTCTGTGCTCCCTGTTTCCAAGGCTAAGCCCTCTGATGCCATGCTGACACTCCCAAAGTATCAGCTGTTCAACGGTCACAGAAGCAAGTAAAGTCCTTGCTACAAACTAAGCAGAATTGTAGTATTGTACAAAAATGTCAGTAACACTTCCACCAAAACAATATGAAATATTATTTCAATTTAAGGTAAAAGGAACAGTTGACTTTAAAAAGACTGGGGTACCTTGATTTCTGGGGGTTCTGACCGTTTCTAGCTACAATTAGATTTCACAGAGGGCTTTTAGAGCATCTTTTATATTACTTGTATAAAATGACAAAAATAGAATTGTCTTACTTGTTGTCCTTTCAAGGCTCCATTTTCAATTTAATGATTCAATTACGGTATTTTGCAAAAATACAACTATCATTTTAAGCAGCTTCGTTTATATCCTATTTTGAGAGCTTTTAGATACAGGTTTCTTTTGTAAAGAATTTATGACTGTTATATAGAAGAGCTTTTACACATACGTCATTTCCTTACGTTTTTCTATGTAGCTGATTTAAAACTTCCCTGTATACATAATATATTGCCAGTATGAAGCGTTATCAGTGGATTTATGCAATTATTTTGGTAGTTTTTATATGTTAATGACAGGTAAGGGTTGAGGTGGGCGTCTGGAGTCTCGCAGCACTACATTACCCACTGAAAAATAAATCTACCGGAAAAATGTAATTCAACCAAACTCAAATTACACTGAATTGATGATAAAAATCAAGTTTGATCCTCTATTGTTTTCCTTGAGTTGACTATAGTAAAAACTTATATTTTTAGTAAAATAACAATAATAATAAATCTTTATATAGTGCCATCTTATTCTGATCATATATATATATATATATAGCTCTGCATAATGCTAACTGCATGAAACATGAACTCTCTTTACTAGCCCATCCTGGGTTCCGTCGGTTATCCGACAATCAGCAGATCTATACAGACAGTCCCCTACTTAAGGACACCCGACTTACAGATGAGGCCTAGTTACAGACAGACCTCTCTCCTCAATGTGACCTTTAATGAAGATCTCTAGATACATTACTTTAGTCCCAGGCTGCAATGCTCAGCTGTAAGGTGTCTGTAATGAAGTTTTATTGATAATCCTTGTTCCCATTACTGCTAATAATTTTGAAAATCCAATTGTCACTGGGACAAAAAAAAATAGTCTGAAGCTACAATTCTAAAATATACAGTTCCAAATTACATACAAATTCAACTTCAGAGCAAACCTAAGGAACCTATCTTGTACCTAACCACAGGACTGCCTGTACCAAGATCCAGGCTTCTCTGCAGTCCCATTGACTTTAGACTTTGTATATAAGATGGCGGACAATGGCTGGTTCAATCAGCAGCATTTTTATTTATAAAATTATTTTATTCTTTTCCATTGTAAAGAATGGCTGAACCATTATACAAGCTCTTATACCTCTTGTGTCACCCCCTCATCCTCATAGACTGTAATCTGTTGCGAGCGGGGCCCTCACTCCTATTGTTCCATATGAGTAGTCTGTAATGTACAGGACTCTTTAGTGGCGCCATTTAATATTCCATAGCATGTACTGGAAAGCTAGAAACCAATTCCAAATGCAGTATGTTCTGCAAATGTTCTGGGCTCTGTTTTACAGCTTTCATTCTGTGGTCCAAATGATTCTTCCTCTTTATTGTTTCGGTTGATACGATCACAAGGATGCCAAATTTAATGACATTTTCACACTTTGGTGTACAGACCTATGTAAGATGTCATTTTTTGTGGTATGATGTGTAAGATGTGCATTTATATGGCATATTAACCAATATATTTTGGACCTATTTGACTGTTTGCTCACTTTTTATTCAAATATTAATGGATGAAAAAATGGTAAAAAGTCATAATTCGGGCATTCGCACTATTTTCCTTTACAGTGTTCATGGCCAGGAATATTCTTTTTGTATATTGTGATGGAACTGGCATCTTGGACACCTAACATGTTTATGAACCCATAGGCAGCAATGTTAGGTTCTGTGGCGTGTTCGACCGCGGCGCTTAACAGGTTAACTGCCAAGATTGGTGGCAGTAACAGGCGTGTGTCAGCTTTATCATATGGAGGGGATTCTCCCTGGGGCAACCACTGAGATGTCTGTAGAATGTGATGGATGGAGAGCCCTTGGTGGTAAGTTCTTTATTGAACAGCAGGCAATGGCCAGAAATGGGTAACATGCTGGAGTAGTCATGGAGAGTTGGTCTGCAGGAAAGGTGCATGCAACCTGATAGCTGATGCAGGCTGGGCTGGTTCAGATGGAAGGAACTGAGTTCAAGTGGTGGAAGATGCAGTTCTGGGCTTAAAGGGGTATTCCCATCTGGGCATTTACATTTAATTGAATTCATTTGCCATAAATAAACATTTCTTCAATTGGATGTTATTCAAAAAAATGTTCCTGTGTGAAGATAATTTCTCATAAATGAAGTGATATAGTCCCTTAGAAACGAGATGGCTTGGATACGGCCACCTCTGCTGGAGGGAAATGCATAAAGAAACAAAAGGTTTTTGTATATGAAATGTCCGGTAGTTACTACATGTCCCACAGACGTCCTGTGATAATGATTGCTTAATCCTGGTGGTCAGGCAGACTCAATAACGCATGTCTGGCCACCGCTGCCTAAATGTGAGGTGGTCGTATACGGGGAAGCTATTTCGTTTCTAAGGGACAACATGACTACATTTATGAGAAATTATCTTCACACAGGAACATTTTTTTTAATAACATCCAATTGAAGAAATGTTTACATATGGCAAATGAATTCAATTAAATGTAAATGCCCAGATGGGAATACCCCTTTAAGTCTCTAGACTTGCCCTGTGTGCAGGCAGAAGACCTGAGGCACTAGAAGTTCCTGGGATTGATGACTGTAGCAGCACTTAAGGTGTGCTGCTCACTCTGGCTCCTGACTGAGACTAAGACCATGAGGTCTGACTCTCTGCTCTGACTGAAACTGTGCTTACACCCAACAGGGGTTTATACTCCCTCTGGTCAATCACCTTCTAGCTTACACAACAGACACATCATTGGATAATTACATAAACCAGTTAACTGTTGCCTTGTCAGGTAGTATCTTAAGCTGCAATTACACTATATTCAGATTCTAGAACCTTCCTAGGGAGGTGATCTCCCTAACAGCTCCTTACCTGAGGAAGGGCGCTATTTGCAACTACCAGCCTTGCCTATGCATTGGCAGGGGTATTGCAAATGCATTGTAGGGAGGTCATACAGGCACGTGAAGGCCACACACAATACTCAGATGCATTTTGTCTTGTTTTATGGACATTACTTGGATCAGCCTGTAGTTTGTTTTTCCACTTTAATTTTGTGTGACAGCAAGTTCAACTTTGTACAGAACAAAATATTAATGAGAATATTTCATTCATTCAGATCTGGGATGTATCATTTGAGTGTTCCCTTGATTTTTTTGAGCAGATTATGACAAAAAAAATATGGGGTACATGGTGTTACCTATGGTGTTAGTTGCTCCAGTCAGGCAGCCCAAGGCACGTTTCGCATCTCACACTTCTTCAGGTGGCCGGGGGTCATTTCGGAAGTCCTATCTTCACAATTGATTGCTTGTATTTTGAACCATGTCTTTAACCGTTCCAATTTAATGACGTGTGAATGTACTGTAGTTTCCTTCTAAGCTTTGTCTAAGTACAGTGGTTCATACAGACTTTAGATAAAGTATACTTTTTCATTCAAGGCCGTTATTTAGCGCTAAAATAAAGGTCGCATTATAAAAAGAGTACTGCTACGTACATAATAATAATTCGCAAGATACAGTTACTAAGCATTAAAAAAGAAAGAAAGCCACATATAAACAAGAAGATTGGAGCCTCCTAAGAAAAACACAATAATTTATACAAATGCTTCTGTTATCAGTGACCAGTGTTACATATGTCTGTGACACAGAACATTCTGTCATGGAACAGGAGTTTGTGCTGTAAATGTGGGTGTAAATTTACAGGGAGTAAATGGGAATGGCACAGGGGGTGAGGACGGCAATAAAAACTATTTATTACAGTGATTGTATGATCTAAAATCTTACGTTTTACAGCATCAGTGGACCATCTGTACACCTCAGAATACAGGCTGCTGTAAAACAGCCCATGCCTGTGCCTTTTCTCCTTCACTTTTTTGATTTTTATCATAACTAAAAGACACTAGAACCACTGCAGGTATATAGTGGCAAATCCTAAACTTACCCTCAACTGCTAGGTAATTTAATCATAATGCCATAAGGAACAAGCCATAAATTCCACGCATGTGGAAGTGTTACATATCAAAAATCCCACACCCATTTAGGAACAGGATTCCTACAAAGAGGTACATTTTGCTGTATTATTTTATGCTGTATATAAGTATTTACTCTCAAAACATAAACTCAATAAAGAAAAGAAGATGCAATAGATATAAACGCCAACTAAGAACATGATGGGGCACATTTACTTACCTGTCCCGTTGCGAACCCCTCTGTGCATTGTCCGACGAGGATGCTGCGATTCACTAAGATCGTGCATCCAATTTCCTTCATGTGTCGCTTCCCTCGCTGAGGTCCGCCGGAGTTCACCTTCTTTTTCCCGGTGCATGTAAGTGCTGATCTTGCGACACAATTTTGTTATTAAATTCTGTGGTTTGTCTGAATCAGTCGGGTTGTCCGATGTCCACGTCACCCAATTTGTGTCGCATGCAAGCCGGCGCCGATGCACCACAATCCGATCAAGTTCGCCAAAAACGCGGGCCAATTCAGGGCAAAATGGTAAAAAGTCAGGAAACCTGACGAAAATGCAGTGTTCAGACCCTTAGTATATGGGTCAATTACTTAACTTACCCCTGAAGAAGTCACATCGGTGATGAAAGTGTGGGGTCCTGCCTCCCCCCTCTCTGCCTCCCACCACTTGTAAGATCTAGCTACCTTTACAATTGTATATTTTGGATTTCCCCTTTATGTAGAGAATCTTTCCACGCATTGTTATATATTGCTCCAATACCTGCATTTGTTTGGTGCCATTGCTGCCATTGCATTTGTTTGGGGGTCCCAGTACACTCTGACTTTTTTAGGTGGCTGATATTTATGCATTGAGTGATTTTACCACTGTCTATACTTATAAGGACAGTTTGTAGTGGAGCATCACTGTAGCCTTGCTTTGTACATTCAGGTGCACAGTGTTAAACCCCTTATCACCGACACTAGTTTTCAGCTCAATGACCAGACTCGATTTTTCGAATCTGACATGTATCACGATAATTGGTTAGAACTTCGGAATGCTTTAACATATCCATGTGATTTAGGAAATTGTTTTCCCGTGACACATTGTACTTCATGTTAGTTGCAAAATTTAAGTGATAAGTTTTGCGTCTCATTCTAAAAAAAAAAATTTGGCAAAAGTGTGTAAAATCTCTTCCTTTTTAAAGTTTAAAATGTTCCGCTTTCCAGACAGGAAATAAAACTACCCAAAAAGCTAGATAACTAACATTTCTGGAATGTCTGCTTTATGTTGAGATGATATTTTATGCATCCTCTGTTTTTTCTAGGATGTTATGAGGCGCAGAACTTTAGTTGCAATTTTTCTCATTTTCATGAAAATCGCCAAAACTCACGTTTCGAGGGACAACTCAGCTTCCAAGAGACTTTTAAAGGCCTAAATAAGTAAACCCCACTTTAGAAACTTCACCCCTCAACCTATGTAAAACATACTATTACTTCTATTAAGTCTATTTACCCTTTAAGTGTTTCACATGGGTTTAAACAATATGAACCTGCGATTTAGAAACTTTAGAATTTTTGGGGAAAATACATTAATTTAGGCCTAAACTGACAGTTGCATAATGAATAAAATGATGAAACACTCTGCAAAGTTTGATGGTGGTAAACTTCTGTACTGGCGCTCGGCCGGGCATAGCATGGAAGCAGCGCCATTCACAGCAGATCTGTATTGTCACAATGTACAGGCTATAACACTTGTAAAAATAATTCATTTTGGGGGTCTTAAGCTTATTCATGAGATTTTATTAACTATTTAAAGGGGGACACAAACAAAATCATCAATTTTTATTTTGGATTTTAGCACTTTTTCCCCCCTGCTGATCGTAATGAAAAACTAATATTATATCTTTATTCTCTGGTTCACTACAATTGCGGTGATAGGGATATTTTATGCAGGGCCCCAACAGCCCTCTTGACTTTTGTAAGGAGAGTCCTAATTAACCCTTTCATGATTGAACATAAAGACTAAGACACGTCAATCTCTTAGTGTATGTCAAGATCTTCTTCCGTTTAATATCTCAAAATGCATAATATCACAGACAGAAAAGTAGGCGTGAATAGTATACTGTAAAACTATTGGTCATCAGCACATTCTGGGAAAAAACTTAACTAATTGTGCTCAGTTCTCAGAGACCTTGTACACAGATATTGTTTATACTAATTTGCTGAGAAGAATAAGATAAGTGTCATAATATCATGCAGCATCGAGGGCAGGCTGGCTTCTCATTAAATGTCAAAGGGTATTAGCTGACAGGCGAGCAAACAGGTTACATAAAATGAAGTTTGAATCATGACATTAACTTGACAATGGTCAAGGAACATGGCCGCTGTATCTAAGATGGCCGACAGTAGTCAAGATGGCGTCCGAAACCAGTGCGACCTCCTTAACAGCGGTGATACCTCATTTATATAGTTTTTCTTATCTTTGCTCAATTTTACTGAGCAAAAACAAAATTTTGAGAAAATCACATTTTTTTTTACTATCGACAACTTTTCAGGGCCATAACTTCTGTATTTTTCTATTGACAAATCTGGTTGAGGGCTTATTTTTTGCAAAAAGAGTTGTTCTTTTCAATCATATCATATTAAAGTGCATAACATTTTTTGTGATGGTGTTTGATGAAAAATTGTATATTATGGGAAGTTTTTGGTGTTTTTTTTATGTCGTTCACCGAGTGCGTTCAACATTGATTTAGATTTATTGTACAGTTTTATACGGACGCAGTGATACCAAATATGTACTTTTTTGGTGTTTTTGTGATTTATTTACTTTATTTACATTTTATGTGCAACTGGGGAGATTATGGGACTTTTATTTTATTTATTTAATTATTATTATAAAATGATTTTTTTTTTTTTCCTTTTTTTACGCATTCCATATTTGGGCTTGAACAAGCAGTGTACTAAGCAAGTAACTGAGCATGCTGTGCATTTTCAGTTGCTTAAAGCCAGGTCCTGCCAAGAAGGCGGAACCCGGCGGGAAGCCAGAAGCCTCGGGGCACTGGCCAGACCCCGGGGCTGCGGTAGGAGGGATCGGATCCCCCGGTAAGCTCACCAGGGGGGTCCGATCCACGGGGGACATACTTTCACGCCACGGTCATGCTTAACCCTGGCATGTATGGGGTTAAACACCCGGGATCTGAGTTTCCAGGTGCCGGGCCTGGGCTGTGACATAACAGCCCGACACCAGCAACAGCGAAACCCGGTGTCCCAAAATCTAACTAACAACATCCAGCTGCCTTCCTTATACACAGGATAGTCAGAACAGTGTGACTTGTCTGGATGACATCCGAACAGAGGAACAATAGAGAGGCATAACATGAACAGGAAGGGCACATACAAGAAGACACATAAAACATTACATAAGAAAAATAAAATAAGTGCGTAGCACAATGGTTTCCTCACAATGGATAGCCTGTGTGGTAAAGATAAAATGTTCCATTTTAATGATATGTATGAAAATTAGATGTTTTCACAGAAGAAAAACACAATAAAAAAATGCAGGTGACGCGTTTCGGACTATGTAGTGGCATCCTTATCCATACCACTGAATAAAGACGCCACTACATAGTTTGAAACATGTCACCTGCATTTCTTTATGCGTTTTTCGTTGTGTTACAGCACTTGTTTTATCTTTCTCATTCTTCTTCCTGGTTCTGGACAAGCGATTATGAATCCCCGAACCTATCCTCTTACCTGCACTGTTCTGATGCTTCAACAGTTTTTGGTAAGTTTTATTTTTTGATAAAGTATTACATAAACTTGCAGAGCTTGGTAACCCTTCCTTATCTGTCATAGGGTAATAGAAACAAGAACAATAGCAGAGGATGGCGCCTCGTGTGATATTGTCAGACTAAACTGCAACCCAATGCCCCTATTCAGGGGGTGCTCACCTTGTTATGACTTGGTAGATCAAAGCAACTTAGGGGTGGCTAGATCCTGTATATCCTGATCCTGTATATCCTGATCCTTTATATCCTGATAGATGCCTTGCTGCTCCTAAGGCTCCCAAAAAAACGATTGTTAAGTCAGTAGAAAAAAAGAGGGGGTACAACTGGAGCACTAACAAGAAACCAGAAGTGTCCACATCAGAACAAACTGATTCAACTTAGGGTAAAATTAATGTCCTAATTATGCATTCCGGGTGCTTTACACCATTCCTCAGATAATGTAAACAAGATACAACCCAAAAAATCCAGACATATACAGTATATACACACAAAGGGATTATAATGTGGGTGGAAACCTTTTGCATCATTGGGCATGGATATCACATGGTTACATAATCAGACTAATAAAATTACAGTTAAGATGTGGAGCATTCAGACATTGAAATATTGATGAATTATTAAAAAAAGCTGAGCATAAATTCATGTTATATGGTTTTTTTATGATGTCTTTTATTTTGCCCCTACCTTACCAATACCAACCCCTACACTGACAATCACTCTGAAATCTCGCCCGTCACCTACTTGCTAGAACTATCACACAAGCTACTACATTACAAAAATTCTTTATTTAATAACTCTGCCAGATACTTTTTAGTTGAATTTTACTTTTTCCTGACTTGACTATTTCTACCTTTTGTTTCTTGTCTAGGGGAGATATCATATTAGCGAGTCTCCTGCACCAGATCTATGCATTGGAGATAGAGACTGGAAAAAAAACAACTCCTTGCTGGTTTATGCAATCAATTTTGAAGGCCTAAAGCAGTGAAAACCTTTTTGAGAGCGAGTGCCCAAACTACAACATAAAACCATTGATTTACTTCAAAGTGCCAACATGGCAATTTAAGCAATAACTTATTGCTTACTGCTTTGTCAAAGCTTTCAACTACATTGGCATCCTGAGGACATCAATACAGTAAAAAGGAGAAAATCAGATTATTATTGTAGCTTTTTTCCAGGGTCCCCTGTACAGGAAGAATTGCAGGGCCTGTGGCAGGAGCTCAAATTATACAGTAGGAGGAGGCCATGGGTCCTGTGTTATGAAATTTATGCTGAGGACCTGGGTGTCCATTTGTCCCATAGGTTCACCACCACTGGCCTATAGTGCCTTCAAAAGCCTTTTTTCATACTGTATTTTCTAGTACTTTGTAAGGTGAATGGAGATTTTACACTCAAGCTATTGTTGTAAAATTTGTAAAAGTAGAATCCTGTTCCTTTTCTATCCTTGTCTAAAAACCTTTAGGAGGATAAACCATAAACACTGATTCTATTTTTTTTTTCCAATCCGTGTAGCTCACATGGCCATATCTGGCACTAGGCACTGTGAATATGGGGGCAGCCAGGCAAGGGAGAGATTTTTTATTTAATAAAAAGTTGCCATGGGACCCCATCAATGCCCTCTTCCGCCTCCCCCACCCCCCATTCCCAAAAGCACTGCAGATTACTCTGGAGGTGAGATCTGGCCAAAGTGCCATCTCCCACCCCGTACCTCTTAGGTCTGTCTCCGTCGTGATCCATCCACAGGCTGCACGAGACGCAGCTCAGGTGCCAAGTAATGATGTGTCTGTTTGTGCTGGGTCAAAGAGTGCTGTAACCTATGGATGCTAGGGGCAGGTGCTGTGACTAGTGGGGGCATCACTAGCTGCACCTCTGGGAGGAACATGGTTAGACAAGCGCACCAGAGCGGGGTAAGTAAAACTGCTTTCTTGTTTTTACAGTCTCCCCAGCAAGTCCAACCTGCTTTGCAGCAGGCTCTGGTGAAAACCGGGTACCACTTAGACTCCGGTCCCAGGTGTCGGCTTTTATCATCATCCGCAGTGGTTCAGTGGGTCCACTACCCCTGGAACCTGACAGTAAGATCCAGCCATGGATCCCAACAAGGTCCCGCTACCACCATCGTAGTCCAGCTGTCCCGGCAAATTGCTGTGCATGGTGAACAGCTTGGACAAGTCACTGCCATGTTGCAGCAATTGATGGCTACACAGCAACAGCTTTAAGATCTTGTGGCTCCTCCTGCTACTCTGTTCTAGCCTGCCTTCTGCTGAACCTAGGCTTTCCATGCCATCATAGTATGATGGGGACCCAAAGTTGTGCAGGGGCTTATCACCCAGTGCTCCCTGCACAATGAGCTTATGTCGACACAGTTTGTCATGGAACGGTGTAAGGTGGCAATTAACCCCTTATCACCGACACTAGTTTTCAGCTTAATGACCAGACTTGATTTTTCAAATCTGCCCTGTCTCACGATAATTGGTTATAACTTCGGAACACTTTAACATATCCAGGTGATTTTGAGACTGTTTTCTCGTGACACATTGTACTTCATGTTAGTTACAAAATTTAAGTGATAAGTTTTGCGTTTCGCTCTGAAAAAAAGTGAAAATTTGGCAAAAGTTTGTAAAAATTCTTCATTTTCAAAGTTTGAAATGTTCTGCTTTCCAGACAGGAAGTAAAACTACCCAAAAAGCTTGATAATTAACATTTATGGAATGTCTGCTTTATGCTGAGATGATATTTTATGCTTCATCTCATTTTTCTAGGATGTTATGAGGTGCAGAACTCACATTTTGAGGGACAACTCAGCTTTCAAGTGACTTTGAAAGGCCTAAATAATAGTAAAACCCCATAAATTACCCCACTATAGAAACTGACCCCTCAACGTATGTAAAACAACTTCTATTAAGTCTATTAACCCTTTAAGCGTTTCACATGGGTTAAAACAATATGGACCTGCGATTTAGAAACTTTCGATTTTTTTTGGAAAATACATTCATTTAGGCCGCAACTGACAGTTTCAGAATAAATTAAATGATGAAACGCACTGCAACATTTGATGCCCAATTCCTCCCGAGTGTAGTGATACCCCATATGTGGTGGTAAACTGCTGTATGGGCGCACGGCCGGGCATAGAATGAATGGAGGCGCCATTCACAGCAGATTTGTATTGTCACATTGTACAACGTATAAATTTAAATTTTTTTTGGTAATGCAAACATATGAGGGCTTATTATTTACGGGATGATATACAATGTATATATAATTCATTTTGGGGGTCTTAAGCTTATTCATGAGATTTTATTAACTATTTCAAGGGGGACACAAACAAAATCATCAATTTTTATTTTGGATTTTTAGCATTTTTTTTTCCTCCGCTCACCTTAATGTAAAAATAATATTTTATCTTTATTCTCTGGTTCACTACGATTACGGTGATACCTTATTTATATAGTTTTTCTCATCTTTGCTCAATTTTCCTGAGCAAAACCAATATTGGAGAAAATCGCATTGTTTTTACTATTGACAACTTTTTACTTCTGTATTTTTCTGTTATCAGATCTGTTTGAGGGCTTATTTTTTGCAAAAAGAGTTGTTCTTTTCAGTCGTATCATATTAGGGAACAAAACTTTTTTGATCACTTTTTAGAACATTTTTAGTGTTTAGTGTTTGATGAAAAATTGTATATTACGGGAATTTTTTCGAGTTTTTTTTACGTCGTTCACTGAGCGGGTTCAATATTGATTTAGATTTATTGTACAGATTAATACGGATGCAGTGATACCAAATATACAAAATACGTGTTTTTGTGTTTTATATACTTTATTTGCATTTTATGTGTAACTGGGGAGATTATGGGACTTTTATTTTATTTATTTATTTAATTATATTCTAAAATGACTAAATCTTTTCTTTTTAACTTTTTTACATTTTCTTCTTCTTGGCTTGATCAAGCGATCATCCGATCACTTGTTCAAGCCTTTACACTGCAATACACTTGTATTGCAGTGTATACTGTAAGTAACTGAGCATGCTGCTCATGCTCAGTTACACACAGCCGGGTCCTGCCAGGAGGCGGAACCCAGCACAGAGAGGAGCCGACAGCTTCGAGTCACTCGTCGAAACCCGGGGCTGAGGCAGGAGGGATCGGATCCCCGTTAAGCACACCGGGGGTGTCCGATCCACGGGGGACACATTTGCACGCCGTGGTAAAGCTTGACCGTGGCGTGTAAGGGGTTAAACACCCGGGATCGGAGTTTTTTCGATCCTGGGTGTTAGTGCCGGGTCTGGGCTGTGATATCACAGCCCGACACCGGCACTTGCAGGACCCAGTGTCCCAAAATCTTCTTCTGACGCGCCGCCGTAGAAAGGCGTACGCATCAGAAGAAGTACCCTTAATGACCGCTGTAAAAAGCCGATACGGCGGTCATTAAGAGGTTAATCATGGCATGGGCTACTCCCCTCTGGGACAGAAAAGACCCAGTTACAGCTGACATCACCTCCTTCACTGAGTTTGAGGAACCTGCATGGGCATCTGCATCTGAGACTGCACTGTTGAACCTGCATCAAGGGGACTCATCTGTTGGTGACTATGTGGTTCGGTTCCGTACTTTGGCCTCTGAGCTAGCCTGGAACGAAGCAGCCCTTATTGAAACCTGTAAAAAGAGACTTTCGGGACAAGTTAAAGTTGCGCTGTCTGCACGTGACCTGCCGACTACTCTGAGTGCTCTCATCTCTCTGGCCACTTGGATTGATATCTGGTTTATGAAGTGCTCTCGAACAAGGTGCAACGTTTGCTTCGCTTGGCCCTTGCCTTCCCAAGACCAGCCAGCTGCAGAGGAACGTATACAGGTGGACAGAGCTCGTCTGTCTTCCCGGGAACGTTCCTGGTGATGTCAGGAGAATCTCTGCCTCTATTGTGCCAGCCCGGAACACTTCCTTCAGACCTTTCCACTCCGTCCTCACCTCCACATCTAAGGTTCTTGGGAGAAGCGTCCCTAGGTGACAACAAAGCTTCTCCACGTCTGAACATACCTGTCTTCCTCAGCTCCGGGACGAGTAATCAGTTTCAAGCCTCTGGATTCCTGGATTCTGGTTAGGCAGGAAACTTCATGGATGCTGCCCTGGTCTCTCAGTAATGTCTTCCTGTGGTCCATCTCAAGAAGCCGCTGGTCATCTCGTCAGTCAGTGGGCAGATTCTCTAAGACCCAATCCGGGACCGTACTGAATCCCTATGCCTACTAGGGGGGGGGGCCTTGCACAAGGAGAGACTTTCCTTTATCGTGCTAACCTGTTGCACGTCTTCAGTTCTTCTGGGTCTTCCGTGGTCCCAGCGCCACGAACCAGTGCTCGACTGGCAGACGGGTGAAGTTCTCTGCTGGGAACCGGAATGTCACGTTGTCTGGAAATGGCTTGTCCCATCTCCACCATCTCGCTTCCAAAGTCCTCCAAGCTTCTGCTGGGTATTCCCGTTCCCGCGGAACCTTCTGCAAGGCGCATCTACTCCACGGGGTTGGGTGTACTCACTGTCTGTTCCCAAAACTGCAGCGATGTTGGCCTACGTGAAAGACAATCTACAGAGGGGGTTCATACGTAAGTCCTTTTCTCTTGCTGATGCAGGGTTCTTCTTTGTGGCCAAAGAGGATGGGTCACTCCATCCATGCATAGATTATCGTGGCCTAAACAAGATCACTGTGAAGAACTGCTATCTATTGCCGTTGATCACAGAACTCTTTGATCGCTTATGTGGAGCCAGGGTCTTCACCAAACTAGACTTTTGTGATGTGTATAACCTCATCTGGATCCATGAAGGTGATGAATGGAAGACCGCCTTCAATACTTGTAATGGGCACCTCAAGTACCTGGTCATAACGATTCATGCAACGCACCAGCTGTTTTTCAGGAGTTCAACAGTGACATTTTCATAGACTTGCTATATACCTGAGTCGTGGTCTATCTCAACTATATCATGGTGTTCTCTACGGACCTTGAGTTCCACTAGTCCCACGTGCGGCAAGTCCTCAAGTCATTTAAGAGCCAATCAGCTTTACGGCAAACTCGAGAAGTGCCAGTATCATCTCTGAAAAGGGTCTACAGATGGATCCTGCTAAGTTGTCTACGGTTCTTCAATTGCCTTGTCCTGTGGGACTGCAATACAGAGATTCCTGGGCTTCACCCCCCCCCCCCCCGGGTTTTCACTCAGTCTGAGAAGCCATTCCAGCTGGAAGTTGACGCCTCCTCAGTAGGAGCTGGAGCAGTGCTCAACCAGAAAGGGCCCAAGAGCCAAACTCTGACCTTTTCCTCTGCAGAAAGGAATTACTCCATAGGGGACCAAGAGCTATTTGCCATAAAACTTGCTTTAGAAGAGTGGCGCTATCTTCTGTAAGGAGTTTGGTTTATATCTACACCGACCACAAGAATCTCCTATATCTCCAGACTGCTCAGCATCTCAATCCTGGACAGGCTCGCTGGTCCCTCTTCTTTTCTCAGTTCAACTTCTTGATTCACTTCCGTCCAGTCGAGATGAACATCAAGACGGATACCCTCTCTCATCCATCTGATGTTGTTGCGGAAGAATTGGCTCCTCATCATATCGTTGGACCTAGTTTTTGCTGCTTCTGTGGACCTACGTCAGCTTCCTCCTGACAAGACCTATGTCCGACCAGCTCTTCGTAAGAGGATAGTCACTTGGGGACATTGTTCTCATGTGGCTGGGCACCCTGGGGTGCAGAGATCTATTGCTCCCATATCTCGTTACTACTGGTGGCCACAACTGTTCAAGGATGTTCGAGATTTTGTGAGTTCCTGCAGCTCCTGTGCCCATAACAAGTCGTCACATCTCAAGCCTGCAGGTCTGATCCTGCCATTGCTGTTTCCCAGTTGCCCGTGGACTCACATAGCCATGGCCATTTTGTTCCTCTGCCAGGCCTGCCATCAGCTCCATGCCTCTCAAGTCTGTTGTTCCTGCACATCTTCCGGCTTCATGAACTTCCCCTGCACATTGTTTCGGACCATGGGGTCCAGTTTGTTCCTTGTTTCTGGCGATCCCTGTGCAGTCAACTTCAAGTGAAGCTGGACTTGTCAATTTCTACTTCAGGCATCAGCCCGCACCAAAACTTAGAAATGCAGACCTCCTCCAGTTTTTTCTCCAGGTGATAAAGTGTGTCTCTCCTCCACATATGTTCGGCTGAAGATTCCAAGCTATAAAGTGGCGCAGTGTTTCCTTGGTCCTTTCGAGGTGCTGCAGCACATTAATCCTGTGGCATACAAGCTGCGATTCCACCCGCCACACGCATCCCAAGCTGCTTTCATGTCTCCCTCCTGAAGCAAGTTTTCTTGAACCGCTTCTCCAGACAAGTACCTCCTCCTGCTCCTGAAGCTGATGCAACTGATGTCTATCAGGTAAAGGAGGTCCTGGATATGAAGTTCGTCAGAGGAAAACGGTTCTTTCTCGTCGACTGGAGGGGGTGCGGTCAGGAGGAGAGGTCCTGGGAGTCTGAGGACAATATCCTGGACCATGGAGATTTCTCCAGCCCACGAAGAGGGGGAGGCCAAAGGCGAGGTACTGTCACGGATGCTCCTGCGACCCATATCTTGGGTTGTGGGCTCATCCGTCCCTCCATATTCGCAAGCGCTGTGCACACGCTTCTTAACTCTCCCCGCTCCTGTTCCCGGTCCTCAGGCCACGTGCGCACATCCCCGTGTCTTAGGGCTCGCGCGCGCACCGACTTCAGAAGATTTAAAGGGCCAGCGCATCATTAATTGACGCTGGCCATTTTCCAGAATTACATATAAACCAGCCTCTCCCTACACACCCTGATAGATCTTTGTGCCTAGTGCCATAGAGAAAGCTTTGTTCGAATGCCCTTCGTTGTTATTGTAATTTCCTGGTATGATCCCGGTTCCGTTATTGACTTCGATTCCATGCTGCCTGTCTCGACCACCTGCCTGTCCCTGACCACGAGTCTGCTTTACAATTCTGTACTTCACCTTGGCTGTTACAGCAGACACCTGTGGAACAACCTGGTGGTACCACTTAGACTCCGGGCCCAGGTGTCGGCTTACGTCATCCTCGGTGGTCCTGTGGGTCCACTACCCCTGAAGCCTGACAAAATAATATGTATGGGTTTGATGATGTGTTTTTTCTAAATGTGTTTCAAAACACAATAGAAACCCATCATGTGGCCATATAAAATGAATAATTAGTTGCCTGTTTTCCAAGTAGCTGCCATCTCTTCTTCTCCTGAATCTGTCCATGAACGCGGTGGTGTGTGATGAGTTCACAGATCTTTACAGGTCGGGCAGACAGACGTGTTTTATGTGCTCTGCTCTGTATATCAATAGCATCTGGTCATAATAATAATAATAATAATTCCTTTATTTATATAGCAAACACAAATTACGCAGTGCTGCACAGAGCTTGCCAAATCAGACCCTGTCCCCATGGGGCTCACAAACTAAGCAACCCACCAGTATGATTTGGAGTGTGGGAGGAAACCAGAGGACCCGGAAAGGTTTTATAAAAATAAGGTGCATATACTCACCCCTCTCCAGCTTTACCACTAAGTCTCTGTATAAAAACATTCTCTTTTTTCATTTGATGGGATGGTTATGACGGTCTATAGACCACTTATCCGTAGCAAAAAATATTCAATATAAAGAAAACGAGGGGGATATGCAATAAGGTCCCAATACACACCAAAATCAAATTAAAAACACATGCTTCTTAATACTACCAAAAATCGATAACGAAGCAGCACTCCAAAGGAATAAAGTGACAATATTTTATTCCGCCATAGATGCAACGTTTCGCCTTTTAAAGACCTGCACCCTTTTGTTTTACACTGTGCCACTCCACTACTTCCTACTTTTACCATTGTTTCTTAATGCTGGTGCTATTAATATGTGGAAGGCAGTAACTCTGGTGGCTGCCTTAGTCACCCACCTGCACAGCCATTCTGCCCAGGCTGAGGGCCCGGGGTAATTGCCTACACTGCTGGGGGACTTCCGCCGGCCCTGGCTGTATGGAACCAATAGGGAGAGTGCCTGGGGCAGCATCAACACTAAATATGACCCTGATAGCTCATCTTATTAAACTTGTCCTCATGCATATATATTATTATTATTATTCTATTATTCTATTATATTATTTTATAATAGAAAGTATAATAGCACCAGTAGATCTGAATCATTGTTAAGTCTGGGGACAGTGTTCTTTCTGTCCCTGACATAATTCTCTAGATACCGCTGTCATGTTACAGCTGTATCCTGCATCCTGGCTGGCAGGAGTGCTGTGTGACTAGTCCTGTCCATCAAAGGATAGCGTCCTGCTGCACTCTCAAATGCAGAAGAAACAGCTGTGCTTGAAGCAGCTGCCTCCAAATACTGCTTATCTCACCCCTGGTGCTAGTCCAGATCCAACTCTGCTTCAAATTGGAGAGAGGTTTATGCATTCCAAGAATAAAAAGTTTGGAAGCACTTCTATCATTTGAAAATGAGGTTTATACTTTTCTGTATCCCAGCTATCTGTAAGAGAAATTTTTACTCTCATGCAAATGAGCCTCTTAGCGCACCTAAGTTATTTTTCCTTTAGCTTATTTCTATGGGATTACTGGAAAACTGAAAATGTTTTCCTGGAAAGCTAGAGTACCTGACACACTACTGTTTTTACCTGTGAGATCATTTAGCTGGCAGACATCTTTTACCTTTAGTATTGTATTTCTAGAAGCAGTTAAAAATCACATAAAGAACGTTATATTTACATGAATAAAAAAAATAGTTTATTGAAGATCTATTTCAGTAACACCATACCATACCGTACAATGGAAGGGGATTTTGAAACCTCAACTTCATATAATAAAGTATTTTTAAGTCTGCAGGAACTTGCTGTAAATGCTGTTAAAGGAAATCTACCACCAGGAGGAAGTATTGTAAACCAAGCACACTGACATGCTGATGTGTACAGGATCTTAGTGTAATACATGCAGATATTTAGGATGATTCCAGGTAGTAAATACTATTTTATTTTATTGCTATATATATATCTAATATATAAAGCTGAGTATATGTATGTGTGTGTATGTATGTATGTATGTATGCAGGGTCGGACTGGGGTACCTGGGGCTCACCAGAGAAATAGATTTTGGGGGCCCACCTACATAGAAATATTCTGGGATAAGGTAATTTCTAGGCACTAGCGGTGGCAGTGAAACAAAGAATAAGCCAATCCCTTTCTCCCTACCTCTCTGGTAGTGACTGCTCTTGGTTTGTGTACAGTAGTGACGTTATCTCAGGACATTAATGTTAGGGATAGTATAAGAGTTATCCCTGGTTTCCAGGGCTTTCGGCTGGTGACTGGGCTGTGGTTAGGGATGTAAAACGCATTGATATTTTGATAGATCAGGCATTTTCAGACACGTCGATACCTAATGTATTTATATTTATGTCAGTTCTAGGGAAAGGGGGGTGATTTGAATTTTTAGTTTTTTTTATTATAATTTTTTTTTTACTTTTTTTTTTTCTTTTTACTATTTTTCAGACTCCCTAGGGTACTTTAACCATAGGTTGTCTGATCGATCCTATCATATACTGCCATACTACAGTAGCAGTATATGGGGATTTTCCTCCTCATTCATTTCAATGTGCTATCAATGAAATAGCCTTGGGTCTTCGGAAGACCTGAGGCTACCATGGAGACGGATCGCCGCTCCCCGATGATGTCACAGGGAGCAACGATCCTAGGCAAGATGGCGGCGCCCATGTGCCGCCATCTGTTTGCAATATGCAGCAAAGACTTACCGTATATACTCGAGTATAAGCCGACCCGAGTATAAGCCGAGGCCCCTAATTTTACCACCAAAAACTGGGAAAACCTATTGACTCGAGTATAAGCCGAGGGTGGAAAATACATTGGTCTCAGCCTCCCAGTATACAGCCTCCCCCTGAAGTATACAGCCTGCCAGCCCCCTTGAAGTATACAACCAGCCTGCCAGCCCCCATGAAGTATACAGCCAGCCTGCCAGCCCCCTTGAAGTATACAGCCAGCCTGCCAGCCCCCTTGAAGTATACAGCCAGCCTGCCAGCCCCCTTGAAGTATACAGCCAGCCTGCCAGCCCCCTTGAAGTATACAGCCAGCCTGCCAGCCCCCTTGAAGTATACAGCCAGCCTGCCAGCCCCCTTGAAGTATACAGCCTGCCTGCCAGTCCCCTTGAAGTATACAGCCAGCCTGCCAGCCCCCTTGAAGTATACAGCCAGTCTGCCAGCCCCCTTGAAGTATACAGCCTGCCTGCCAGCCCCCTTGAAGTATACAGCCAGCCTGTCAGCCTCCTTGAAGTATACAGCCAGCCTGCCAGCCCCCTTGAAGTATACAGCCAGCCTGCCAGCCCCCTTGAAGTATACAACCAGCCTGCCAGCCCCCTTGAAGTACAGCCAGCCTGCCAGCCCCCTTGAAGTATACAGCCAGCCCCCTTGAAGTATACAGCCAGCCTGTCAGCCTCCTTGAAGTATACAGTCAGCCTGCCAGCCCCCTTGAAGTATACAGCTAGCCTGCCAGCCCCCTTGAAGTATACAGCCAGCCTGTCAGCCTCCTTGAAGTATACAGCCAGCCTGCCAGCCCCCTTGAAGTATACAGCCAGCCTGCCAGCCCCCTTGAAGTATACAACCAGCCTGCCAGCCCCCTTGAAGTATACAGCCAGCCTGCCAGCCCCTTAAAGTATACAGCCAGCCTGCCAGCCCCTTTAAGTATACAGCCAGCCTACCAGCCTCCTTGAAGTATACAGCCAGCCTGCCAGCCCCCTTGAAGTATACAGCCAGCCTGCCAGCCCCCTTGAAGTATACAGCCAGCTTGCCCCCTTGAAGTATACAGCCGGCCAGCCCTTAGTATACTGCCAGCCTCATTTACCAAGCACATTGAAAAAAATAACACTTCCATGCTCACCTACAGGCGGCTTCCTGATGCTCCGTTCCCCGCAGCTGGTCTCGAGTCTTCTCTGTGTTGTATCAGTCGGCAGATACGCGTCCACGCGACCTGCCGGCTGGCGCACAATATCACGTGGCGGTGTCGCTGCTGATGACGTGATCAGCGGCGACACCGTCACATGATATTGTGCGCCATCCGGCAGATCGCGTGGAAGCGTATCTGCCGGCTGATACAACACAGAGAAAAGAGAAGACTGAAGACCAGCCGCGGGAAAGACAGAAGAGGAGTCGCCGAACATCGGGAGCCACGCGGGTGAGTATGGAAGTTTTTTGGTTTTTCATTGACTTGTGTATAAGCCGAGGGAAGGTTTTTCAGCACATTTTTTGTGCTGAAAAACTCGGCTTATACACGAGTATATAAGGTACCAGCTATGGAGAGGGCTCAGCACATCGTGAACCAGTTAATGAATTTATCTATTTAATGTCCCTTCTAATTATTTTTATACATTTCTCCTACTAAAAAAATGTATAACAATGATGCATAATCAATTATTTTATACAAAATGTACTAATACATTTTTACACCATGTTCAAATTATTATTATATATATAATCCCCTCCAAATTATTAATGAGCATATAGCATCCCTTCAATTATACAGTTATACAACATAGTATCTGCACATTATTTAATTCTATTATTACCGTATATACTTGAGTATAAGCCGTCCCGAGTATAAGCCGAGACCCCTAATTTTAAGCCGACTCACGTATAAGCCGAGAACCCTAATTTTACCACCAAAAACTGGAAAAACCTATTGACTTGAGTATAAACAGCGGGTGGGAAATGCATTGGTCACAGCCTACATCCAGTAAATAGCTATCCAGCCCCCTGTAGTATACAGCCAGCCAGCACCCTGTAGTAAATAGCCATCCCCCAGTAGTATATATCCTACCTGCCACCTGTAGAATACAGCCAGCCAACCCCCCAGTAGTATGCAGCCAGCAAGCCCCCTGTAGTATATAGCCAGCCCCCTGAAGTATATAGCCAGCCCTCTGTAGTATACTGCCAGCCCCCTGAAGTATATAGCTAGCCCCCTGTAGTATACAGCCAGCCCCTGTAGTATACAGCCTGCCTGCCCCCTATAGTATATAACCTGCCTGTCTCCTGTAGTATACAGCCTGCCAGCCCCTGTAGTATACAGCCTGCCATCCCCCAGTAGTATTCAGCCTTACAGCCCCCAGTAGTATACAGCCGGCTATCCCCCAGTAGAATATAGTCTGCCAGCCCCCTGTAGTATACAGCCAACCAGCCCTTTGTAGTATACAGCCAGCCCCATGTAGTATACAGCCTGCCAGCCCCCCCATACACATTGGCCCCCCATACACATTGCCACCCATACACATTACCACCCCCTATACACAATACCACCCCCCATACACAATACCAGCCCCCAACCCCCATACACATTACCATCCCCCATACACATTATAACCGATACCTCACCCAAATAAACATTACCACACCACCCCCATACACAATACAATCCCTCCATACACAATGCCATCCCCTCATACACATTATAACCCCCACCCCCAACCCCCTAAACACATTGTTTACAGTCAACAATTTTTGCACAAATGCACCATGTGCTTTCCAAAATCCGCCTACTAACCAGCTATAGTCACACCTTATGTGTGAGGTAATATACTAGGAGCCATTTTCAGCTGTGGTAATAAGCAACCAGTTACAGCTCAGCTTCTATTTTGCCAAAAGTCATTAATATGAGCTCTGATTTGATTGGTTACTATAGGCAATGAGCATAACACAGCTTAGGCTGCGTTCATATGTTGCATTTTGTTTGTGTTAACGCATTTTGCGTTTTCAAACGCATCGCAACGGCTCAGAACAGATTTGCCTAATTGCATTGTTGTCAACATTGCTTTTACAAAACACAGGTGTTAAAGTGATGTTAACGCATGTGTTAACGATGTGCTAAAATATATATATGTTAACAAAATATTAACAATTGCGTTAACACACACGTTTTGTAAACGCAATCGTGACAGCAATGTAATTAGGCACATCTCCTCTTCTAAGCTGTTGTGATGCATTTGTAAATGCATGCGTTAACACAACAAAAAAAACACAAAAAAATATAACCACCATATACAGGAGCCGTTGTCTGATGTGGCAGTAAACAACCAATCCCAGCTCAGCTTCTATTTTGCTACAGGTCATTAATTTGAGCTCTGAGCTATGATTACTTACTATAGGCAATGAGTATAACACAGCTTATGTGTGAGGTAAGACAGAAGGGGAGAGTGAGTGACATAGAGACAGCCAGTGAGTGTTAAAGAGAGATAGACAGGGAGAATAACTAAGAGACAGAGAGACAAGCAGTGAGTGTGAGTGAGAGACATACAGGGAGAGTAACTGAGAGACAGACGGGGAGAGTGTGTGACAGAGATACAGGCATAGAGAGTGAATGAGAGACAGACAAGGAGAGTAACTAAGAGACAGGCAGGGTTAGTGAGTAAGTGACAGACAGGGAGAGATAGATGCATAGATAGATACATAATATTTTTTTGTTAACCAATTCTATTTTTGTTATAGCTAAGAGCAGTTATTTACTATCCCGGGCACCGCCAGGATCTACAGATAGTATTATTATATTACTGTAACAGAGGCATTCAAGTAAGTTCCAAATGAATATGGCATAAGCAACAAATGGAAGAGAAATATCACAGTAAGTAGATAATTTTATAGATATGGAACAAACCTATATTATGCTGCAGGAAATGACCAAGCCACTACTACTAGTGACCTGATGGGAAAGGTGTCTTACCCTGGGTACTTCAGGATTGGCAGATTGGAGTGAAAGACACTGTAGCTAGCATTTAAGGAAGAACCTAGCTAGCGCAGTAGAGAGGAGAGAACACCAGCATTAAAATCGGCAAAAGCACACTCACACAAAGTTGTGTACATCTGTAATACAGCGGACATGCTATACAGGTTTTGTGCATTAGATTCTCAGTTTTATGACATCAATTATAAACTGAACCGTGACAGTTATGATAAATCCCTTGAGAATCATATCCATGCAGAGCCCATTTACTTATGTGTAGTCCTTCTGGTTTCAAATTCGCATTTGTACACAGAAAAATACATGGCGACAGATCAGTGGCTAGGAATAATGCAAACAGATACTACAAAAAAAGTCAACTAAAGAAAGACTAGTAAATCTTGCAACCAAAAACTATACTATTACTTTAGATTTCCCCCACTGGGCTGAATGTACAGGAACGGCAGATGGATTTCTCTCCTGCCACTCACAGCTGTGAGACACAGTAGCACAATAAAATAATCTATTGTCATTTCTAAGGGCACTTGAGTTATGGAGGGAGGAAAACTACTCTGCTTCTAACCCCCACCGCTGAATGAGAAGTATAAAATCTCTTGGAACTTGGAGATGTAAATGTTTAACCTCAAATCTGTCACACAGAGCATATTAATAGCTTAGTGCTGGTATTATGTGTTGGACAAGAACTAAACAAACACTTCTGGCACATTGAGAAGTGCAGGAAGAAAGACACTTGGCCTCTGAAATTCACTTTGCTGTCAACAGCCTCACCTCAGAAGTAGCTCGAAATTGCTTTCAAAACAGTGAAATCCAAGAGGGAGACTCTGATTACTATCATTATTTGTAATAGCACTATGCCCCTCATATATACATGTAATCAATCAGGAACACTGTTTATTAGATCATTCTTGTATGTCCAAACCATTATAAGTGATTTTATTTGACTTTGTAAAATGACGGGGTTACATAATAATCCATACTCAGAACACCATACCTGCACTGTGTTTGTACACATGAAGAAAAATGCTGCCATCAAACCTTTTTCAGATTTAAAGGAAACCTTCCACCATGGATCCACCTATTAAGCCTATCTACCTAATGTATAGTAGTATAGCCTTTTTTAGGGCTAATTCTTTCGTGGCCGATAACTTTCATAAATTTTAATTCCCCCAATATTCAAATTTTCTAAAGAGGCTACTGAGGCGTGGAGTAACCGGAGCTGAGGCTACACGGCACGGCTACTCCACGCCCCAGTAGCCTCATGCGTTCTGCCTACCAATACATCTTCAGCACGCAGCTCCAGGTAGCTGCACGCACTTGTCTGCGAAGCTGGATTCTGTGCGTGCGCAGTTGCTCTGGCTTCAGAGCCGAGATTGCCGGTGGACTGCATTCTACACATACGCAGAATCCAGCTCCGCAGACAGGTGCGCGCCTTTATGTTTAAAGGCGTCACTGACAGAACAATGGCTCCAGCAGTCATTAGTACAGCAAGGAGTGTTCCTCCCCCCTGTACTAAGCCTCCAATGGACCAAAACAATGGTAATTCCCTTTAAAATAAAATAAAAAAATCGATAATTTACAGAAGCACTCTGGCTTCTTCTTTGCTTCGTAAATTATCTATTTATTTTACAGTGAATTACCTTTGTTTCTGTCCAGTGGCGGCTTAGTACGGGGGGAGGAACACTCCTTGCTGTACTAATGACTGGTGGAGCCATTGTTCTGTCAGTGGCCTTTTTAAAGTGTTGCTCTTAAATCAAGTAAACAAAAAAGAGAGTGCTGAGTCGCATAGGGAACTTGTGGCTTCAATTTACTAAAGTCAATGATAAGCAGGAACATGAGCTGCAGAACCTGTAGAATGCACTGCAGAACCCCTCAATAAACGCGCCATCTACCGCAGAACCCCTCAATACATACGCCATCTCCCGCAGAACCTCCCAATATACACGCCAACTGCAGCAAAACATCCCAATAAAGGCGCCAACTGCTGCAGAACATCCCAATACACGTGACAGCTATTGCAGAACATCCCAATACAGGCGCCAGCTGCTGCAGAACATCCCAATAGACACGTCGGACTGATGGGTCTCGAGGTCTGAGGTGTAGTCAAGGTAGATCACAACACTCGTGTACAGCAGATCCCTGAAGATGTAATTCACAAATTCCTGAAAGACAGCAGGAGCATTACATAGTCCAAAGGGCATCACTAGGTACTTGAAGTCCCCGTCACGGGTGTTAAATGCTGTCTTCCATTCATCACCCTTGTGGATTCAGATGAGATTGTAGGCACCCTGAAGATCCAGTTTGGAAAACGCATTGGAACCGCGTAGCCGCTCAAAGAGTTCTGTAATCAACGGCAGAGGTAGCGTTTTTTAACTGTAACCTTGTTCAGCCCGCGAAAGTCTATGCAGGGACATAAAGAGCCATCCTTCTTGGTGACAAAAAAGAACCCTGCACCAACCAGAGAGGAGGACTTGCATATTAAACCTCTTTGCAGGTTCTCCTTGATGTACACGGACATGGCAGCCATCTCAGGAACAGAGAGAGGGTAGACACGGCCTCTAGGAGGCAAGGATCCAGGCAACAGGTACACGGGGCAATCATAGGGATGATGCGGTTGCAAATTCTCTGGCTGTTTTTTTAAAAAAACATCGGCAAAGTCCCGGTAGCAAGCTGGCAGACCCTACAGGGACTTGTGAGACACAGAAGAAGTCAGGACAGGTAGAGGTGTCATCATGCAGCGAGAGTGGCATTCTGATGCATCCCAATGCAGGACTTCGTCAGTCTTCCAGTCGAGGACCGGCGCGTGAAGTTCCAGCCATGGAAGATCCAGGAGAAAAGATGATGTGGAGAGTGGCAGAACATATAAGAACAGTCTTTCTTTGTAAAGAGCTCAAATTTAAAGAGAGACTGGTACATTGTGGTAATGGACCGGATCGGACAAAATTTATCCACTGACTGAACATATGACAAGAGGTTTTTCCAGAGGAACCATCGGAATATGATGGCAGGAGACCAGAGTGGCATTCACAAAGTTCCCCACAGAACCAGAGTCCAAGAAGGCTGAGACTTGCACAGGAGTGCGGGTACCAACACTGAGGAGCACAGGAACTGTCAGGCGAGGAGAAACTGTATTCACACCTAGGGATGCTTCTTCCAGGAGCCCTGAGTGCTGGCGTCTCCTGGACATTGGGGGGCGGACAGGACAAGCCCCAATGAAGTGTTTGGGACTGACATAATACAAGCAGAGGTTTTCCTGACGGTGAGTCGGGCTCTGTTGACTTGCATGGGCTCCACTTCTTACTGTGTGTCCGGAGGCTGAAGAAGACTGGAGCCAAGCAAGGTAGATGTGGAAGCCGGGCCATTGGTTGCTTGTGACGCAATTCTTCAGCATGCTCCATGAACCACACATCTATCCGAGTGGCAAGGGTGATGAAACCACTCAGACTAGCCGGCAAGTCACGAGCGTCCGATGCATCTTTGAACTGAGAGGACAGTCCCTTTTTGAATGTTCCGGACAGGGCTGCATCTTTCCAGGAGCGCTCGAAAGCCAGGGTACAGAACTTGACAGCATATTCGCCTACGGATAAGTCCCGTTGGTGTAAGTTCAGCAGCGCCATTTCAGATGAGGAGGCTCTTGCGGATTCCTTGAATAAAAATGGCAATTGAGCCAGGAATGCAGTATGGATAGCTGTGACTGGGTCGCCTGTGTCCCATAGGGGGTAGCCCAGGCCAGGCCTTCCCCTGAGAGAAGATTGAAAATGAATGCCTCCTTGGAGCGTTTGGTGACAAACTGGAAGGGCATCAGTTCAATGTGCAGCGAGCACTGTGTAATGAAGCCCCTGCACTGCTTGGGGTTGCCATAAAACTTATCACGCATGGAGAGTCTGAGCCTGGATTCTGCCGGTAGACAAGCTGGAGTGACTGGAGAAGTCACAGGAACTGCCGCAGGAATAGTTTCTGAAGCCTGACGCTGGTGCTCAGAGGTAAACAGCTGTTGCACCGTGGCGGTAATTTGACCAAGCAGTTTTCCATGTGAAGCAATCTGCTGGAACTGCTGGGCGACAACTTTGGAAATATCAGCTAGTATCAGGAGCGGCACCTCAGCGGGGTCCATGGCCGGACCTTACTGTCAGGGTTCAGAGTCAGTGGACCACCGTGGGAGATGACACTTGCCGACATCTGGGACCGGAATCTAAGTGGCATCCGGTGTTCACCAGAGCCCGCTGCAGCAGGGTGCCACCAGGTCGTTCCACAGGTGCAACTAGCTATAGTTTTTTCATTATACATTTGTTAAAGTGCATTTTCTAGAACTTAGGATATTTTTCATACATATAGTACTCTCTCCACAATGTAAGTTTAAACATTAATCACATAGCGTTGGATTCTGTTCCATTCTCTCGTTGACATAGTTCATCAATGGATATTGACTATTTTTGTTTACTAAACACATTATCATCATCATCTATTAAGATATTGGGGCCATCTGGATGCCAAAGAAACTCTCACTTATTTATCATATTTTTGGAATTCTATTAATCCGTGTACCTTAGGGATTGGTTTGAATAATAATATACCATATTGTTTTACACAATATTTGAGAAAATGAATGATTATCGGGCAGTTATATATGTTTCGGTTCACATAATTATGGTAACATTGGTTCTACAATATGTATCGGATACCACATATGTTAAGTTAAACTACTCTAGCTGTTTGGTTCCATAATTTTGCAATTGGATTTTACATTATGCAATCGATTTTATATCTATCAGTTTATATTGTAATGTATGTGCATTTTTTGTATTTCTGCATGCCCGGGAAAGGGTGTGTGTGTCTGTTTTTCAAGTCACATGACATAGATCATGTGACTTGCCGGACCCCGGAAGTCTGTCTTTCCTCATGGTTTATCCCTGATGTGTGACAGGCATTCCTGACAGGTTTCTGGTGAGTCTCTGGACACCTCCCTCTCACTCGGGCAGCCTCATCATTGGGTGAGTTGTTGTATATATGTTTATTGTGTGTGTATATCACGATAGGATCATGACTAAGACGCTGCCACTTCAAAACGCGTAGATCACTTTTTTGTCCATTCTTACTGTGTGCGTTTAAAATAAAGAAGGATTTTAATGGATTTAGCATGTGGATGAATCGTAAGTGCTGCCAAATCGTGTTTTGAACTTGCTTTGAACAGGAGGTTGAGGATCTGATGAGCGTGCACCATCCACACACCATTACCTATTTGGAGGAGGAGAAATGTGATTGGGTGAGCGGACAGTTTTTAATTTTTTTGCAGCCAAGGTAGCAGTACAGAATCGTAATCCAGGCTCGTGGTCAGAAGCAGGCTGGTTGTCAGGGCAGGCGGCAGAGATGCAGAGGTCAGGTCAGAGGTAACAACAGGAGATGAACTCAGAAGGGAACAGGAAGATAACAGGAACAATGCAGAAGCTTTCTCTAAGGCTAGGTAGCTCAAAGGTCCGGTAGGGAATGATGGGAACAGCCGGCCTTTAAGGAAAATCCGGAAGTGGCCAGCGGCCATGCACGTGAGGCCTAGCCAGGACGGGAGCATATTTGGCAAAGTCTTGCCAAATATTCTGGTGCCTACATAAATACTAGATAATACCCAAATATCAATATTTTAACTGCATACCTTAATAAATCATACCTTCATAAATCATGAATGCATTCCTTCTTGTTCAGCTAATTAACACCCTGCTGCCAGGGTGTTTTAATTACCATTTAGGTTTTTCAGAAGACATATATGCATTTCCTTTAGTAAATATCTATTTGTACTCATGTAACACATGCTTATAACCCCTTAAGGACATAGCCTATTTTGACCTTATGGACACAGCACCAACTTGGTTTCAAAAATGGTTTCAAAATATATCTTTCAGCTTAGACAAGGACACCGCTGGAATCAACATCAAGGGAAGTGGTGAGCATCTTTAGATGCTTTGTACTTTTTTAAATGGTTGAGTTCCTTCAAATATTTTATTTTATAATACATTTTCTTACGTTTCCTCCAGGTCCTCCGGTTTCCTCCCGCGGTCTAAAAACATACTGGTAGGTTGATTAGATTGTGAGTCCCATTGGGGACAAAGAAAGATTTGGCAAGCTTTGTGTTACACTGCGTATAAATAAAGAAATTATTATTATTACATAATCAAATGTCAAAAGTAGAGTTGCCAAAATTACCGTGCTGAAAACGCACCGCTCGGCTAATGCTCAGGTTTATAAAAGAATAAACTCTGTACTCCCCTAACCGATACTAGATAATACCCAATTATCAATATTTTAACTTCATACCTAGAAATCATGTATGCATTCCTACTTCTTCTCCATTGTAATTGGTTTCAAAATATATCTTTCCGGAATATGAGATATAATTTAGAGAAAGAAAATGAATAAAATGAAAACAGAACAATAAGTGCCTGAAATCATCCTTCAATAGGCAGCCATTTTCTTGCTTGCTACAACACGCATATGAGTAACATTTCGTTCTAGTAAAACATTGTTTTACTTCTCCAACCATTCTTAGTTAAGAGTTTATTTATGTGATATACACAGATGCGTCTTAGGGTGCAGATGGAATGTGAATACAAACCACAATGCTTTACTCCCTGTGGTAGCTGTCTTTAAGTTTACTTGTTTTGTATTAGATAAAAGCATGGGCTTGACTATATTGTTTATTTGATTGTCTGAAGGAAGGAATCTGACATCTACCATCATCTTCATCATTTAAAGATACACAAACTGGACATTAATTGCTGATTCTGAAATGGCAGAACATCTTTAGACAAAAGTACATGTCAATGACCTTTGCCTTCTAGTGTCATTAGAGACAGAGGAAATGAGGCATACATAACTATAGTCTCCACACCAAATAAAGACATTTCTCCAATGCAGAAAGACATGGAATGGCTATTAGAGCTGTTTTCTAATTGGTTGGATTAGTGACTTAAATATTCTTTTGTAACAGAACTGTTGAATGTAAAATCACTGAGATTTGCCCAAAGTATCCATCACAGGGTAATAGCCTTATACTCACACAAGTATGTAAGATGCAGACATCAGAGTATAATTGAACAACATGTAATCTGCTTTTGAAAATGTGAAGTTTCTCAAACAGTCCTTCTGTTCTACTAGGAAATATTATGTAATTTCACTAAATTCACTTCATCATACTCTAAGTGATATTAACTTCTCAAAATTATCCATACTCACACTAAAGAGGAATTATGGTGGTTTTATTCTTAGTGATTCTGTGTAGAAAATAAAAGCATATTCAATTTCATACTGTAGTATGTAAAATAGTGAATCCTATAGGAGAATAATACATTGGTACACTGAGTGCCTGCAACTCCTTTAACACAGACTTACAAGGCGGTGGCTCGGCCATGAAGACCTCATGTGCATGACTGTAATTCTTCTAGTACAGCACTAAATCACAGCAAAAACCAAGCTTTACCAACTGCCAGGTGAGGGAAGAAGTCTACTCCACCTGCCCATTTTCCCTCATCCATTGTGGTCCTGTTGGTTAGGGCTGCAACGCTCCCAACCTTTGGCTCTGTTCTAAACTACACTAGGTGTGAAAACTGATACCAATGCATGATTATTCCAGGGATGGCAATATAGCATACTATATAAGGAAAGGTCTGTAGCTCTGGTAATCCACATCTCAGGAATGCCATCTTCAAAGTTCAGAATTTTTTGCTTTTTAGAAAGATAGTCATAGCACCCGAGTAACTTTATAACTAACATTTCCGGAAAGTCTGCTTTATATTGGCATGGCTTTTTATGTATCCTCTCTCTTTTCTAGGTTGTTAGGAGGTTCAAAATTTTGTGTGCAATTTTTCTCATTTTTGTGAAAATCGACAAAACCCATATTAAGAGGCACCTGCTCAGCTTTTAGTGACTTAAAGACGCCTGAATAGCAGTAAAACCCAGTAATGTATGCAATTTTAGAAACTAAACCCCTCAGCACTTTAAGTCACTTAAAATCAACTTTAAGAAGTGTGTTAACCCTTGAGGTTTTACAGGGGTTAAAACAAAATGGAGGTGTAATTTACCAATTTTGGCCACTGATGAAAAACTCCACAAAGTTTGATACCCAATTTCTCCTGAGTGTGGCAATACCCTATATGTGTTGGTAAACTACTCTATGTGCACACGGCATAGAATTTAAGCATCGCCATTCAGAGCAGATTTGCATTGTCATATTTTACAGGCTATAAAATGTTTATTTTTTTGTAATTTGGACATACGGGGGATTATTTTTTTGTGAATGAGGTCCGATTTTCAGGTACATCATTTAGGGGGGATTCAACAGCTAATAATTAGAGATGGGGAATCGATTCTAACAAATCGGAATTCGGTTAAAATTTCAGGAAAACGTTGATTCGTCATGAATCCAAAGGTTATGGTGATTCGTGGGAACAAAGTTTTTTTTCCTCCTTTATAACTAAAATGGGCATGAGCACAATGTGTTACATGGGGCAGAGAACTCTGGGAAGGAGAAAGGAACTCCCTCGACCTCATGTGCAGACCTGTAAGCCTATTAGCGACCGGCAGGCTTATGAGATGTCACACAGCCCTATAGTAACACAATGGGGGTCATTTACTAACGGCCCGATTCGCGTTTTCCCGACGTGTTACCCGAATATTTCCGATTTGCGACGATCCTCCCTGTATTGCCCGGGGATTTTGGCGCACGCGATCAGATTGTGGCATGCACCGGCATGCGCCGGCATGCACGCGACGGAAATTGGGGGCGTGGCCGAGCGAAAACCCGACGGATTCGGAAAAAACGCCGCATTTAAAACAAAAAAAGTGTCGCCTGGGACGCGCTTACCTTCACTTGGTCCGGCCCGGTGAATTCCAGTGCGTTCAGATGCTTTTCAGTGCAGCTGGTGGACGGTGGAGGAACTACCTTAGTGAATCCCGGCCGGACCCGAATCCACTGCAGAGAACGCGCTGCTGGATCGCGAACGGACCAGGTAAGTAAATCTGCCCCATTGTGCTTGCGGACAGTTTGTTGGTGAAAAAAAAAAAGTTTGTTCCCACGGATAACCATAAACTTCGGATTCGTGCTGAACCGAAGTTTTGCTGAAATTCTAAATAAAATCTGATTCGTTAGAATCGATTTGCCCATCTCTACTCAAAATCTAATCAACCTACCAGTCTGTTTTGGACTGTGAGAGGAAACAGGAGGACCCAGAGAAAAACCAAGAAAACACAGTGTGGACATACAAACTCTTTGCAGATGTTGACCTGGATAGGACTTGAACTCAGGATCCCAGCGCTGCAAGGCTGTAGTGCTTACTGGGGGACAGGGAGCTGGTCAGCTATATATTGGGGGAGGCTGTGGCAAATGCATTTCCCACTGTAGGCTTATACTCGGGGCAATAGGTTTTCCCAGTTTTTGTGGTAAAAAAGGGACCTCGGCTTATATTCATGTCAGCTTATAATCAAGTATATACCATATATAATATAAAAACATTTAATTTCCAACATTAGCCAACATTTTTCGGTTGCTGGAGGAAGCCAGGGTCCTGACTACCGGAGTGGCTGATAATGCGGCCTTGTGGCCAGAGATGTTTACTGGGCTTGGTATCACAGCCAGAAGGTCTCCAGCAGCTGGTGTGTGCAAAAAAATAGAGGCAGAGGCTAATAGAATAGGTTTTTCCCTGGGGCAACCCCAATGTGTAGATGGGGATCCTTGGTGATGGAGGATGGGGAGTCCATGATGGTGAACAGCCTAATCCAGGGATTACTTGGAGGCACGTTGGTGCAGAATAACTTATAGTTCTTTATTGGAACAGCAAACAGCAGGCAACAGCCTTAAACATCTTCAGGTGGTTAGAGGTAGCTAGTTGGAGCATGTCCGCAGGAACGTGGTTGCTCAGACCCTGTTAAACTATCTTTAGGCTGGGCTGGTTGTGTAGAGACAATGGGGTACATTTACTTACCCGGTCCAGACGCGATGCAGCGGTTCGTTCTCCGACGAGGATTCAGGTTCTGGCGGGATTCACTAAGGTTCGTGCGCCCGATGTCCACCAGGTGTTGCTGCTGCGCCGAGGTCCGCCGGAGTTATCCTTCTTCTCTTCGGTGCATGTAAGTGCGTGTCAAGCGACACAAATTCTTTTTTAAATACCGCGTTGTGTCTGAATCCGTCTGTTTTTTTTACGATGGCCACACCCCCTGATTACTGTCGCGTGCAAGCCGGCGTCGATGCGACACAATCCAATCACGTGCGCCAAAAGCCCGGGGCAATTCAGGGAAAAACGCCACAAATCGGCAATATTCGGGAAACCCAGCGATTCGGCCCCTTAGTAAATGAGCCCCATTGTGGTGGAGCTTGCCTCAGACACTTCTTCTTCCTGGGCTTACTTCCTGTGCTGACTATGTCAGTAGGATGACCTCCTAAGACTGAATTCTAAGTATGGCCCTAGACTGACCATGTGCTCCCACGCAAAAGGGGATTTATAACCTCCCCTTGTGGGGTAGCAAGCACTTTGTCCAATCAGCTTACTCCTACATCACAATAATTACAGAGAATATACTAATATCAATTAGTATAATTAACACTTAGCCTCTTAGAGAGAGACTTACGGCTGCATTTACCAAGTTCCCCATGCTAGAGACCCCATAGCTCCAGACATAGCGGGCAACACCTATTAACCCTTTGCATTGGCAGGGGTGTTGCAGAAGTTTCTGATGATATGCTCCCTCCCACAATGGATCTCATTAAAAAAAAAATAAAGAGACATTTTACATCATTCATTATTAGACAAATCTCCCAGTAATAGCATGCTATTTGGGACAATTCCACAATCACATAGGGCATTGATAATGAATGTATCTGCATCCATTATTATCCCTATGGTAGTAATCTAGAACAAGAAACACAATTTCCTATTTTAGGCAACAATACATTATTTGCTTTTAATATTGTACATAAATCCCAGCTCTTGTCTGCACTGAATAATACAGTTGATATTAGAACCATTTATGTTATATGCATCTGTGATGCAACTACATCATTAGGATAAAGTGGAGACTATATAATTGAAACAAGATGCTGAAAAGTCTTAATATTTTATGTCCTTTCAGAAATAATGTAATGAAAGGTTAATGTTGCCTTAAAAATGCAGCTTGTTTGGGACGAGGATTCATTAACAATGAAACTATTTGTTTGCTTAGGTAGGACTCAATTTGGAAGCTCACTTCATAATGGTTCCATATGTGTCACATTAAAGGTCAGTTAAAATGATGTTTGTAACTCCCTCCCCCCCACCTTCCTACACCCCCCTACTTTATTTGCCTACATTGGAGCTAGCACTGATATCCACTCTTGGTTCTCTGTTCTCTATTTAAAGCGAACTGGTCAGGTGCATCTAGCCTCCCAAACTGGAGGTCCTACCTCATTCACTGTAGTGAGATGCTCTGATGATGATATCGAAATGAGTCAGCGGCTCCTGTGAATTATGAAATAAACCCCCCACTCTCCTTTGTAACCCTGTGTAGTGAGTCAGCCGGGTGTTACTGCCTGACTCAGCTCAGGAACTCCTCTGTCCTCTTGTAAACACATACACCTCCTGCTAAGCAGCAGCAAAGAATGACAGTGTGAATGATATGTGCCAGGAGAACCTTTCAACAAACTTCAGATAAATCAATAATACGGTGTGTATATGACAATTCAACCTATTTCTGCCCACTGCATAACTGAGTCTGCATTTTCCACTCTAGTGTAACATTATCATTAATTTTCTGAGCTGTAGGGAGGACACAAAATTCTTTGATGTCTCTCATACATTGCTAATAGTAAAGTAGATGCATCAGCGACGCTACCGCCACATATTACAGTGTGCACGTATACAGTGCATAGATGGACGTGCATCTGCCTACACTGCTGCCAGAGAGAAGAGGAAGCCGTGGGATAGCTCGTGAAGTGAGTACGGAGGGGCAGCACGGTTGCTTAGTGGTTAGCATTACAGCCTTGATACTTGATATTTGATACTTGCAATTTTTTGATTATGATAATTGTTAAAATTATGATATTTAAATTGTATATTTCTTGTTTTTGTGTTTAATGTTTGCTCTGATGGGACTTAGGCTGGCTCAACATAGCAAAACATAGGTATTTAAGGTGGTGGATGTATCTTTACACTGTATCCCCTGAGGAAGCCTGTATAGCGGGCGATACGCGTGGGGCATTCCTACCTCCTCTCCCCCAGGACCCAGACTATTGGTAATATTATTCTACAACATTCCCTTGACTTATGCACTTTATCTATCCATTTGTTCACTTGCACTTTAGTTACCAATTGACCCGATAGCACATTTTGCACTTTAGCTACCATGCAGCACTTTGTGTAACCTGATATATTTTGTATATAAGAACTTGTATAATCATGAAATACCCGTTTGTTGTAAAATCATGAATTTTGGTGATACCTGTTTATATACCTGGGGGCCCTGAGTTTTTACCCATTTCTAGGGTATTTTAAGTGTTTTTATCATGTATTGTGTACTTGAATAAAATGTATATTATCTTGCAAATTACATCTGTCTCTCTTTTGTAAAATGTAGCATTACAGCCTTGTAATACACACACACATATATATATATATACACACACACATATATATATATATATATATACACACACACACACACATATATATATACACACACACACAAATATATATACACACACACATCTATACATACATATACATAGAAGTTAACTCACTTATTTCTTCTTTTCTTCATCTTGGCAGGTTCGACAGGGGGTTAGGGGGTGGCGAGCGGTCTGGGACCGGAGCCAGGGGTGGGGGACTGGAGCCGGGGGACCAGAGCCCCGAAACCGGAGCCGGGGGGGAATGGAGCCAGAGGGCTTGGGAATCGAAGCCGGGGGAAGAAGAAATCGGAGCAGGGACTGGAGGGAGTATCCGGAGCGGACTTTGGGCTGGGGCTAGCTCATGCCGGCAGGCAGGTACATGTGGCGGGCTGGGGGATGTGACGGTCGGCTAGAGCATATGCCGGCAGGCAGGTACCTGTGTCGGCCGGCGGGAGGATCGATGTGCTGGCTGGCTTGCTGGGGGATGCGCCTGCTGGCGGTATTCGGGAAGTGCCGCCGGCTGGCAGGTACATGTGCCGGGCTGCAGGCGGGGGAATGTGCAGCGGGAGCCCGACGCCGCCCCTTGTTCAGCAGAAGACGTGGCGCCTGAGGCGAAAGATTCAACTCGCCTCATGGCAGTTGCGCCTCTGGGTGTATAAGGAGTATGGTTCTATAAGTGTATTCTCAAGTGTAATGCGTGGGACAGGGGAGGCAGGGAGAGTTTAGGTATATGGGGTCCCCAATCCAAAGTTTGCACCTAGAGTCTTGTTACACCACTGTGTATTAACCTTCATAGGCTGTGTCTGTGTCTCTGATTCTTCTCTCTCAGCTCCTTTTCAATCTCACCTATTCTATATTTTTTATCGTGTGTTTCAATCTGATTCCAATATATCCCAGCCTAAACAGGGTCATACATACAGTACAATCAACATTTTGCCTATAAGACTCACAAAAATAAGTACGTTCAATGACTTGAATTATAGGACAAATTCCTCTGAACTTGGAACTATTTCTGGGAAACTGAAAATAAGCAGTTGATTTGCAATATTGAGGCAATAGCTCAATTTTGTTAAATTTCTTAATTCTGTGTTCTTAAAGGAAACCTGTCAGGGTGAATAGGGGCATGGAACCAAACCCAACATTCCTTAAGGCTTTGTGTTCTAAATTTCGCTATTTCGCTATTTATCTGAGAGCAGTAGAGTGATTTGTCCATGAGTACTACCGTGCCCCCCTTGTCCGACATTTTAATGATTAATTCAGTAAGATTTTTACGTTCGGAGAGGGCTCGGAATTGACCAGTGGACAAATTACCCCTGTCACAAGATAAATTAGTGTTTTGCAAACTGCATAAATCACGCATTATTTTTTCTTGGAATACATGCATAGATGAAGTTCTGGATTGTAACGGCTAGAAATACCTATTGGTGACCCTGAAATCGCTAGATTGACTGATCTCATTGTTCTTGTGGGTATAGAGAGTGTCTAGCGACATCAGGTCCAGCAATGTTAGTTGTTCCTGGAAATTGAAGTCACAATAAATATTGTCAACAGTTTCATCAGTATTCTCAGGTTTGGGAAACTCATCACAAAGAAAATGTCTCTTAACAGTTAAGTTGCGTACAAACCTATTAATATCACATAGGGTAGAAAAAAGGTTAAATTGTGCGGTGGGGACGAAGTTCATGCCCATCGAAAGTACCTCAAGTTGATCTGGTGGTAGTTGGTGTGAGGAACCAACTAACACCGAGGTGAAACTGGACTAAAAATTGTTACTAGTAACTTTAGAAAACCCACGGCTGGGAATACAATTTTACATCACAACAGCCAACATCCTAAACATGTACAGAAATGATAAGAAGCAGAAGAAATTGGATCCAGGATGTTGATTTTCAGAAAGAAACCTCAGAAATCTCAACTAGACTCACACATAGGGGTTATCCCAAATGGTCTCTGTTAAGAGCCAGCCACATTGCTGCACAAAAGGATCGTAAAAAACTACTTAAAAAAAAACAAAGAGACACAAAACGCATAATCCCAATACCAGTGTGAATCAGAACATACCAGTACTTTCTTTGCAATTTAGCTCACAGTTTCATGACATAAAAAATATTGTCTTAAAATATCTCCCTTTACTCTTTGACGATGATAAACTGGAGCACATACTGAAGCACGGCTGTAAGGTGGTAGCATGTAGGGGTCGTACCCTTGGCAGTATTCTCTCCCCTTCCATGGTAATGGATCAGAAGCAACAAAAAACATGGCTACATAGCATAGGTTTTTTCAGATGTGGCTCACGGCAATGCCGCACTTTTTTAATTTTTTAATACTTCTTGCAGTAAAATTTATCAAATCAAACAGCACTACTTGAACATATCAATGACATCACCAGCACTGGCACACGAAACATCAGTGGTGCATCCGCACATTTCTGGGATGCACATAACTAACAAATTAACAATCTAACTGCATTTGTCATAGAAAAAGTCAATATACACAAAGGGGGAGGTGATATAAGGAGACTTTTACTAGATAGGGAGGCATTCTGGATCATGTCTTTAAATACCATGACACCTATGGGTATGAATGTTAGGAACGAATTGATGTTACATTATCATTAATACTCATTTAACCTTTGTTACATGTCTTCCCCTGTTATTGCATTCTCTCTTTTTCCTTTCCCTTTTCAGTCCTCTGCTCCTTTCTTAGAAGGGGCTTTTCCTCCTCTCTTTTGTCAAAATTTTGACTGTTTGAATATTCCATGTCCGACTTGCATGATGCTATTGTTTTTACTTTTAACCATTGTGATTCAACCAATGTGTATATTTATCATTAGGCTGCATACCTGCTGCTCCGGTGATCGGGTCCTTTAAGTTATTTGTACATAAAGGAAGGAAACTTTTATCGCACATCAGTCTGGTATGTCGGATGTGCATCTTTGTTTTCGTCATCCCTTCACGTGACGCGGTTACCATAGCAACATCAAACAGCATGTCATTTTGACTACACACACTCTGACAAGGGGTGTGTTTCAGCTGGTCTTGTGCCTTTTTTTTATATAAATGGTCTGTCACAATACCCTATATTATCCATGACTAAGGACGCGGCAGCGTCCGAAACGCGTTGGATTATCCTCCGATGTATGTCCACTTTTTAATTTTTTCTAAATAAAATGAAAAAGTTTTAACAAATAAGACAAGTCTTGTTTAGATTGAAGCTGGACCACACCTGTTTGCACATCTATCAGGTACCATTCTTAGTAGTGAGAGTCAATCCTAGTATGGTATCACTGCAGTTTAGCCACTGTAAAACTGCCATAGCTAACTCACATTAAACTCTTTTTATTTTTTCTCTTAAAAGGAACCTGTTACCACATTTGCACATATACAGCCAGTGACATGTTCCTATAGAGCTCTATTAAGTGACTGAAACTCTTCTTTTTGTTAAAAATTGTTTCGCTTACATTCACAGAAATCACCTTTTATCTTATATTACCTGGCATCAATGCAGGACATGTCCGGCTTGGCTGGCCCCTCCCATCTAATTCTCCCCATGCCTTATGCCTCCTTAATGGTCACTGTTCATGTCATGTGACCAGAGTGACATCATCTCAGGTACTTTAGCCTCTTAATAATAGCAAACTGTACCCCATACCCACATGCATTGGGACAGATTTACTTACCCAGTCCTGTCACGATCCCGCGATGTGTTGTCCGACCAGGATTCTGGTCTGCCGTGATTCACTAAGGTTGTGCGCCCTAGTTCCTGCATCCATCGCTTCTGCGCCGAGGTCCGCCGGAGTTCACCTGCTTCTTCCCGGTGCATGTAAGTGCGTGTCTTGCTACACAATTCTAAATGTTAAATCCTTTGCATTATCCGAATCTGTTGGGTTGTCTGATGGCTCTCCCCCCAATTTCTGTCACGTTCAAGCCGGTGCCAATGTGTCAAAATCCCGACCAAAATCGCCAAAATCCCGGGGTAATTCGGCGCAAAATGGAAATCATCAGGAAACCCGACAAAAATGTGCTCTGGACTCTTAGTAAATGAGCCCCATTGTGTACAGTTTTCTAATCTTAGAGGCTAAAGGACAGGTGATGATATCACTGGTCACATATCATGAATGTAACACAAGGCACCGTGTAAAAAAAATGTACACAATATTTCCCATCTGTACATAGTGTTTTATATGTCCGTAGTTAAATATTAGCAGACGGTCCCTAAGTACAGGGTGGTAGAGCATGATTTGAAGATACAAAGAGCTGTCAGTCAAAATAAGGGGCATGGTTCACTGGCAGCCTGGGAGAGAGAAGAGTCACAAGCTCCAGACATGATATGGGGAGGACTTGTAACCCTTTATCAGCAGGCATTGTTAGTCAGGGTGGTCAAAGTCTGGTGACAGGTCCTCTTTAAAAATAAGGGCATAAGAAGCTAAAAGAAGAGCAGAACCTGCCAAATGGGGGCACACACCAGTTTGTCAGCGTACTTGGTTTACGATCCGTGATCCTGGTGGTGAAAGTCCTTTAACAACTTGACTTCATGCCTCCTAATCTCTGGAGCCCTAAGCAATACATGTGCTCTACTGTAAAATACATTACGAAGGCTGCCTGAAAAAATATAAGGTAAGGATGAAAAACATTTAAGAGCTTGGAGAAAGCTCACTCCAATCATGACTTCACCTGAAGCAGGGATCATATGGACAATATGATAGTGATGTCATTTTCAGTTGCCTATATTCCACAAGCTGGAGTTAGATGGCTGGCTCCCCAGACATTGACCAGAACCTAAACATTCCACATTCATCAAAATTATAAGAAGGGAAATAGAAAATAACATGCCAAATTGAACCCAAATAGCACATTGCAGCAACTCCACATTATTTTATACAGTTATGCCATAAAGTTCCTGAACAACAACACAAAAGAGCAATACAAAGAGCTATAGCACTCAATGACAGAGCAGATTGTTTTTCTTTCACAAGTTTGTATCATTTTCCTTCTAAAGTTGTCTTTTTTCTGTATCTAAGTATTATAAGATATGCTAGATCAGTGGTGGCAAACCTATGGCATGGGTGCCAGATGTGGCACTCTAAGCCCTTTCTGTGGGCACTCAGGCACTCGCCCCAAGACAGAGTTCACCAAACAGGACCAAATGCACCAAATCTTCCTGCAGTCCCAGGTACCTTAAGAGATGCTGCTTTCAGCATTTTTTAAAGAAACACTTTATATGCAAGTTTGGAAAAAGTGAGAAGGTGTTCACAGAAGTGCATTATCTTTGGAAGTCATCCTGCCATCACTGTGCTAGATCATATCCAATCATAATAGAACCCAATGTATGAGAAATAACAAGATTAAAGCCAAAAACAGACAGTATTACCATAGATATAACTAGTTATCATGAGAAAGAATTACTATCCCACTGGTGGATCTTTTTTTTTTAATATTATATGACGTTTATTGAAGAAAATCAAAGGGTGACAGGATACATATCAATAAAGCATTTGAATATACATACAACTATTGGAATGCAGGAGATGACATATAAGTTTGTATCAAGGGATGTATGATAAATTCACATAACTTCTCCAGGGATGTCTCTCATTTATAAACATGAAAGAGAATAGACGGCAAGTCAAATGAGTTAGCAATGAGAATTATGCATAATAAATCGTAATTCCCTCAGTTTTTTAAGGAAAAATACAAAATGATAAAGAGAAACAATATCCCAAAAAAGATAAAGAAGAAGAAGGAACAGGGGAACAGAAAGGGTGAATGTGGGAAAGGGAAAGGATGGGAAAGGGTCCGTTTCCTCGCTATGGCGTCAGATGGATATGGATTCACACAAAGTATTGTATCCAGGAGAGCAATGAAAGTCCAGCTACGGGGACCAACAAGAGTTGAGAGACCGAATCATTGAGGTCTGCAGTTAGGTCCTCCATTCACTGAATGTGAGCAATTTCCTAAAACCATTCAGTGATTGTGGCCTCTCTCGTACACTTCCAGAGTCTAGGAATGACTGTACTTGATGCCACCATTAGTTGAGTGTGCGAGCAGCAAGAGTGCTTACGAATAGGATATGGTAGCAGAGATAACACAACTATCTCTGGTTCATTGGCCAAAGTAACTCCCAACAGCTTGTGAACTAGGGTGAGGACCCTGTGCCAGAATGTTTTCCCAGGCGGGTATTCACACCAGATGTGTCTCATTGTACCTCTGCCTTGAGAGCAAAGCCAATGTAGGTCACAGGCGGTAGGGAAGATAGAATGCAGTTTAACCTAAAACCCTACAGTATACCATCGAATTAGTACTTTGTAGTTGGTGTCATGTGCTTTGCAAGACATTGAGAATTTATGACACAGCTCAAAGGCTCTGTTCCAGGCTGCCATCGAAAATGTTTTGGCAAGTTCACGCTCTGAGCTCTGAGGCAGGGTCGAGGAATAGGAGGAAATGATCAGATACTCAACCTTTTAATAAGGGTGGAAAGATATACAATTCCTCAAACGGGGTCAGGTCTCGGTGCAGACACATTTTGTCCACTGGTGGCTCTTTATATCTGGCATAACCTGTGTGCACTTAACATTTAATAGACAAAATCAGTTCTGGCAACATTTCATAACCTTTGTAAATCCCCTGCAGCTAGGAGGCCTCCACCAGGCACAGACCATTTACCAGCTCTTTTGGTCTCTCCCCTTCTTACTGAAGCCTGATCAAGCAGGACCTGGGAAAATAACACAGTATAGGCAGGTATATAGAGTTCAGCATGTTCATGGAATAATCTCCTAAGTGGCTTAAACATAAACAATAACAACATGGATAGTCTTATAAGGTATAGGACATCCAGAAAAGATGGGGAACATCCAAACTCAATAATAAATTAAACCAAACACCTGATAACCCAGCTGCGCCTCACCAAAACCATGAGGGACACTTGTAGGGGGAATAGGGTCAGACTTAAACACTCTGCAGTATATTTAAGCAGGAATCGGAACGGCAGTGGTAAAGAGTGAATCAAGCCACCTGTCCCATATAGTGTGGAACTTTTTCTCTTTTTTCCTGTCTATAAGTACCCATTTTTCTAAAGGAAGAGTAGAGTTGACAAACTTAAAGGGAACATGTCAACAGAAATTGGCCTAATAAACCACTGCCAGTATGTTGTCAAGAAGTTGAACAGCTTCTAGATCATGTTTCTTTCATGACCCAGCTTAGTGACATCATCCTGAAAATCAACTTTGAAGTTAGATGTATAAAGTCAGGGAGGTGGAGAGTTTTAATATTGAAGTCAATCTCACCATGCCTCTGAAACCTCCTACCATTTAACCCCTTATCACCGACACTAGTTTTCAGCTCAATGACCAGACTCGATTTTTCAAATCTGACAAGTCTCACGATAATTGGTTATAACTTCGGAACGCTTTAACATATCCCGGTGATTTTGAGAATGTTTTCTCGTGACACATTGTACTTCATGTTAGTTATAAAATTTAAGTGATAAGTTTTGCATTTCGTTCTGAAAAAAAGTGAAAATTTGGCAAAAGTTTGTAAAAATTCTTCATTTTCCAAGTTTGAAATGTTCTGGTTTCCAGACAAGATGTAAAACTAACCAAAAGGTTTGATAATTATCATTTACAGAATATCTGCTTTATGTTGGGATGATAATTTATGCTTCCGGTCATTTTTCTAGGATGTTATGAGGTGCAGGACTTTAGGTGCGATTTTTCTTATTTTCATGAAAATTGCCAAAACTCACATTTTGAGGGACAACTCAGCTTTCAAGTGACTTTGAGAGGCCTAAATAATAGTAAAACCCCATAAATTACCTCACTATAGAAACTTCACCCCTCAACGTATGTAAAACAACTTCTATTAAGTCTATTAACCCTTTAAGTGTTTCACATGGGTTAAAAAATATGGACCTGCGATTTAGAAACTATTGAATTTTTTTGGAAAATACATTCATTTAGGCCAAAACTGAAATTTTCAGAATAAATTAAATGATGAAACGCACTGCAACGCTTGATGCCCAATTCCTCTCGAGTGTACTGATACCACGTATGTGGTGGTAAACTGCTGTACGGACGCACGGCCGAGTATAGAATGAATGGAGGCGCCATTCACAGCAGATTTGTATTGTCACATTGTACGACCTATACATTTTTATTTTTTTTGGTAATACAAACATATGAGGGCTTATTTTTTATGGGATGATATACAATGTATATATAATTCATTTTGTGGGTCTAAAGCTTATTCTTGAGATTTTATTAACTATTTCAAGGGGGACACAAACAAAATCATCAATTTTTATTTTGGATTGTTAGCATTTTTTTTCCCCCGCTCACCGTAATGTAAAAATAATATTTTATCTTTATTCTCTGGTTCACTACGATTGCGGTGTTACCTCATTTATATAGTTTTTCTTATTTTTGCTCAATTTTCCTGAGCAAAACCAATATTGGAGAAAATCGCATTGTTTTTACTATTGACAACTTTTCAGGGCCATAACTTCTGTATTTTTATGTTGTCAGATCTGGTTGAGGGCTTATTTTTTGCGAAAACAGTTGTTCTTTTCAGTCGTATCATATTGGGGAACGTAACTTTTTTTGATCACTTTTTAGAACATTTTTTGTGATGGTGTTTGATGAAAAATTGTATATTATGGGAAGTTTTCCGAGTTTTTTTTTTACGTAGTTCACCGAGCGGGTTCAATATTGATTTAGATTTATTGTACAGATTAATACGGACGCGGTGATACCAAATATGTATGTTTTTGTGTTTTATTTACTGTATATGCATTTCATGTGTTACTGGGGAGATTATGGGACTTTTATTTTATTTATTTATTTAATTATATTATAAAAAGTTTTAATTTTTTTTTTTTAACTTTTTTACATTTTCCACATTTTGGCTTGAATAAGCGATCATCCGATCACTTATTCAAGCCTCTACACTGCAATACACTTGTATTGCAGTGTAAAGTGTAAGTAACTGAGCATGCCGCCCATGCTCAGTTACTTACAGCCGGGTCCTGCCAGGAAGGCAGGACCCGGCGAGAAGAGGAGCCGACAGCCTCGGGTCACTCGTCGGGACCCGGGGCAGCGGCAGGAGGGATCGGATCCCCCGGTAAGCACACCGGGGGGTCCGATCCACGAGGGACACACTTGCACGCCGCGGTCATGCTTGACCACGGCGTGTAAGGGGTTAAACACCCGGGATCGGAGTTTTTCCTATCCCGGGTGTTAGTGCCTGGTCTGGGCTGTGATATCACAGCCCGACACCGGCACTAAACTGACCCGATGTCCCGAAGAAGAAGAAGAACCCTTAATGACCGCCGTAGAATCCCGATAGGGCGGTCATTAAGGGGTTAATTGACATCACATGCCGGACTTCAGGAGATCTGATCAATGAAGTACCTGGATGCAGGACCATCAAATACAGTAAAGGGGGAATTCTAAGGACTGAAAAGTTCGACTTCAGTGTTAAACTCTCCGCCTTCAGTGTTAAACTAGTACAGCGCAAGCCGGGTCCCGGTGCATGGAGAGGGCTTGCTGGCCGAGCCCTGTCCATAGCCGGCATATTGAGCAAAGGCTTACCGGTAACACCTGCGATCTGTGATAGCACTGATCGCTGGTGTTTTCCCGATGATCGCCGCCGGTAATGCTGCAGGCGACCTCATGGGCATGGGCGCCGCCATCTTGCCGTGGATCGTCGCTTCCTGTGACGTCATCGGGGACCAGCGATCCGTCACCGTGACAGACTTGGGTCTTCTGAAGACCCGAGGCTACTTCGTTTTAACCCATTCATTACAATGTGCTATCAGCACAGGAGGAAAATCCCCATATACTGCCATACTGTAGTATGGCAATATATGATAGGATCGTACAGACAACCTTGGGTTAAAGTACCCTAGGGAGTCTGAAAAATAGTAAATAAAATTCAAAAAAAGTAAAATATAAATATAAATATAATATAAATATTAATAAACAGTAAAAATCATAAACACATTAGGTATCGCCGCGTCCAAAAATGCCTGATCTATCAAAATATAATAACAGTTTTTTACTGCGTTTTACCCCGTAATGGAAAATAGCACCCGAAGTCAAAAATGGCACTTTTTTGCCATTTTGCAAAATATAAAAAAAATCAATAAAAAGTGATCAAAAGATCGCACAGGCCTAAAAATTATATTAATGAAAACGTTACACTACCCACAGCTCTGTACACCAAAGAATGAAAAAGTTATTGGTGCCAGAATATGGCAAAATTTAAAAAAAAAACATTTTTGCACAGGAGGTTTTAATTTTTGTAAATGTACGAAAACATTATAAAACCTATACAAATGTAGTATCCCCGTAATCGTACCGACCCAAAGAATAAAGTAGACATGTCATTTGGGGCGCACAGTGAAAGTTGTAAAATCCAAGCCCACAAGAAAACTTCACAAATGCGTTTTTTCACCATTTTCACTGTATTTGGAATTTTTTTCCCACTTCCCAGTACACGGCATGGAATATTAAATACCATCACTATGAATTGCAATGTGTTGCATACAGCTCTTTATGTGGAAAAATAAAAAAAGTTATAGATTTTTGAAGGTGGGGAGTGAAAAATGGAAGTGAAAAAACTAAAAAGGGCCAAGTCGTTAAGGGGTTAAACCAGTCATGGAGGGTCAGCTGAAATCCAGAACATAGTTACTATTTTTCTGGCACAGTATAAAGTTTCAGTGATAAAGGCCCAGTCTGCGGTAGACTGAAACAACTCTGGATCCATCAAAAGAAGGCATATTTTAGGATTATCAGGAGAAAGAAGGAGCATGCACTCACCGCTGGTGAAGTAAAACAGTCTTTATTCCATATAGCTAAAAACTTTGTTACAGGAGAGAGGAATGAAGCAGGAGCCCACAAGAGGCAACGGCCGTTTCGAACTACAAGCGCTTAATCAAGGGCCTAACTTGTTTTATGCGAAACCCTCTTTAATAAAATATGGTCTGTGGATGAAGTCCCAATAGGTTCCAACTGTTTAATCATCACAGAAAACAATGAGAGAAACAGGGCAATACACACTTGGAATTATCACCTTGAGACCTTGGGGTCTTGATGGTAATTATTTGATGAATGTAATCTTATAGATAAGTTGTGATATTGAACTTGCCTGTTCTTTGTGACCATTAGATGATATATAAATTATATAATATTTAATTATTTTTTTAATATTAAAATCACTTTCACAATGGATTGGACACTCAAGCAACTGAGGTGTAATAATAATAATGCCTCTATTTATATAGCGCACAAAGTTTCTGCAGTGCTGCACAGAACTTGCCAAATCGGTCGCTGTCCCCAATGGGGCTCCCAATCTAATCAACCTACCAATATGTTTTTGAATGTGGGAGGAAACCAGAGGACCCGGAGGAAACACAGAGAGAACAAACAAACGCTTTGCAGTGTTTGATTTATGCTATCTATAACTATATTTTATTTTAGAATAATATATTCTTTTCTGTAATATGGAATGTATGCAGATACACTCTGGCAAAATCAAATTGTGATATTTGTTTCTTGAATTTAAATCACCCCGCTTCAACACAGTTCACATAGTGCATTTTTATGTTCATCTGTAGTTGGTACAATAGTCTTTAAGAATTGATAGCAAGAATGGTGGCCTGCTTAAGGTTAATTTTCAGTAGTATACTGTAGTATGGCAGTATATGTAGGATCAATCAGACAACACAGGGTTAAAGTACCCCAAGGGGATCTAAAAAATTTTTTAAAAAAATTAAATAAAGTAATAAAAAAATTTTAAAACTAAAAGTTCCAATCTTCCCCCTTTCCCTAAAACTTATATAAAAATAAATAAACAATAAAAATCATAAACATGTTCAGTATCGCCGTGACCTAAAAGTGCCAATCTTTCAATGGAGTAAAGCGGTTACTCCGGTCAATGAACCCTGAAACAGAAAATAGTGCCCAAATGTCCAAATCGCCACTTTTTTGCTATTTTGTGACACATAAACATTTTAATAAAAAGCAATCAAAAGCTCATACAGTCCCTAAAATGGTATCAATGTTAACATCATCAAATCCCCGCAAAAAACAACACCTTACACAGCTCCATACAATGACGTTTAAAAAATGTATTGGCCTCACAATATGGCAAAATGAAGATTTTTTTCCCCTCAATTTCACTGCATTTGGATTTTTTTCCAGTTTCCCAATACATGTCCTGTAATATTGAATACCATCACTAGGAAATATAAAGTTTTAAAAGTGGTGCCTAAAATGAAAATGTCTTAACAATTTTCTGACAGGAAAAAATTAACCACTGAGCAGTGAAGTATGAAGAGCCTTGACATGAGATACACTGTATGTACTTATTATGTATTGTCAGCTTGTAGAATATGCAATGTGTTCTCTCAATAGGGAGTCTCAGTATTTGTAGTCGCATACTATTGTACAATCATCTGTTCGTTCTAAGATTCTTGAATTCATAAAATTCCACTGAAAATCCTCTTTATTATGAAAGGGTCAAACTGTAGTCGGCCTCCTTCCAAAAACTGCACCAGATCTGTTTACAGGTTGTGTGTGGTATTGCAGACCCAATATGAACTAACTATCTACCTAGAGGTAAAATCCTATGGCCATATTAGACCCCTCAGTGGTCCTTCCAGCAATCAGAGCTCAGCTTTCATCTTTCCATAGCCGTTTATAAAATGAAAGCTAAGCTCTTATTGATTGCATCAAGAACAGTTCAGTTTCTCAGACACATCAGACAAATCTCCCCCTAACCCTATCTAGGTAAATGTAGAGTAATTAGGGTACCTATTTAGGTTTAGGTACAACAGATTTAGGATCTTTACCAATAAAATAAACAAGCAAAACTGAAAACTAGATGATATAAAAATGTATATATATACTCACCGGCCACTTTATTAGGTACACCTGTCCAACTGCTCGTTAACACTTAATTTCTAATCAGCCAATCACATGGCGGCAACTCAGTGCATTTAGGCATGTAGACATGGTCAAGACAATCTCCTGCAGTTCAAACCGAGCATCAGTATGGGGAAGAAAGCTGATTTGAGTGCCTTTGAACGTGGCATGGTTGTTGGTGCCAGAAGGGCTGGTCTGAGTATTTCAGAAACTGCTGATCTACTGGGATTTTCATGCACAACCATCTCTAGGGTTTACAGAGAATGGTCCGAAAAAGAAAAACATCCAGTGAGCGGCAGTCCTGTGGGCGGAAATGCCATGTTGATGCCAGAGGTCAGAGGAGAATGGGCAGACTGGTTCGAGCTGATAGAAAGGCAACAGTGACTCAAATCGCCACCCGTTACAACCAAGGTAGGCAGAAGAGCATCTCTGAACGCACAGTACGTCGAACTTTGAGGCAGATGGGCTACAGCAGCAGAAGACCACACCGGGTGCCACTCCTTTCAGCTAAGAACAGGAAACTGAGGCTACAATTTGCACAAGCTCATCGAAATTGGACAGTAGAAGATTGGAAAAACGTTGCCTGGTCTGATGAGTCTCGATTTCTGCTGCAACATGCGGATGGTAGGGTCAGAATTTGGCGTCAACAACATGAAAGCATGGATCCATCCTGCCTTGTATCAACGGTTCAGGCTGGCGGTGGTGGTGTCATGGTGTGGGGAATATTTTCTTGGCACTCTTTGGGCCCCTTGGTACCAATTGAGCATCGTTGCAACGCCACAGCCTACCTGAGTATTGTTGCTGACCATGTCCATCCCTTTATGACCACAATGTACCCAACATCTGATGGCTACTTTCAGCAGGATAATGCGCCATGTCATAAAGCTGGAATCATCTCAAATGGCCTCCACAGTCACCAGATCTCAATCCAATATCGCATCTTTGGGATGTGGTGGAATGGGAGATTCGCATCATGGATGTGCAGCCGACAAATCTGCGGCAACTGTGTGATGCCATCATGTCAATATGGACCACAATCTCTGAGGAATGCTTCCAGCACCTTGTTGAATCTATGCCACGAAGAATTGAGGCAGTTCTGAAGGCAAAAGGGGGTCCAACCCGTTACTAGCATGGTGTACCTAATAAAGTGGCCGGTGAGTGTATATATATATATATATATATATATATATCTCCCCCAGAATTGCACAGGATAGTAAATAACTGCTCTTGGCTATAACAAAATAGAAAAGGTTAAGAAACATTTTTTTATATCTATCTCTATTTATTTATTTATCTATTTCTATCTGAGTCTATTTATCATATTACCTCACACATAACATGTCCTGTAATTATTACCTATTGTAACCAATCAAAGCTCGGAGATCATATTAATGACCTGTGGCAAAATAGAAGCTGAGCTGTGATTGGTTGCTAACTGCCACAGCAGACAATGGCTCCTGTTTAAGTGTATTTTGGAATGTGCAGGATGAAAATTTCGACTCCGAAACTAGTCTATGACGTTCCCCGAGTCACAGGGTAAGTCTGTGCAAAATTCGGTGATTGTAAACGCGACGGTGCAGATTCCTTTAGCAGACACACACACATTCACTCAGCTTTATATAATACTGTATATACAGTGCGTATATACCGTATATACTTGTGTATAAGCCAGTTTTTCAGCACAAAAAATGTGCTAAAAAACGTCCCCTCGGCTTATTCACGAGTCAATATACATGTCAATGGACTTAAAAAATAATAAACTTATATACTCACCCTCCGGTGGCCCCGATGCGCAGCGCTGCTTCCCCATGTCCGCGCGAGTCCTCTTCTGGCTTCTGTAACATCGTGCTGGTAGTAGTATACAGCTGCTGACTTCATACTAGGCCCCGCCCGGGAGAAAAACATGGCGGCGCCTAGTATGACGTCAGCAGCTGTATACTACTGGGGGCAGGCTGTGCTGGCTGTATACTACTGGGGGTAAGCCTGGGCTGGCTGTATACTACTGGGGGCAAGCCTGGGCTGTCTGTATACTACTGGGGGCAGGCTGTATACTACTGGGGGCAGGCTGTATACAACTGGGGGGAGGCTGGGCTGGCTGTATACTACTGGGGGCAAGCTGGGCAGGCTGTATACTACAGGGGGCAGACTGTATACTACAGGGGGCAGAATGGGCTGGCTGTATACTATAGGGAGCTGGCTGGCTATATACTGGGGGGATCTGTGAACAATGCATTTTCCACCCTCGGCTTATACTCGAGTCAATAGTGTTTCCCAGTTTTTGGTGGTAAAATTAGGGGTCTCGTCTTTTTCTTGGGTCAGCTTATACTCAAGTATATACGGTATATATATGACACAAACCAAAGACTAGAGTCAAAACAAGGCTTGATAAATAAGGTCTGCTAAAGACAATTTCCAACTAACATGAAAAAAATTTAAATATATAAAAAAAAAAAAAAAAAAAGCTCTTCAGTTTTCCTCTTTATTTATCTTAACCTCTTAAAAGATTTCTCCCAGCCGTTTAGATTAGTCATTTTCTAACTACAGTTATATGTGTATATGAAGAGATGAAGTGCATTAAGTTGGTCAAGCGTCTCTCCTTTGAAGTCTTCAATATGTCTACAGATGTCTACTTCCTATATGTGGTCTTTGCCAGACACCTTGTGTTGCCGAAGGGGGCTAGGGAATCAGAATTGAATGGGCTAAGGGGCTAGAATGAATGTGAAATGTTTGAAGTGGAAATACTGTGCTTGCCCAAGGGTTACAAATCCAGACAACTGCTCCAAACATCTGTTCAGCTACTGCTCAGCGCTTCATTCATGACTACAGTAAACTAGTAGCAGTGAGTCCACACATTGGCATAGCCATACGTTACATAGCAGTTAATTCAGGTAAGTAAATTGTAGTGACGGATTCCCTTTAACAAGCCATCTGTCTATCTGTTAAGAATTGTTGGGAGCTTTTTAACAGTCCATTTATATATTTTTTAATATTTTTATACACTGATAAGCTTGCAATCCTACTCTATCTAATGAGGGATATACATGTGCAATTCAGCATGGTTCTCAAATACAGGGGAGAATTTATCATATGTCGGCATTTGTGCCTGCAAATGGCCAGGCATTGCGTTATTATTCCCTTTACTTAACTTGAAGGGAGCACCGCTGGTGGCCAGGGGCATAACTAGGAGAGACATACAGTATCATATACACCCATGCATCATATACACCAGTGATGGCTAACCTATGGCACGGGTGCCAGAGGTGGCACTCAGAGCCCTTTCTGTGGGCACTCAGGCCATCACCAGAGAGGACTCCAGGTATCTTCCTGCGGTCCCAGAGAGCCCAGGCCTTGCTGTGCAAAGAGCTATTTTAAAGTGACAGCTCTACCTGAGACTATTTTCTGCTTCATTGGTGTCCTCAGGGTGCTGGTATCAATGAAAACTGTGACAGAGAAGGGAGTATAAATCACAAATAAAATTTCTGTGTTGGCACTTTGCGATAAATAAGCGGGTCTTTGTTGTAGTTTGGGCACTCGGTCTTTAAAAGGTTCGCCATCACTGATATACACAGACATACAGCACATACACATAACACATGCACACATAGCATATAGACAACCATAAAAATACAGTATATATACACCACACACAATGGATATTCACACCTTATACCTCAGATACCTGGGTCTCTGTCACTGCAGGTCCCATAGCAGCCACTATGGCTGCAACCCCTGTAGTAATGCCCCAGCCGGAGGCACACTGTAAAAAAATTCACCAATGTTCACAGGATTATATCCAAAACTACATCAGGCAAGTCTAAGCCTCCTGTTGTATGCTCTGCTTTATGTCTATACAGAATACAGATGGACAACCAGAGTGAAAATATAATTTTATAAGAAAAATTAAAGAGTACTGTATATACTCGAGGGTCACAGATAAACAGCTGATTTTTTATGGAAAGTTACAGATTAGTAAATAGGTCCACTTTCACATGACACATGGATAGTCAATGTAAAATATTCATTTTATGTCTTTCTTTATGTTTTATTTAAAAACCCTCAGATGTTTTGCCTTTATCTCTCTAAGATAATCATCTCTAATTTTCAATATCCTGTATGGAAATCCATCTTTAACCAATTAGATTCAAAACATATTTTTCCTGAGTCATTCTTTGCTGCGCCAAGGGTTAAATGTACTGCATAAGACAAATAAACTACAACTAGTCATTTGCTTTCTCCTGAGAATTTGCTTTGCTGAGATTCTCTTAAGTGCCACAAATTGCTACAAGTGATTTTGGTAACCGCAAGTAAACAAGATCTTTTCTCTAACCAGTTCTAACTGGACAATTTGTTCATAAAGTATTGTAACTGTGCCCTCTACGCCTGTTATACAACTATTATTAGATGATGATGTCTGGGATTTCCAGCGCTCAGTGCTGCTTCTATAAATAATTTGAAAAATGTTCCCACTTCATCCTTTCTCAAAGAATATTCCTCATTTCCTTTCATAGACAGCCCCTGGGAACATTACACTTGGAACCCCCAAGTCACAGCCAACATTAGGTGAAAATGCTGATGAAATCAACAAATTTATGATGTGTATTATTTTTATATTTGAATTACCATATCATGCTGATGAGTATAATTCATTGATAGATAAAAGACCCTCTGACATAAAAGCAGTACATGTACTGTGCATACAAATCCATAATAAGTCAATCACTTTATATTAAAATATGTTAAAACGCTGCCTCACTCCAAAACAAGACATCACTTAGATAATAGAGCCGAATTCCACCCACTCACTATTGTCCCTTCTCATAGATTATTAATGTATGTCTATTCTGTTAGATTAGCAGTCTCAACACAGAAAAACCAATTACATAAAAGCAAAAGTGAGTGGGTGAAATATTTACATATTTTCTCTCAGATGACTTACTTTGGATTGATGCGGATTGATACTATTTTGTGTATTCTCCTATGAATGTATAAATAATTAATGAATAAAGTCTGTATAATGATGTATATAGGTGGTAACAGTATGTAATCAAAACTCATTGGTATGGCTATGAATATGCCTAGGGGTGTAGGACATTTTGTACTTTTACAGGTAACAAAATTAAAAATATTAAACCAGCATCTTATTATAGACGCCTGATATTTTGTAAAATGGCCGTAAATACTTACATATAAACACTGGCCCCTTCATGCAATTTTGCATTAAAATAAGCATATTTGTGGCTAAAAGCCTGAATCAAGTTGAGAATTAGATGTACACCATGTACAAAAAGTTCAAAACCTGCCTCCATATACCTGCTTCACATGTTTATATAAAATTACACTGATAAACTGAAAAGTCTAGTCTACTTGACACCTGACAAACTGCTAAAGTTACTGAAACACAAGATAAAGAAAAATACTTTCAAGCAACACATATAAAGTTCTTATAAGTAAAAACTGAAAAAATATTTAACAAAACAAAATGCAGGGTTTTAACAAAAACAAATGTATGTACGGTGCACTGTAAGAGTACATACTGTACATACCATACATATTTCTGTTCACTGTTGAGTGTGCTAACGAAGTGCCAAGACAGGAGTGTGCCAGCATTTTCTTAAAGGCATATTAACCACTTCACACTGCCGTTATGCCTTTTTAAACTTGCACATCTTTATTATGACACAAATTATGCACATGACCATCCATTTAATTTGCTTTTAATACCCATGACCTCAGAAATATAGATCCTGGGTGTTTAACCCCTTAGATGCTGCAGTAAATAGAGACTGTGCCATCTATGAATTTTGTACACTCCAAATCTACCATCATTAAGTCTTTTACTTGCGTTGTAATACACTACACTACATAAATACTGCAAGCCATCAAATAATCCATGTGAAAGTCCACAGATATTTTAAAAAAGCTTTTTGAAAATTAAAAAAAAATTTAAAAATTTCTCATAGTTGAAATTGCTACATCCATAAAGACCTGAGCTATACAATTGTCATGGTGTTTAAAGAAAATCTACCATCAGATGTACTGATGGTAGCCCACTTACACGGTCATGCAAATTATACATGCCTCCAGGCCTCTCCATTCCTGCCACTCTCCCAGGCAGAGAACTGTCAACATAAGCCATCTCTCTGCAAATCTTGCGCATACTGTACATACATACTCCTTGTGCAGCTGATTGGCTCAGAAGCTTGCCCGAGATTTGCAGATTTACAGAGGTTAGAATCAATAGTATGTGCTATTTTGGTTGTGTTCCCATGTTTATGTTCGGACATATTGTTAGTCAATTCTATAAAAGTCCTTATTATTATTATATAAATCAGAATTTAGAGCCACAAATAATTAGCTTCTTTTCCCTGTCCCCTGTACCCCTAGACAATTATTTAAGTACATATGTAAGTATAGGAAATGGTTTTCAAAATAACAGGCTGTTAGATAGGCTGCTTGAGATTTATAATGTAGTAAATTACTGTCTGTCCCTTCTCTGTCCCTTGCACTCTTCATTTTCATGGGCAGAAAGAATGATTTACTCTCCCTTTTCAGCCTTAAAGATCATTCTGTATAATGACTTGCCAGATATGATAAGATATTTTGTAACTGTTTGGAGATGGAGTGATAGACACTGTGACTGACTACAAATACAAGTGTGTCTCACTGAGAGAATGAGTTAGCAAATGTCAAAATGAAGTTCTTAAAATATAGAAATAAAATATTATTTAAAAAAGTGTAGATGTGTAGATGTAGAAATTATATATTTTGTGTAGTCTACACCTTTGTCTTTTTCAATTGACAGATGTTCAGCTGCAGATGTTTGCAGTTTCCTGAACTCTTGTAAAAGACAGGAAGTTTTAATTATCATATATCAGAGCAAGCTAAAAATAACCCACTTGGACCATATGGTTATAAACTATAAGTATGTAAGAAAGATTCAATGATTTTTACAAGCCATAAAATCAATTCATAATGAGAGTAGAAGTGAAAAGTTGAATGTTTAAAAAAAGTTGCCCATGTAGGGGCTGGGTCTCAGCAGTTACACTAATTCTTATTGGTTTCATGATCAGAATTGTTTCTGATGCCTGACCAATATTAATTCTGGATATGCCATCTGAAGACTTACAGTATGTAAGATAATGGCTCCCCTGTGTGGAGATTGAAAAAGTAGTTCCAGGGTACCAGTAGCTGGGAGAATAGTAATGGCTTGATCATTATCTATTGAAGTTTGAGTCTGAGTTTATTGGGTATTTTCAATAAAGTGTAAAATGGCAGTATATGGTACTAATAATCAGATAATACAACATTGAAAAGAAAATTAAAAAAACCTACAATTAAAAATCACCCATCCCCTTTTCCCAGTAGAAATAAATAAAAATAACAAGACTAGGTATTTATACAATAAACAAGGTATTTATAATGTAGGTGCAGAGATCCTTTATAACAGTGATGGCGAACCTTTTAGAGACTAAGTGCCCAAACTATAACCAAAATCCACTCATTTAACGCAAAGTGCCCACATTGCATTTTAAGCAGTAACTTATTGCTACCTGTTCTTCAGCATCTTTAAATCGTATCGGCCCCTGAGGCCACATATACAGTTGAAAGAAGGAGGGCCAATTCAGACTATCATTGCAGCTTCTCTGCAGGGTCTCTCTGTACAGAAAGAATGGTGGATCCAGCAGGATGATCTCCAAAGATAATGCAGTTCTATCAACACCTTCGTACTTTTCCCAAACAGCCAATAAAGTATTGCTTTAAAATAGCTCTGAGAGTAGCATCACTTAAGTTTCCTGGGACTACAGGAAGATTTGGTGAATTTAGTCCTGTTTGGTGAACTCTGCACTAGGGTCAAAGGCCTGAGTGCCCAAAGAAAGAGCTTTGAGTGTCACCTCTGGCACTCGTACCATAGGTTCGCCATCACTGCATTATAAGGATGACCATAAGTTACTGCAGGGACTCTCCTGAGCCTGCACCCTTATGTCCCGTCATATAGCCTACACATCAAAGTTCCCCTACCTTCTTTCTCACATACTCAGAACTTAAATGTCACCCACTTTTCACATTACTTTCAACCATATGTCCACCTTGCCTGCAGCCCATATACCCTTCCCTTCATTCTCAAACAGCCCGTACACCCATGACACCCACCTCCTCTCAAGGTCTGTACCCCATATTTCCCTCTTTGCCACAAAGCCTCCACACCCTTTCCTTTTCACACTGCCTCTAGTGTCATGTTCCACTCCTTCTCTTTCTCCCCCCCCCCCCTCTCTTGCATAATCTGTACTCCATGGGGGACATTTATCAGAAGAGTCTGAGAGTAGAATTTTCTAGTTGCCCAAATTTCCTGGTGGTGGATGCCCTTTAAAAACAGCTGTGGAAAAATGAAAGCTGAGATCAGATTGGTTTCCATGGGCAACTAGAACAGTTCTGCTCTCAGGCACTTCTGATAAATCCCCCTCTCCACCATGTCTCCTTCTTTCTCATCTCCTCCTCTTATATTAATATTTTACTTGGTCCATATCAAAGCTTATGAAGCAATACTTTCCAGTTTTCATGATTTTTCATTTGGAGTAAATGAAATGCACAAGTAAACATGAAAAAAAACCTCAAATAGTAGAAGTATGATCTATATGTACAACTGTTATTTACACTAAGTTTCACATTACAACTTACCACACACTTCAACTTTTCCATGACCTCCAATTATCATTATAAATACTGCACCCATATGATTTCAAGCAAAAAATGACTGAAGGAAATATGTGGCTATAGAACTAATTGCTGTCTCTAATTAGTAATTGCTGATCTGTTTTAAATCTTTACCTCCTGTTAAATTTGGACATGTATTATTGCACCTCATTTACTAATGTAATCATCAGCACAGTCTGTATTTTGTAAACCTGAGAGCTCATTTATGTAGTGAAAGTATATTTGAAGCGGAACTATCTTAGGCCTGGGTCACACATGCCAAAATTACTGCTGTGCTTGATTGGGATTCCAAAAAGGGGGTGACATCAGCTAAATAACTGTTGAAACACATTGAGCATGCTGTATCTTCCTGCTTCCCTGGCAATGATTCTGCTGACAGTAGGAGCATTCATGAATCAAAGAACATGATTACACTGGGAAACATTTGACTAAGATCAAGTTTAAATCTGTTTAAGAGTTTGTTTTATACAGGATAGTACATTCACCAAGATATGAAATTGAAATAGTTTTTGTTAGTTTTATAGCTTCTAGATCAGTGGTGGCGAACCTATGGCACGGGTGCTAGAGGCCAGCACACCAGACACTACTCAAAGAATCTTCTTGCAGTTCCAAGATGCTGCTTTCAGTCATGCATTAAACTGATACTTTGTGTAAAAACTTGGTATCAGCTCCTACCACGTATATGAACCGCCAATTGGGTGGAGAGCACGGAACCTCACTCCACTTGAGTCTGGTCAGTAGCAATCTCGTTGATCCAGCTTCAATCCACCAAGGTCAGGCGTTGTTTTCAGATAAAAACTTTCTTTATTGAAGTCATATAGAAATTATTGAACATAGCATTGTGTAATTTCCAAAGCGTTTCAGGTGCCAGTTGCGCCCTTAATCATGGATAACATAGAATGGTAACATTAACCCCTTAACGCTCTGCGCCGTAGCTCTACGGCGCAGAGGTATAAGGGATGTATGAAGAGGGCTCACGGGCTGAGTCCTCTTCATACAGAGGTGGGGGTTGTTGCATATTGCAGCAAACCCCCACTGCTAATAACCGCGGTCGGTGCTTGCAGGTAGCCACAGGTCTTCGTTTGACCTGAGACTATCTGGCATCTGCAGATTCGTTACAATGAGCTAGTGGCCAATGAGCCATGAGCTGCAAAAATGCCATATATTGCAATACAGAAGTATTGCAGTATATGATAGGAGCGATCTGACTATCTAGGGTTAATGTACCCTAGATGGTCTAAAAAATAGTGAAAAAAAAAGAAAAAAAAAGTTTAAAAAATAAAAAAAATTTATAAAATATTAAAAATTCAAATCACCCCCCTTTCCCTAGAACGGATATAAAACATAATAAACAGTAAAAATCACAAACATATTAGGTATCGCCGCGTCCCAAAATGCCCGATCTATCAAAATATAAAAACGGTTACGGGCGGCGGTGACCTCCGAGGCGGGAAATGGCGCCCAAATGTCCGAAATGCGACTTTTACACCTTTTTACATAACATAAAAAATGAAATAAAAAATGATCAAAATGTCGCACAGACCTCAAAATGGTAGCATTGAAAACATCGCCTCATTTTGCAAAAAATGACCCCTCACACATCTCCGTGCCCCAAAGTATGAAAAAGTTATTAGCATCAGAAGATGGCAAAATTTTTTTTTTCTTTTTTGTACACATTCGTTTAATTTTTGAAAATGTATTAAAACACAATAAAACCTACAAAAATTTGTTATCACCGCGATCGCACCGAACCAAAGAATAAAGTAGGCGTGTTATTTGGAGCGAAGAGTGAAAGTCGTAAAAACTGAGCCCACAAGAATTTTTCCACATTTGGAATTTTTTTTCAGCTTCGCAGTATAGGGCATGTTAAAATAAATAACATTACGGGAAAGTAAAATTTGTTACGCACAAAATAAGCCCTCACACAGGTCTGTACACGTAAAAATGAAAAAGTTATGGATTTTTGAAGTTGGAGAGCGAGAAATGAGCCGAAAAACCCTGCGTCCTTAAGGGGTTAAACATTTTATAGTGAATGTGGGACACAGGTGAGGATTAGATCACACCTTCAAGGGGCGTGTATCACAATTAGACGGCCGGATACAACGGTGCACTCAGCATGGGAACCACGTGATCCAAAACTGGCATAGTTGCGTTGTAGTCAAGGTAACCCGATCACATGATCATAAACGGAAGTGACAGCAAGAAGTTGAAGATCGCTTGCGGTAAGTAATCAATTGTTATGGAGCTGTCGCGTTTGTGTTGATCGTGTCCTTGATTGAAAAAAGACATACAAGTTCCATTTATGAAAGATAAAATCACAGTAAGGTATGTTAAAAACAATGTTATTGACATTAAATACAGCAAATATGGAAAAAAAATTTGAAAAAATGCCATAGGAAAAAAAGACAAGGCAGGAAAACAGAAAAACACACAAGAAAAAGGGGGGGAGGAACCAAGAAAAAACCTCAAAAAATGGCAACAAATCGCAGAAACAACAAAAAAACACAAAAACACAAAAACAATTATGGGCAAGACTCCTTAAATTAATAGACTAATGGTAATGCAATATTAACTCATTCCTGATGTTCATGCCTCTGGGAGCCATGGTATTTAATTGCATGATCCAATAGGCTTCCCTATCTAAAAGGAGTCTTTTAATGTCTCCGCCCCTTCTAGTTGTTTGAACTTTTTCAATGATAAAAGCCGAAAAATGATTGGTTGATTTATCATGTTGGTTCCGAAAATGGGCAGATGCTCCACTAATGTTTCTGCATTCATTGCCATTAACATCATTTACATGTTCCAGTATCCTCGTTTAAAATTTTCGTGTTGTGCAACCCACGTACATAATGTTACATGAGGTGCACCTAATCTCATATATGACGTAAAAGCTGTTACATGTAAGAAGTTGTTTGATTTTGAATGTCTTGTCCCCTGCGGTATTGCAAAAGGATTTGACAGGTACAATAAAATTGCAAGTGCGACATTGTCTTGACCCACACCTGAAAATATTGCCGAGTGTGCATCCTCTTCTAGCCACTACCCTGCAACCACTACCAAGAATATTTTCAAGTTTGTCGTCTTCAAATAATAAAGGAAGGTATTTGACAATAATTTAATTTTATGAAATTGAGAACTGTACTGTACTGTACTGGGGTGGTGTTGTCTTCCCCACTATGAGTGGGCTTTGATTTTTTATGTAGTAGTGAGCTGTGATCTTTTTTGCTGGTTATATTGAACGCCCTGTCTAGTGTCCATTGTGGATAACCTCTTCGTGACAATCTGTAGGAAATATCTTTGGCTTCCTTCTGGAAATCCAAATCCGAACTGCAGTTTCTTCTACTGCGAGTCATTTCTCCCACAGGAATTGACTTAACAGTATGCTTTGGATGTTGACTATTAAAATGAAAAATCGTATTCCCTGCTGTGGGTTTTCTATATGTGGTGGAGGTAATGTGTTTACCTGTTTGTCCGTGTAACTTTAAATCCAAAAATGTGACGTTAGATTCATGGGAGTAATGTATGAAACAGAGATTATAATCATTTTGATTAATATATGTTATAAATGTGGGTAGGGCAGATACATCGCCCCTCCAAATTAGGAGGAGATCATCGATGTACCTGCCATACCACTCAATATTTGACAGGAAAGGATTTTCTTCCGTACAGATATACTGCATCTCCCACCATGACATAACTAAATTTGCTAATGAGGGCGAATATTTTGCCCCCATAGGGACTCCCTGAGTCTGTAAAAAGAAATACAGAAATAGTTATGTGACATTAGATGATGAGTAACTTCCATGATGTATTGTTTTAAATCCTGTGTGCAATTGCTGTAAGTGTTCAGATGGAATTCCAAGGCTTTCATTGCCACAGTGTAAGGGATGGAAGTGTAAAGGGAGAAAACATCGCATCTCACCCAATAATGGTTCTCGGTCCACATATGTTGACCCAGATTCCTTAATATGTCCGAGGAATCCTGTAGATAACCCAGGACCCTTACTACTAGTGGTTGGAGTAAACTATCCAACCACTCACATAATTTCTCACTGAGAGAACCTAGACCAGATTTAATGGGTCACATGGGGGGTGGAAATATGCTCTTTGGGTAAACCATGTATGATTGGAATGACATAAGTAATCTTTTTGTTTGGATGTAATTAAACCCATAGAAAATCCATCTTCAAGTAATTGAAATATTTTTTTCTTGAAGACTGCAGTGAGATTTTGCATTAATCTCCTATATACAACATCATCTGAGAGCATAGACAAAATCTGGGAGCAGTAAGTATCTTTGTCCATGAGTACCAACGTGCCCCCTTTGTCCGACATTAAACTGATACTTACTTTGTTACTTGGGACTGTAGGAAGAGGGAGAATGAGTAGACAGGGCTGAATTATCTTTGGAGGACCTCCTGCTGGCCCCACGATTCTCTGTGTACAGAGGGATACTGAAAAGAAGGTAAAATGATGCAAATTTTCCATCTTTTTTTCTACTGTGTTGGTGTCCTCAGGAAGCCAATATGATTGAAAGTGTTGAAGAACATGGAGCAATAAGTTACTTCTTTAATTTTAGTTTGGCAAAAACCTCACCTCACAATAAATAAGGGGGGTTTGTGGTTGCAGTTTGGGCATTCGGCCGCTAAAAGGTTCGCCATGACTGTTTTAGATACTAGGGACAGCACTGCGACTACTAGGGGCAAGGTCTGTGACTGCTGAGTTCAGGCGCTTTGACTACTGAGTCCAGGCACTGTGACTATGTTAATTGGGGAGACGCTGTGACTAGTAGTTACTGGGGGGTAGGTGTTGTGACCACTAGCTATTGGGAGCAAAAGCTGTGACTAGTGGCTACTTGGGTAGGTGTAGTGACTATTGGCTACTGTGAGGGCAGGTAATATGACTAATGGCTATGTGGACCAGGCACTGTGACTATTGGCTATTGTGGGGCCAATAATCTTAGAATTTTAAATGGCCCTGGAAAAAAATCTAATGAAGCACCAATTTTTCTGTAGGTGGGGCCATCACGAGTAGGCAGTAGGAGTCAATGATAAGTCACAGCAACAATAAATAAGCCATAGCAAATGAAAGAATGGGAATAGGTGCAGCAAGGGATTACATTTTCAAGGATTACAAGGTTCTTTAGCAGTTGAGGTGTATATTGTCATGTTCTGAAGCAGCACAGGCGTGTCTTCAGTTGTTTGTTGGTTGGTTTTATATACATACACACACATATATAAAATCTATTTTGCTCCATAAATTGGAGCACAGAGGTAAATAACCAAAACAACAATGATGGTATGTTATAACACTCTGACTTTGTTTGCTATAGGTAGGTTTGCTATGTAGGTTTCCTGGCTGGCTACTGCTATGTAACATGTGCAGTTCCTTGTGAAAGTGTTTAGCCCCCTTAAACTTTTCTACCTTTTGCCACATTTCCGACTTCAAACATAAAGATATAAAATTGTAATAGTTTGGCGAAGAATCAAGAAGTGGGACAAAATTTAAAGTTTAAACTAATAAACTGAAAAGTGGGACGTGCAATATTATTCAGCCCCCTTTAATGAATACTTTGTAACTCCACCATTTGCTGTGATTACAGCATATTGCAGCAAAGGCTTACCGGTAACACCCGCGATCGGTGCTAGCAGCGATCGTGGGTGTTTTCCCAACGATCGCATGGGCACCGCCATCTTGCTGCGGATCATTGCTCCCCGTAACGTCATCGGGGAGCGGCGATCCCTCGCCATGACAGCCTTGGGTCTTCCGAAGAACCAAGGCTATCAGCACATTGTAATGAATGAATAGTAAAATCCCCATATACTGGCATACTGTAGTATGGCAGTATATGATAGGGTCATACAGACAACCTAGGGTTAAAGTACCCTAGGGAGTCTGAAAAATGGTAAAAGTTAAAAAAAAAATGATAATAAAAAAATCTAAAAATTCAAATCACCCCAGTTCCCTAGAACTGATATAAATATTAATAAACAGTAAAATTCATAAACACATTTGGTATCAACGCGTCCGCAAATGCCCGATCTATCAAAATATAATAAAGTTTTTTTCACTGCGTTCTACCCCTTAGTGGAAAATAGCGCCCAAATTCGAAATTTCTTCCAGAAAACCTCCTGTATTTGGCTCCACCCATCTTCCCATTAATTTTAACCAACTGCCCTGTTCCTGCTGAAGAAAAGCAGGCTCAAACCATCACTAAGCCGTCAGCCTAGCTTAACGCCCCTTAGTGACCGATGAAGAAATCTGTATGGGCCAACACTATGTGGCAGTGGCGTAACTTGGGCCCCAGTGCAAAGTTTGTGCCAGGGCCCCGACTATAACGTATGGTTTATAGTACTAATCTTCTCATATGGGAAAGTGAGACCTTATGGAACGGTTGCGACCACACCCTCTGCACCCCCTCAAGTTACGTCCCTGCTAAGGGGTTAAAGTTTGTGAAATCTTTTTGTACCCAAATCTGGCTATAAACTTCTCCACAACAATATAACGAACCTGCCTGGTGTGTTCCTTGGTCTTCATGATGCTCTCTGCCCTATAAACAGAACCCTGAGACTATCAGAGAGCAGGTGCAGTTATACAGAGAGCAGACATGAACTGAATGAGTGAATTTGATTTTGAAGGGGAAACCTGTTCCACAAATGCCTTTCACCTGTTCAATTAACAAAACTGCAAACTGATTGCGATGCAGTTTTAACTGTAACGTGTGACTGCACCCTCAGAGATCCTCACTGAACTGTAATAATAATTGCACGTCCCACTTTACAGTTTATTATTTTTTACAAAAGTTTAAAATATCCAATAAATTTCGTTCCACTTGACAATTGGGTCCCACTTGTTGTCGATTCTTCACCAAAAAATGACAATTTTATATCTTTATGTTTGAAACCTGAAATGTTGCAAAAGGTAGAAAAGCTCAAGGGGGATGAATACTTTCGCAAGATACCGTAAGTTGTCTAGGTGGCTACTGCTATAGAACATGCAGATTGCCTAGGTGGCTACCACTATATTACATGATCGTTGCCTAGGTGGCTACCACTATATTACATGATCGTTGTCTAGGTGGCTACCACTATATTACATGATTGTTGCCTAGGTGGCTACCACTATATTTCATGATCGTTGCCTAGGTGGCTACCACTATGTTACATGATCGTTGCCTAGGTGGCTACCACTATATTACATGATTGTTGCCTAGGTGGCTACCACTATATTACATGATCGTTGCCTAGGTGGCTACCACTATATTACATGATCGTTGCCTAGGTGGCTACCACTATATTACATGATTGTTGCCTAGGTGGCTACCACTATATTACATGATCGTTGCCTAGGTGGCTACCACTATATTTTGCCTAGGTGGCTACTGCTACATAACATGCTCATTGCCGAGGGTTAATAAATAAGTGCCACAATGATTGCTGTGAATAATCTGCTAAGAACATATCCTCAGCTCCTTAGTCCCTCTTTGCTGGTATCTATCTCCTGCTCTTCTTCAGCACACACTCTTGGTTCCTGTCAGCTCTGTTCTGTGTGCCAAGAAAAACTGACAGGACCTGTGCAAACTCTGTGATAGCTGGGCATTGCGAGATCACACTGTACACATACAAAGCAGCTTCTCTGACACTGATTACTGCTCTACTCCAGCACCTCCTCTATGACAGCAATGGTCCGTTCCTGGGATGGATGTCTCTGCAACCATGGTGACTAGCAAGAAAGCTCCCCAGAAAATGTGCAGCAGCCCCTACAGCATGCATTTATTCATAACCACAGAGAGGTGTTTATTTTCCCTACTAAATTCATCACTGAATTCAGCTAACTTAAAGGGGTTTGCCCAACAAAGAAGGTTCTCAAATTTTAATCCCTTAGTGATATTTACACAATAAAGATCATTTTTAACCCCTTACAATTTGACTCACATTTATTGCTGTTTTAGCTCCTATGACTTAGTGATAGTCAGTGTAAAATTCCAGAGTGTGGGCAGGGACTCTCTAAGCAGATACATTATGATCCCTCTAATGCTGTGAGATGCTGTGTGCTGACAATTTCCTTAGATGATTAGGCTACAGGTTTGACTACACTTTTATTTAGGTTCTTAACGTTCTACTAGTATATTACATAGAAAAAGAGAAATGAGACAGATCAGAGATGAGGAGATCCATGAGATAGATATAACACACAATGACACTCTCAGCTCTGCTAACTCACCTATAACACACACACATAGAGTCAGCTCTGCTATATGCCTCCCTTCTCCTCCCCTGGATAAAGATCTTATATGTCTGCAGCTTGTTGAGTAACTCTCTGCTCGCTGCTTGCTGACTGTGCCTGTGTCTGAGCTGGTCTTGTAATACAGAGAGGAGGGCAGGAGGCAGAGAACACTTCAGTGTACAGACAAGAGAAGCTATTCATGAGAATAGCACCATAGTCAGAAGATTTACGGTTGTATCCAGGGGCAACCAAATTGTAAACACCAGGACTGATAAAGCCAGGTTGAAATTATTTCTGTAAAATGCCGTATTTTTGTTGATAGCAGTGAATTAGAGGATATGTTACTTTGTTATCCTGAGTATATTCAACATTCTTGTCATCGTGGAAATAACCTTTTAAGGATTTATGAAGAGGGCTCACGGACTACCGTATTTTGCGGCTTATAAGCCGCACCGGACTATAAGGCGCACTAGTCCGATGCGCCTTATATATGTAATAATTACATATATAAGGCGCATCGGACTATAAGGCGCGGGGGCGTGGCGGAGGTCCGGGGGCGTGGCGGAGACCCGACGGGACGCGACGCGACACGACGCTGAGACGCGACGCCGAGACGGGGAACGCGGGGAAGGTGAGCGGGGAAGGTGCAGGGAAGGTGGAGGAGGGCAGCGGACGGCAGCGGACCATACTTACATAGGTCCCCGCTACCGGAGACCGCAGATCTCCAGCGGGAACTACAGACCACGCGGCAGAAGTTGTTCATGCCGCGTGGTCTGCAGTTCCCGCTGGAGATCTCCGGTCTCCGGTAGCGGGGACCTATGTAAGTATGGTCCGCTGCCCTGTGCCCAGCGCCATACATAGGGCGCACCGGACTATAAGGCGCACTTAGGATTTTTACGGAAATCCAAGGCTTTTAAGTGCGCCTTATAGTCCGGAAAATACGGTAAGCCCTCTTCATACAGACATGGTGTGTAATGCATAATGCAGCAGCACCCACCGCTAACACCCACAATCAGTGCTAGCCATTTGATTGCAGGCAGCAGTCAAAAGTTGGCAGCGCGTGGGTGCCACCATCTTAGTTTTGAATGTCAGTCCCCGTGACATATCAGCTGCCATGACTGACTGGCAAGACTCCCCAACCTATCAATGCTGAAGATATGTATAGCAAATTCACCATATTCACCATAAACTGCAATACAATAGTATTGCAGCATATGGTTGAAGGAATCAGATTGCCTAGGGTTAAAGTAAGGGTCTAAAAAAATTGTGAGAAAAAAATAAAAAATACTAAAAGTTAAAAACACTCCCCTTTCCCTAGAACTGATATAAAAATTAACAAATAAAATCATAAACATGTAAGATATCATGTAAGGTATCAGCACTTCCCAAAATGTGTGATCTATAAAAATATAATCTTTTTTTTTTCTGGCGGTTAACCACTTAATGGAAAATAGCGGCCAAATGTCAGAAATACCACTTTGAAATAAAAATTTCAACAAAGAGTAATAAAAAGGTTGTATAGTCCTAATTATGGTAGCAATAAAAACTTCAACTCATCTTGCAAAAAAATTACACCTCACACAACTAAAGTATTAAAAAGTTATTAACGTCAGAAAATGACGAAACAATTTTTTTTTTCGTTCAAAAGGCTGTGTCCTTAAAGGAAACCTACCATTTCAAATGGTAGGTATAAGCTGTAAACACCGAGCACCAGCTCAGGGTGAGCTGGTGCCGGTGCTTAGTTTCGTTAGTGTTAAAACCGCGGTATCGTGGTTTTAACACTTTTTAAACTTTATAGCAGAAACTGCTTCGGCGCTGCGTGCGCACGCCTACATAGGAAATGCCGCAGGCGTTGCGCGCGCACGGTCGCGCGCAGCACCGAAGCAGCTTCTGCTATAGAGTTTAAAAAGTGTTAAAACCGCGATACCGCGGTTTTAACACTAACGAAACTAAGCATCGGCACCAGCTCACCCTCAGCTGGTGCTCGGTGTTTACAGCTTACACCCACCATTTGAAATGGTTGGTTTCCTTTAAGGGGTTAAGGACGCTTGAAAAGGGCTCCCAGACTGAACCCTATTTGAACATACTGGTTGTTTGGTGCATTATGCTAGACCACACTACATTGTAATATATATATATATATATATATATATATATATATATATGTATATATATGTATATATATTGCATCAAAGTGTCATATCTTTATTGTTACTTCCAGGCAGGCCCCAAGTGTAACTAACTGAGCAGGCGTCAGCTCAGTGGGTACAGATAGTATTCAGACCCTTTCAAATGTTTCACTCTTTGTTTCATTGCAGCCAATTGGTAAGATCAAAAAAAGTTATTTTCTGCTCATTTATGTACACTCTGCACCCCATTTAGACAGAGAAAAAAACTCAGAAATGTAGATATTTTTGCTAATTTATTAAACAAGAAAAACTGAAATATCACACAGTCTTAAGTTTTCAGACCCTTTGCTGTGACACTCATATTTAACTCTAATGCTGTCCATTTCCTTCTGATCCTCCTTGAGATTGTTCTCCTCCTTCATTAAAGTCAAGCTTTAATAAAAAATGATTGGACTTAATAGGAAAGGCGCACCCCTGTCAATAGAAGACCTCACAGCTCATGGCTTATATCAGAATACATGAGAATCATGTGTTCTAAGAAACTCCCCAAGGAGCTCAGAGGCATAATTGTGGCATGGCACAGTCTAAGGTCCAGAGCACTCTGGAAGAAGTTTTCATCCAGGATATCTCCGTACTTGACCACAATAATCTTTCCTACAATTGCAACCAGTTTATGAAAAATAGCAAAAAATCCAAAACAACAAACTTTATTTCTTCAGCGTTAAAACATCAATGTAAAGAGACAAAAGGAAACACATGGCCACAGCTGACAGGTCTACGCGTTTCTGAAGAGTTCCTTAATCATGACCTAGCGCGGAATGTGCACAGGTGTGTTTTTAATTGCCCGTGTTACGAATCACATGACCGCTCTGAGAACTACACAAATGTTTAAAAAGACTACATACATTATAATACAATATATTGCAATTGGGATTACAGCAAAAGACTATGAAACGTACATTCTATTACAATATTGCGTTAATATCTTTTTCATACTTCGGTGGACAAAGCTGTGGGTGGTGTCATTTTTGCGACTTTTGATGACGTTTTCATTGCTATCATTTTTAGGACTGTGCTACCTTTTGATCACTTTTTATTGATTTTTTTTATATTTCTCAAAATGGCACAAAAGTACTATTTTCCGTTACAGGGTTAAACGCAGTGAAAAACCCTTATTATATTTTGACAGATGGGGAAATTTTGGACGCGGCGATACCTAAAGTGTTTATGATTTTTACAGTTTACTAATATTTATATCAGTTCTAGGGAGTGATTTGAATTTTAGGGTTTTTTATTATATTTTTTTTAAAACTTTTTTTTATTTTTACTATTTTTCAGACTCCCTAGGGTACTTTAACCCTAGGTTGTCTGATCGATCCTATCATATACTGCCATACTAAAGTATGGCAGTATATGGGGATTTTCCTCCTCACTCATAACAATGTGCAGATAGCAAATTGTAATGATAGGGTTAATACGAGTCAGCCTCGGGTCTTCGGAAGACGTCACGGGGAGCAACGATCCTCAGCAAGATGGTGGCGCCCTGCAGCGCCATCTTTTTGAAGTCGCCGGCAGCACTGCCAGCGGCGATCGGCGGGAAAACACCCGCGATACCGGTAAGTCTTTGCAGCCTGTGAGCCCTCTCCATGCACCGGGACCCGAGGCGCGCCTTTCTAGTACGGCACGCGTCGGTGAGGGGTTAAAGGGAACCTGTCACCAGGACCATTTTTTGCACTCCCCCAGTCCCCACAGAGCATAGTACATACCCTGCCAAAGAGTTTCTGTATAAAAATAGGTCTTACAGAAAATAAGATATGTTATATGGTACCTTTCATTAGCATCTGCTGTGTGGCTAGGTACTTGTCACCTGGGAGTGGCTACAGAGGATCAGCTCCGCCCCCACCCTTGTGAAAAATGCTCCTCCATGTGTCCTTTTCAAATATATGAAAATGCCCAGTGTTTTCATATATTTGGAAAGGACACATGTAGGAATGGTTTCCAGAGGGTGGGGAGGGAGCTGATCCTCTATAGCCACGCCCAGGGGACAAGTATACAAAAACTCTTTACAGTGTATGTACTATGCTCTGTGGGGACTGGGGGAGTGCTAAAATGGGTCTCCTGGTGACAGGTTCCCTTTAATACCTGAACTATTGGGTATCATGCGTCCACTCAGATGGCTGACACCCCGACACATGTTTTGGCTTGCTGCCTTCGCCAAGGGGCTTATTAGTATAGATCCTGACTTCTAAGGGACTGTTAGGCCTCTTGCACACTAGCGTTGCGTTTCACGTCAGGGTGCAATGCGTGAAAAACTGACGTTTTTGCTGCGTTTTTGTTTCATTTTTGTTCGCGTTTTTTTGCGTTTTCGGTGCGTTTTTCACGCGCGTTTTTTTAAGTCAATGGGACTTTTTCAAAGGGACCAAGGTTCGGGAATAAAATGTTTTATTTAATTGAAAAATAATGTCTTCTGATAAGTTGCAAACATCTGCGATCTATTCTTCACTGTTCCGCGCGCGTATATTATCTCCCGACAAGTTTGCAGATGTGAAGAACTGTGAAGAATAGAATAAAAACAGTGAACACAGTGAACACAGGATCATTTAAGAGAAAAACACAGTGCAGAACACAGTGCAGAATAGATTACAGATGTTCGGCACATCTGCTTACTTGTCGGGAGATACGCGCGGAGCGGTGCGAACAAAATAGCATGTGAAGAACAATATATATGTGTGTAAAGAACACATTGCAGATGTTTCCATACATCTGCAATGTCTTCTTCACACATATATATTGTTCTTCACATGCTATTTTGTTCGCACCGCTCCGCGCGTATCTCCCGACAAGTAAGCAGATGTGCCGAACATCTGTAATCTATTCTGCACTGTGTTTTTCACTTAAATGATCCTGTGTTCACTGTTTTTATTCTATTCTTCACTGTTCTTCATTGTGTTTTTTTAATTAAATGATCGTTCGCGAGCAGGGGAAATAATGTTATTCTGGTCACCTAGCAACCCTTACGTTTAAAACGCATTGCACTCGCATTGCACTTGCAATGTTTGCGAGTGCAATGCGTTTTTGATACGTCCCCATAGACTTGAATGGGGCGTGAAAAATGCGCGTGAATCGCAAAAATAGAGCATGCTGCGATTTTGACGCGCGTGCAAACGAACGCAAGCACGCGCGTGCAAAACAACGCAAATGAAGAAAGACCCATTGAATACAATGGGACAGAGTGCAATGCAAGTTCTGCGCGTCAAATGCACGCGCAGAACTCGCGCGTGAAAAACGCCAGTGTAGAAGGGGCCTTAGACTGCTTAGCAGACAGCTAACTCCCACAAGTCCAAAACACATACTATAGTACGCCTGATAATGAAAACTTCCCGTAGTAACGTATTAGAGCCACAGAAGTGACCTGACTGGCTTCCGGTTTTGAACCTTCATCCCCCCGGTACAAGTCCTTGTACTTCCTACAACTAGTGACTGCTTCCCTTATCTTTGCATCGCAACATCTTTCAAAGCCTCCAAAAATGCCCTTGCCAGTAACCAAGATGGCGCCTTATGAAATTACTACGTGCTACGTCATGCCGCTGAGAATCCTGCACATGACACTCCGCCTTTCCTGCGGTGACCATTGAGCGTATTGTGAGGCTACTGACCCGGTTCTAGTAGCCGGCGTCCTGTTCTCTCAGTACCAGGTTCCGGGACATGTGCTCCTTGTGTGTGGGGAATGCAGCTGCTCTGTATAGTCAGCCGTGCCCCAGCAGCACGGGGTCTCCACCCCAGCCCCTCCCCCTCACGTGTTGCCGGGTGTCAGTAGGTGCAGTGTAGGGCAAAAGTGTCTCCCCCGGGTGTGAGGCAGAGCCGGCACCATGCTGCTCTCCGCGGTCATGCACACCTACTCGCTGCGCTACATGCTCCCCGCCACCATCATGCTGGGCACTGCACCCACCTACCTGCTGGCATGGGGATGCTGGAGGGCCCTGAGCGCCGTGCTACCCGAAAGCTTATACCGGCGGGGGGACGACCGGCTCTACAACATCTACCAGAGCATGGTGCTCTTCTTCTTCCAGCACTACACCGGGGTGCAGGTCAGGGCGCGCTGCGGGTCACAGGGGTGGGCTGGGGTGGTGGGCGACACAGGAGGGCAACTTTCTCGGGCACAGCGTGTGGCACTGGCAAGGTTGTATTACCTGCATTACCATTATAATGTTCTCACCCAGGTGTTATAATGTCCTTGCCCATGCACATGGCTAGTGCCAGGAAGTGTTATAATGTCCTTGCCCATGCACATGGCTAGTGCCAGGAAGTGTTATAATGTCCTTGCCCATGCACATGGCTAGTGCCAGGAAGTGTTATAATGTCCTCGCCCATGCACATGGCTAGTGCCAGGAGGTGTTATAATGTCCTTGCCCATGCACATGGCTAGTGCCAGGAAGTGTTATAATGTCCACGCCCATACACATAGTGCCAGGAAGTGTTATAATGTCCTCGCCCATGCACATGGCTAGTGCCAGGAAGTGTTATAATGTCCACGCCCATACACATAGTGCCAGGAAGTGCTATAATGTCCTCGCCCATGCACAAGGCTAGTGCCGAGAAGTGCTATAATGTCCTCACCCATGCACATGGCTAGTGCCAGGAAGTGCTATAATGTCCTCACCCATGCACAAGGCTAGTGCCAGGAGGTGCTATAATGTCCTCGCCCATGCACATGGCTAGTGTCTGGGAAGTGCTATAATGTCCTCACCCATGCACATAGCTAGTGCCAGAAAGTGCTATAATGTCCTCACCCATGCACATGGCTAGTGCCAGGAAGTGCTATAATGTCCTTGCCCATGCACATAGTGCCAGGAAGTGTTATAATGTCCTTACCCATACACATGGCTAGTGCCAGGAGGTGCTATAATGTCCTTGCACATGGCTAGTGTCTGGGAAGTGTTATAATGTCCTTGCATATGGCTAGTCTCTGGAAAGTGCCAGGAAGGCATGGAGAGGACTTGCTACACCCTACACATTGGTCACTGCATTGCATTACCTGGAAGTATAACATTGTCCATGGTGATACAAGGGTAGTGGCTACTCATTGTCAGGAAGAGTTATTGTGTACACTATGTGCCCTGTCAGTTCATTACCGGGATGTGTTATAATGTCCTCATTAGTGTCCATTCATTACCAGGAAGAGTTCTGGTCCGTATAACAGTATGTCACTAGTGTTAGCGTTCCCTACCAGATATTTGCTATTTCAGTTTGCCTATTCCTTTGCCTATTCATTGCCAGGAAGTGTAACAGTGTTCACTAAAACATGCAGGTACTGTACACCACCAGGAAGTATTACGCTGTGTACCCCAGAGTAGATACATCCCTCTCTCTATAGACATATTCATGTATATGCCTGGTAGCTGCTCAGTGCCCATATATGTTCTGGTTCTGTGAAAACATAATAAATAACAGTTAATAATTTTATACTATGAAAGTGTTCTACTTAGATCAGCAATCATTCACTGTAGCACTTAGTGTACGCTATAGTATTTACATACCCTAACCTGTTGTAATGTACACTATAACTTACTTCTGTGTTACCATGTAATTTGCATGCGTGCTACATGAACATCACCAAATCTGGTGCCTGTATATCATCTGAACATCTTCTAATGTTTACTGGTGTGTACTTGTATGGCACCTGTACACCACCTATACATGTAGTAGTGATGCATATGTATCCCTTTCATGTTGTAGTGTATGCTGTAATATACTCATTTATGACCTGTACGTGTTTCAAATTACTATATAAGGCTGGATTCACACGACCGGTGCCTGCCGTACCGTAGCATGGCGGGCACACGGCAACGCACGGGGAGAGGAGGAGGGGGAGAGCGCTGCTCACCCCGCCCCTCTCCATAGGGATACATGGTGCACAGCGCCGTGTGCCCTGAAAAAATAGGACATGTCCTATTTTTTCACGGGGTACGGGGCGGTACGGTGCCGCACGTGTGCTGCACCGTACCGCTCCTGTAGGGCGCCACGCGCCCATTGCCGTCTATGGGGAACGTATATCGGCCGTATATACGCCCCCCTTGCAGTCGTGTGAATCCAGCCTAAGGTGTATATTGTGTACCCCGCTCTCTGGTGCCTTATATCCCTGCACTGTACTGTACCCGCTCTCTGGTGCCTTATATCCCTGCACTGTGCTGTACCCGCTCTCTGGTGCCTTATATCCCTGCACTGTGCTGTACCCGCTCTCTGGTGCCTTATATCCCTGCACTGTACTGTACCCGCTCTCTGGTGCCATATATCCCTGCACTGTGCTGTACCTGCTCTCTGGTGCCTTATATCCCCGCACTGTACTGTACCCGCTCCCTGGTGCCTTATATCCCTGCACTGTGCTGTACCCGCTCTCTGGTGCCTTATATCCCTGCACTGTGCTGTACCCGCTCCCTGGTGCCTTATATCCCTGCACTGTGCTGTACCCGCTCCCTGGTGCCTTATATCCCCGCACTGTACTGTACCCGCTCTCTGGTGCCTTATATCCCTGCACTGTGCTGTACCCACTCTCTGGTGCCTTATATCCCCGCACTGTACTGCTACCACATCACCTTCTTCACATTGACTTTAGGTCAGTGTCTTACATAAATTAGCCACCTAATAGACCAAACCTTTGCATGTCTTATATTGCCACATATAGTAAAAGAAGCACCAAGTCACTGCCTTGCAACTCTGCAAAAGGATGAGAACCTTGTCTTTTTCCTGGCAGTGATGGAGCTCAAGGTTATACAGGACATAATGTTGAAGGCTTTAGGAGCTGGTTACACAAGTGCAGAAGCTCAAGGACATACAGGGCAGATTACTGAAGGATTATGAAGCTAGTTACAGAAGTCCAGTAGCTCAAGGTTATACAGGACATTTTCCATAAGACTTGAGGAGCCAGTTACAGAGGTGCAGAAGCTGAAGAGCATGTAGGACATGTTCTTGTAGGCGTAGGAGACTGAGGAGTCAATAGTAGATTTACTAATGGTCTTGGAATGTGGCAGATTTATGGTGTCAGATGCTGGATGATAAATTTGTTTAATTTGTAGCAATTTTTGCGATTTTGCTTTTTTTTGGGGGGGGGGGGTTGCTTTGTCACAATGTATAATGTGCACACTTTGAAAGTCATAATAACTCTTGATAACAATTAATAAATTTGGCACCCCCTGTCCCCAGTCATAGTGTTGCATGTACTGAAAAGAACACATAAAGAAGCCAGGGCCTTCTAAATACAGATCATATACAGGCGGTCCCCTACTTAAGGACACCCGACTTACAGACAACCCATAGTTACAGACGGACCCCTCTGCTCACTGTGACCTCTGGTGAAGCTCTCTGGATGCTTTACTATAGTCCCAGACTGCAATGATCAGCTGTAAGGTGTCTGTAATGAAGCTTTATTGATAATTCTTGGTCCAATTACACCAAAAATTTTGAAACTCCAATTGTCACTGGGGCAAAAGAAAAAAAAATTGTCTAGAACTTCCATTATAAAATATAGAGTTTCGACTTACATACAAATTCAACTTAAGAACAAACCTCCAGACCCTATCTTGTATGTAACCCGGGGACTGCCTGTATATTTTAATGAGCCCTGTACACATTTATTATGAGCCCCAAGATATCTTGATGATCATCTTAACTTGTAATCCCAGAATCTTTGCCTTTCATGTTACTAAAAATATATTAACCAAACACGAGGAAGCTTCAGCACACGCCCAGGACTAATTAGCTTTACTGTATACTATACTATATGTATACCCCCCAGAATCTAGCCAGCAGCCCCATATGTCCAGCCTATATGAACAAAAACAAAATGTGTAGTCACCTCCCAACGCCCCCCAGCAGGTCCTCTTCTATCCATCGATGCTCCGGATTCGGCTTCGTGTCCCCTTGTGGTCCCTCACACACACCATGACGTCAGCCACTCATTGACATAGTGTGTGCCGATGGCGGTGCACACACTAGAATGTCAGAAGGCTGATTTCATGTCATAAGCGACAGACCGCACAGGGACACAGAGCCGAATCCGGAGCATCGATGGAACTGCTGGGAGTTGGGGGCATCAGAAGGTGAGTACACTTTTTTTTTTTTTTTTTTAAAGGACACCTGTCATCAGGTCTGTGTCACTAGTCCTGTCACTACTACCTGTTGGAGCAGTTCACAAGGATCCATCCCAGCCTTTATCTAGTTATTTCATGCATTATTCATTGTAAAATCATCTATTCTTTATCATGTAAATGAGGCTGGTCACATGGTCAGAGGCAGTGATGTCACCCCTGTTACCTCTCCCCTCTCCTCCCCCTGCTCATGTCTGTGTGTTATGTATAGTAAAGCATAGTTAGTGTGTGTATGTCATCTACTGACATGCTGCATCCTCCTAATATACAGGTGAGAGACACAGACATCAGCTACACATGAATCTGACATGTTCTGCCGTAACATGGCTGCCTGGAGCTGCTGTATCTCTCCTATACACACACACACACACATGCACACACAGGCTGCAGGGGGCGTGGCTTCCAGCAAGCACATGGAGCCATCACATCATTATACAGCCTCACATCATTATACAGGCTGTCAATCAAGCACTGGGGGTGTGGCTGTACCTCCCACTCATGAATAGAGTGGACAGCATGAATATGCTAATGCTTCATTGGACATCTCACAGGTCATTTGCATACAGCTTTAGGACCTCATTGCTTAGGTTTACAGGCATGTAGAGGGACAATGAAGGGATAGAGGCAATGCTCTCTAATGGCAGTTTATGAAAATATATTTAGTTTAGGGGGTTATTTTGCATGACGGGTTCTCTTTAATAAACTCGAATATAAGCCGAGTTAATTTTTTTTATCACCACATTTTTTTTTTCTGAAAAGCGCGGCTTATACTCGATTATATACAACATAATTATAGAAAAATTTCATGAAATGATGGTCTGAAAACTTTAGATGTACTTTTATGGCTAAGTACAACATTTTTTGATTAATATGTCGTATTTTGTAAAAATAAATGTTATAAAAAATACTCAGCTTAAATCTACGGTTTTGCTTTTGATGCATGTTACTAAAAATAATTTTTTTAATGTTGAAAAGGGGCATTTGGCTCACAATGGGGGAGATGTATTAAGCCATTTCTTTCATTGTGAGCCAGAAAATGTTTTCCAACACATTTAGTGAGGCTTTTAGACCTCTTTTCAACACTTGTCCGACTTAGGGGCGGCGTTGCCTGTGTAAAAAGGGGGCGTGGTCAGGAAAATTTGAAAAAGTTGTAAAGTAGAACACAACAGTTTTGAACTGTGCCACATTGTTACATCTCCCTCATTGTTTTCTTAGTGATCGACCATACAGATTTCTCCAAGGGGTCACTAAGCAAGGCCTCACCAAAGGTCTGCATGGGCCCCCCGTGTAGGGAAGAGCAGTGCCCTGGACCCTGCTCTAACAGTCCGGATCTGAACGTAGGCTGTTGTGTCAATGTAGTGACCACGGGATATATGTACATGTGGAGGAAGAGGCTCTCTCCCTCTCCTCTCAGCACCCCGCGATCGCATCTTCTCAGCCGCGCATCCAGGGACCTAATGAAGGGTCCACATGTGCCTGCTCGATCCAGCCCCTGGCTGGACCAAGCAGATGCCTGTCAGCCTATGCAGATACATAGGCTGACACTTCTAATGCACTGCAATACATGGTTCTTGCAGTGCATTAGTATGAACTAGTGATGACATGACTAGTTCATATGCTGGTAGTGTAAATACAAAAAAAAAATAAAATTCGTTAGAATGTCCCAAAAGCCCCTAACACATATAAAGCCATAAATAATTTAAAAAACTGTCCGAAAGTAAAAAACACAACATATTAGGTATCAAAGTCCCAAAATTCCCAATCGAACCCTGTAACGGAAAAATGTGCTCAAATGTCCGAATTGCCATTTCTTTCCATTTTGCAACAGATAAAAACTGATCTAAAGATCGCACAGTTCTGAAAATGGTAGCAATAAAAACATCAGCTTGTCCCAGAAAAAAATGGCACCGTAGCCAACTTCGTACTCCTATGTATGAAAAAGTTATTGGAGTCAGTATATGGGAAAGGTAATCTTTTTTGGGGGTACAAAAAGTTTTAGTTCTTGTTAAAATCTATTAACACCTATTAAAACCTATATAAATTTGGTATCTCTGTGACCATACCCAACCAAAAAAAAAATTAGAAATGCCATTTGGAGTGTACAATGAAAGATGTAAAAACAGAGCCCACAAGAAAATGGTGCAAATGCTGGTTCTTGTAAATATTTCCGCATTTTGAATTATAGTTCCACTTCCCAGTACAGGGCATGGAATATGAAATACCGTCACTAGGAAGTACAATTTGTTACGCAGAAAACAAGCCCTCACACAGCTCTGTACACGGAAAAAAGTTATTGATTTTTGAAAGTGGGGAGCGATAAAGTAAAATGGAAAAAGCCCGTCAAGGGGTTAATATGCTCCCTATACCACATGATAAAACGTCTACAAATACTCGTGATCATGTATTTTGGTAACTTTGTGTTTCCAACATGTTAACTAAACGCGAAAGGAAAGTAAGCCTACCTAAACATGCGATCGTAGGTGAAGCCTTTGGATTCTTTCAAAATGCCACATGTGAACGTGGCCTCAGGGGCTCTACAAACACGTCATGGCACCTGAAAACTATTCTGTCCTCAAAAGCTCAATGGCTCCTTCCCTTTTGAGATTCACCATGTGCACATATGAGGTGTTACTACTTTTATTCAGTTAATGTGGGTACATTTTGCAATTAATGATATTAATTAGTGAATCAAACCTTCATTTTGTTTGAATTTCTGTAAAATACATAAAGGGTTAACAAGCTTTCTACCTGCTGTTTTGAATAGTTTGAGGCGTGAAGTTAATAGAATGGGGTGATATGTGACAAGTTTCTATCAAAAGAACTTCCAAAACCTGAAATGGTCCCTAAAATAATTGATTCAAAAATTTTCTTACAAAATTTGAGAGAATTCTGTTCAATTTGTGATCTTTCTAGCGTTGTCATAAAACAACAGGACACTTCTAAAATGACGCCAACACAAAGCTGAGATATGGTAAATGTTAGGTTTACTACCCAAATTAGTTACTATCAGTTTGAAAAAAAGCTATTTGTTTCAAAATGTTTACCAAATTAACCTTTTTTTCCATAAATAAATTCAAAATATATCAACCAAAATTTCCCACTCACTTGAAGTACAACCAAACAAATTCACTAAAAATTGGGTAAGTTAAAGCCTTCTAAAGTTATAACCAGATAAAGTGACACATGCAGGTTTTGAAAAATAGGCCTTGGTCATCATGGTGCAAATTAGCTTGGTCACTAAGGGGTTAAATGAAGGTTTATTTATATTTGTTTAACTGTACAAGGCGCAAAAAAAATCCTTTGATTTTCTCAAATCAAAGGTGCGCCTTATATATGAATCGTACTTACAGACAACACATACTGTATAGCGTTTAAGAGCTCCATGCCAGCAATATCCTGCACTAAACACCAGGCACAACGCCCCACACTGGCAGGGCCAGCAGTACCACCAGCACCATAGTGCCGACCACACAGCAATCCTCATCGGCCGTCTGAGTAAGCAATTTTACCCCTATACCTGCCAGCCTGTAACGGGAAAGAAAGGGAGCCACCGGGAACTCCACAGGACTAACACCCTGCCTGAGAAGGGGGAGAGGGAGACAGCTTAACCCCTGCAGCATCATCCTTGTAACATTAACCCTTAACAGCCCATAACTCCTGAGATCCGAGCTCTGCGCACTGGAGACACGATTGCCTGGAACTTCCGCTGCCTTGAACTGTGCACAGGTCTGCTGCCTGCTGGTCATTCATCCTTTTAATCAGGTGCGCCATATAATCAGGTGTGCCTTATATATGAACATATGCATTTTAGCAGGCATATATTGATGGTGCACCTTATAATCTGGTGCGCCTTATAGTTTGAAAAATACGCTACTTGCATTCCCAGTACACTACCTTCCACCATGCCTCCTTTATTTATGATGGTGAACAATGGGGCAGCCACATAAACTTTTGTTTCCCATTATGAAAGTAATGGAAGGTAGAATCTTGTGCTTGTGAGTCATTAGAAACTTATGTGTTTTATTATTATGTTTGTTTGTTTTCTACAAAAACAGCGAAAACTAATAACTGGTATGAACCAAGCTATAGGTAGTTATAGGACAATACTAATGAGACGTATTGGCACTGTGCACGTTTGATACTGAGGATAGTATTCCTCACTTCACTCCACATGGTTTTTGTCTAAATTAAACACCTGACGCTTTCTGTAGCTTGTAGCAGCCGGACAGAGACCATTCTTGAGGCTGGAAAACTCAGTAATGAGTAATCATGTGTCATGTATGTGCAAAACACATAAAGAGGGAAATATCATACGTTGGCCTCCCATGCTTACAACTACTGGTGGTTTGCAGGGCATTGGGATTTTTCAAGGCTTGTAGGAGACTTAAATTTGGGGTGCGGTCACATATAGCACTTGTGTTGCATTAGCGCATACACAATTGGGCTGAGGCCTGCCCCTGGTTGCTTGAGTCACATTTGTAGAAGCAACGCCATGTGTGAGCGCACCCTAAAGGTGGTGTTTGAGGCGCAGTTTTCCTGTGGAAAATGTAATTTTTCTTTTATCAGTATTGTGAATTTATTTGGTAAAGGTCAGTGCCCTGGCTATCAGGAGGTGCTGGTTACACTGTCTGTGTCGCTTCAACCTCAAGCAAATAATTTGCTGTAATGTTTATTCTGCATTACGAAAGCCGCCGGGAACAAGTTGCTTTGCATTCTCTTTTAACCATTTTCTGATGTGTAATCCCTTCTATGCTGACATCAAACATCAATGTAAAATAGAATTTTTGAGTTCTGTGGCTCTCAAACTAGTCAGTGTCTAAAAAGGTGATGCTGCAGTGGATGGCTAAATCCCACTTACACCCTTGTAATATTCAGTGGTCCCGAAAATGGTGGAGATTTGTTAGACATTCTCCTTGCTTTGTATAGCTGATTTGCTTGTCCACGTAGCCACTGGTTCTGTGGGGTCTTCAGCTTTTGATTGTAACTTTGGCTTTCCTATTGGATATGCTTTTCTATTATTGATTCCTTACCTACATGGCAGGATTTACCCTTTGATTGCAAAAGTTACTTTCCTGTTGATGGTGACGTGTATGTGGTTGTGTTTATATATGTTCCTCCAAAGGATGGTATAGTTACTACCAGACATTTTTGTTTTTCCACCCCGACTTGATTTGCCATTCTGCTGTTACTTTAAACATTTATTCTTCACATCTGACAATAGAAGATTGATTTACTGTATTTCTTGAATGCTGAAGCATTGTAATGGCTTTGCTCTATGCTAGTTACAGATACCACCTACAAAAATATAGAATATATAGAAAGTGTAAGGGTAACATGTAAAGGCCTTTTGGGTTATAGTATTTGGTCTGCTGAAGGCTACAATAGAATATAGTTGTCAGTGAGCACTCTCTTTATAATAATAGAAACCTCCAACCCTGTTATTAGAGACACAATTTTGTATGTATCAGGTGGTTAGGCAGGAGCGCGCACATCTAGACGTTGAGACATGTAAACACGTTCACTGCCAGGATCATTTTACACCTGATATATAGGTGATGACCTTCATACACTAAAATCCTTTTCTTTCTTTTGCCAGGTAGTAATATATGGAGATTTGCCAAAAAAAGAAAACATTTTGTATTTATCGAATCATCAGTGTACAGGTTGGTATTTAGTTCCAATAAACGCTAACCTATTTTGTTCTCTAGTTCTATACCAATACTCTTAGCCTTATTTGTATCATCATTATACAGGCAGTTCCCGGGTTACGTACAAAATAGGGTCTGTAGATTTATTCTTAAATTGAATTTATATGTAAGTCGGAACTGTATATTTTATAATTGTAACCCCAACCAAAATTATTTTGGTCTCTGTGACAAATGGATTTTAAAAATGTTGGGTTGTCATAAGAACCAGGATTAACAATAAATCCTTATTACAGACACCTTTTATAACTGTTATTGCTGTTTATTGTAGCCTTGGGCTAAAGTAGAGTAAATGACCAAAATCTAGAGGTCTGTTTGTAACTAAGGGTCATCTGTACGTTGGGTGTTCTGTAAGTAGGGGACCCCCCGTAATTCCTGTGTCTGTCAACATGGACCATAATCTGAAAATATAATGTGCAATAGAACCATTCTATAAAAATGTTTCTTGCCTTTCGCCATAGCATGGACGTAACCTGCAATGTACTTGCATCATTTAGCCATCTGCGCCTAGGCTAGTTTCCTTGCACAGTGTTTTACTATAGAGCAGGCTGCGTTCACATGTGCAGTTTACGTTGCGTTTTGAAACGCAATACAACATCTAAGAAGAGGAGATTTGCCTAAATTCATTGCTGTTAACATTTGCGTTTACAAAACACAATGTTAATGCATGTTTTAACATCCCCTTAATATTTGAGCTTTGTATACATACTTTTAAATGATTGATAACTCAAAGTAAAGTGATTGCATTAAAAGTGGGTTTTGTCAATGCTAATGTTTTGTCTAATTACATTGTATAATCTCCTCTGCTCAGCTGTTATATTGCATTTCACAACGCAATGTAACGCCACTTGTGAACACAGCCTGAATGATGTGCTTTGTCAAATGACCCTCCATTTGCAGCCATCAAGTGGACGCATTAGAGTGCTGTTAATACAAGAAAGAAAGTTGAGTGGCTTTATAAAAATAGAAAATGTAACATTTATAAGTAAGTAACATATAAGCATAAACATCCTTTGGATGAGCAAGCACGAAAAACTCTCCACTGTAATACTTACAGGGACTGGGAATGACTTGTAATTACCAAAATATACTGCTGCATTCACAGGGTTTGCAATGCTTTGAGAGAATAAGTGTTGTCAAGATACTTCCAATAATTTCAAGATTTCTTATTTGTGTCTTTTTGGCAGTTGACTGGATTGTTGCGGACATGATGGCTGTACAACAAAAAGCACTTGGCCACGTTCGATATGTTCTGAAAGATGGTCTGAAATTTCTTCCTTTGTATGGGTGGTATTTCTCACAGGTAACAACATAAGTCTTTGAAAGGGGGATATCTGAGCTCCGGAGCACAGTTCCTCAGTGTTGTTGTTTTTCCAGTACTGACCAGTAAGGACTGTTATGCTACCTGCACACAATAATCAGCCATAAAAAATACAGACATTTTCTTCTGCTTCTATCCCAATCTGCATCAATGTGGCATCAGCTTTTCATGGACTATTATAAACTATAGATCATCAGTACTCCATGCCCTGTTTTTACTAGGGCATTAGCTTATTAAAAAAGTATTGTATGTATATAGTGCAGCTGTGTGCCAGCTGTTCTAAATACCGATAATGCACCATCAATAGTAACTGCATGTCACTGGCCTGTCTGTATATTGTTTGGATGAGGTAATAAGGATTTTTTTTGCGCTGCCTAGAAAATCTGTACCTCCATGGACATCAATATAATGAAAAAAGTTAGGTCCAAATAACAAATTCCTAGGCACACTACTTGGCTTACTGTTTTAATATGTAAAACGAAACACTGATTTGTAAGAACCCAGAAACCATTAATAATTTGGGAGCAATTTCCTGATGATTTTAAATTGGGGGTGTTTTATGCTTCCATTTGTCAATTGTAATGCAGGGATTCCTAACTGTTTTTGACAGCATGGTGGAATTTATGTCAAAAGAAGTGCCAAGTTTAATGAGTCGTGGATGAAAAACAAGCTGCGATCCCAGATGAAGGCGGAAACTCCAGTAAGTTTATATGTGATATTTTGATAGATTTTCATTTTATTGTTTGAACTGCTTACAATCTTTTATATTTTGATTATAAAAAGCGTTTTGTTACCAGAAATTATTCTTCTGTAAAGTCGCAGATGGAGTCGAGTCCTGATTGCAGACATTTCATTACCATACGAATGGCAGACAATTTTATATTAGGACAGTACGCCACTGGTAAAAGCGGAATCTAACTTGATGGAGCTTTAAAATTTGGGATTTCCATTAGTAATTAGTAGATGATTAGGGTGCTTTCATATCTAGGGTTTTCCCTCCATTGTAAAGATACTTCAGGTGAATTCCCGACTTATGCGTACAATGGAGGGCTGTGACGCATCCCACTGCATAAGCAAAATAAGCATAATCATATAATTATATAAGCATTTCGGCCTGTTTACCCAACTCCCCTGAAAGGAACATGGGCAGCAGCCAGTGATTACTTGCTCCTAATGGCCCAGGTGTCTTCCAAACAAATTGGATGTTGGTATACTAAGCAGATGGATGCAAAAAGGAGGCATCTTTCTGCCAGTAAAGTGTATGTATACGGCGGGAGCTTTCCTGGCATAGATGCTGAACATATCCAAAAGACGAAATGTGAATGTAGCCTCTATCTGATGTATGTAATGTCTAATGCCAACCTTAGTTTTCCCAGTACATCTTTAGTTTGGAGAAACATGTGCTTTGCATCTTTTTGTAAGTGAAGTGCCATAAAACTGTTTTATTTTGGAATATTTTGATCATGATCTTTTAAAGCACTTCAGGGCTTGTATCTTCATGCAGGTCTTTGAAGAAAATTGATTGCTTGTGTGTGCTGTGTGGTTTATGACTTCTATTAAACCACATCAAATCTATACATGCAAATGGGAAGTGGATGCTAGAATGTAGATGGAACAGAGTAAACACCCTAGTTGCTGTTAATATGATGCAATATGCAAACCTTTTTTTCTTTACATAAATGTTACTGGCTTTGTATGAGAGATATAAAGAGATGCAAGCATTTGCAGATATCTTTCCTGGAGGCTGTGTGCACATTTTTATATGAACTTTCATGATATCTTTTCCCCCATTTTGATCTGTGCACTGGAATATTTTAGTCAGTTTGCCATTTGCCTGCAGACAACTACTAATAATGGAGACCCACAGCAGACAAAACAATAAATCTGCTCATTTCCTTGCTCTTTTTCTTCTCCCACATGCAGCTTCTTCTCTACTCCATGTTGCTCTACTCTGTGTCCTTCGCTTGTTGTATGTGCCGGGACCTGAGTACCTGGGAGCAGTATTTACTGCACCTGGGTCCTGATTCTGTCTCATACAACCAGCCTCAGGACACAGAGCAGAGCAGCAGGTGAGGACTTCTTACCTGCACTGCGAAGTACATATATTTTGTAATTGTGACTCTAGATAAAGTATTTTTTTGGTCCCTGGATTTTCCACATTTTGGGTTGTCAAGGGAACAAGAATTAACAAAAATGTTTTTGCAGTCACCCTACAGTTAACCATTGGACTTTAGCCTTGGGCTTAAGTCAGGTAAATTACCAGCATCTAGAGAGCTTCACCAGAGGTTGCAGTACCTAGAAAGGTGCTTTTTAACCAGCGGTCATCTGTAAGTTGGGCATTCTTAAGGTGGGGGGACTGCCTGTATAGTACCTGCTCATGACTGTAGTGGTGTCTGAAGGCAGCATGGCGCCAGTGTGGACCTGTACCCTAGGCAATGAAATCTACACTGTCTTCTACTGTTTGATAATAAAGTTGGATGCTGGTTCATTTTGTTTCTGCATCTTTAGCAATGTACATTAAATTTGATGGTTGTGTACTTGTAGTGCCAGATGACATTTCCCATGACTTTCCCTGAAGATTGTAAGCAAATTCTTCACATTATTTTACTTTTTATACTTGATGTCATAGTGATTTCTCAGTGTTGTTGGCTTCATGTATCACTTGACAGCATTTTGATAAATCCCAGTCGTTTTATTTTCCCTAATATTATTACTATCTCAGAAATCGGGTTTTGTTGTTCTGGAGTCTTTACTTACTGGGAGTAGTTTAGCAACAGAGGGCTTAATGTTTGGCACATTTTATCAGTAAGATAAGAAATTGTGACCTTTGTAATTTCTGATATTTGCTATTATGATTTATTCATATAGAAGAATATGTATAATAAATATATATACGCACACAGATCTGTGTCACAGGATCGAGGCACAGTCTGTGGTGCTTGAGGAGGTCTCTGATGGGAAGCGCGCAAAGACGCCAGTGTTCTTATGGTGGCGCCGCTACTGCCTGTGCCAAGTGCGGCTGAGCGCTGCACTTCTGTCACACTTCTGGCAGTGACCGGCTGCTATTAAATCAAAGAATCGTGAATGTTGGGTCTGTGGAGATAGTCTTCCTATACTTTCTACTAGTCTTTCTGTGAAACCTGTATTCAGCATATGATATCCCAGGAACTGTCTGTACTATTTGAATCTTTGTATTCATTCGTTCAGCAGGAGGTTTGAAATTCTGTCAGGACCACTAAAAAATAAATTAGGTTTCCTGATACCCAGGTACTTCAAGATTCAGTAATGTTTCAGACTCTGATTCAGATTTGTATTTGCCTCTGACTCGACACTCTTCCACATAAAAAAATGGATTACCATAATAAATTTAAAGCCACTAAACAAGTTCTTACTCGGCGAGAAATTCAAGATGAAGTCCCTAAGGTCGACTATAAATCTTCTCTATCAGGAATGCTTCACAGCATTAATTGATTTGGAAGATGCATATTACCACATACCCATGTTAATGGAACACCTTCACACCTCCAATTCAAGGCATTATCATTTGGCGTAGCAGTGTCCCCGAGGGTGTTTACAAAACTCATAATGGAGATTATAAGCAAAGAACATCCGACCTTCATCCCATACCTGGAAGACTTTCTCCTAATACAGTGATGGCCAACCTATGACACGCGTGTCAGTGCTGACACGCATAGCCATTTTCAGTGACACGCGGCCGCCGGAGAGTTTCATCCTCGGCTCCTACACAGCCAGGTGCAGTAGCCAGGAGGCTGAGAGATTGTCCAGCACATTGTAATAAATAGATGATGTGGAAATCCCCATACACCCATGTACTGTAGTATGGCAGTACATGGTAGGATCAATCACACAACCTAGGATTAAAGTACCCTAGAAGTTAAATAATTATACATATTTGTTATTTAAACAATAAATATCACACAATAATTTTTTTTTTGTCAAGGTGACACACCACCCGAGTTATGCTCGGTTTTTTGGCGAATTTTGACACACCAAGCTCAAAAGGTTGTCCATCACTGTCCTAATAGGAAAGACGGAAGAAGCAGTAAGATTGCAGCTGTCTCAAATGCAAGGCACATTAAATCGTCTAGGCTGGCTCATAAACCCAGAGAGATCTTCCCTGGTACCTTCAAGATCAAAGGTGTTTCTGGGAATAAGGTCAGATTCCAGTTGCCAGAGATCCTTTCTTCTCGCTGAGAAGATACAGAGGATCCTATCATCAGTAAGAGGTCTGCTTTGGGATCAGACACCTACAATAAGGTCAGTGGGTTTGGGTTTATTCGCAGCCTTCATTCCAGCTGTACCTTTGGGGCTGTTCTACTCCAGAACTTTACAACTTTGCATGCTACAGGCATGGGATGGCAAGTACTCCAGTCTGGATCAAACAATGCCTTTTCTCAAGGAAGTACAAAGTGGAGGTTGATCGAAGAAAACCTTCTGAAAAGGGATGGCCTTCCGCCTGGAGAAGATTTGTTCCTGGTAACAGATGCAAGCTCTTAAGATTGCCCAGCTACAAGAGCATCTGAACCAAGTCTTGTCTTGTCTTGAAGACCCCCTGTACTAAGATCTTGTAAGACAGGGTAGTCCTTCTTAAGGATCCAGCCTTTCTCCCTAAGGTGGCCTCGAGATTTCATAGATCTCAGGAGATTAGACTAACCTCTTTTTGTGATAATCCAATATCTGATAGGTAGTATCAGCAAGTCAGATTTTCCAGGCAGCCACCCGGTCTTCCCTGCTTACTTTACTTTAAACGTTAGTGGTTGGATGTGACGGGTTTACAAGTTGTTTTTTGGGGCTAAATTTTAAATGCTATTGTCTCTGGTTGGGTGCTGTTGTGGGGAGAGGGGAAAATAGGTAATTACTCACAGGTAATTTTGTTTCCTTGAACAACGACAGCACCCCGGGTTACCTTCCCTCTTTTTGGTTATGGTCTTTCTCACCTCCTGTCTTCAGCCATGGGTGTGCAAGAAAAGAAAAGTTATAGTTATGGTTGTATATAAGCTTTCTATGGTGGGCCTTTGGGCCATTCTAACCCGAATATTAGAGTCCCATACAGTCTCTGTGCTCCTATGTACAAGAAAATAACTACTATAATACTGTCCCTATGTACAAGAATATAACTACTATAATAATATCATCTATTTACAAGAATTAGACTACTGTAATACTGCCCCCTATGCACAAGAATATAACTACTATAATACTGCTACATATGTACAAGACTATAACTTCTAGAATAATGCCAATATGTACAAGAATAGAACTATAATAGTGCCCCCTATATATACAAGAAAATAACTACTATAATACTGCCCCTTTATACACAAGAATATAATTACTATAATACTGCCCCTATGTACAGGAATATAACTCCCCCATCCACAGACAGCAAGCCCCCCCACCCCCCGGTCTTGTATCTCTCTTTTCGCTCAGGTAGCCCCACCTTCATGTCCTCTACCCCCAAGTCCAGCCTTGCCCCAGGTCTAGTCCCCCCTGCCCCCAGGTCTAGTTATGGCTAGAAAAAGCAGCTAAGTAAAGAGAAACAAGTGGCCATCATTTCTTTAAGAATTGAAGGTCAGTCAGTCCGAAAAATTGGAAAAACTTTGAAAGTGTAGTTGCAAAAACCATCAAGCACTACAAAGAAACTGTCTCACATGAGGACCGCCCTAGGATAGGAAGACCAAGAGTCCCCTCTGCTGTGGACAATAAGTTCATCAGTCACCAACCTCAGAAATCGCAGATTGACAGCAGCTCAGATTAGAGACCAGGTCACTGCTGCACAGCGTTCTAGCAGCAGATACATCTGTACACCAACTGCTAAGAGGAGACAATGTGCAGCAGCCTTCATGGCTTGTTTGGGCTAAAGGAACACAAGGGATGGATATTAGACCAGTGGAAATCTGTGCTTTGGTTTGATGAGTCCAAAGAATCTTTGGTTCCAGAAAAGGTGAACGAATAGACTCTACATGCCTGGTTCCCACCATGAAGCATGGAGTAGGAGTTGTGATGGTGTGGAGGTGCTTTGCTGGGGACACTATTGGGGATTTATTCAAAATTTAAGATATACTGAACCAGCATGGGTACCACAGCATCTTGCAGCGGCATGCTATTCCATCTGGTTTGAATTTATTTGGCCCATCGTTTATTTAGGCATTTATTACAGGACAATGATCCCAAACACACGTCCAGGCTGTGTAAGGGCTATTTAACCATGAAGGAGAGTGTTGGGGTGCTAGGCCAGACCTGAATCCAATCAAGATGGTTTTGGGTAAAACTGCAGAGTGGAGGCCAACAAGTGCTAAGCATCTTTGGGAACTCCTTTAAGACTGTTGTAACACCATTTCAGGTGACTACCCCTTGAAGCTCATCAAGAGAATGTCAAGAGGGTGCAAAGCAGTAATCAAAGCAAAAGGTGTCTACTTTGAAAAACCTAGAATATAAGACATATTTTTAGTTGTTTCACACTTTTTTGTTAATTATATAATTCCACATGTGTTAATTCATGGTTTTGATGCCTTTAGTGTGAATCTACATTTCTTTATAGTCCTGAAAATACAGAAAACTCTTTGAATGAGAAGGTGTGCCCAAACTTTGGGTCTGTACTGTACTTATCTAATTAGTTATTAATTTGAGTAATAGGGTACTTGACAGTGCTTGGTGAAAGTACAGTACAGGCGGTCCCCTACTTAAGAACACTTGACTTACATACGACTCCTAGTTACAAACGGACCTCTGGATATTGGTAATTTACTGTACTTTAGCCCTAGGCTACAATGATCAGCTGTAACAGTTATCACAGGCGTTTGTAATGAAGCTTTAGTGTTAATCCTGATTCTTATGACAACCCAACATTTTTAAAATCCAATTGTCACAGAGACCAAAGTTCTGGCTGGTATTACAATTATAAAGTATACGGTTCCGACTTACATACAAACTCAACTTAAGAACAAACCTACAGACCCTATCTTGTATGTAACCCGGGGACTGCCTGTACACTGTCCGGGCTTAGTATTTCTAAGCAGTTATGATATTCATAAGACTTGTATATAAGAGGCTTTTTTCTCAAAATTAAACAAATGATTGCATAGACAAATCCATAGATGAAAAGTCCTAGCGTTCTCTGAGGATAATTCTAGGATAAATCCTTTTCTACTAGACTTGTCTTTTTTTATTAGGTGTGTAGTCATAAATGATAATATACCGTATCTGTACTTTAGCATATTTTTCGGACTATAATACACATTTTTTAGAAAGCAAAACATATTTTGCTAAAAAATGCCTGCTGGCCTGGAAATTGGGTGAGAAGCTGGCAAAGCTCTTCACTGAATCCACACTGCTCTCTCACTCTTATTCCTTCTTTCTACATGACTATTACAGCAGGGCCTAGAGTAATGTTAGAAGCATGTAACTCACATGCTTCCTGTATCACTGGGACCAGAGAAGTTGTTGCACTGGGTCTGGGTATGAAGAAGCGTTTGTGTGTGTGTGTGTGTGTGTGTGTGTGTGAGAGAATGAATGGATGTAGTAGTGCTGAGTGTGTTCATGTGAGTGAATGTTGATGTGTGTGAGTGGTTGTAGCAGAGCTGTGTGTGAGTGAGTGGTTGTGGTGGAGCTGTGTGTGAGTGAATGGAAGTAGCGGAGCTGTGTGAGAGTGAATTGATGGATGTAGTGAAGCTGTGTGTGTGTTTGTACATGAATGGATGGAGCGGAGCTGTGTGTACTATGCTTGTTTGTGACCAAGAGGGAATTTGTAATTGGTGTCAAATACATTTTTTCCTTTTTTTAATTGCTTTTTAAACAATAAAATTTAACCACCAGCATCACCAACAAACCCAACTCTTTGCATCATCTAGTAGACATTGCTCCATGGATTCTGACGGCGTTCGGATTTTCTCTATTACCCCCACTGTTTTGAATAGTGTCATTATTAAGTCTTTCAGATGGGTGGAGCCAGACTGTTCCCGGGGCTTTCCTTCTGATAAATGGGCTCCTAGATTATTACCTATTCATTGTATGCTAATGAGGGGTCCTGGCCTTTGCCAGAGTTCCCAAACCATTACATTGATTGCTGTTTTAGGACCTTAGTACTTCTACCTCTCACAATGCCTAAGAAACCCATAATAATATGAAGAAATATTCAATGTTAAGAAGATCACTCACCTTTGAAGGCCACTTTTGTAAGCAACTTTAGGTGGTTTTCATGTTGTTTTACTGTATGTATATGTTATTCCTAACACTGGTGCTATTCTGTTATAATCCAGGAATCCTTGTGGTGATCACAAGCTTTCAGAGATATATTTATTTGCTCCTGTCCTGGACCAGATGTATCCTGAAACATTTGAGTACAGATCTACTATCAATCTTTTTGGCAATACAAAATTGTAAAACAGGTAACCCACTAAACAGGAAATAAGTTTTACTTATTTTGTATTTTACAGATGTACCTTGTGATTTTCCCAGAAGGAACACGTTACAACCCCGATATTCCGAAGGTTATTGCTGATAGTCAAGCTTTTTCTATGAAAGAAGGTAAAATTATGAACATGCCATAATAAGATAATCAATCTGAAAATATCTGATGTCTCCGAATATTAACCCCTTAACGACTTGGCCTTTTTTAGTTTTTTCACTTCCATTTTTCACACCCCACCTTCAAAAATCTATAACTTTTTTATTTTTCCACATAAAGAGCTCTGTTATGGCTTATTTTCTGCGTAACAAATTGCACTTTGTAGTGACGGTATTTAATATTCCATGGCGCGTACTGGGAAGCGGGAAAAAAATTCCAAATGCAGTGAAAATGGTGAAAAAACACATTTGCGACGTTTTCTTGTGGGCTTGGATTTCACAGCTTTCACTCTGCGTCCCAAATGACATGTCTACTTTATTCTTTGGGTTGCTACGATCACAGGGATACCACATTTGTACAGGTTTTATAATGTTTTCATACATTTAAAAAAATTAAAACCTCCTGTACAAAAATTTTTTTTTTGATTTTGCCATCTTCTAGCGCTAATAACTTTTTCATACTTTGGTGTACGAAGCTGTGGGTGGTGTCATTTTTTGCGACTTTTGATGGTGTTTTCATTGCTATCATTGTTAGGACTGTGCTACCTTTTGATCACTTTTTATTAATTTTTTTATATTTTCCAAAATGGCAAAAAAATGTCATTTTTGACTTTGGACGCTATTTTCCGTTACGGGGTTAAACGCAGTGAAAAAACGTTATTATATTTTGATAGATCGGACATTTTCGGACGCGGTGATACCTAATGTGTTTATGATTTTTACTGTTTATTAATATCAATATCAGTTCTAGGGAAAGGGGGGTGATTTGAATTTTTAGGTTTTTTTAATATAATTTTTTTTTTTAAACTTTTTTTTACTTTCACTTTAACTATTTTTCAGACTCCCTAGGGTACTTTAACCCTAGGTTGTCTGATCGATCCTACCATATACTGCCATACTGCAATATGGCAGTATATGGGGATTTTACTCCTCATTCATTACAATGTGCTGATAGCACATTGTAATGAATAGGTTAAAACGAGACAGCTTCGGGCCTTCGTGAGGCCCGATGCTGTCATGGCAACGGATCACCGCTCCCCGTGACGTCATCCAGCATTGCCGGAGGCGATCGCGGTGAAAGCACCCGCGATCGGTGCTAGCACCGATCGTGGGTGTTACCGGTAAGCCTTTGCTGCAATATGCAGCAAAGACTTACCGGCTATGGAGAGGGCTCGGCCCGCGAGCCCTCTCCATGCACCGGGACCCGGCGCGCGCCGTACTAGTACGGCGCGCGTCGGGAAGGGGTTAAGGACGCAGGGTTTTTTCGCTCATTTCTCGCTCTCCACCTTCAAAAATCCATAACTTTTTCATTTTTACGTGTACAGACCTGTGTGAGGACTTATTTTGTGCGTAACAAATTTTACTTTCCCGTAATGTTATTTATTTTAACATGCCGTGTACTGCGAAGCTGAAAAAAATTTCCAAATGTGGGCTCTGTTTTTACGACTTTGACTGTGCACTCAAAATAACACCTCAGCTTTATTCTTTGGTTCGGTGCGATCGCGGTGATACTAAATTTATATAGGTTTTATTGTGTTTTAATTGTGTTTTCAAAAATTAAACGAATGTGTACAAAAAAGAAAAAAACATTTTTTGCCATCTTCTGAAGCTAATAAATTTTTCATACTTTGGCGCACGGAGCTGTGTGAGGTGTCATTTTTTGCAAAATGAGTCGATGTTTGCATTGCTACCATTTTGAGGTCTGTGCGACATTTTGATAATTTTTTATTCCATTTTTTATGTGATGTAAAAAGGTGTAAAGCCGCATTTCGGACATTTGGGCGCCATTTCCCGCCTCGGAGGTCACCGCCGGCCGTAACCGTTTTTATATTTTGATAGATCGGGCATTTTGGGACGCAGCGATACCTAATGTGTCTGTGATTGTTACTGTTTATTATGTTTTATATCAGTTCTAGCGAAAGGGGGGTGATTAGAATTTTTAATATTTTATTTATTTATTTATTTATTTTTTTCACTATTTCTTAGACCATCTAGGGTACATTAACCCTAGATGGTCAGATCGCTCCTACCATATACTGCAATACTTCTGTATTGCAATATATGGCATTTTTGCAGCTCATTCATTACAATGAGCCACTGGCTCATTGTAACGAATCTGCAGATGCCAGATAGCCTCGGGTCAAACGAAGACCCGAGGCTACCATGGCAACCGATCGCCGCAGAGCATTAAGGGGTTAAGAAACACCCAGAGAGAATTAAGAATTGCATATCCACATTTCTTCACATAAGGAAACACTGCTTTTTAGACAACAGAAGCAATTGCAGCTGTATCATATAAGTGATATTTAATTCTGCCTCACATGCCACAGATGTTTTCCATGCAGTTTTCTATAAACTAGTTCAATCTTTTCATTAACTTTTCCTTGTCTCAACCATTTGGGCCAGTGACGCCATGTTCTGGCCTTACTTAAAGGGGTATTCTCATCAGGGCATTCACATTCAGTTTCACTAATCTTCCATATATAAACATTTCTTCAATTGGATGTTATTAAAAAAAATGTTCCTGTGTGAAGATAATTTCCTATAAACATAGCCATGTTGTCCCTTAGAAACGAGATGGCTTCCTCGGTTACGACCACGTCACACTCTGGCAGCGGTGGCCAGACATGCGCTATAGAGTCCTGCCGGACCACCAGGATTCAGCAATCATTACTACAGTACGGGTGTAGGACCTGCAGTAACTCCTGGACATTTCATATACAAAAACTTTTTGTTTATCTGTGCAATCTCTCAGGCAGAGGTGGCCGTATCCGGGGAAGCCATCTCGTTTCTAAGGGATAAAATGACTACATTTATGAGAAATTATCTTCACACAGGAACATTTTTTTTAATAACATCTAATTGAAGAAATGTTTATATATGGCAGATTTATCAAACTGAATGTAAATGCCCAGACGAGAATACCCCTTTAAGGGAATCCCCACAAACCGCTGTAATAGTATTAATTCTAACAATAAATCTATATAGCGCCATCTTATTTTGCAGCGATTCATATGCAAACTAAATAAGACATCACAGAGCAATTATATCATCATCATCTGAAACAAAATGAAATAGACTAGGGGACTGGTTACCAGAGCTAGTACATAAGGACCAAGTAGAGTTTGTACAATATAAACAAGCCAGAGACAACACTCGGCGATTGGCTGACCTACTTGATGTTATCAAGAAGACAGACAGGGGTTCCCTTTTACTTAGGCGCAGAGAAGGCATTTGATTGCCTGATTGGAACTTTATGATGTCCGCCTTGTACCTCTTTGGAATAAGGTGACCTTTCATGCAGGCTATGAGGGGACTATATTCAGTTCCTAGTGCGGTAATGTGCCTTCCCCACACTAACTCTTTATTTTACCATATCTGTAATGGTACTCTGCAGGGCTGCCCTCTTTCCCCCTTGTTAAACGTACTTAGCATTGAGCCCTTAGCTGCATATGTTAAATCCTGTCCAGATATAACGGGTGTGCAGGTCAAGGACAAACAGCTTAAGATTTCACTATTTTCGGACAATGTCCTACTCACACTTGCCAACCCAAGAATAAGCCTTCCTATTCTCGACAATGTACTGGACGAATACAGGTTACATTCAGGTTATAAAATAAACAAACATAAGTCCGTATCCCTACCCATCAACATCCCCTTGGAGGAGCTGGCGGCCGTCAAGAGCTCGTTTAAATATATGTGATCTGTTTCAATTGCTTCCTTATCGAAATTTCTGTTATGGAAAAACTTTAAAATATAGAGTGGAATTAAAAAATTATGGGCCTCGTCTTATACTGGAGTATATACAGTTTTCAGATATGATGGAACGGGAGATATGTAGCACAAATTTCGCATTGATAAGTCTGTAGTTACTGCATAAGGTTTTCTTTTCAGTATATACCAAAATCTCTAATGATTGAGAATTTTTAACCCATTATACAGTGTAACTAAGTGGCTGCACCTGAATGATCGCTTTATATTATATTAAATTGTTAGCATTGAGCACTCTTCTTTTTAATATTTTTATTGAGAATCTCAAAGGAGGTCTCAAGTGTAGAATTTAAATATTTGTGGATGATACTAAGCTCTCTAAAATAGTAATCACTGAGAGGAATAAGGTAATATGATACCTATAAAATATTAAATGGTTCCACTAGGAAGGACAATTTATCCTGGAAGACCGCATATGGCTCTGTAAATGGAAATTTAAAAACGTTATGGCTTTTGAAAAGCAAAGACAGAAAAAAATTGAAAAGTGTTCAGGGGTCACTAGATTTTCTTCAGGAAACGTCGGTTGGTCCAACAGCCGAGTCCTCCCAGACCTTCCGGGCAGCTTGCAGGACCTCCGTGCATGAACAGCTTTTCATTGAATGACTTCAGCAGTGACATGCCACTTGTGTGTAGGTGATTGCTGGGTCTGTGATTGGTGCCTTCATTGACTTGCCTTCAGATGGTAGGTGACTCCACAACAAAACCTCAGCAGTGGTTCTTTACTAGTTAAAAAGTTATCGCTTTTGTAGTAGAGTAGTCGGTGAAGTTATTGGACCCCTTTATCGCAAATGTATCTATTTTAGGCAAACAGTTTCAGACCTTGGCAATGTGCTTTGTTCGCTTACCATATACGTGCTGAGATTGTTTATGGCTTTGTGGCCAAAGAAATCTTATTTCAAGCAAGCTTTTGTTGTTCCAGAACTTCACACAATTTGGCTGAAGAACACACACATTTTCAAAGCCATTGTTGTCAGTCTCTGGTATACGTCTACACCAAAGCCTTTCATTTTTAGGAATGTGTAATAGTTATTTAAAGCAGAATATCGCAGTCATACAGATTGTACTGCACGTCATGCCCAAAAATCTGTGATAAAGTGTTTTCTCAGATGTGCGCATGATGATGCGAAATCTTAGGAAATATTTCAGAGAAATAGCCTCAAAATCCGTGCATTTTTCTTATAGCTTAACGTCCACCGGGATGGAAACTAACTTATCCTCAACTAACCTCCAAGTGACAGTAATAAATTAGCAAGTCAGCCATCATCTAAACAAAAACATGGCTGGGTCTGGTTAATATAACGGATTTCATATCTAGGTGGAATACACACTTTAAGTTTCTAACCCCTTTCCCATGTCTGTATGCCATCAACTTTGTATGTTATAAGTAACTATAGGAACTTATATTATATTATTACATATATTATTATAAGAACTTCGATGCCACATCATCTAGGTTCCCACTGTTGGTGCATAACTTTAAGTGGTTGCCGGAGACTTTTTTCATTTACAGGCGGTCCCCTACTTAAGGACACCCGACTTACAGACGACCCATAGTTAAAGACGAACCCCTCTGGTCACTGTGACCTCTGATGAAGTTCTCTGGATGCTTTAGTATAGTCCCAGACTGCAATGATCAGCTGTAAAGTGTCTGTAATGAAGCTCTATTAATAATCCTTGGTCTAATCACAGCAAAAAATTTTGAAACTCCAATTGTCACTGGGGCAAAAATAAATTTTGTCTGGATCTACAATTATAAAATATACTGTTTCGACTTACATACAAATTCAACTTAAGAACAAACCAATGGACCCTATCTTGTATGTAATCCGGGGACTGTCTGTACTTTTAACCCCTTAACACCGAAGCCACTTTTCACCTTCCTGACACGGCCCATTTTTTCAAATCTGCCCTGTGTCACTATAAATGGTTATAACTTTGAAACACTTTAACATATCCAAGTGATTTTAAAATTGTCTTCTCGTGACACATTGTACTTCATGTTAGTTGAAAAATGTTGGTGGTATGTTTTGCATTTATTTATGAGAAAATCAGATATTTGGGGAAAATTTGGAAAAATTCTCGATTTTTGAACTTCAAAATGTTCTACTTTTTCCACATATAGTTATAACAGCAAAAAAACGTAATAACTAACATTCACCGAATGTCTACTTTATGTGGACATGGTTTTTTATGCATACTCTTATTTTTGTAGGATGTTATGGGGCTTTGAACGTTAGGTGCGATTTTTCACATTTTAATTAAAAAACGCACAATCCTGCTATTGAGGGACCTGCTCAGGTTTCAAGTCACTTTGAGAGGCCTAAATAAAAGTAAAACCCCATAAATTACCCCATTATAGAAACTACACCCCTCAATGTACGTAAAACAACTTTTATGAAGTTTGTTAACCCTTTAATTGTTTTACAGGGGTTAAAACAAAATCGGATACTATTTTGAAAGTACATTTTTTTTGGCTAAATTAATGTGTTTTTCAAAAAATGTACAAATTCTCAGTGGATAAAATACCAAAACTCTCCACAAAATTTGATACCCAATCCCTCCCGCATATAACAATACCCCATATGTGGTGGTAACCTGCTGTATGGGCACACGACAGGGCATCGAAGGGAAGCTGTGCCATTCAGAGCAGATTATGCATTGTCACTTTTTATTGGCTATACAATCTTCTTTTTTTGGCAATTTGGACATATAAGGGCTTATTTTTTGCAACATGAGATGCACTTTACAAATATTTCATTTTAGTGGGTCATTAGCTTATTGATGAGATTTTATTAACTCTTGAATGTAGGGGTGAAAAGAAAATTGTCAATTTTGGTTTCCTTTCTTTTTGTATTTTTTGGGGTCGTACATCGTACACTAAAAATACTATATTATTTTTATTCTATAGGTCACTACGATTACGGTGATACCTCATTTATATAGTTTTTCATTTATTTTTACAATTTTACTGGGAAAAAAACTAATATAGAGGAAATCTCATTTGTTTTTGCATCGCCATCTTTTCGGAGACGTAACTTTAATAGTTTTTGGTTGACAGAGCTAGTTTAGGGCTTATTTTTTACGTGTTGAGCTGGCCTTTTAAGTGATACCATTTTGGCGCACATAACTTTTTTTGATCACTTTTTAGAACATTTTTGTGAACAGATTTTATGAAAAATGTACATTTTTGGCGAGTGTTTTGTTTTTACGGCGTTCACTGAGCGGGTCCAGTAATGTTTCTGAGTTATTGTACGGATTGTTACGGACGCAGCGATACCAAATATGTGTGGGTTTTTGGCGATTTTGTGGTTTTTTCACTTTATTGCATGTGTATAGGGAATATTTGTGTTTAGGGGACGTTAACTTTATTCAATTAATTCTTTTTATTAAAAAACTTTTTTTATTTACTTTTACAGGTTAGATTGAACAAGCGATCCACTGATCACTTGTTCAAGCTATTCCTCACCTTACACAGTGTAATACAGATGTATTACACTGTGTAATGTAACACACTGAGCATGCTGCGCATGCTCCGTGTGTTACAGCCAGGTCCTGCCAGAAGGCACGGACCCGGCTACAGGAAGGAGATCGCGCAGCCCCGGGCACTGGCAGTCCCAGCGCGACCACGGCGTGTTAGGGGTTAACACCCGCAATCGGAGAAATCTCCGATCGCAGGTGTTAGAGCCGGGTGTCAGCTATAATATATAGCCGACACCCGCAGCTTCTGGCCCCGGCTCCGTTCAGGAGCCGGGGCCAGAAGTTTGACATAATAGTACTGCATTTTGCGGGAACGCACCGTGGTGTAGCTAGGTGCACTAATACCATGCCTCTCTACTGTTATCAGAGACCGGGTCCCCTCTTGTGGTCCAGAATGGAATCCCTTTGAGTGAAATAAAGTCAATCTTCATATGTTATAACCATGGAACAGGTGCACAATGAGATATAATAAGATACACACGTGTGACCATGGTCAGTTTTCTGTCCACTGGAAATAAGGAATGAAGCTTCCTATATAATGAAGCAAGCAGAGATCTAGAAAACCATGAGGAATTGATACAGAAAGTATATTGGAAATTTGTATAACTTTTTATTTTACAAACAATAACATTTATTTGCTGGAATGGGAATACCCCTTTAAGGCATGTATTAGGGGAAATATAAAGACTTTTGATATTGAGAGTGTTGATACAGGCGGTCCCCTACTTAAGAACACTCGACTTACATACGATCCCTAGTTACAAATGGACCTCTGGATATTGGTAATTTATTGTACTTTAGTCCTAGACTACAATAAACAGCTGTAACAGTTATCAAATGTGTCTGTAATGAAGCTTTATTGTTAATCCTGGTTCTTATGATAACCCAACATTTTTAAAATCCAATTGTCACAAAGACCAAAAAAGTTGTGGCTGGGATTACAATGATAAAATATACAGTTCCGACTTACATACAAATTCAACTTAAGAACAAACCTACAGACCCTATCTTGTATGTAACCCGGGGACGGCCTGTATATAATTTTATTTTATGACAACTTAAATGTATGTTTAATACACAGATGGCTAACAAATGTTGAATGTGTTTCCCTAGGACTTCCAGTTCTCAAACATGTGCTTACTCCACGTATTAAGGCAACTCACGTGGCAATTGAGACCATGCAGGACTATTTAGATGCTGTGTATGATGTGACCGTTGCTTATGAAAACACTACCACCCAGACTGGCCAAAGAAAAGAAGCACCTTCCATGACAGGTAGGTTATACTGTATGTAATTTACAAACATGGTTATGTTCCATTGACTTACTGTAGCATTGATACAGGGCCTTGTTAACATTTCCACTCTTGGCTTACCCTTATGAACAAAAAGATTGGTCAGGTTTGTCAAATAAATTTGTATTTCATTTTTGCCTACTAAAGAAAAAAATGCCAAAGCAAATGAAGTATGTTGCCATGTTAACACATTCTGGAGTGTTATATCGCTGTTTGCATATAAGAAGGCAACTCCGCAAAGATTGTAGAGGCTTGTGGTGCGAGCAGCCGATCACCATGGGGAACATATTCTAAGAGGGATTGTTTCTGGTTAATAACTTCCACAATCTTTTTAACAATTTTTTCAACAAACTTTCCATAAATTAATAGTAAATACAAGAAACTTGGAAATACATGTTATTAAGAGGAAAGCGTTTCTCCCTGAATTTACTTCCATGCGCCCTCCCTTCTTTGTAAAGTAACATTAGCCTACCTGTATACGAATGTTGGCTTTTCACAGGCTGCAAACAATGGTCCTTTTATCCATTGGTTGTGGCCTGTGTTTCATCAGTGGATGAGCTATGCTCGCGTTCCATTGGCAATAGAAAAAGACTTGAAGAGAAATAGGATAGATGACTTGCACACAGGGCTATGGGGACACATGTCCAAAATGCTCATGTTCATGTAGCTGAAGGCTAGGTCCACACATGATCTTTTTTCACATCCATGCTGCATTGATATTTAATGAAGCATTTATTTGGGCTTATGGACACATCAGTTGTTATTGCACATTTTTCTAAACTGTACCAGTGCTTCTGGGAACAATAGTTGAATAATTAAACGTTTTCATACACCTTCAGTAGCTCTTGGACAAATGCTGACTGGCCAGGGATCAAACCATCAGTCAGGCCACCATACACACAAAATAGTTGTGAGTTTCTGCTAAAATTGGTATGGTTGACTTTTTTTGGTTTATGTGTTAGGTAAGTAGATGTTTAGTTGTACAGTATGTATTTATGACAACATATTTCAATTCCCACTTTCTCTAGCATGATCATAAGCTTCTCACAGAGAAGTTCTGCTTTGTGTAATCAGTTGTAAATCCTTTAGTGAAGTCGGTTTTCTAAATAAGATACATCATTGTGTGCCTCATTGCCAAATGTCTCTCAGTTCACTATGTGACGTTAATTTCCCTTTGAGTTATTATCTCTATTAAAGTGCCCGAATAAATATATAGCATCTTCAGGTTGTACAGAATGTGCTTTTTCTGCCAGTTCTTCCATTCGTTTGGTTTCAGGATTAAGTTTATGGTTGTGTTGACAAGTACTTCATATTATGACAAATACCGTACCTAAGAAAAGATTACTTCTTGAAATCTTTTCTCTTCTCCTGACAACAGATAAATCTACACAGAATATGCTTTTCTCATCTAGAATACTGTACACGTGTATCATCAATCATATTATATAAAACTTACACTAATGAATGCCATATTCTTTACATTAAGTCTTTAATGTTAATTACCTGTTGAGTTTGTGACATTTTAAGTTGCAGCTTTTCTCTAGGTCATTAACATTTTCTAGGTACATGGTGTAAAGTAGCTGTGTCAGTGTACACACAAGATCTACTGACATCCCATCTGCTCTGCCTGAAAATACTTATTAAAAAGTAACACTACTGTGTTACACAGCTAATGCTCAAAGTGGCTATAACCCAAAATATTGTCAAAAACCATGATGCTATTTTGCAGTACTGCACAATCTTTATAAAGTGTATAAAATGTATCCCTATTTTATACATTCAATCCGTTTACATATCATGATGATTTCTGCAACGGTTTTATGACTGTCCTGGTGCCCACTCCATTACATTGGATTGACAAGATAATGTACTGTTTCCTAAAGTTGTTTTCAAACCCAAGTGAATAGGCAGCACTTTGCTGGTTATCCCTCTCTTTGTAACTAGTGGGCACAATTATTTTACTGAAAATAATTCTTTTGCCTCTCCGTTCAGTAATTTCCAATACTCCCACAGTAGTAAATGGAAAAGTAGGACACAGTAGGAAAGCCATTAATATACATTGCTACATATATATTTAGTTAAGTGGACAGCATTTTGTTCTCAAAAACCACCTCAAATGTGTTTCCTTTTTCTCCAGAATTTCTTTGTAAGGAGTGCCCGAGGATTCATATAAATGTGGAGCGTATTGACATTAAGGATATACCAAAAGAACAGTCCTTCATGAGAAGGTGGCTTCATGAGCGCTTTGAAGTGAAGGATAGGTATGTTCACTGATACTTAGTGTTTATCTAGGCAAAAAAAGCAGGCATCGGACAGCTCCGTTATTTGTGTAGTGGCTGAATCAAGTGGGTGGTGATTTTGTTTAACACATAAGAACAGGAGCCTATCGCGGGACTCCATTGATCAGAGGTTAAGAGAAGTGTTGCTGGAATGGCAATGGATTTCACAGGTATAAGTAATGGATCTTATGCTTTTTATGCAATTTTCTCCCTTTTTTTCTCTAAAAACTGATAAAATTTAATTAGGTTGAAAGTTTACGTCAAGTTAGGCAGCGTTCTGAAAAAAATGTTTTGTCTCTTTTAGGTTACTCACAGAGTTTTATGAGGCCACAGAACCTGAAAATCTGAATAAGTTTCCTGGAGAAGGTCACGTTGCAAAGCTGAGCCTGAAGAAAACCGTACCACCCCTATTCATTTTAGCTGGTGTAACAGCTGGCATGCTATGCACAGAAACTGGAAGGAAAGTTTATATGAACACTTGGATATATGGAACTTTAATTGGATGTCTATGGGTCAGCATCAAAGCCTAAATGAACTGTTAGTCTTTACCAGCTGCACATTATACCAAATCTTTTGTCCAGAACTGAACACCCTGTATGTTCTGCCTTATTCATGACTACGCTGAAATTGACAGAATGTAAGAGAGCTGGAAATGTGACTAGTCTGAACTGAGATTGAATGTGATATTCTGTTCTAGTGTCCTAAATTTCCCAGTGACCTGCTTAATGTGTAATAACCCTTACTCGACTCTTTTTGCATAAAATCTAAACATTAGCCAGAGCACCCCTAGCTATGCCATTCACAGATGTGCCAATGACCAACCCTGCCATGATATGTGGTATGGTTGGCCTTGTGGTACAGTCAGCTTAGAACCCCTGCCTATATCATGATCTAATATGTGGACATTGTAAGGGTCACAGATTGGCGTCATTGGGTTTGCACATTTTAGTTTCTTGTGCTTTTCACTATTTTATTATGTTTTTTTCCTATTTACCTTTTCTTCTACAACTTTAAAACATTTTTTTATATCTTCCCACACAGGTAAACCTAAGTTTTGTTACTCAAGGATGCAACTTCTTAGGATATATATATGACAGAAGTGTTTAGAAAACCGAATTCACACATAGCAGGAATTATTGAACTAACAGATTTTTACAAACTTGTGCAACAAATCTCACATGTGTGAAATCACCCTTAGGCCCCATTCTCACAGCTGTCTTGGGGATGTATATGGCGACCCGGCAGCCATAAACGGCGATAAGATGGAGCATGCCGATTAGACGTGAAAACCTTTTGTTTGGAAACAGGCAACACATATTTTGCATTGTTTACCGGTAAACAAGTGTTGCAATTTCTTGAATGCAATTCATATGCATCATGTGAACATCACATAATGGGACAATTATGTGTGTGTTCAGAAACCACTGATAAAATATCTTTTTTTTTTCTTTTTTTTTTAATTTACATTCTTATAAAATTGTAGGAAAAGCATCCACAAAAATCATGGCTCTCTTTTCTTGTTTATTTTGCATGTTTTTCCATCACAGCTATTATGTGCTTTTTGTATTTTGTTTCACATCTTGTGCTTCTTCATGTTGGTGGAAGATTTCAGTCTTATAGTAATGGCCTATATACAGTTTAGTTGTGCTGTATATGTAATGGATTTAAGCAATATTGTCCGATATGGTGCTATGCCTTTCTGAACGGCTGACGCTGTAGAGAAAGATGAAGTCATCGCCGTAAACGCTTATGTGCCTTTTTACATTAGGTTTTGTTTTGCAGCCTTTTATGGATCACAGTCACTTTTGATCCATGATAATCAGAGAATCTTTTTATTTCTGGTTTAAAATGTATCTTTTATTTTTATGAAAATATAAAGAGTTTAAAGAAAATACAATTAAATCAATTTTATTGTATACCGGTTGGTGGGTATTTAATTTTTGTGTGTGATTTAGCAGAGGCGGTGTAAAACCTGCTGTCCACGAGTGAGTTTGTGCTGAAAAATTGGCTCAATGCTTGTGTGGGATTTATCAGACCAAACGTAGAACTACAGAAGTGATATATTGAGTTCAGTTCAGCATTGCTCGTTTTGGTCCAGTAAACCTATAGACAATCAATAGACAATAAGCAAATTTGATAAAACAAGCTCACACTTGGGCAACCGGCTTTACACGGACTGTATTATAACCCAAATCCCATCCCATGATTTAGCCCTAATTATCTATATCCTTATATACAATGAGTATGTCTCCTAGATCTGATGGAGTACAGGATTATCTCTAATTAGTTTATAGAATATCAAATTATGTTTACATCATTTAATATCTTCCTCCTCTCTGTTCCTTGCCAAGATGGGTCAGCTTGTTACAATGCAATTCATAGGCAGCTTTGAAAATTTTTATTTAAATTGTATGGATTGTATTTTTTTTGACAGGATGTTGTAGTTATGTTAAAGTTTATGTGTGTATTATTCCATAGATGGCCTCAAAGTAGTCACTGATTTACAATGAATCCCGGCATCTATTGTTATATCTATTACACAGCAACTGATTGGACATTTATCACCTATCCACAGGATTACTGGTGGCCTTATACTTAAAGGGGTGTTCCCATTTCAGCAAATCAATGTTATTGTTTGTATTATAAAACGTTAATGAATTTTCCAATATACTTTCTGTATCAATTCCTCAGGGTTTTCTAGATCTCTGCTTGCTGTAATTCTATGGAAAGCTTCCATGTTTACTACCAGTGGACAGAAATCTGACCATGGTCACACAGGTGCATGACTTGTTATATCACAGACAGTAATCAGAGCTGTTTGATATTACTGAGCCGTGCACCTGTGTGACCATGGTCAGATTCCTGTCCACTGGTAGTAAACATAGAAGCTTTCTATAGAATTACAGCAAGCAGAGATCTAAAAAACCATGAGGAATTTATACAAAAGTACGGTATATTGGAATATATTGTATATTTTTTTTATAATACGAACCATAACATTAATTTTCTGAATTGGGAACACCCCTTTAACCTAAATAATCACGAGAATGATGTATGTGATGGTTGGTTATGTTCCATACTTGTTCCCTTTGAACAATGAAAAAAATAGATTTGTACATTTCCAAAAGTTACTGATATACATTTTTTTTAAATGGAATCTTCTTTGACGTCTCCATTTCTGAGTTATTTTCATACAGGCTCTATCAGTGACAAATGTAAAGCGACTTGACTCCCCACTGTATTTTAATTGTTGGCCCTTTTCTTTCATGGCTTCAATGGACCCTCTCTCTTACCAAATGGATTCTGCAATTCACAGAATACTCACTGCCAAAGGGCAGTAGGGAAGATTTAATATGCTAATCTAGAAAGAAATATTAGGGTATTTTGAGAAGGCATCATGAAAGCAACAATTGAGATGCTCCTTGTCCTATGGCTAAATATTTTATCTTCCTTCTCTGTGACAGAAAGCAATGAAAGGGTTATTCATGAATCTAATACAAGAATGGTACATATCTTCTTGGTACTTGCAAAATCCTATAACCCCCTCTAAAATTCTGCTATAGGAACATCATTTCTTATTCATTGTGTGAGCCATATTTCAATGTTGTTGGGCTGACACTTGACAGATTTTTTTTTAAGGTGTGGGAGGAAGATTTATTGGTACAAGCTGTATGTCTAGATAACTAAGGGCCCCTGGAGGTTTTCTAATTCTTTGATGTCTCCACTACATCCAGTCTTGTGGGCACTCAGACTCTTTTTCATGTGGCAGGAATAATGAATTCTAGGGAAGAAAACGGAGATTGCGCTGCTGTTCTTTATCACATTTAACGCATTCTATTGCCAAAAAAAATAATTTAACATGTATGTATTTGTTGAAATCATTTATTACAAAGTATATCATTATTACGTCATGTTCATATATGATTATTATTTTGTGTGTTCATATAAAGTGTCCATAAACCTACAGTAAAGTTTTTGTGCTGTGTTGCCAAGTTAAAAAAAATAATAATAAAAATCTACATTTAATATTACATGATGTGTTAATATTTTGTCACTGCTCCTCTAATGGTTTCTAATTTACCACACCCTTAGCAATGCTTTCTTCTATTAAATGGCCACCAACTCTCTGTAGATGTACCCATAAAGAGATTTCCCAAAAATTCTGTCACAATTTTTTGATTCTGGAGGTTACATGGTAAAGCCATTGATTTTCATGGGCTGACCATTTAGCTGCCAGAAAAGGACCGAATAAATAGACTAAATATTACTAGGCTGCTACATATCTATTCTATTTATCAACTGGGCTTAGGTTGTGTTCACACGCAGTGTTTGAATTGCATTTTGGCCTGACCACAGATGTAAGCCCTTCCCTGCAGCCTTTGAATTACTTTTCAAAACACTACGTAAATGCTACATGTGAACTCAGCCTCACAGTGGCTACCTCCCCTTACTATTGGATATTGAAAAGATTTTCTCTTCCTATGTTATCAAAGATGATGACACCATTTATTTAAAGGATGATTAAAAATGTTTCACACGTGAGAAGTAGTCTTTTTATTTTTATTTAGATCTTTTACTCTTGACATATTCTGATATAAATATTTACAAAATTGTAGCATTCTTCCTATAATTTCATTCAAATATTGTTTAAAAACTTCTTGGCAGCATTGTTGCAAAGGTTACCACAAATCTGCTGCACTTGTTTGTTCAGCTTTCAACCTTCTGTCTAGTTCGTTAAAACAAGGTTTAACTCCTTTACGACCGTCCGCTGACTTTAGACGTCTTTAGAATGAATGCGATGCATAGAGGAGCCAAGCCGGCACTGCCGCCGGCTCCACAGACTTGGCGATCACGTGACCACCAGGTCTAAAGGGGTTAAACAGAGCTGCTGGGTCTAATTAGACCCAGTACAGCTCTGATCACATACCCTAGTGACAGGTGGTCATTTCCCCTGTAACTGAGGCTCTTGTAGATTCCTCCGTTACAGGGGAAAACTTGTAAAAGCAAAAAAAAAAAAGTGAAAATGTTTCCCTGGGGTCTTTTATAACCTCATGGGGGACGTATAAAGTAAAAACACACACATAAAAAGAGCCTCCTTACAGTAATTTGTCACAAAAACTGTATTCCTCAAGGTTTCTTCTTTCTTTTCTATGTACTTCCTCCCCTTCATGTCGCCTGTGACTTCCTTAAAAGCCTTGTTTAAAATCTCTTCTGTATAGTTCCTTTCCTTGAACCTATCCATAATAGTGTCCTGACTAGGACACATTTTAAAACCACGGATGTTACTAGTTATATAGATTTCAACAGCTGTCACCACCGCCCGTGCATAGAGAATATACCAAAAGGGCAACTCAGGAGAATTCAAAGAAATTGCAGTAAGAATGAGGACTTTGTAGCACAAGCAAAAACTATTATGGATAGGTTCAAGGAAAGGAACTATACAGAAGAGATTTTAAACAAGGCTTTTAAGGAAGTCACAGGCGACATGAAGGGGAGAAAGTACATAGAAAAGAAAGAAGAAACCTTGAGGAATCCAGTTTTTGAGACAAATTACTGTAAGGAGGCTCTTGCAGTGAAAAAAAGTATAGAGAGGCATTGGTATCTTATCACCAATGATCCAGTCCTAAACAAGATTGTCACGAACAAACCAACAATAGTTTTTAAGAGAGCCAACAACATGAAAGACATACTCACCTCTAGCTATTTTAAAGATGTTAGTAATAGAGGGAAGGGCATGCAAGGTTTTTTCTGCTGCAAAAAATGCCAGGGCTGTAAATATCGAGATTGGTCAAATAGGAGTATGGTAATAATGATGACCTTCACCCATATAAAATAAAAAAAACTTCATAAATTGTGATTCATGTGGAGTTATCTATTTAATAATTTGTCCCTGTGGGTTAAAATATGTGGGGAGGACGGGCAGGAAATTAGAAATTAGAATTGGGGAACATGTGAGAAACCTCAAGGAAGGTCTAAAAACGCATAGTCTATCAGCTCACTTCCGTGAAAAGCATAATAAGAACCCTAAGGGACTGTGCTTTTTTGGACTCAAAATGGTAAAGGCTAACTGGAGGGGGCAGGATGTGGTACAAAAAGCAGAATATCAGAGAAGACTTCTGGATTTACCATCTGGAGTCTCTACAACCGCGGGGTCTGAACATTGATTTCAAGTTGAAGAGTTTTCTCCATTAGGCGATCGCATATGTATTAATCGTTCATTTTATTATTTAAGAAAAAAAAAAACGGACCGCTGATAGGTCCGCTGTTTTAGGGCATCTGATTGGTTGCAACTATGTGCAGCATATTTTGAACTTCTCCTTCTAAATGAATATCTGTTTTTTCCTTTTGGGATAATTTAACCCTTGAGAGAAACTATCTGCCTTTGTGTATAGGTCCTTTTTGTATAGAAGTGAAATTGCTAAGTGTGGACACATCGGCATTATGCACAGACCGTTTATCCACAAATCCTAAAAAAGGAATGTTTTTGTGCGAATATACGTATGTGCAAACAGGGGGAATTGTTTTTTAATGTTCTTAATGCTTTTAATGTTTTTATGAAGTTTGTTCTAAACAGAATGTGTTGTACTTATGCAAATTTTTGGATTTAAAACACCTGTGATAGCGCTGAACACCCATGCCCCGGAAGAAGCCTGAAGAGGCGAAACCTGGGTCAGGCGAGGTGTTTGGCGTTTTTTACACTGTTACATGTGCGCTTTTTAACTCCACTTTGTGAGTATATACAATAAAATATGCTTCTTGAACCTTGAGATTCAGCACTATTTATTTGTTTGTTTATCTTCAGGCACAGGACTAAGAGTGCACCACGGACACGGGAGTGGTTCAGGGGTGCATTGGAATCCAGTGTTCCGGAGAACGAAGAAAAGGCAGGAGAAACCTAGGAGATCTTCAATTTCTAACTGAAGGGAAGGTGGTGAGATTACCTACTGAATGTTAATTATGTCTTAGAAGAGTTGAGCACTGATCTTTTTTATCTGCTTAAAATATCTGGGCCTACAGATCCCCCCTGAACCTCACTCCATTTACTCCCTCAACTACGTCCCACTATTAGAGAAAACCTTGACAGATCTCTCCATCTACGACAAAAAACGACCATCGTGGTTTGGACACATGAATGTCCTCAAAATGTACATACTCCCCCGATTCCTGTATTTATTTCAAGGGGCTCCAATTCCCCCCCCCCCCCACTTCCTTTTTTAAGAAACTACGCACAGCAATGCTAAAGTTTGTCTAGGGCTCGTCTAGACCTAGAGTGGGATGGAAAACACTTACGTGCTCTAAGGCAATGGGTGGAGCTGGCCTACCAGACCTCCAAACTTACCACTGGGCAGCAGTGTTAACGCGTCTTCTGGATTGGGCACATAATGGTGCCTCCAAACAATGGGTGCGTCTCGAACAATCTTCCTCTCCTCTCCCGTTAAAATACCTTCCTTGGATCCAAGGGAATGCAATGCAGACTCTGGGGGAGGAGGCGTTTTTCTCCAGGATGGCACTGACCCTCTGGCATAGGCTGCTCCACAGAGGCCTTTTCTCACGTCTGTTGGGCCCTCTGACTCCACTCTTCAGGAACCCTTGGTTCCCCCCGCCCTCGACAGGGACCGTTTCTTGGGTTGACGACCCTCGCTTCAGACTCCTTGTAAGCAATGGAACCCTTTTGCCTTTCACCAAAATAGCCACGCTGCACCCAGAGACTAGAGTGTCGTGGTTGGAGAATGCCCAACTGCAGTCATTTCTTCGCACACAGGGGGACCTGACCCAATTCTCAGACACCCTTACGATGTTTGAGGACCTTTTTGACCCCACTATGACACCGACCCACGTTATACCGCAGATATACTCTATCCTTCAGAGTGAGTTACATATAGGAGACCCAGGGTTCGCGAGTAAACGGGAGCAGGAGTTGGGCATTGAACTCTCTGCACAAGAGAAACTAAGAATGTACACTTTTACTCACAAACTCTCCATGGCATGTGCTGCCCAGGAGAAGAATTACAAAATAATATCTCGGTGGTATCGTGTACTCGTGGTTCTTAACTTAATCTATCCAGGGGCACAATGGCTCGTATCTGGTGGGAATGTGACGATATACGCCCCTTTTGGGACAAGGTTTTCTCCACCTTTAACCAGGTTACTGCCCGCCGCATGGAGGCCTCAGTAAAAATAGGGTTGCTATCAATTCTCCCGGGCAGTATTGGCATGCAGAAGAAGTCTCTTCTCCGTTTCTTCCTCACCGCTGCCCATGTAGTGATCCCCCGCCATTGGAGAACTTCGACTCCCCCTCCCTTTGTGGAGTGGATACAAGAAGTGTTAAACATATGTAGAGTGGAGTAACTCACTGTAGAAGTGAACCCGACCACTGAAAAGTTTACCCGGATCTGGCAACCATGGTTCCTTTTTAAAGGGACACCAGCATATACCGCGCTGTTTGCGTGATTTCGATCCCTTAGAGACCCTGGTGGGGAATTCCACTATGTCCCTCATTCATTAGGTGGTCTCGATTCCCTCTCTCCCTCATGTGTTTCCCGCCCTGTACCCTTCCCCCTCTCTCCTTCTCTCTGCTCTCTTTTCTTTATCTCTATGGTTTCAAAATGAACATTGCCTTATAGCTGGGGTTATATAACATTAAAACGAGTGTACTCTTATGACAATGTAGTACCTTAAACTTACCTCCTGTTATATTGCCTCGTGCTTGTGAGGCCTGTTTTCTTCATTCTGTTATAAAGGCTGAACATTTTCTTAGCCCTCTACTATCGTAGGGCAAGACTAGAGAGTTACCAAGCTCTAGCTTACTGTTTGTATCTTTATATGAAATTGTTACCTCTTCACCATGTACAATTTCTGTGACATTACATTGTTCTTTTCAATAAACTATATTGAATATAAAGTGTGCAGGATATTTCACACAATGTAGAAGTACCAGCAATGGGCAAGAATCCTAAGGGTCCCTAATATACCCTATATTCCTCAACTCAAAGCGTATGACTTGTGACTATCTGGTGTTTTTTTGTGATTTTATATTCATATTGTGATTACATATATTTTATATAAAGTAATTAATAGTTACATTTTAGCTTCTGCTCACCAATTGTATTTTGCTTTTGGTGCTATCAGGTTGAGAGTTTGTACTACCCACCTCTATTATATTATTTTCAGTACAGGAATTTCTAGCACACAGTGGGATGGAGAAGTGCTCCTTGCACACTGTAACAGCCTGTGAATCTGCAGAATGGAGGGACTCTGGGAACCGCCCAGTAGCCTTTCAGGCTCATTAGTATAATTTTAAAAGTTGATTTTTGAAGGAAGTAGACCATGGATACCAAATATAAGAAGATTACCACAGTCACAGTGCCTGGATCTATGAGTAAGTGTCGCAGCTTGATTTTCATGGTAGATTTCCTTTAAGTAAAGGAATGGTTAACACCTTAATGACACACATAGTGTCATTTGGACAAAAGGGGATTGCTGGTTGTAACTCCCTATGTAGGAAAAAGAGACGTCTGGATGGCGCTGATGCTCGAGAGTAATGGTTTTCTTTTATTTGGAAGGGAATTTCACACTATGCAAAGTGCTTCATCAGGTCTAGTCTTGTTGTGCTGGGATCATGCTGGGGTAGTGGAACTTGTAAAACCCCTTTAAGCAGGGCCTAATAGACTCTTGCATTGGTGTGAATTGAGACAATATTGTTGAGTACAACTATTTTTGTTTTGAAAGCCTGCAGATAATCTGAAACATATTTGCATATCAGATTTTTTCTGTAGCAGGAAAACTTCCATCACATACTGAGAAAATTAATTGTCCACATTTTTTACGCATGTCATTTAAAGATTAATACATTGCATTTACATTCTTGAAATATAACACTGCATGAGAAATGAGTATATGAGAAATATCACATTGATATTGAACAGTCTGACAATGCAAAGAGAATAGGTCAATTTTTACATGCCAAGGTGGTGGTCCTGTTACTTATAGGGGAGAACAGAGTGCTGCAGTCTGCATAATTTTTTCCACTAAAAAAACATGACAGAAGCTTCTATTCTGTATAGTATTGGGAGGTGAATGGAAGACTTTCCGTTCACCTTTTATATTTTGTTTCCCTTTATTGTTCTTTTCTATATAACAGTAAAGTATACCATGAAGCCCAACACAGGTGTAATCTGGGCTTTAGAGAACTGTTAAACTTTTTCTCTCTTATATATGATTGAACAATGAGTGCAGATAAGCAAATAATCGTATAGATTATCAACCCTAGTACAGTATCAAATACAGCATCAAATAGGAGCAAACAAAAAAAAATCCCACCTAACTATCCAAAATGGCGTATTTACACTAATTCTACTCTCTAGCGCTCTCGGCATCCACAGGAAAGCCACCACCACCCACAATTTACTTATACTAATATGGCCGCAGGCACCTCATTTGCAAAGACAGCTCATGCTGGTAAATCACATAGGATAACTAAATGTGCTATTCTGTAAGAAACTTGGTAACGTAAAGTCTCTTCAGAAACTTAAAATTCTTGAAGGCTACAAGCAGAGACTTATTGGGTTTTAAAATTTAATATACAAAGAGTACAGTGAATACATAACATACACTTATCAGGTAATAAAGTTATAAAACAATATACATGTGACACACATAAACAGTTATGAAAATAAAACTGAAATAACCTTACTATGAAATAGTTAAAATTATTTGGCTGCGGAACTCACGATTCGGGCAGCCTTCCAGTGAAAATGGGTTTCCCAAGACTGACCAAGAGGCATATCTTCATATGTCATATCTTCTTGCAGGGGTCTTCTACAAAGAAGATATGCCCAGCACATTTCCCAGCATTCAATTACAAATCTAGCCATACCAAATATGAAATATTTAGGCAATTGCCTAATGTCTATTTCATTGGCTTTCCAACCCCGAAACCCTTGGCGCTCGACACCCCAAAAGTATCTAAGGACCATGATTATAGTTTAATCGACAAGTAAATGAAATCTTTGAATTATGATCAGGCTGGCTTTGAAGTACAGTTATGCATAATTTAAGCCAACATCTTGCAAACATGGAACACACACACATGGGACTTGGACTCACAGCATCTACAGTAATTAAACTACGGGACAGGGGACACGCAGGGGGAGCATTTGTCCTGAGGTGTGAATGTTGGTACCGAGCAGCATCTTTTGAAGGCTCTCTCTATCTTCAATTTCATGAAGTAATATATGGTAGGGTGTGGACCAATCAATAAAAAAGAAAAAAAAAGTAGAACTTGTATAATTTTTTTTTTTCTTTTTTAAATTTGTTTATTGTAGGAAATACAAAATACAGGTACATACGTAAACCTTACACTTTTTTCATTGTTTTCATTAACAATCAATAAGACAAAAACTATACCAAATTATACCTTTTACCCCACCTCCATCCCATCCCCAACTATTAGTTAGAACTTGTGTAATATTATCATAGGTAGTCTCTGTGCAATAGTTTTAAACTGTCTTTGGAGCTTTGCCTCCTTTTTGGGGAATGTGTGACCTTTTCATTCACTACTTATTCAAATTTTAATGTGAAGAAAATCGTGTCATTTGCATATTTGGACATTGTTAACCATTACATTGTTCACCACAGCAAATAATCATTTTTATGTTTTGATAGATTGGCCATTTTGGGAATTTGGCGATACCTGCCATGTTTATGATTGTTTATTTAGTTTGAACTTTTAGCCATTTGTGTTTTTTTTTCCTTTTTTTCTTTACTATCTTCTTAGTGTCTGATCGCTGATAGGACATACTGCAATACCACTGTATTGCGGTATATTTTACATTTTACTAGATCTGTATTAGAGGCTGCCTATGGGTGATTTTATTTTTTTTCTTTTTTAAACTATATTTTAGGAACCCCTATGGTTCAAACACTGATTACTCATGCAATGTACTACAATACTGCAGTACTGTACTTTTCCTACACTATGACTCCCTTGAAATCTTACATGACAGACCTAGGGTTTACAGAGCAAAGTACTTTAATTCTCTCCGGTGCTGTCATGGATTGCATGGGACAATCATAATTACTAGTGGTAATTTGATTTTCCTAACCCCATGACAGCATCCTTCTGTATTCCCTTTGGTTATTTGGTTTTAGTCCATTACCTTACAGCTAGTAAAGCAGCCAAAAAACCTCACTGAGGACAGTTCCTCTCCCTTTATTGCTTTCATGGTTTGTGGAAAATTGAATTACTGGGAAGTAGCAATTATCATTCTCACAGTCCTGCTGCCACTAAGAACATGCACAATGACGTTCAAAAAGATCTTCAGGGAAACTACCAGGGTCCCATAAAAGCACTAGATATGATAAATCTTTACACTCTATACAAGATGAGCTGTGTATGAACTTAACTACATGTATTTTGTGTCTCTGTTTTTTACTCCTCTAATTCCAAAAGCAATAACTTTTTTATTTTTACGTTTACAGAGATGCATTAGGGCTTGTTATCTATGGATAAATTGTACTTTTTAGTGTTAATATTAAATGGATATTCCATGCAATGTACTGGAAAGCTGGAAAAACATTGAAAGAAAAACAGGTGAAATTGACAAAACAAAATCACATTTTGCGTTTCTTGTGGGCTCTGTTTTTAAAGGTTTTATTCTGCACTCCAAATGACACTTCCTCTTTATTCTTTGGTCGATATGATCACAGGCATAGCAAATTTATATAGGTTTTATTAGGTTTCAATAGATTTAAATAAAAATTTAAATCTTTTCTACATAAAAATATTTGCCATTTTGCCAGATTCTGAGGCCAAAAAGCATTCGCACTTTGGTGTACGGACCTGTGCAAGGTTTAATCTTTTGCGGTATGTGCTGGCATATTATTATTTATATCAATTTGGGACCTATATGACTTTTATGATAATTTATTATTAAAATATTCATGGATGGAAAAATGGGGGAAAAGTGGTGATTCGGACATTTGGGCTCTATATTCCATTATGGTGTTCACAGCTCGGAATAATCTTTTCTATAGTTTGATAGATGTGGGCATTTTGGGAAGCGTCGATACCTACCATGTTTATGATTTTTACAGTTTTTTTTAGCCCCTTAAGGACGCAATGTATTTTCGCTCATTTCTCGCTCTCATCTTCAAAAATCCATAACTTTTTCCTTTTTCCATGTACAGAGCTGTGTGAGGGCTTATTTTGTGTGTAACAAATGTTACTTCCAGCGATGTTATTTATAATTCCATGCCATGTAGTGGGAAGCCGGAAAAAAAAATTCCAAATGTGGAAAATGGAAAAAAACGCGTGTGCTTCCCGTTCTTTCACTCTGCGCTCCAAATAACACCTCTACTTTATTCTTTGGTTCGGTACAATCTCGGTGATACCAAATTTATACAGGTTTTATTGCGTTTTAATACATTTTCAAAAATTAAACGAATGTGTACAAAAAAGAAAAACATTTATTGCCATCTTCTGACGCTAGTAACTTTTTCATACTTTGGGGTACGGAGCTGTGTGATATGTCATTTTTTGCACAATAAGCCAACGTTTTCTTTGCATTTTGAGGACTGTGCGACATTTTGATCACTTTTCATTACATTTTTTATGTCATGTAAAAACATTTGGGCGCCATTTCCCATCTCGGAGGTCACCGCCGGCCATAACCGCTTTTATATTTTGATAGATCGGGCATCTTGGGATGCGGTGATACCTAATGTGTCTGTGATTTTTACTTTTTATTATGTTTTATATCAGTTCTAGAGAAAGGGGGGTGATTTGAACTTACAACTGTATTGCAGTATATGGCTCATTGTAACAAATCCTCAGAAACCAATTAGCCTCGGGTCTGACGAAGACCCGAGGCTACCATGGCAACCGATCGCCGCCCCCCGATGACGTTCAGGGGAGCGACAATTGGAGGTAAGATGGCGGCGCCAAACAACAGGTTAACACCCGCCATCGGTACAAGCATTGGTGCGATATGCAGCAAAGCCCGTGAGCCCTCTTCATACATCCTTCATAATTCCGTGGGAGATATATCCATCATGGAGCGTGAAGGGTTAATATGTATTCTGGGAGGGTGATTTAAACTTTTACTTTTTTTACATTTTTAAAATATTTTTTGAAATTGAAAAAAAAAATGTATCGTTATTTAAGACCCTGCCGGGTGTGATTGCTCATACTATATACTAATACTATGTTACTGCTGATCTCTTAATAGCCTGCTACCTGCTTTTTGCTAATAGCTTGCCATTGCTAGATGATGTTGAAACTTTCTCTACAATAGGGATAGTTTGCTATGGACCAATTCTTTCTTGACAGGTTCAGAAGGTAGTATGACGCTGGTTATCTGTGCTTAAGAATACATTCTTGCCTTTACAGCAAAGGTAGTTTCAGAAATGCCTCTGCTTTGGTCCCACAGTGACAAACATATGGAGTTTCCTTCTCATTGCCTTTGCAATAACCATTAATGTAATTATTTCCTTGCCTACCAACAAAAGACATTGACCCAGATAGATTATTGTGCTTTTTTGTTCAAATTTGCATGAAAACAGTGGCCCACATTTATCAAAAACACCTAGTGCAGTCTGCCTGTGGAGTGTGCAGGGTTCGCTAGGTTCATGAATTGTGGCACACGTTCTTCATCAATCTGGTGCTCCCTGCACTGCTCAAACAGAGTGCACCAACTTTTTTTGGTGCATCTTTAACTTAGAGCGTGCAACACTGCATGATAAATGTGGCGCATGGTCCGACTGTGCACTAAAACGCCCCTTTAAATGCAGAATTTTGTGTTACGCCGGGTATAGCGCAGCACTTTTTAAATACATGTGCAGGCAGTTTACACTGCAAAGAACATGCAAGGTCATACAGAAAACTGGCGCATGGGATTTAAAAAATGTGGGCCAATGTCTTTGGAGCTTTAACAAGTATTTATTATGTCCATTTGCCACAATTGTGTTGCGGCTTCATTTCTTGAAAACTGACCGGATCAACAAACTGCTTACATATGTATTTGTAAAGTGTCTACGCCAGTTTTGTGTCGTGGCTGCACTGTGTCCGACAAGACAGAAAAATGTGTACCTAAGGGGATTGTTACTGCTTAGTCGGAGTTTGCACCACAGTTATCACTGACATGCGCCCAAATTCCGTTGTTGCACTCTTGTGTACTCTTGTGCACTCTTCCCGAGCAGTGCAGGGGGCGCCAGATTAATGAAGACCGTGCGCCAGTTTTGATTAATCTGGCACACCCTGCACACTTGAAAGACAAAATGCACATAGTACAGACTGTACTAGTTCTGAAAAATGTGGCCCAATGTGATGCAATCTGCACAAAGAGAGTGCAAACTAAAACTAGACACATTGGGGCACATTTACTTATCCGTCCCGTTGCGTCCGCCGATCTGGAATGTCTGCCGAGGATTCGGAGCTGCCGCAATTCACTTGAATGTGTGGCTTCCCCGCTCAGGTCTGCCGGAGTTTACCATCTTCTTCCCGGCTATGTAAGTGCTGATCTTGCAACACAATTTGAATTTTAAATTCTGCGGTTTGTCCGAATCAGTCGGGTTCACGCCCGATTTGTATCGCATGCGAGCCAGCACCAATGTGTGCAACACAATCCCCTGTGCGATTCAGTGCAGAACAGAAATAGTTGGGAAACCCGACAGAATTGCGGTCTGCGGACCCTTAGTAAATGTGCCCCATTGCTCCAGTTTTGTTATATCTTGGCTATTCAGTTTCCTAGTACCCTATACATAGATACTGCATGGTGTTCCATGTGACATTTCAGACAGTGAAAAGCAGAGGAATGCTTCAAATGAAACATGTTTTTTTTACAGAGAATTCTCTTGCCAGTGAACAATATTCAACATGCAAAAAATAAATGATAATTTATGTTTACTATTTTAATTAGAAAAACAAAAACACACAATAAAAAGCTTGTGTTTTCTCTACAAACCTTGATTTCCCACAAGATCAAAAGTGTAATGAGAAAGAGACTAAATTAGTTTAATAATGATATTTCTTTGTGCAGTGGCAGCTAAAATGTACTAAAATCTGAGCAGAACTTATACAATAAGCTGAAATGTAGATACTGCTTCAACGCTTAAATCACACATACAGTTTTAGGAGCAGCATTTAAAGGGGGTTTTCTTTTTAACCCTTTAGTTTTCACCATTCCAGTTTTCAATTCCTGCATTCCAAAAGCCATATCTTTTTCATTTATTCATAAACATGGCCATATGATGATACAATTTGTAGTTAGTATGTGCAGAGTAATGGAAAGCTAGAAAATAATTCCAAATGTGGTGTTTATAAAATGCAGTTGCCCCATTTTCTAGTGGGTTATGTTTTTATATTTTTCATTGTTCAAAAAACCATCACCTTTATTCTTTAGTTCAGTATGATTATGGAAATACCAAATGTATATAGAATTTGTAATGGCTTAACCTCTTCCCAACACACCCTGTGAAAGTAAGGTGCGGCAGGAAGGTACTACCTGACCCACACCATTCTGGTATGGCGTGTGGTATGGTATCAGCTCATGAGTGGCGCCGGCGCTATACAGAGTGGATATCAGCAGTGATACTTAGTCTAACTTCCGGCCCTGACTATAACTAAATGAGCATGCATCAGTTAAAAAAAAGAAATAAAAAGTATTTTTTTTTTTATAAAAATAAACAAAGAGAAAGACCTGCCACCATTACATAAATAACACAAATAAAGTAGAAAAAAAACAAATTCACAAAAAATCCACATACTTGCTTTAACTACATCTATAACAATCTGTACAATTAATCTGAAACATTATTGGACCTGTTCGGAGAATGCCGTAAAGAAAAAACTTGCCAAAAAGGTTGGTTTTTTATCAAATCCCCTCTCAATAAATGTTCTTAAAAGTGATCAAAAGAAGATATGTGCCCAAAATGGTAACACCATTTAGAACATCTCTTCACAAAAAATAATCCTTCGGCTAGCTTTGTCAACAAAATATATATTAAATGTAAACTTCTGAAGAAATGGCGATGCCAAAAGAATGATATTTTCTCCATTTGTTTTTATTTAGAATTGGCCAAATATTAAAAAAAACTTTATAAATGAGTTATCACTGGAATTGTAGTGACCTAAAGAAAAATATATTCATGGTACGGTGACCAGCTCCCCAAGAGAGTGCTAAAAACCCAAAACAAGAAATGACAATTTCTTAGTTGTGCCTCCACTTTGTTTTAACTCCTGTGAAACTTCCTAGAAATGGTTTTAAATACGTTGAGGGATGTAGTTTTTATAATGGGGTAACATGTAGGTTTTTACTATAATTTAGGCTTTTCAAAATCACCTGAGCTGGCCCCTCGAAATGTGAGTCTTCACAATATTAATACTTGATACTTGATACTTCATACTATTGATAATTCACACTTACACACAGCCTAATAACATCCTACAAAAATGAGAGGACACATAAAAAACGACAACTGAAGACCTACAGTATAACTCAAATTCAACTAACATACATACAGTAAGTACAATGGCCCAGATACATTTATGTGCTTGCGCCAGTTTTCTGTATCATTGTGCACTAAAAAGAACAACTTTGGAGCTTGCACATTTATAAAGTGTTTGCGTCACTGTGCACCTATAGTGGGTGTGATAGTTCTTAGTTGGAGTTTGGGGCACATTCATTACTCGACTCAATTGTGTCACATGCTGTACAATGAAAGTGCAACAAAAATAAAAAGGTGTCCACACTTCTCATAGCAGTGCAGAATGCACCAGATTATCGAATACCTTTTTATAAATCTGGGCTAATTTGTATTAAGAAAAAAATCTCAAAATCACCTGCATATAAGTATTCCAAAGTTACAACCAATTACAGTGCCGCAGCTCATTTTTGAGAAAAGGGCTGTGTTGCTAAGGGGTTAATGCCCTTTACATAAACTTAGCAGAAATATGTCCTTGAATCTCTATATTCTGAAATATGTTACTGTGTATGCTGTCAGTTTTTCAGGAACGAGCTGAAGTTTCCAGTGATAGCATTTTGGGAACTATATGCCAAATGCTTTCCTTTCAATTTTATGGGTACCAAAATGGCAAAAAGGTGGACATTTGGATGTATTTTTCCATTACGGTGTTTATTGCACGGGATAATTATTGTTATATTTTGATAGATCAGTCATTTTGGGATGTGGGGATACCTAGCATGTTTATGATTGTATTTGTATACTTAGAAATGCATTCAAGGCCGCCATCATAGGGGGAATTTTCAAACTGCTTAACTGGGCCTGGCCACTAGATGGGGCTCAAGATGCAAGTCTGAATCCAGGCCCTCAATATCAATCAGCACTAGATGCATAAAGTGCTGATTACTGTGCACAGGCAGTGATATTACTGCTTTCTGCAACCAATGTGTGACCCAGGCACCGCTGCGGTCTACGCAAAAGCAGGGTCTGGGTCATAGAGAGGAGTGGATGCCAGCACCCTGAAGAAGTGCAGGAGTGAGCAGTAGCTAGCTGCAGGGAACGCAGGTAGGTGAGTATTCTTTTTTTTAAATTTCACTGTTCTGCAGATATACTGGGGGGGGGGGGCATGTGCTGTGACCAGGGGTGCACCTGCTGTGACCAGGGGTGCACCTGCCATGAGGTGAGTTGAAAACTTTGCCTCAGGCCTGCCGACACACGCTGTAACCTGGCCGGCGCAATGACCTGCCGACACAGACACCCGGCCGCCGACATAGCCACCTGGCTGCACACCGTCGCTCCCGCCCTACGGTCTGTACTTTGGCCAAGTGACTCTCCCAGTCATGGCTGAAGATGACGAGATCATCCAAATAGGCTGAGGCGTATCTCCTATGTGGCTTTAAGACTATGTGCATTAACCGTTGGAAGGTGGTGGGGGCCCCTTGAAGCCCGGACAGTAACACAACATAGTGAAAAAGGCCCTCAGGGGTGATAAAGGCTGTCTTTTCTTTAGCCCTATCTGTCGTGGTACCGCTTAGATCCAGTGTGGTGAAATACCTATCTCCCCCTAGTCTCTCAATAAGCTCATCTTGCTATTCACACCTTTGCATCTACAGGCTTATCTGCAGCCTATGAGGGTATCGCAGTAGGTGGACTAGCCAGAACCATCTCTGTAAGCAGACTCTCTCTGTCTTTCCAGGCCTTTAACAGATTTACATGAAATGTCTGCTTAGGTTTTCTGCGGTCAGGCTGACATATCTTGTAGTTCACCTCTCCTATTTTCTCTAGAACGGTCCTTGCCATTTAGGGAGAAATTTACTCTCTACAGTAGGGACTAGCACAAGTACCCGATCACCGGGATTAAAGGTCCTTACTCTTGTTGACCGGTTATAAACCCGGCTTTGAGTTCTTTGTGCCTCCTCCATATGCTCCTTGACTATGGGCATGACGGCCGTCACCCTGTCTTGCATATCTCGTCTACTGATATGGTCCATTACACTTTTGTGGGGGTTCGGCTCTTGTTTTGTTAAACCGTTCTACCAGTCCATCCGTCTGAGGATGGTACACAGAGGTGTGTAACTGTTTAATATTAGGATAGGTATCATAATTAATATCTGGTTTAGGGTTTGTATAAATATTATTTATAGGGTTCTCTATGATTACCTATTGTCTGGTGTGTGATCTTTATAAATTATTAGTTTCTATTACTAATTAGTTTCTGGTTTGGGGTTTGCATCATTAACTTTTGCATGAATGTGTGGTCTTTATTATAAATTATTTCCTGAACTTGTGTTCACGCTGACAGTGTTCAAGGAATACACAAGGACACAAACAAGGTGTAGTCATCCGCACATAATGCAACTAAATATGACAAAGCCTAATGGCACCTACAGTAGGCAAGCATTCATAAGCACTGACCTTTTTGTCTTTTATGCTTGTATACATGTTTATTTGTCACTGGTATGGCAATGAAAATGATAATGATATAGTTTATTTGCATTTAGACAAACATGCTGTATCATAGTACCATGTATAATGCACTGCTGCCATCTTTTGTTCTTAGTTGGCATCGCTTAAATCAGAGCCTATGTCTAATAGATTTGCGCTACTAGACTTTTGTTAAGAAGTATGGGAATGTTAAATAATGCACTGTACAAATCTAGGTCCTAGAATTTTTTGCACAAGATATTAAAAAAGATGGACACTTAGTATGATTACTTTACATGATTGATTTGTTTCTGTCCTTTGTTGTACTGTAAGAATATTGCTCAGTAATAGCACTTTCACTTAGACAGTTTTTACATTTTCAGCATTACGAAGGACATCAGTATGTTTATGCCCAAACTAGGAGTAGGTCCAAAATACAGAAAAGATTCTCTTGATAATTTTCCCTGTTTATGTTCACCTTCCTGGTTTTGACCTACATGTAAAATACTGGCTAAAATCCTGCATGTCTGACAGACCTACTGTAAGAGTATGTTTATTCCAGTCTTTTGGATGTACAGGCAGTTACATACAAGATCGGTTCCATAGATTTGTTGAATTTGTATGTAAGTCGGAACCGTATGTTTTATAATTGTAGTTCCAGACAAAAAACATTTTTGCCCCAGTGACAATTGGAGTTTCACATTTTTTTGCTGTAAATGGACCAAGGATCATCAATAAAGCTTCATTACAGACACTTTACAGCTGATCATTGCAGTCTGGGACTAAGGTAATGTATCCAGAGAGCTTCAACAGAGGTCAGAGTGGGCAGAGGGGTACGTCTTTAACAAGGGGTCGTTTGTAAGTCGGGTGCCCTTAAGTAGGGGACTGTCTGTGGTTAGTTTTGTGCATTATCCCAGTAGCTGAATAATTTAACACAGCAATAATATATTTCTAAATAATAATCATAATTGATATTGCTATTTACAATTCAGTAGGTATAAAGTAGACATCACAAAGTAACAGCATAATATAGATGTTGGAATCTTACTGGAAATAAGAATGACAAAAGAAAGTGATAATGTTTTTCCATTTGTTTTACAGGCAGTGCCGCCATCAGGGGGAATACAGTGACTTCTGTCACATTCCAGCCTGTTTTAATATGAAAAAGATGCCCAGATTCCCTAATGGCGGTCCTGCCTAAGCACAAGGGCTCGGCCTCAATACAAGTCGCAGCCAGTGGCTCTAACGCAATGTGAGTGCTGAGCTCTGTATACCAGATCGGCGGTGGCAGACAGTATTGTGCTACACCAGAGTTAAATGGGTATTCCAGAAATATGAACGTCTGATACAAAAACCCATAATGCTATAAATAAATGAATATAGCAAAATTCATTATCATTAATCACAAACTGGAGCTTAAATAATTTGCTTTTATGATTCACTAAATTTTATAGGCTTTCTAAAGCTATCTGTAAGATTACAGTATACTAAAACTCCCATGAACACTCAGTTCTCAGTAACAGCTCCTCCCTCTCATGCTCTGCTCCCAGTGATGATTTAATAGACTGTCCTGCTCTGTGTAACTGCCATCACTGCACATTGCCCCACTGAGATAGTGTCTCACCACAACACTGGCCATGCTGGATGTGTCACATACTTTATTGTGTGCCATGTGCCAGCACATGATAAATATAATATTTATCAATATATAATATTATATCAATATAACCAGCCATGTGCTGATTACCTCCACCTCACATTACATACATGTCACACTTCAACCCACATTACATACATGTCACAATGCACCCACATTCCCCCTACATTATATACATATCACACTGCACCCCACATTCTTCCCCCCTTGCATCCGTGTCACACCGTGTCCCCCAGACATAACATACATGTCACACTGCACCGCACATCCTCCCTGCCCCACACTACATACATGTCACACTGCACCCTCATATATAGATAGATTTTACATGCATAAGATGGTTACATAGGCAGACACAGTCCTGTACCTTTAAGGCGCTCCTTTTAGTATATCTGTCGTGACTCATGCTGGTGGGGGAAATATTAAGATGTGCTAGTCTAAAAAATACCCTGCAGTGTGTTTAGTGAATAGGAGAAGGAAGAGGAGCTGCGCAGAGCATTGGAAGGTGAGTATGGACATTTTTATACCCTGAGGGGCTGCTTAGCATTTTATCATTAAGGAGGGGCACAGGGCATTTAATTATTAGGGGAGTCTGCAGGGATTGCATTATTGGGGGGGGGAGCTGCATGGCCTTTCATCATTGGGGGACTGAAGGACGTTAATTTATTGTGGGGCTTCTACAGGCAATTTCATTACTAGGGGATCTGCTGAAAGGGGCATTTTATTACTCGGGTGGGCTGTTCCCAATGAGTTTCCCTTCCTAGGTTTATACACAAATCAATAAGTTATTTGTGGTAAAATTTAGGCCTCGGCTTATAATCTGGTCGATTTATACTCAAGATATACGGTAGCTATTTATACAAACAGTCATGCACTAATGATGACACATGCTGATTGTACAGTATATATACCCAGCATGTGTACATGCAATTTGCTTGAAAATTGCATCAAGCAGGAGCTGAAATGTTGTATGAATTTGTGAATCTGTGGGTGAATAAAGAGAACACTTTATCACCAAGATAAAGTTGTAGTGCTGCTTTCGTGCTCTTTGGTTGTATCATTTCACATTGACCTTTGGGTAAGGTCTGTTGAAGGGTGTACCCATATTGCGAGTGGATCCTTTTTTCACTGTGCTGCCTTGCACCTTTTATTTAAGGTTCCCATATTACGCATACGCTGTACCATAATGAAATATGTATCTCGGAAGATATATTAAGTAATTAAACAGTGAAAAATTTAAGACCTAAGAAATCTTCATTGTGTAAAAAAGGTGATAGTTAACTTTAGGTGACGTACACTCACCGGCCACTTTATTAGGTACACCATGCTAGTAACGGGTTGGACCCCCTTTTGCCTTCAGAACTGCCTCAATTCTTCGTGGCATAGATTCAACAAGGTGCTGGAAGCATTCCTCAGAGATTTTGGTCCATATTGACATGATGGCATCACACAGTTGCCGCAGATTTGTCGGCTGCACATCCATGATGCGAATCTCCCGTTCCACCACATCCCAAAGATGCTCTATTGGATTGAGATCTGGTGACTGTGGAGGCCATTTGAGTACAGTGAACTCATTGTCATGTTCAAGAAACCGGTCTGAGATGATTCCAGCTTTATGACATGGCGCATTATCCTGCTGAAAGTAGCCATCAGATGTTGGGTACATTGTGGTCATAAAGGGATGGACACGGTCAGCAACAATACTCAGGTAGGCTGTGGCGTTGCAACGATGCTCAATTGGTACCAAGGGGCCAAAAGAGTGCAAAGAAAATATTCCCCACACCATGACACCACCACCACCAGCCTGAACCGTTGATACAAGGCAGGATGGATCCATGCTTTTATGTTGTTGACGCCAAATTCTGACCCTACCATCCGAATGTCGCAGCAGAAATCGAGACTCATCAGACCAGGCAACGTTTTTCCAATCTTCTGCTGTCCAATTTCGATGAGCTTGTGCAAATTGTAGCCTCAGTTTCCTGTTCTTAGCTGAAAGGAGTGGCACCCGGTGTGGTCTTCTGCTGCTGTAGCCCATTTGCCTCAAAGTTCGACGTACTGTGCGTTCAGAGATGCTCTTCTGCCTACCTTGGTTGTAACGGGTGGCGATTTGAGTCACTGTTGCCTTTCTATCAGCTCGAACCAGTCTGCCCATTCTCCTCTGACCTCTGGCATCAACAAGGCATTTCCGCCCACAGAACTGGCGCTCACTGGATGTTTTTTCTTTTTAGGACCTTTCTCTGTAAACCCTAGAGATGGCTGTGCGTGAAAATCCCAGTAGATCAGCAGTTTCTGAAATACTCAGACCAGCCCTTCTGGCACCAACAACCATGCCACGTTCAAAGGCACTCAAATCACCTTTCTTCCCCATACTGATGCTCGGTTTGAACTGCAGGAGATTGTCTTGACCATGTCTACATGCCTAAATGCACTGAGTTGCCGCCATGTGATTGGCTGATTAGAAATTAAGTGTTAACGAGCAGTTGGACAGGTGTACCTAATAAAGTGGCCAGTGAGTGTATATCTTGAAGCTGAATATACGTCCCCATAGACAGCTATGGTGTCCGGCGGAATGAAAAAAGGGTGTAGAATTTAAAACGGGTCTGAATACTTTCGGTACCCACTGTATATCTGGATAATAGGAACATAATAAAATGAAATGTGTCATTTTAACTTTGGTCAAATACTCTATTGAATTGGTTTAATGAGAAATTAGAATACTTTCACACTGCCGGCAAACACATGACAGTGTGAAAGTAGCCTTAAGTATTCTTGGATAGGAATGTGAACATTTTCGAATCTTGAGAATAAAAAAGAAAACCAAAACATTATTATGATATTCATGATTTAAGTCCAGAATGTGCTGAGTGTTCACAGTTCAGATTTCCCAGACCGTCGTGCCAGCTGAGATGAAGATTTCCATAAAACTGGATGTTTTACATATTTTTACTAATTTCAAAGTATTAAGATAAAGGAAATTAAACATCAGTGGAGCTGTATTTTACATAGTTTAAAAAGGTTAAAAAAAAAGTTTAAATCTACAGAAAGTAAAAATATCCACTTTCTGACTGCCTTGTGCAAAATTTCCTATCAACTTTAAATGGAACCTGTCAGCAGAAATAGGCCCAATAAACCACTACCGCTATGTTCTCAAGTAGCCAAACATGTGATCATGTTTCTTCCATTGCCCAGTAAGCTGGCATCATCCAGAAAATGAACTTTTAAGTGAGATATTAATTGTTTATAAAAAGTTGTATAAACATCCTCATTATTCTTTTTTATTATTCTTTTTTGTTATGTCTTAATACGGTACTTTAAAAATATATTTTAAACTTTGCAAATGTTTAAACTTCAACACCAAGAGAGCTATTTAAGGTGTCATATTTTTTACAGGATGAGCTGACATTTTAGGATACCATTTTGGGAACTAAACACCTTTTGAACACTTTTTGCTAAAAATGGTTATAGGTGGAAAGATAGAAAAAAGAGATTTTGGACTGGATATCTTTATATATATTCTCAATATAGTTAATGATTACCTGCGCTGACTGATCTATAAGACTCTTAGACTCATAGATGATTGTTGACTGACGATTAGAGTTGGCTTGTCTATCATGCAAGGATGTATGATCTACAAATGTGCGCTGGATACAACGGGTATAAGTTGGCTGTTGGATATGCTTGATAGTATAAAATACATCTATATCCCCCTGTCTCATAGGAAGAACATAACACATTAGCCATAAATGTGTAGAGGTGTACTATAACAAAAGCCCAGATATAGGACACCGATGATGATATACGGAAACTGGATGCCTTAGTACAGTGATGGCGAACCTTTTAGAGACCAAGTGCCCAAAATTCTACCAAAATCCACTTATTTACCGGAAAGTGCCAACATGGCATTTTAAGCAGCAACTTATTGCTCCATGCTCACAGCTTTCAATCATATCAGCCCCCTGAGGCCACAAATACAGTTAAAAGAAGGGGGGCAAATTCAGACATCATTGGGGCTTCTCTTTAGGGTTTCTGAACAGGAAGAATGGAGGGTCCAGCAGGATGACTTCCAAAGATAATGCACTTCTGTGAACATCTTCTCACTTTTTCTGCAGTTGAATATGAAGTGTTTCTTTAAAAAATGCTGAAAGCAGCATCTCGTAAGGTACCTGGGACTGCAGGAAGATTTGGTGGATTTGATCCTGTTTGGTGAACTCTGTCTTGGAGCGATTGCCTGAGTGCCCACAGAAAGGGCTTAGAGTGCCACCTCTGGCACACGTGCCATAGGTTCGCCACCACTGCCTTAGTACCTGTACATCAAGACAAGACAGTCCCTGCTTATCCTGCTTGTTTCTCCTATTAAGTTTCTTGTAAAAGGATATCCCATCCCCAGATTTGTAAAAAGATCACCAATTTGTTAAGGGTAGGATAAAAAGTGTGTATTATGCATAATTATAATATTGTATAATAAAGCACATTAGCATTATTGTAGCTATTCACATATTTATTTGAGATTAACATGAGTATAATGAGAGCAATTTTTACTATGAGACTAGTCTATTATATATTAGTAAAGAGAGGTACATATATTTATTAGAATATACCTCTTAACAGTTGGAGAAACATGGCCAGGTGGAAGAAATGAAGGATAGAGTAACAAGTGCCGCATTACATATTAATATATATAAGTATGTCCAATGACTCAGCTGTTCGATACCCTGATGAAGAAAGCCGACGCTTTCGAAACGTGTAGGAACTTTTTGGACCTTCTCAATCTCCATATTCAAGTGACGTCACTCAAGCAACACAGGAGGCTTTGCTACTGGCGAAGCATCCTCCTGCAGTAATAGCGACACACTTTTCATCCTTCCCTTAACAAATTGGTGATCTTTCTACAAATCTGGGGATGTGATTTCCTGATACAAGCAGCTTAATAGGAGAAACAAGCAGGATCAGCAGGGAATAGTCTCGTCTTTTATACAGGCATCCAGTTTCAGTATATCAACATTGGTATTCTATATCTGGGCTTTTGTTACAGTACACCTCTGCACTTTTAGGGCTAACATGGCACCTATATCCCACTGTCTCATAGGAAGAATCTACTTCCTATGAGACAGGGGGAGATACATGCCTTATATACTATCAAGCATATCCAACAGCCAACTTGTACCCATTGTATCCAGCCCACTTTTGTAGATCATAAATCCTTGATTGATAGACAAGCCAACACTAATCGTCAGTCCACACTCATCTATGAGAATCTAAGAGTCTTATAGATCAGTCAGCGCGGGTGATCATTATATTTTTTGCTGTTTTTGTATAGTGAGCCTGTCTTCCTATAATTTCACTGTGGAAGGGATACTCTCAGGCACCAGGGGTAGTGGACCCACTGGACCACCGCGGACGATGACATAAGCTGACACCTGGTAGCGGAGTCTAAGTGGCACCTGATTTTTACCAGAGCCCACAGCAAAGCGGGATAAACTTGCTACGGCATGGTACCACTAGGTTGCCCCACAGGCACCACTTTGTTTTTGGTGGAGGCCAAGGGGTGGTAAAAAGTTGTAAGGCAAGATCATGGTCGGGGACAGTACCCCCCCTTCAACCTCCCCCTTTGCTTAGTTTGGAGGAATCTCTGCAGGAAAACACAGTCCAGGATGTTGCCCTTGGGCTCTTGAGACCTCTCTTCAGGCCCAAACCCCTTCCAGTCAACCAGGGAGAACCGCTGACCTCTCACCGCCTTCATATCCAGAACTTCCTTCCTGGAGCAAATGGCAGACCTGGCAGAGGAACAAAGTGGGACATTTTGGAAAACTGGTCAGTTACCACCCAGGTGACGGTATTACCAGAGGAAGGCGGAAGGTCCGTGATAAAATCCATAGCCATGTGAGTCCACGGGCAGCTGGGTATCGGCAACGGCAGAAGAGGACCAGCAGGTTTGAGATGAGATGGCTTATTTCGGGCACAAGAAGGACAGGAACCGATAAAATCATGTACATCCTTGACCAGATCAGGCCACCAATAAAAACGGGAAATGGGGGCAACAGAGAGTTGAACTCCAGGGTTCCCAGCCACATGTGAGCAATGTCCCCAAGTCAATATCTTTTTCTGCAGAGCGGGTTGGATGTAGCTCTTGCCAGGAGGAAACTGCCGAAGGTCCACTTGAGCGGCAACAACCAATCTCTCAGCAGGAATGCCATGCTGAGGAGTCGGTTCTTCCCCAATAACATCTGATGCACGAGAAAGGGCCTCAACCTTGATGTTCTTTCCTGCCAGACAAAAGTGAATTAGGAAATTGAAATGGGAAAAGAAGAGCGACCAGCGAGCTTGTCATGGATTGAGCTGCTGAGCAGTCTGGAGATAGAGGAGGTAACAGTATATATGTAGGCTGGAAAGTTAGCTTCTACCAGAAGCACGGTGGCAGCACGGTGGGTAGCACTTCTGCCTTGCAGCGCTGGAGTCCTGGGTTCAAGTTCCACCCAGGTCAAAGAGTTTGTAAGTTCTCTCTGTGTTTGCATGGGTTTCCTCCGGTTTCTTCCCACACTCCAAAACATACTGATAGATTGTTTAGATTGTGACCCCATGGGGACAGGGACCGATTTGGCAAGCTCTGTAGGCGCTATATAAATAAAGAATTATTTTAAAGATAGCTCCACTTTTCTAAAGCAAGCTTTAGCAAGATAGCGCCACTCTTTTAAAGCAAACTTTATGGCCAGAAGCTCTCGGTCCCCTATGGAGTAGTTCCTCTCTGCCGAGGAGAAAGTCTTAGAGAAGAACCCACAAGTGAGAGTTTGGCCTTTGGGCCCTTTCTGGGTGAGTACTGCTCCAGTTCCTACGGAGGAGGCATCAACCTCCAGCTGGAATGGCTTCTTTGTATCTGGCCGTATTAGAACTGGAGCTGGCTGACGCAAAGGCTGACTTCAGTTTGGAGAAGGCTTCTTCAACTGCCGGAGGCCAGAGTATAGGATTAGTGTTCCTCTTGGTCAACACCACAATGGGAGACACAAGGGAGGAGAGGTGTGTTGCGAAGCCCAGGCATCTCTGTATATCACGAAGATCTACTGCAAGAGGCCACTGGAGAACCGCAGACAACTTATTGGGATACATCTGTAGGCCCTTGTCAGAGATTATGTACCTGAGGAACGGTTGACTCTTCTGGTGGAACTGACACTTCCCAAGCTTGGCATATAGGCGATATGCCCTTAAATGCCTGTGGACTTGCCGAACGTGGGACCGGTAGGACTCAAGGTCCGAAAAGAAGACCAGGATATTTTTGAGATAGACCACGACACAGGTATACACAGGTATATAACAGGTCTCTTAAAATGTTGTCAACGAATTCCTGAAAAACAGCTGGTGCATTACAGAGACCAAACATCATGACCAGGTACTCGACGTGCCCTTCACGAGTATTGAAGGCGCCCTTCACTCATGACTTTTGCGGATGTGGATTAGGTTATACGCACCATGTAGGTCTAGTTTAGTGAAGACCTTGGCTACACGTAAGCGGTTGAAAAGTTCCATGATCAATGACAAAGCAGTTCTTCACGATGATCTTTTTAAGGCCATGATAGTCTATGCATTGACAGAGTGACCCATCCTTTTTGTCCACAAAGAAGAACCCTGCACTGGCAGGAGAAGTAGATTTACATATGAACCCACTCTGCAGGTTCCCTTTCACGTAGACCGACAACGCTGCAGTCTCATGTACAGACAGTGGGTACACCCCAATCAAGTCTTTTTTATTGAACTTACAAACATAACCCCCACCCCAACCCCTGGTTCCCCTTTTTTACACAACCTAAGGTATTCTAATAGTTTCCATGGGTTGCTGAGTGCGCTCAAAGAAATTACATCTGGAGTATGGTAAAAAAAAAAATCCTCAGCAGGATGTGGTACCATCCAAAAGAGGAAGTAGTTTTGACACATAACATTATATACAAACTACTTTCTTTAGGGAGGGAAACTTCATGGTTAGTACGGAGTGACTACATAGATGACTGGTTGTCTCATTATGATATGATCATTGCAAAGACACGTAGCACTGTAGCGTCATTTCCGCATAGTCCATATATGGATGTGGTAGTTCCGATCATGCTCGGTGGATCTGTGACATTTGTAGCAGAACTTCTCTGTAATTTCCAGAACCTTGCTGTTTACAAGACATCCATCTATTCCAGGAAATGTGCTGCCACTATTAGGCACATACTGGGGGTCAATCCACAGGTATTCAGACCCCTTTAAAGGAAACATACCATCTCCGATCTACCTATTAAGGTAGATCCAGTGGCAGGTTCCTCTAACAAATGCCATTGGAGCCCTTTTTAGGGCTAATCATTCAATGTCCAATAAGTTTCTAAATCTTTTTTTGCCCTAATATGTAAATTAGCGAAAAAGGCTACTGGGGAGTGAATTAGCCAGAGGTGGAGCTATACAGTGCGGCTACTCCACGCCCAGTAGCCTCTTTCAATCCTCCTACCCAGAGATCTTCAGCGCACAGCTCCTGGTAGCTGCGCACACTAGTCCGCACGCTGCATAGTATGCAGTGGCGGAAGCTGCGCATACTCGGTTCCGAAGTCGGAGCTACTGCGCATGCAGTAGGTGGATATAGTATCGAAAGAGGCTACTGGGTGTGAAGTAGCTGCGCCATGTAGCTTCAACACAGGGTACTCCATGGCCCAGTAGCCCCTCTCACAAATTTGCATATTAGGACAATAAACAATGTACAAACTTATCGGGCACTGAAAGATTAGCTCTAAAAAGGGCTCCAAAGGCATTTATTAGAACCTGCTACTGGATCTACCTTGATAGGCAGATCCGAGATGGTAGATTTCCTTTAAATTTGTCACCCTTTGTTTCATTGCAACCAACTGTTAAGATCAAAAATACTCATTGAAGGGAACCTGTAACCAGGGACCTCATTTTTACTAAAGACTGGTTGCAGAAGACCATTACACCTGCATCACTTGTACAGCATCGAAAATGTAATAGTGTATTACAAGATAACATGAGAATGAATAATGATGTCATGTGTATGTCAATGAATAAGAAGCAGATTTGTTTTGTTTAATTTTGTTTATTTTTGGACAGTAAAAGAATCGAGCAGCAATTTTCTAGTTTCACTATTAATTTTATTTTCCTTGGAAAGTTAAGCCACTTGTTGAAAAATGTCCTTGTTTTAAAATGTGATATTGCAGATGATGCAGCTGATAGTATGCATCATCTCCGGTTAGGTTTTTCATTATTTACAATGTCAGCTGTAGTCAGTATCTGGAGGTTCCCCAAGAAACCTGCGTGTCAGAATAATTTATCTTCTGTGTATAATTCTGAACTTTCTTGGCTCCTTCAGTGGGTGCAATATTAGTAGCAGCATAAGATGACAGGGTCCTCTAAATTACAAGAAAAACATTGGTAATAAACTAATCCTGCTGCCTGTCACATGTAGTTAGCAAGATTTCTAATTGGGAGAATGTATTTATTTATTTGCCATACTTCTATATGATTATGACCTGCTTTCCCTTATCTTCCTTTCCAATAAGGAATTGTTCAGATGACCACAATGTGGCTGTATTATACGGACAACATATAAATTACAAATCCCCAAATTGTGAGCCTCATACTTTCCATGAAAGTGGATTACAAAGTCTAGAAGAGTCTCCCATCTTCACATTAAAGTTTCTGGGGACTCATTCCAGCATCATCATTGGAGATACCCTTCAAAAAAAATAGTCCAGTTTCTGAAGTGCTGGCATGTGGGATGCTGTGGCCATCATATGGTGAAAAACCTTAATTATCATGTAAGCAAATACCTTTTTTCCTCTCTGAAAAGCTGGATTTGTTTGCCGCAGCCATTCCCATCCATTTACCCATTGCAAAGATGTAGACCACATCCAGTGGTAAAGATCATAATCAACAGGGAGTTTTTGGTATAGATAACTAAATAATTAATAAAGTCCTTTATCTTCTGACTGGTCCTGTTAAAAAAAAACCTATGGCAAAATAATATATATATAAATATAAAATGTTCAATGCTTTGTTCATCTTTCCCCATATTTTATTAATTCTTAACATGAAAGTCTCTGCTAATTCATTCATCTGGGCAAATTTCCCCTATGTTGCATACATAAAGAGTCCCCTAAAAATTCTCCACGTCAGATATAATTTTCTTATATGTATACTGGTCCCCTTATTCATTTACTTACAGGTATATGCAACTTTCCCACAATCTCACAGCACCCTGCCTGCTGAGGATACGGGAATCACGATTACATCACCACACTGTCTGTCTAACAGTTAGGGCACTGCAAAGAGACTCAGAGAAAGAGCCCTATGTGGCGCTTTCATAATCAATGGTATATGTGTCTTAAAGATTTTATTGATTCTTTTAAGGGGTATTCCCAGGATAACAAAATTCTTAAATATATTTAGGATAAAAAAAATAGCACATTCTCTGATTTATTGTTATCATTGCCCGGCATTACAAGACCAGCTCAGACACAGGCACTTCCTGCCGGCAAGCAGCATCTGCAGAATATACTGAAAAAATCTATTATGTACCTGCGCTGGCTATAGGAAAATATTACATTGGAACTCGAGTGCAGGGAACCCCGTGTTAACGCCGTTTATACAATAGTCCATGTATTGGTGTAAATGGTGCTGTACTAACCTGTGTGTGTAGCACCTTCTATTTGCAAAGATAATGTCCAAACAGTTCTCCTATGGTTCTATAATTACATAGCACTTAACCATACAAAATAACAAGTTGGGCCGGTGTGTCACGCACATATCATTTGCAGAATATTCTCTACTAGCTACTGACAGATAAGGTTTTTATCCAGGGGAGGGTGAAGGAGGCATATAGCAGTGCTGGCTCTGTGTGAGTTATTGGTGAGTTAGGAGAGCTGAGAGTGTCATTGTGTTTTATATCTCATGGGTCTCATCATCTCTCATCTCTCTTTTTCCATGTATCAGATGCTAGTACAGTTTTCAGAAGCTAAATAAAAGTGTAGATAAACCTGTAACTTGATAATGTAAGTGTTGCCTTAGAGAGTCCACGCCCACACTCTGGAATTTTACACTGACCATCACTGAGTTATAGGAACTAAAATAGCAATACAACTGAGTAGAATTGTAAAGTAAGGGGGGTTAAAATTATCTTTATTGTGTAAACTTTACTAGGGTATTAAAATGTAAGATCTTTCTTTCATGGGCAAACTCCTTTAAAGGGTGGAATATGGAGGTGTAGGCACCCTCAAACTTCTCCAAATGGCTGGTGCTCTGGGTACTTGCACTCCCTGCCCAAAGAAAGAAATCGGTCTTATCCCTAACACAAATCTCAATCCAAAATTGGTTAAACTATACACAACAGCAAAATATTAATTCTAATTGCTCTTCACTGAGCTATTTTCTTCTCAGTGTACATCAGAATGCATCTAAGGACTAAAGCCACGAATATGGCTTTGTTGGGTATTTGTTAGATGAGTGCTATATTTTGTACACCAGATAGGATCATATTCCATAGTGCTGGATCAGAAATTTTGTGTTCTTAAGCAAGTATTGTCCAAACATGTAGGCGAAACCAAAATTGGCTGAGCATTTTATGTAAGGGATACCCCCAACTCTCTCCCAACATGTGAAGTTAGGATTTAACTTAGGAGTAGATGTCCACTATAGCAAGATCTGATCCCATTGTTGGTGCTAAACATTCTGCCATGTATATGGGCAATTACAATTTCTATTACATGACTTTGCAACGTGATTGATCTGTAGACTCCATGTTCTGTCATTTGTCATCTTTGTTTTTGATCTGCATAGAAAGCAAGTAAAATGAAAGTCTGCATTAAAGATACTATACACGGAGACAAATAAAAGGACATACAACATATTTGATATACAAACTGTGTCCTTCTACAGGCTGAGAAAATGGAGATGATAAAAAAACGTTAATTGGTCTCCTTCCACTATCTGCAATGCAAATATATGTATAGAGGTAATTTCACTAGATCATAAATTCATACTTGTCCACTAGACAAATGACTTGAATATTGTACACAGCTGAAGAGATTGTATTAAACCTGCTGAGCATTCATAGTATTTCACGATCATGAGCTGCATAGACTCTGCAGTTCTTTGCTGGCAGGACTGAAGCATGGGAATGTCCTGCCAGATTTGTTACAAGCACAGATCTCTGTTGTGCATGGTGATGAGAGCCTTTTTTTCCTGGGAGCAAGCATTTCACATGACCCACATAAACCACTATCATTTATCCTTGCTCCTCTGTTCTTTCCTGTTCTGATCGAGTTTCTGTAAATTATAGCGGAAGTATACAGCATTATTTTGGCACATGCCAAGATAAATATGAAAGGGATTATGTATTCATGAATCAGCATGAGATCATGTAAAATATGTCATTTTCTTAACATTTTAAAGGATGATTACATAGGAAAACAGAGGTATGATTTATGCTGACTTTAGGATATTCCTAGAACTCTGTTATAATTTGTGCAAAGGCTTTGTGCCACATGTATTAAGAGTTTTAGACAATTTTCTGACCAGTATGACAAAAAGCATCACCGATTAATCGGAGTGAAATTTCCTTCTGCTAAAAAGAGGTTTGGTCACTGCAGAATCGGCTTTCAGTCCAAAAGCGTTGTGACACTGCATTATGACGAGACAGATCCTTATCCTTCAGTGCTGAAATGGCAATCAATTCCAGCTGCAGTGATGAAACGACTACCCATGGAGATTCTCTGTATTATCCTGTCCTCTCTTGCATTTGTCATTTGAGGGCGACCAGTTTATTAATAAAATATCCAGCAGCAGCTTCCCCTCATATATGAAAATGTCTAACAATAGCCTCCCTCTCAATAAAATATTCAGCAGCTTCTTCCTATTAATAATAAAGTGTCCATCCGCAGCCTCCCCTCACCAGTAAATCATTCAGTAGCAGCCTCCCCTCACCAATATATTGTGTGGTAGCAGCCTCCTCTTTACTAATACTGTATATTATCCAGTAGCAGCCTCCCCTCAATAATATATTGCAGACACAGGACCCCTTGTTGTATAAAAAAAAGAAACTTAGTATTCAGCTCCCACGCTCCGGCTTCCTCTTTTCTTTTGGCTTCCGGTGTAGAACAGGCAAAGATAGGTCTGTGAGCTCTGTCCACGCACACTATATGAGGTCACAGTGACAACAATTGATGACATCATAGAGTTTGGGAAGACCTGTCTCTGCCTGCCTGCCTTTGTAATTAATTGTATTTGTGTCTTACATGTACACAATTGATTATCTTCTCTTCTCAGGGACTGCCCCCTCCATCCCTGGGCTCAGGCATGGCCACAACCACTGTGACCGTGATCAGTATGCCCTTTAACAGAAACCTGTAATTTGATTTGATGCAGTATGAAGCAAACATACCTTGATAATGGTGTTGCTACACTGAAACAGAATCATGATAATCATTAAGATGATAATGAAGCTCTGTGGCTTCTATCTCTGCTCTGGCACTTGCTTTCCCGCTTGTCATAGCAGGAGAGTTTCTCACTGATTGCATCATCATCTCCTGCAGTTCCCTTCCTGCCAGACAGAATAATCAATTGCTGCACCATCCCCCAGCTGCCGAGTATGAGTGATCCAGCTCAGGTTGATTAGTGCTTTACTAGTCATGCTTTATTTAGCAGCCATTTTAATTCCAAGTTCCCATGTAATGGGTAAAACAGTCTGTCCCAGCTTTCCCAAGGTCCTGAATGGTATAATTGTTTTTTCAGCAAAACCACTCAGCAAAGGGATTAACCAAGATATGATCCTGCATCAGTGTAGCTACAGCATTCTCAGTGTATGTTCGCTTTATAATGCAGCAAATCAAATGGTAGGTTTCCTTTAAGACTTCCTCACAACCACCAACAAGTATGTTGAATCTCCGTGTCATGCTTACCCTCACAGTGTGGATTCTTGATTAGTTACTGCATTTTATTGTATTATTGATGTGTTAACGTAATTACCTTCAGGCAATGCTTGTTCTCTGCTTTTATCATTTTGCCTATGAGTAAGTTGTTTCTGCATTAAAGAACATTATTATATTTGAAATAACAAGAGAAAATTCTTACAAGATGTCAATGTTAAAATTGGTAAATCCCTTGCTGACAAACTCTTAGTAACAAAATTCGAAATGCAGGTTCAGTGAGACCTTTACACAAGAGCAGACAGTGGGGAAGATGTGCTATTCCTATCTAGTTTAGATGAAATTGTTTGAATCAGGGCTTAACTACAGTGGTAGCAGCCGCTCAGTGTCAGGGGGCCCCGTCATCCAACCTGACAATAAAGAATGGAGGATGTGAACCATTATATATTATATATAATGCAGGTCCTCTTCTTGCTTTGGGTGCTCCGGGTCCTCTGGCTCCGTCTTTGGGTCCCTGCGTGATGCTGGTAGAGCACAAACAATGACGTTGGCAAGTGGCAGATGTTATTGTGTGTGCCAGCCACACATGGGGAGCAGAAGACGTAGCTGGAGGACCTAAAGAGGAGCCAGAGAACCCAAAGCACTCAGGGCAGGGGCTGGGCAGCTATATATTGGAGGGATGGGCTGGCTATATACTTCAGGAGCTGGCAGGCTATATACTGGGGGGACAGGTTGTCTATATACTGCAGGGGCTGGAAGGCTATATACTACTGGAGCAGGGGCTGGAAGGCTATATTCTGGGCGAACTGGCTGGTTGTATACTGGGGGACATGGGCTGGCTGGGTATATACTGGGGGGCTGGAGGGAGGCCACTTATGAACTGGGGGTAGGGGACATGCTAGCTATATTCTGGGGGAAAGGGTTTGGTCAGCTTTATTCCTCTCATAATTACGCCCCTGGTTTGAATGGTTGAAAAGGGACATTTCTTATTATATTTTTTATAACTTTTTTAAAACTTCTTTATTCTGTCCCAGAAAGGCACTTTTAATATACTGCAATACGAAAGTAAAGAGCCAGCATAATAGGTCTTGGCCAAGGCAGTGCATTGGCACCCTTAAATCGGGGTGCAGGGAGTGGAAATGTGGGAAAAAAACCTTCAGAAATGTCTTAGCACATGAGCTCAGAGCAGAGGTAGCAGCGAGAGCTGAGCTCCTGCCACAGTGACCACAGGCTACATAAAACCGTTAGATTCTGTGGTCACTGTGGCACTGCTGCCCCCTTTCTGGGGTGGTGCACATTACCATTCTTCACCACAACACACTATACTGTCCTGGTGCGCATAGGGGTTTAAAACTAGTGTATATGCCTTGCATCATCTAAAACATTGGGCATCAGAAAAGGTTATGGCTTTAGATTCAGCACTGAGAGACAAAAAATTGTCTCTGCATCAACCACTGTAGTAAATCTGGTGCATTTTAAACTAATAGGAAGGATAATTATGGAGCTCCCTATAAAGGTTATTATGAACCTTTATTTTTTTTCCACCTCATACCAGTATATTTTTTAATTTTGTTCATTGTTTAGACTTTTATTTGGTTTCTAAGCCACTTTTGACAGCTTTTACAATTTATTTTCAGACGTTTGTAATTGTCTCCTTCTTTAGAACCTTCTTTATTAAATGATGGCCGATATTTCAATTTGGTTTCTTTTTTTAATCTTTCTGCAATCTCCCACAGTAAGTATTTTAATAGCTGACACTTGTTACCATAGTCTTTCTTTATTAAACCGCTAATATGTTCTGTCACATAAAAGATCTATAAAGCACCGGTTTTCACACATAATGTGATCTGTTATCTATAATAGCAGTTAGGGGAAATTTGTAGGATAACATGAATGGCATTATTTAATTATATCATAAAAAGGAGGCACCTTAGGTGGTATTTTACATTAAAAGGAGCGCCCGAGGCAAGAAATGGACAAGAGTGTGAAGATGCTAAGTCTGTCCAGCTGTAGACACATAGTTGTATACCCACCAGCAGTGACGAGGAGAAGCTTGCGGTGAGCAGAGCTTTTGGTAAAGAAAGGTGTGAAGCCATCTAGGTCAGTCCCACTGTGCAAAGGGCTTTTAATGCACAGCAAAATATGAAATCTAGTGAAGTGTGAGCTTGTAAAAGCTGTGTTACATTTCAAGTGAAACTGTGGGGGGCTTGTGGGAACATCCCTGCATGTTGTAAGTAAAATATTCAGTATTTTCTCTTCATTGACATTTTTAGCATTTTTCTACTACTATATTGTCTGAACTAACAAAAAATACAAGACTTCATAAATATGTATTTTGGTTAAAGAGGCCAAGGCGGACAGGTTATTTTACAGCTTTGCTTTGGAAAGCCAACATCTTCAGTTTTCTGCAGATATTGTTTTTTAAATTTCTTTCAAAGTACTTTAGACCATAAGGTTTAGAGGGCATTTTTCACAACTAATTTTTGTCTGGTATCCACAGGATAGGTAATAAAAATATGATCCCTGCATGTATATTGTATATTCCCTGCATGTATATTCTGGACTGGCTACATTACTAACAGAGGATGCCAATCCATAAGCACTACTTTACTCCTTCATAAATGTTTACCGCCAATTATGCATTCATTAACCCATTTACTGTTCTGTACATATGGATTGTTTGCGTACTCTATAATTGCAATATTAATTGTCGAGTATGGAATTAATGTGCACAATATGATGTAGTATGCGGAATTCTGCAACTGCAAAATTACCAGATTTTGAGGACTGCATAATTTCCCAAACAGATCAGCTATGAATTGAGTATTCGTCCAGACCTTCCCTTGACATTTTATGACAGGGAAAGAAATCTTAGATATTCTGACACATAACGTCCTTCATGCTCACTGAGGTGCATGGCACTTAGCTCTCCCCATTAGTGGGAATCAGCGTTTCCTCCAGTAAATTAACATCCCCTCAGGTAAATGTGTTAATATGAAATATCCTGTTAAACATCCCCTCTTTTATGTTAAGAATCCAACCCTAGTTACAAATTGACCTCTCTGCCCACTGTGACTTCAAGTGATGCTCTTTGGATGCTGTCAATTTACTAAACTTAAGCACTAGTCTGCAGTGGTCAACTGTAACAGTCATCAAAGGTGTCTGCATTAAAGCTTTATTGTTAATCGTTGTTCCCAAAATTAAAAAAAATCCTATTGTTACTTGGATGAAAAAAGAGTGTGTATGAAGTTACGCTTACAAAATATTCCAGTTCCGACTTAAAAACAAATTCTCCTAAGAACAAACTTATCTTGTATATAACCCGGGGACTCCCTGCACTGCTGAGTAATGGAGTGTTTAGGCTCTATCTGCTTGGAAGAAAGGGAAACGTCGCCTGTTGGAAGTTTGTGTCAAAATTCCACTCAGTCTTGATTCTATATAAACTAAAAAGAATATAGTCAGTCAGATGTTTCAACCCCAATCCAAAGGAGAGTTGCTTTAAGAAAATATTTGAGAATATTTAAATACTGTTTTAAGTTTCCAATTTCTCTCCAATTACCAAAATGTAACGAGCATTTGTAACAGGCATTTGTAAACAATGCAAAATACCATGTGCTCGTTACCGATTGCATGTGTTTCACTGGAAACTGTATTTTCCAGTTATTTTAAAGCTTCCTAATATATTGTGCAGAATGTTAAATGTTAACTGTATAAAATTTGTGTCCCACAGAACACAACCCTCAAATCATTGATCATTTTACACAAAACTCCAAAAATGGGCCTTTAAAAGTATTGGCACCCTCAGCCTAATACTTGGTAGCACAACCTTTAGACAAAATAACTGTGAACAACCACTTCCGGTAACCATCAACAAGTTTCTTACAATGCTCTGCTGGAATTTTAGACCATTCTTCTTTGGCAAACTGCTCCAGGTCCCTTACATTTGAAGGTGCCTTCTTCAAACCGCCATTTTGAGATCTCTCCACAGGTGTTCTATGGGATTCAGGAACTCATTTTTGGCCACTTTACAAGTCTCCAGTGCTTTCTCTTAAACCATTTTTCACTTTTTGAAGTGTGTTTTGGGTCATTGTCCTGCTGGAAGACCCATGACCTCTGAGAGAGACCCAGCTTTCTCCCACTGGGCCCTACATTATGCTGCAAAATTTGTTGGTAGTCTTCAGACTTTATAATGCCATGCACACGGTCAAACAGTCCAGTGCCAGAGGCAGCAAAGCAACCCCAAAACATCAGGGAACCTCCACCATGTTGTAGGGACCGTGTTCTTTTCTTTGAAGGCCTATTTTTTTTCCTGTAAACTCTACATTGATGCCTTTTCCCAAAAAGCTCTACTTTTGTCTCAACTGGTCAGAGAACATTCGCCCAAAACATTTTAGGCTTTCTCAGGTACGTTTTGGCAAACTGCACCCTGGCTTTTTTATGTTTCTGTGTAAGCAGTGGGGTCTTCCTCGGTATCCTACCATACACTCCCTTTTCATTCTGACGATGACGGATAGTACGGGATGACACTGTTGAACCCTCGGACTGCAGGACAGCTTGAACTTGTTTGGATGTTAGTCGAGGTTCTTTATCCACCATCCACACAAACTTGCATTGAAATCTCTCGTCAATTATTTTTTTCTGTCCACATTTAGGGAGGTTAGCCATAGTGCCAGGGGTTTTACACTTCTTGATGACACTGCGCATGGTAGACACAGGAACATTCAGGTGTTTGGAGATGAACTTGTAGCTTTGAGTTTGCTTAGGCTTCCTCGCAGACTGTTCTTTGGTCTTCTTTCTTTTCTCCATGCTCCATGTGGTACACACAAGGGCACAGGACAGAGGTTGAGTCAACTTTAAACAATTTCAACTCGATGCAAGTGTGATTTAGTTATTGCCACCACCTGTTAGGTGCCACAGGTAAGTTACAGGTGCTGTTAATTACACAAATTAGAGAAGCATCACATGATTTTTCAGACCGTGCCAATACTTTTGTCCACCCCCTTTATATGTTTGGTGTGGAATTATATCCAATTTGGCTTTTTGACAATTCTTTTTGTGGTTTTGCATTGAAGACAAATTAAATGAAGATAATAATACCAAAGAATTTCTGATTGCAATCATTTTATGGAAAAAAACTGAGTATTATCTGACAGAATTGCAGGGGTGCCAATACTTTTGGCCACCACTGTATTGTTCTGAAGAAATGAAAAAGTAAAAAACAGAAATGGCAAAATGTAAAATGGCTGTGTTGTTAAAGAGTTGTTAAAGAATTATCTCTAGTTGCTTCTATGCAAGGCCAGGACCAGCTTAGATAGGTTGGATAATCTTAAATTTAGAGTCTGTTACTTTGGAGAAATGACTCCTTTAAGATAAAGTATGTTAAAGATTGCCTTCACATTTCCATCTTTCATTTTTATTCATATTGATAGTATTCAATTAATATATATGATTTATGTGGTCAGCGATTATTCTTCATAGCTAGGTTTATTAATTTAATAATTGTCTTTCTGAGAATTATGATTCAATATTAACTGCACATCTGTCCATAAAAATAGATTTTAATTATATTCCGTAACATTTCTTATGGAAGAATTGATTCAGTATATAATAATCATAATCAATAGCTGTGTCAGGAATGCTTCCATTATCTTAGATCATAAGGTTCTTGTTTTTGGACCGTGGTGGTCTATTCCAGTAGGTCCAGTGACCTTTTCCATATCTTTTTTCTACTTATTTTTTTTTGTTTGTTTGAGGGTCTCATAAAGGTACCTAAAGCAGTGGATGTTTATCAGCTTCAGACATTAACACGCCAGGAATGCTAAATAGCCTATTTCAGCCAATCCATCACTGCCTGTAATTAAAGGGGTTGGCAAAGAATAAAGAACTTTACCAAGGGAAGCATAATACCCTAATAGGGTCATCCATATCAAACTTACACTATTAAGGTTTCTTGGTAGTTCACAGGAGCTGCAGATCAAGTGACCTTACTGGCACCCACTGATATAGGATTGGTAGCGACAGAGAGGGCCAGACAGTAATGACTATGTGGCCCTCTTCATCTGTCAGAAGCAAGAAAGACATCGGACATCACAGGAAATCTTAGTCTTTAGTCTATGTATTGCTCCCGTTGGTATGGTACTGTAGTACATGGCTACCCTGTCCAATGCACCTCTGTATAATCCCCCATAGTATAATTCTGCTAGTTTAGTGCACCTCCAGTTATAGACCTTCCTTTTTTAGCCCCCTTTCAGTGTGTATAATGTCCCCTTATAAAAAAAAAACTAAAAAAAAAACTATTACTTTACTTGTCGAGCCACAATCCCCACATGATGAAGTGATGTCTGGACCCCTGCTTGATACACATAATAGGAGTCTATTGTTCTCTACTTGCCACAGCCTTTAACTATGTTGGTGTCTTGAGATCTCATGAATATGGGGTTTTAACAATTGGCTGGAGAGAACAGAATCCCACCCCTGCTGTCTCTGGTCAGTGTGGATATTTTTTTGTGCTTGTAATATATTTTTATTGATGTGCTTTATCTCAGCAGTCTTCCAGTGGTTGTAGCATAATGGGTCTGTCTTTACATATATTTATTTGGAAAAATTGGTGTATATTTTATATTATGTTGCAGTAATGTGTTCAGTATTTTGTATTAGTATTTTTAGAGGGTTTTGGCCAACATGTTCTAGTGTTCGTACCTAAATAAGTCAGAAATTGTGGGCTGACTTCTTCCTCGTGGTTTGTGATGTTTCTTCTAACCAGAGTGTATTAATCAAATAGTGCATTTCTTATTTTCCTCAGGTTTATTCCTTTTCTAAAGTTATTGTCATGGTTTAATAGTGGCATCTAGTGGCTACAGAAATTTCTATTCTGTTAGCAACAAGGGATACAACAGAAGATGATGTGATAATAATAGAGATTATGCCCAAGCTCAACACATAAAATCAAATAAAACCGAGATTTTGCTATATTGTAAGTGCTTCTAGTGTATCACATTGTCTGGTCACTCGATTCTGCTTATCTCTGTTTCCCAGGTAGAGAGGCTTACTCCTCAACTATGAAGTCACTTCTGCTCTCTGCCTTTGTCGTGGTGTATAAAAGAGAAGAACCACTGTTGGACATCACTTCACATACATATGATGTAGCAGTATCATGGCTCCACCTCCTTTTCACAATTTCACGCATCATCCAGGAGTTGAAGCTCTTTTTATCCTTCTCTTGACTAAAACATCAAAGCAACAGTAACAAAATGACAACACTGCCTTCACCCTTGGTATTTTTTACCTTTCACAGACAACCTGGTTCTGACCCACAGTTGCTGCCCCTTTGCTATTGTTTCTGACACACATCACTCTGACTACTATGAACACTGCAACCAGGTATCACATGCAAACTTCCTTGCAGGGATCCCTGGTGTAAAGAAGAAGAGTTGCTAAGACTACAATCTGGTTCAGTGAACAGACCAACTATAGTGGCTTAGTTTATCATTTTAAGGTATTCCACCTTCCAAGCTTACTTCATAGATGGTACTAAAATGAAACCACTGCATCAGCCTCTCCCCCTCCATATTTCTTAATGGGGGACATTACTGGGGGGCTGTGTGGGGGACATTGCTGGAAGATGTGTGGGGGGCATTGCTGAACGATGTGTGGGGGACATTACTGGGGGCTGTGTGGGAGACATTACTGAGGGGACCTACATAGAGAACATGGCACACACCAAACTGTATTTCTTTAATTTTTTTTATTTTTAGCGTTTTCAACGTATATTTCACACAGTGGAGCCTTCACCGTAAAAATTTAACAGAAGTTATATAATTCTATACAGATCAGAAGTAATATACGACGTTTCGGTCATCACGACCTTTGTCAAGCATGATCTTGCAATGTCTGCAGTAGTAGGTAGGAGAGTGGTGAGGCTCTCCAGTTTCCAGTTTGGTGTGTGCCATGTTCTCTATGTGGATTATGGATGGACTGAGAATCCTACATTGAGCACCACCCATACATGGAGTGCGGTCACTACTGTTTCTACATTACTGAGGGGACCTGTGAGGGGCACATTACTGGGGGTAACTGTGTGGGACATATTACTGAAGGTGACTGTGTGGGGCACATTACTGGAGATAACTGTGTTGGGCACATTACAGGGGGTAGCTGTGTGGGGCACATTACAGGGGGTAGTTGTGTGGGGCACATTACAGGGGGTAGCTGTGTGGGGCAAATTACTGGGGGTAACTGTGTGGGGCAAATTACTGGGGGTAACTATGTGAGGCAAATTACTGTGGGGGGAGCATTACCGGGGGTTGCATGGGGGGACCTGTGAGGGGAACATTACTGGGGGTAACTGTGTTGGACACATTACTAAAGGTAACTGTGTGTGGGGCACATTACTGGAGGTAAATGTGTGTGGGGCACATTACTGGAGATAACTGTGTGTGCGGCACATTACAGGGGATAACTGTGTGGGGAAAATTACTGGGGGTAACTGTGTGGGGAACATTACAGGGGGTGTATGGGGGACATTACTGAGGGTAGCTGTGCGGGGGACATTACTGGGTGGCTGTTGGGGACATAACTGGGTGGCTGTGGGGGTCATTATGGGGGTAGCTGTGTGGGGGACATTACTGGGGGGCTGTTTAGGGCACATTACTGGTAGTAACTGTGGGGGGCACATTAATGGGGGGAACTGGGTGAGGCAAATTTCTTGGGGCGCTTTCACACGTGGCACTAGGAAAGGCCTCGGTTTGATGTCATATGATTTCCAGTGAAACACATGTGATGGATAACGAGCACCTACTTTTGTTTAAATGCAAGACAGATGTGTGACCGCAGCCTTACAGTATTTGGGGAGATTGTTAGGGGCAGCAGTAGGATAACACTGTCAGGGAACGAAGATGTTGAGACAATGAGGAACATAAGACCAGGTGATGCCTAATGGAGAAGATGGAGGATGTGTCACCTGCAGTTATTGGATGTAACAAGTCGGCATTTCTCCTGTGGTTTTTGTAGCTGTATATACCACCATTAAAGTTGTTATTGGCACAACCACATGTGAGGGGGTAATGTACAGGAGTGGGTATTTCTGAAAGTGTGATACACATGTATTGGGGCCCATGCCCCCTGATCATTCACAACCCTAGCAACGCCCCTGGTGGACAGTATTCCTTTCAGACATGTATAAAATAAATTTGATGTGAATCAAGGACAACACTACTGGTAGGACACATTAGCTGAATGAAGATCATCTGAATGTCTGCTATTATTGCCCATAACAGCCAATCAGAATGCTTCTTTCATTTTAAAGAATTTTTTTTAATGAAAAAAAGAATGCTCCACTGTTCATTGCACAAGTTTTAATAATTTTTGCACTATGTTCTGCTTCTTCCTGAATAACTTTGGTTCAATTGCATAGCATATGTTGCCATTATTAAAATCTCCTGTCAGACTGCCATCTTCAAAACTTTCATACGTAACCTGAAAACCCACCTCTTCAGGATTGCCTACAATACACAATAACTGCACTGCTATGCTCCCCTCCCATGTAGATTGTGAGCTCTCACTGGCAAGATGCTTGTTATACTTGTTTTAAATCTCTGTAGTTTTTGAAATTTGTACTTGAAGTTTTTTCTTGTCATAGTGTAATCTATGCAAATCCCTTACTGATTGTACAGCACCATGAAATTAATGGTGCTCTATAAATAAATTATAACTATTCTGAGGGTGCATTCACATACATCATTAGCGTTGATACTGAAAGCAGCATTGCGGATTGTGAAACTGATGCAAAGATGCTGATTTGAAGAAAGAAAAATCAGATTTAACTGTATCCTGAATGCATCCTTAGATTAACAGTGGAACAGCGTGAATAATTTGGTTTAAGGAAACCTCCGACCACTGTGCTGTATTAAAAGAAGTGTTATTCATGACTTGCATCTTACATATCTCACAGAATTTAGGTGGAGAGATCAGCTTTACAAATAAACATTTAATACTCTGATTTTGCATATTGCAGATCACTTTTCTGTTCGTGTCAAGTGAAATTTCTGTCACAGCAGTGAAATTTATGTGGTAAGGAGACATAGGGGCACAGTTACTTACCCGGTCCCTGCGCGATCCCCGATCCGGACTGTCAGAGGAGGATGAACTCTGCCGCAATTCATGAAGATCGTGCACCCGATATACTGCATGTGTCACTTCCCCAATTAGGTCCGCCGGAGTTCACCTTCTTGTTCCTGGTGTATGTAATTGCATGGATGGCAACACAATTTTAAGTTAATTCCCGCGGTTTGTCCGAAGCCACATGCACCAAAAACCCCTTTTAAATCTCTGTCCCAGTGGAGCAAGTGATGAAAGTGCGGTCCGCGGGCCATTAGTAAATGAGCCCCATAATCTTTTAATAGCAACGGAAAAAGTACAAATGAGTACTTAATATGGATCCGTAGCTACCATGATTGTTGTAATAGATTGGTTTTATCAATTCATTACAGTAGCTACATTATTTGTAGCGATCTGTCCAACCTTTATACAAACTATAACCAAAATCCACTTATTTACCACAAAGTGACAACATTGGATTTTAAGTAGTAACTTATTGCTACCTGCTCTTCAACATCTATCAATTGTATCGGCCCCTTGAGGTCACTAATACAGTTGAAAGAAGGAGAGCACATTCAGACTATCATTGTAGCTTCTCACCAGGGTCTCTCTGTACAGCAAGAAATGGTGGGTCCAGCAGGAGGACCTCCAAAGATAATGCAGTTCTATCAACGCCTTCTCATTTTTCCCGCAGTTCCAAACAGCCAATGAAGTGTCGTTTTAAAATAGCGTTGATTGCAGCATCTCTATAATTTGCCTGGGTCTGCAGGAAGATTTCATGAATTTGGTCCTGTTTGGCGAGCTCTGTCTTGGGGTCAATGGACTGAGTGCCCACAGAAAGGGCTCTGAGTGTCACCTCTGGCACCCGTGCCATAGGTTTGCCACCACTGACATAGGGGGTATGCAGTGGGTAACCCTCTGTCCGACATTTATCAAAACAAGAGCACAATGTACTATGTGCAGTTTGCCTGTAGAGGGTGCAGTACGCGACAGATTCATGAACTGTGTGACACTATGAGGCTCATTTACTAAGGGTCGTGGATCACACTTTTGTAGGACTGTGTTGGGGATTTCATGGCTTGGACAGGTATTTAACAGATGTCTGTGCTGGGATTGGGGGTTGTGCCACCAAACAAACCGACTGATTCGGACTGAACGCGGGAATTAACTTTCAAAATGTGTCGCAATCCAGTGCACTTACATGCACCACTTAAAAGAAGGTGAACTCCGTCTGACCTGAGGGTGGAAGTGACACATGCAGGATGTAGGACGCACAATCTTAATGAATCACGGGACAGTGCATTATCGTTGGACAATGCACCTTCTGTGAACTCCAGAAAATGGGTGAGTAAATGAGCCCCATTCTTCATGAATCTGGAGCCCCCTACACTTCTCCGACAGAATGCACCAATTTTTTCTGGAGCATTTTATTCATGCTGTAGAATTGTGGTGCAGACACAATTGTGGCTCAGGTCGGACAGATTTGTGGTACATGGTCCAACTGTGCACCGAAATGCCCCTTTTGGTGCACATTTTTCTAACTTGTCAGACACAGTGCAGCTGTGACGGAAAACTGGCGCAGACACTTTATAAATACATGTGCAAGAAGTTTCATATTCTTTTCAGTGCAAAGTCAGACAGAAAACTGGTGCAACCACTTTAATAAATGTGGGTCAATGTGTTGTACAAGTTGTACTAGATGAGGTGAATAAAACTTTCAGTGCTGCTGAGGGACCTGCCCTGTGGGTTTTTAATTTGTTGGCTTACATCCGGAAATTTCATGTAGCTTTTGTAATTGCAGCTTTAATACAAACATGTTGCAAGTGCCTGACTTTATTTTTCAGTTCACAACTTTGATCTAGGTCAGTGGTGGCAAACCTACGGGTGCCAGAGGTTGCACTCAGAGCCATTTCTGTGGGCAATCAGACAATCGTCCCAGGACAGAGTTCCCCAAATAGGACCAAATCTTCCTGCAGTCCCAGGCAACTTAAGCAACACTTCATTGGCTGTTTGGAACTGCGGGAAAAGCGAGAAGGTGTTGACAGAACTGCATGGACCCACCATTCTTTCTCTACAGAGTGACCCTGGAGAGAAGCTATAACGAGAGACTGAATTTTCCCGCCTTCTAACCTTCTAACTGTATTGGTGGCCTCAGGTGGCCGATACGATTGAAAGATGTGGAAGAACAGGTAGCAGTAAGTTACTGCTAAAAATGCCATGTTGGTTGTAGGTTGGGCACTCGGTCTCCAAAAGGTTCGCCATCACTGATCTAGGTACTGTAACCATAGTGTCAAGAGGCAAACACTCTTTCTATTTCTCTTGCAAATGGACATTTAACATATAAAATAACATGTAAGATCAGTACTGTTTTTAGAAAGCATAACCGTGATACTTGTCAACCATTATATCTAAGTGACACTACACTCCAGAAAAGGCACTTTACCCAATAATAACTATGTTTTCAGGATAAATAGACTTTAATTTGGATAAATATGCCATACAATGGGCTCTTTCTCAGCCGGCAGTGTCACATTTTATTATTGAAATATAAAACATGTGCAGAAAGCAAAGGAGGCATTTTATTTCAGAGTGGATGATAATAAAAGTGCGCTCCAGTGTTTCTATATGGATTCAATACACATTCATTTTATGCCACCTGCAGACTACATAAAAGCCATCTTATCGACATAAACATTTTATTTTAAAAAAAAATCCATCAGGGAAGGCTGAACTCAAAGTAGCAATATCCATATTTCACTCCAGCACACAATAAACACAGCACCCGTTAAACATGATGTTAATAGCACAAGCTGTCTAAAATAAGATTCCTATATTTTGTACTAACTAGAAATTACCTACAAAATTTGCAGTCAGTCATTTCATGTCATTTGGCATAATGTAGCAGCTGTTAATTGAACCTGAAATGAAGGCTTGTGTATAGGCTGCAGTGATGGTTTCGAGAACCACAACAGAGGTTTTTGTTTGCATTCAATAGCAGGACTGGGCTTTGCCTCCACAAAGTTCATTCTTCACGTCTGAAAAGTGCCTACGGGGCACATTACGGGCTGCCAGTTTTGGGGACTATTAATGAAAACATAGCTAGCAAAGGGGCAATTCACATGATTGATTATACTACAGCTTCACAAGTGCATTAACTAGACAAAATAGTTATCTGCAGAATGATGTTTATTGGAGCCTGCTGTGTAATAAGTTGATATTAATCCTCCCAGAGAGTGGGTTTGATAGGATTTTTTATATAGGACAATAACACTTATGGAGTTGGGGGCACTATATATGGATTTATTATATGCAGGCTACATAATGAATTATATACAGTGCACTCCATGTTAGTCATATATAAAACAAAGCACTTCTCTGCATTATGCATACAGGGCTTCTCTAGTTTATTATATACAGTTCCCCCAAATGATGTTATTATTTTAATTCTGGAAGGCGATGAAAAACTGTATTCATTCAAACGTGGACCCTGTATCAAATTAATGCAGCTATACATATATATATATATTCATATGGGGCACTGTATACAATGGATTTATTTTGGGGATATTGTATGGAATTCAATGAAAGTCTTCAATTATCTGGCGCACCCTGCTCTGAAAGTGTGCACCATTTTTTTAGGTGCACCTTTAACATACATTGTGCTACAGTCGCTATATTAAATGTATCACTCCACATAATTTCTGTCTTGGCCCTACACAAAATTGGCGCTCCAGAGACGCTCTTCTCTGTGCAATGTTAGACAGAATAATAGATGAGTAGAGGTTGGACAAGTACAGAGTAGGGGGAGGCCAGCATTACAGGGCCTGGAATAAGGGAACGGCACCTAAGGGAGGAGCTTGGGTGGCGGGAGTAACCAAGGGGGGTGTATTTCATAGCTAGCAGAATGTAGTCAGATCGCCATTTTAGGTAGCCAAATTTGAGGGGTTTTTTAAGTATTGTTACCTTGTCATGGCAGCAAAAGGGAGAGGAGTTGGTGGAATTGTAGAGGTGGGGGGATTATGGTTCAATTTTTCCAATAATAACTAGTTGTTACTGCCATCTGGCAGTTTTGGGCTCATGCTGGGTGGTGTCCTGGAGAGTGGTTGCAGGAAGGTTTGCATAACCCATCTGCAGGGGATCTAAGTGCTCTCGAACCCAGGGTTGTGGTAATTGCGAAGTTGGGGGGCAGATTGGTGATTTATCTTTGGAGCTCCAAGGACCTCCTTCTGGGGGCATAGCAAGGAGATTGCTAGGATATTAACAGGGAATGTATACTGTTATGCAAAAATGTATTTATATGTTGTTTGTATATAAACTGGCAGCTATGGCCAAATTTATCCAATTTTTGTGTTGTGTGTTTAATGGGAAAAGGCGGGGGAGAAGCCAAGCAGTCGGGTGAGGGGAATTGAAGGCAGTAACATTGACCACATTGACAGTTCCAATGTCATGGGCCATTGTGTTTTACTGCTACAGTATGTAATGGGAATGGATCTTTAACCCCCTTCCCCCTTCTAGAAAACAGTACCGGAGACCATGACCTGAGACAATATAGCAGCACACAACTTTTTTCCATGGTATTCAAACTGTTAAAACCTATGGTCAGTGTCGGCACAATGCAGCATGCTTCCACCATGTATGAAGAGGGCGCAAAAGGTAAAACAATACAAAGGTAGATGAATATTGTTAAAGTCTATTGAAGACCATCACATCTCTTTATTTAGGTTATGCCCCTTTTGTCATACTAAATAAATAAAAGTGTATGTAATATTTTAAAATCCTTGATAAATATGAGGCAATGCATTGAACCAGTTGTATAGAGCAAATTAAGACAGATATCTGTCAAATGGATAGATCTGCCTCAGTATGAGCGGAATGCTTACCCTTAACCACAAGCAGAGCCATATAAATATATAGGGGAAGATGTCTATACCAAAGTTAATTATGCCAAATTGTCTAATATACTTTGCACCACATGTATTAAAAGTTTTAGGCACTTTTGCAACTTGTACAAAAAAGTCATGGCCTCTGAAAAAGGTGCATGGTTTTTCTTCAAAAGTCCTTGCGCCAAGAAAAAAAAAAGGAATTCATTTGGTACATCGAACTAGACCAGCTAATATATGATGCAAAATATGATGTGACAGTCCTAAACTACCCCAAATTTATCGTCCAGCATCGGACACAGCAATGAATCTGGAGCAGCAGTTGTACTCTAAACTGGTCTATTGTGCAGCACATTGATATATCTCCCATATTGTAAAACACAAACGTAGATAATGCTACATTATGGATATGAAGTATAAAAATGTATTATGATATAAAAAAGGTTTCAGTGTCTCTTTTTAATGTCTATTAAAATAAACATAAATCAAATAAATAACACCCTTCCCAATACTTTATTCTATATCCAAACCTTACTCGACAACTGGTATCTCCTTAAACATTACACTTCAGTTACTGTGAAGGTTTTAGCAATTAATCATGAAGTTAAGGAATTGATAGGTGAGAAATTTGGTAATTTTACTGTCAAATATGACCTATGCTAATAGCATAGAGAACAGAACATACTGTATGAAATATTTGGAAGATTAAAGTTATCAGTGATAACGACTTACTTCATGTTGGGGAGAATGATCCTTATCGCGTTCGGTATTTACAGGACACGTGTTATACTCCCTCACACTCTCTTATCAACGCCCCACATCATTTAAAGTTTATCTCTCCCTTTGAAGTTAGTTGCAGGCATCTGGTCTTTAACAAACTGTAATGTATATTTTATATTTATTCGGTACTCCAGCGATTTGCTGGTTTCCAAGTGTTAAGTTCATGCACTAAGCTTTTCTGCAGTTACTCAGCAGTTTGCAGATTATATAATAAAGAATGTGTAGAAAGTTGCCATTTAGACAACATTTAATTCACTCCATCATCTGTAACTGCAGAAACCAGCATGATACATATTGATATCAAGTACAGACATAATGATCAAGTGTCATAGTAAAGCCCAATAACAGGGACCTCCAGGATTTGTTAAGCAATTTTCCGTCTTGTTTATAACATTGCAGGATGAAAGCAACAGCATTGCCTGTAGTAAAATCAGGTTTCCTGAGTCTGGCCTAATGTTACATATGGGTCCTAAGAAAAATGGCTTTGCTTTGTTATGACTATAAATCTGATGTTCATGTTGTTCTACAGTTAAAATTCAGGAGAACATTTTAAAAGTTTTCAGCTTCTGAGGGCCAAACAAAAGATGTTCATAAAGGCAGATTTAATATCTTTTATGGTCTTTGTGCACTTGTTCTTTGTGCATGTCACAAAAATGATCCTTGTGACTTATTACCATGATCTATAGCTATTTGGTTTAAGTATATTTAACCCCTAAGCCACAATGATGTTGGGGAACATCATCATCGTTTATACGGTTGAAAAAAGACACACGTCCATCAAGTTCAACCAAGGAAGGGAAGGGATTGGATGAGCAAGGGATTTAGGGGAAACAATTCTATATAACATTAACATAAATGCTATTCAAGGTGTAAAAAGGCATCTAGACCCTTCTTGAAGTCCTCAGCTGTGCCTGCTGTGACCAGTGCCTGAGACAGGCTATACCACGGATTGACAGTTCTCATAGTAAAAAAGCCCTGTCGCCTCTGGTGATTAACCACTTCCCGACTTGCGCTAGTATGACGTGCGCCGGGTCCCGGTGCATGGAGAGGGCTAGCATACAGTACTGCCATACTGTAGTAAAAAAAAATATAATAAAAAAACCCCAAAATTTCAAATCAACCCCTTTCCCTAGAACTGATATAAATATTAATAAACAGTAAAAATCATAAACACATTAGGTATCGCAGCGTCCAAAAATGCCTGATCTATCAAAATATAAAAATGGTTTTTCACTGCATTTAACCTGTAATGGAAAATAGTGCCCAAAGTCGAAAATATATGGCACTTTTTTGCCACTTTGAAAAATATAAAAAAATTAATAAAAAGTGATCAAAAGACCTAAAAATTATATGTACTTTGCCACTTTGAAAAATATAAAAAAATTAATAAAAAGTGATCAACAGTCCTAAAAATTATATGTAAAATATGTAAAAATACCACAGTTACTTACAGTATAATATCACCTGCATAACAGGCTTAGATACAGGAACCTATAATTATTATTTGTACAATACATTTAAAGCTATTTTAACATCTTAGCACTCCTTAACGTACTATTACTGCATGAAGCACTGTAACTTAGCATTCCATGCAGTAAAAGTATGTCATTCAGTTGATGCCAAATCTAATGCTGACATCCCCGTCCAACACCCATGGTCAGAGAAACCGCAGCATTTAAATAAATCAGCATTAAAGTGTTTTCGGGGGGCTCTGACCCTAGGGCTGTCCATAATAAATCCATAAAAATCTATTACAGAATTGATATTTTTTCTACACCACCCACACACAAACCACACAAAAAAATTAATAGATTTTCAGCAATAGGGCAATATTTTATAGCTCACAAAAGTGTGCCCAAGAACCATCTAAAAACCACTAGATTCTATAATATATATAATATAACTGGCAGCTGCAGGGTGCTCCTTCCCTTCTGTGCCTCACTGTGCTCTCATACAAGTCATGTCCACATGTGGGGCATCTCCATACTCACATAACACATAAAAAATGTGAGTTTTTATCTTTTGTGAACATGTAAATTTTAGGGCTAAATGAATGTATTACTGACAAAATCGGACCATTCTAAATTTCACCTCCATTTAGTTTTAATTGCTATGAAGATTAACAGCTTCTTAGGAAGATTCTAAAAGCTGTTTCTGGTAGTTTGAGGGGTGCACATTTGAAAATTGAGTGATATATAGAGAGTTTCTAATATTATCTCTAATCAAATCTCATTACAAACAATAATGATCCCCAAAAAAGTCAATTCTAAAATCTCCTTGAAAATACGGAAAAATCAAATGTTTGATTTGTAAGCTGTGGGACAAGAAAATAATTTATACAGCCATTTTAAAAATTATGACAGACATATGGGAAATGTTATGTCTGAAAACAACAACAAATTTTTAAATAAACACAAAACTTACCACTGACTTACAACACGTGATGACAAAACAATATCAAAATCAACCATATAAAGCGACCCACGTCATATTACAAAAAAAAGGGTCTGAGCCTTAAGATATTAACTGTCTGCGTCCGAAAGAATTTAAACCAAGGCAAAATGCATCACCAAATGCATATGTATATGTTTTTTTTATATAAGTAACAACATCGGTTTTTAACATTAATAATAATAATAAGGATTAACAATGGAAAACACGTTTGTACTAATATAACACATACTGTATGCATTTGATGATGTGTTTCTACCACTGTGTTTCAAAACACAATAGAAACATACCCTAATAGTCTATGTACAGCCCCCATACCCCACAGTCCATATACAGCTGCCCACAGACCACAGTCTATACAGGCCCCCATTTTATATACAGCCCCCAGTCTGTATACACAATCTATTTTTATACAGCTCCACCAGTATATAAATATGAGATATCAATGGGTAAAAAGTATCATTAAAAAAAAAATGAATGCTTACCTGCTTGTTCCCACACCACAAGCAGGCAATTGTCCGTGCAATAAAGGTTATGTAGGGAGAACAGGTCGCAAGTTAAAAACAAGAAAAGGGGTGAGTAGTCACAGTGTGTCTGCACATTTTAAGAGAGTACACAATTCAAACCCGAACGGGATGCGTTTTTGGGCAATAGAGAAAATTAAAGCACATTGGCGAGGGGAACATATTAATATCAAGCTAAGTAGAAGGGAGGGATTCTGGATACACAAATTGGGAACACTTACACCAGGGGGGTTGAATATAGACTTTGAACTTAAATGTTTTTTAAAGGAAGGTTGACATTGTCCACTGACAAGTTTGGAGATAATAGGATTGTCAATGTTCTGTATGTTTCCATATTCTTCAGAGGTATACATAGGGTTGGCATTTTGACAGTGCAGTGGAGCTGTGTTCTCTGCCCCTGTGTATAAGGGAGAGATGAAGGCCCAATAGAATAAACCTATGGCAGTGCGGTGGAGCTGTATTCTCTACCCCTGTACATTAGGGAGAGAGGAAAGCTCAACAGGATTAGATGTACTATTGTATGGGTGCAATAAAATTTGGATATATACATCCTTCTAATTACATTTTTATAACGATAAAATATGATGCAAATAAAATAGGACTCCCTGTCGGATTGATACACAGGTACCAAGTCCCAAATTATAAGTTGGAAATTTAGGCGCTGTAGGTGTCGTAGACAAGTAAAACAATAGGTGTGTCGTCTGCGGGGCTGGGGATTGGATGGTGTGAATTCCCTACCATAGATTAGGATTGGCTAATATGGAAAATGGTGCATTGTGGTCTATGAATAAAATGAATAGAGTGGATAAATAATGTATGGTTGAGGAATTGCTTTTATAAAGAGTAATGTACAAAAAAATTACAGTGAAAGTAAATATGTATAGGAACGAATAAGTTGTAAATATATATTTATAAATGTTTCTCAGTGTAAGGCTACATTCACACGAACGTATGGGGGACGTATATACGGCCGACGTATATACGGCCGATATACGTCCCCCATACACTCCTATGGGCGCACAGCACCCTACAGGAGCGGTACGGTGCAGCACACGTGCGGCACCGTACCGTTCCGTACCCGGGAAAAAGATAGGACCTGTCCTATTTTTCCCCGTAATACGGGGCCGTGCGCCATAGGTTGCTATGGAGAGGGGCGGGGGTGAGCTGCGCTCACCTCCTCCTCCTCTCCCCGTACACTGCCGTTGCCCGCTACGGTACGGTACGGGCGGGCAACGGCAGTGTGAATATAGCCTAAGTTGAACTATTAGAGTATATGTTGGGTTTAAAGAGTAATTGGGACTGGACGCTAGCAACGCCCCAGAAGAAGCCAAACCGGGCGAAACCCAGGGTCGGGCGACAACGTGCAGCTGGCGTCCCATATTGGAGTTTTATATGCGCATTTTTATTTCTCTTTTGTGAGTATGTTTTTAACCTAAATAAATCCTGAGTGTTAAACTGTACTACGCTATCTGCGGGTGAATTTCTTCCAGCGATCTACCGCAACATATGTTGCATACGGAGGAGGTCACAAGAAAAACGCAGGAGTGTTGGTCTGAATAGCGGTATATTCTTATCGGAGGATTCAGGAATTTGTGCTGGAGGAGTGTGAACTGCTCTATTTTGACATATTGGAAGAGAAAGACACACGAAAGCAAGGGAATCGGGAGCTCCGGTCAGAACTCATTTTCTATATTCCCACACCACAGCTGGGTTGTCCCTCTGTGCAGTGACACAGTCGGCATATGATGATGTCATCACATGATAGGGGTATTGATAATAGTATACAGAGGTATATATTTAATTTTTCATTGGTCTAGGACTAGGGGATCTCCTTATCCTCCAAAAAGACGCATCAATGAACAGTGTCCTATAAAATCGACCATTAGAAACCATTTTTTGTTTTATCAAGTTTTTACTTCTTTTATGTACACGTATTTACATCAATTCATTTTCATTTTCATTAATCTTCTTATATGCAACAAAGTTTTTTCTGCTAGCAAGTACACAACCTTGTGAGTGTGCTACCATATAGTAAATAGAAAAGTTCACCTCGTTTGGCGTTCAAGAAATTCTTCCACAACACTCACTTGTTCGGAAGCCCCAGGGCTGAGTCAGGCCCCAGGGTCATCACATGCTGCCTGAGTCTACAGTGTACAGGACGGCACAGAAAAATGGGTCTACTCTGCGCTGCTCTGCATATCAATAGGCATACTATTACAGTACGGCAGGTTTGTATTCATGGTGGGTGACTCCCTTCATGTGACCCTGGCTTGGGTCCCTTTTACAATGGGGGCCCTGGGCAATAGCCCAGTTTTCCATGGCCTTTCTCTGCCCATGAACACCTTGTGTTCATGTAGTATGACCCATTTAAAGGGACTTTGTCATCAGAATTTAGTACTAAACAACACTAAATAAAGTGAAGAGAGAGTATAAATGGAGTTTATGGACACCACCCTAACAGTTGAATGGTCATTCATAACTCCAGCTTCACCTAAGACAATCTCCCAAATTCTGAGAAGTAGCAAGGTGAAAACTCAGCCCTCTGCAGAGCAAAACACCTAGGAGTGGCACACCCATGAGAAGTTTTACTCCTTGCCGCCCCATGATGTTCAATCCCTCTATGTGAGGCTCCCAGACCAGTCACTTGGCAAGATAACCGCAGTAGATCTGTAGTAAAATCATCATATACCGCCATACAATAGTATTGCAGGGGTCTAAAAATGTAAAAAGTAATAAAAGATTTTTATTTAAAAAAAAATGGAAATGCAAAACGAAAATTTAAATCTGAAGTTATTCTACCAATGATATTTTTTGTCTAGCATTCACACTTTTATGTTCACATTTAGCTTAAAAAAAATGTGCTCCAAAATCACATGCACTAAAAAGAGTCACTGTTTTCTGTAGGAGAAGTTTCACTTTAGATGTCTCTATGTTGTGTTCTATAAAGTTCTGAGGTCATTGTAATGATGAGAAAATCATTCTTTAATAAGCATCTCTAATGCATCATCAAGGTGGTTCTGTAGGTAATTGGGCGAGTTTAAACATAATTGAGGGTATGCTAAAGTTGATTTTTAATGCCCTGTGGGTGCTTTCAGTTTAGAGGTGTTAAAGCTTGTGATAGTTTTGATAATAATAATAATACTTCCTTTATTTATATAGCTCACACAGATTACGCCCCAATGGGGCTCACAATCTTATCAACCTACTAGTATGTTTTTGGAGAATGGGAGGAAACCCATACAAACACATAGAGAACATACAAACTCTGTGCAGATGTTTATCCTGGGAGCTGAACCCTGGTTCCCAACGCTGCAAGGCTGTAATGCTAAGCACTGAGCCACCGTGCTGCCTTGTTTATCACAGGCCTTAATGTTACTGTAGGTCTTCAGATCATTGCTCAGAAATGTGCAAAACATCTACATTGTTATACTAGCTTTACAATATGATAGTTGCTAAAAAGTGAGGTAAAAATGTGAAGCTTGATGAGACATTTGAATAGAAAAATCATTTTTCAAACAAAAATACATTTGGCATTCTACACTTTCAATTGCTAGATATAAGTATTACCAGCCTATTTCAAAGCGAGTTTGTTTGCTGGCGTCATTTCTTGCCCGGCTACACTGATCCATCATTTGATAAATGATAAGGCGTAAAAATACTTAACTCTTTATCAGCATTAGACCTTTTTCTCAATGGGATACAATTCAATCTGTTCTACCCCAGTCACATCATAGTGGTATTATCTGATCACGCTTTGTAATCAACCATACATGTAAGCTTTCCAACTCATTGCCTTGCATTGTCATGTATTATTGATATTCATGCTTAAGTCACTTATTCCATTTCTATTGAATACCTTACCATGGCTTATAATGCTGTGTCGACCGAGCCCTTTACAACATCCATGAGCTCACTGTTTTGTGTAAAAGTTCTTTGATGTATTTCTGATGAACGCATTGAAAGAATAATATATAAACAGATGAAAAGGTTATGTGATTTTCCACCAGAGGAGGATGAAGTCACAGCTTGGATTTCATGGTGTAATTAGATTAATAGGGGTAATGAAAACAGTGACTTCTCAGTCCCTAGTATATGGCTCAAGCTCAAAGCATTTGCATCACTGTTTTCTCTGCTTTAGAGACTTGTTTGGCACATTATAACTTCAGGCAGCATTGTCCGGTTCACAAGCAATAAACACTGGGTGTTCATTCTTTTATTTAATGACTGACAACTTCTATCCATATACCCTAGTAGAAAATGTAGATGTAGAAGTGGGTCCATTGCTGACTACTTTGCTATGTAATTTAGTTCCTGTGGGGGAAAAGAGATTTGGTGGTTTGCATCCAATAAGATCCCTAAAAAAATATTTTCAATAGAAGGAATCAGGTTGGATTTTTCAATGTCCAGTATCCTGTCAGAAGGGAAATAGTCTTTGGACTAGACTTTCTACATCCCCTGCTGTGAGTAGTAGGTTGTCTAAGTGACATTTCAACCCCTTAGGAATGCAACAGGCTCTGTCCAGTGGGGTAGAAAAGATGCCAAAGGGAAGAGCTTGGAAATGAAAGTGATGTGTGGATCCCCCTGGGGATGGTACTACATGGCTGGGAACAAGTGTCTCTGAGGTCTATTGCATACATAGAGGTATAGGGAGACATTTATCAAGCACCGGCGCTTCCGCCTCTTAATGTATTGGGCAGGCTGCCGTGCACTGTATATTCTACACCAGGCAGGGCATGGCATAGAAATAAACTCAGTCGCCGACTTTTCACATGTAAAAAGTTGCCGGCAGCAGTGAGTGTGCCAGAGCGGGGACATTAACGTGCCCCCTCTTCACTCCCCTTCATGCCCTATTGGCGTGAATGTGACGGATTGAGTTAAATAATGTGCTAGCAATGCGCAGAGGTCCTGATAAATATGTGTATTATAGAAATGACAGACTTTACTGATGCCATCTTGAATTTATTGTAAGAGATGAACCAATTGAGATTCTTCAGGTTGAAGAAAATTGATATGCTGCTTTTTCTGATGAGAAACAACGGACAGTAAAATCCAGACTCCTGAACTTGCGGTATCACTCCCATAGGGATAGGAAACTTGGAGTAACAGGTGTTTTGATATACTTCTCTGGGGGGGGGGGAGATTCTGGAATTCTATTCTGTACCCATTGCCTATAATGTCTAGGACCCATGTATTTGTTGTAATTTTTGCCCATTGGTCTTTGAACCTTCAAAGTCTCCCCCGAATTGTCTGTGTTTGTTAGAGTCAGCTGAGGAGAAGAAAAGGAATCCATGATATTTACTCCCTTTTGGGTAGCTCCAGCGACCTTGCTTCCTTTTCCCAGTGGAAAGAGAAAATTTGATTCCACTTTGATTTTGACAGGATCATTAACAGAGGTACTCTTTGTAGAACATGAAAGAGTGTCAGACTCCACTTCTGAGACTGATTCTGAACAAAGTACCTCCATACGAGTTTTTTTTTAGCTAGGGGCACTTCAGTAGCCGAGGTTAAGGGGGATACAACCTTATCTTGTATAAAAATGTTCCATTTATCCATAAAATACTCTTTTTTTTCTCTCAAACTTTATCAAAACATGGTTTACAAATTGGCTTCCTGAATGAATCAGACAATTTGTTAAAACACATATTGCATCTCCTAGAGTTCTACTTATCAGAAACTTTAGGTTTTGCCTTTTCCCCTTTCTCCTCTTTAGTTTTAAATAGGTAAAAACCCAGAGGTAGAAGGCAGAGATCAACCTGCCGCTTGGTGTGTCTTCAAGGAACCAGCGAGTAGCGCTCCAAAAAATGATAATAATAAAGTGGTACGCGTTTCGGCTCTGTATGAGAGCCTACATCAGGTGCTTGTTGAAGGCTCTCATACAGAGCCGAAACACGTAGCACTTTATTATTTATTGTTTTATTTATTTATATTTTATACCTCTTTAATAAAGTACCCCGTTTTTGGAACACTACTCGCTGGTTCCTTGAAGACACACCAAGCGCCAGGTTGATCTCTGCCTTATACCTCTGGGTTTTTATCTATTTGAATCTCTACAATCGCATACTCTGGATCAGGATTTGTTGGCTCCAGGAGATCACCGGCTGCAGGATATGTACCATACATGCGTTACCACCCATGTAATAAGGTGAGCCGCTACTTTGCCGGTTGAAACTCTTCATTAGTGCTAAACATATTTCACAAGGTTAGCGCCTCCTGTCTCTCGTTTTTGCTTATCTTTCATACCTGCTGGATCCATCGGTCTACACCGGATAGCCCCAGCGAGCAAGCTTTTTTCCAGAATCTAATATTATTCTCTTTATTTTTGTCCTTTTTCAGAGACAATGTCCTGGGGAAAGAAAGAGGAGAAACTAACTTTGCACTGACATCCAAGCTGGCTAACATTTTACCCCAGCACCTGTTGGTGGACAGGAGCCAAGTCTGCCTCTCCAGCCATTTGATTGGGACGACAGGAGCACTTGCCACACAGACCCAGTGAATTGAATCGTTCCATTTAAATAGGGTTATTGCCGGCGTTTGCACTCTGCTCCAATATTGGAGTGTCACTTCAGGTCGCAGCCGGAAGTACATCACTTCAGGCGTTTCACGCATGCAGCCGCCTTATTTGATCCTGCTGGACCGCAGATGGGGCATAGTCTGTGCAACACCCTCGCCGATGCAAGGCGAAGGAGTGCTTGCGAATACGTCCCACAGCATGTCACTACATCACACTACATAGTCCTTATAGGACACAGGGGACATTGCAGTGGTAGATCCTGCCTGGCAAGGCAGGAGTTAAGTGTTTTGTATGATGTAAGATCTATCATCCAATCACCTGTATTGCATTCTGTCCAATGTAAGCTGAGATGTAATTGGAGGAGCAGCCACCACCTGACCAGGGGAGTTACAAAACCCTTGGCCAGGAATGTTCTAGAGTTCAGTTCTAGTCAGACCTGAGGGTCTGCAGGACACTAGAAGAGACTAGTTTTAGCCTAGCTCAGATCAGAAGAAGCAGACTGGGTTATCCCAGTCCGGACTCTATCCAGCCAGCATACCATACCAGAGCAGGAAGAGCCTAGCCCCTGCCTCTGAAGAGTGGAGCTAATAGATAAGAGTTAGTGAGGAAAGGGGTATCATTCTACCTTCAAGGGTGATACCTGAAGCACTCCAGGACAAGCTGAAGCTTCCTATTAGGACACAGCTACCTCCCAGCCTGCCCTCTGCATCCAGGCTGGCGATCTACCTCCTGTGGCTCCCTCCCAGTACATCTCAGCAATCCACCATTCTGTTAAAGGCATGTTGCTGCAGTTCCTGTCAGTTCCAATAAAGAACTGTAAGTTGTTTTTGTTCAACCTCTGCCTCCGTCTGGTCCCTGCTACTATGGCTGTCACCATCACGGGCACCCTGTCCACTACACAGAGACTCATACTCTAGACACCAAAGGGTTGCCCCAGGGAGATCCGCTATAGCAGCCTCTCCCCCATCATTTCTTGCCAACACCACCCTGCTGGAGACCTGCCAGGCTGTAGGACAGCCCTCCGGTTCCCCATACCAAGCACCGTGACACTAGCGTGCCTAGGCCGCAACCGCCAGCCACTCAGGTACTGCGGGCCCCGGCTGACTCCAGGCCCCGAGAAAAGGCTAGACCCCGGTGGGGGATGTTGCAAGTGGCGTCACGAACAGGATTGATACTTCTGTGCCTTATTCCGGCATTAAAGACTTTCCTTTATTGAAAAGACTGTGCTGCCTAACCCTGCTGCCATTCGGGTTTAGGCCCAAGTGATTGTGTGTTTCTGCATTGAATTGTATTACTGCTGCCACGTGCTTTCGAGCTCCGCTCCAGCACACAAGAGGTTAATCCCTGCAAAGAACTTTGTCAGCTCTGCTACATCCGGCGCTGCCGCGCCTGAAGCATTTTACCTCACGAAACTGTGGCGCAGCAAGAAATTTCAGCCCGCCAAAACCTTCACTGGCGGTAAACCCAGATGACACACCAAGCTCCACCCACGCGCGAAGGGCGCGAACCCCGCCTCCTGTGGCGCAGGAAAAATTAGAGCCCGCCACAGCTCTTGGCGGGAAGGACTTGGACTCCTCCCTCTGGCACGAAGCGGACTTCCTTCCCCGCCTCAACGAAACGCCAGAACTCGTGCGGATCTTGAACAGTAAGGTCAGCACCATGTGGGGTCCTCCGCCATTCCCTTCCGTAGAACGACCGAGTTCTTGGAGGTGCTGGAGACCATGGTTGTGGTCTCTGCTCAGCCGGTCCGGAGGCCCTTCGCTGGGCACCGGCTGCATCGAGGACTGACCCGAGCCTTCATCACCAGGAGGTATTTCCAGACGGTGACGGAGTACCAAGTACCACCCGGGCGGTTCCTCGTGCCTCTCCCGGCTACCATGCCGGTATCGCGGGCTCATGTGGAGGCGCCACGTGGGGAGGCCCCGACTCCTGTTGAGCCAGCGCCTGGGCCTACTGCTGCCGTGCCACCTGCTCCGAGGCCTACTGTTCCTGTCGTTCAGCCTGCTAGCCCCGCTGTGATGGTTCCCGACCCTCCGGCTGCTCCTGCTCCGGCACCTGCCCGACAACCAAGGAGATCCGAGCCTACACCGGAGCCACGAGCCCCAGCACCGGCACCTCCGCAGCCTCGAGGCCGAGGTGAGGCCGTCCGCCGGAGACTTCGAGACGCTGTTTCAGAACAGCGACCCCGAGAGAAGGAGGCCCAGCGTTACATGGCCGGCCGGTCTGCAGCTGGAGCCTGGGTGGAACAGAATCGCACCACCGGCATGGTCCGGTTCTTCAACCGGCAGCGTGGCTATGGCTTCGCCACACAGGACTATACCGGACGGGAAGTATTTATCCCCCGCCAGTCCGTCAAGAGGCCTGACCTTCCGGAAAGACTCCACAGTTTGAGACCGGGAGAGCGCATTGAGTTCTCCCTGCAGGAGGGGCCCCGAGGGCCGTGGGCGGCTGGCGTGATCCGGATCCCAGACTCCGACGAGGACCGCTACCCATCGTGCGATGAGTGGTATGAGGACGACGAGTGGCCGGAATCCCCGAACACCTCTTCTTCCTCGGCTGCGAGTCCCCGGGCGGTGACCCACGTGAATGCTCCATCCACGGTGATCGTGAGTACGGGTCCCATTGCCATCCATGGGCCGGGCATGATCCAGGGCACCACCCCCCCGTCTCCCCTGCCGGGAGCATTGCCAGGTCCCGCGGCTCTTCCGTGGGAGAAGACATCCCGGCTAGTGAACCTTGTCCGGAGGTTTCGACGAGGCCCACATCTCCACTTGCCAGTTACCAATGGGGTGACGACCCGGCCCCAGAAGAACCGGAGCTGGAAGGAGCCGCGGCGCTGCCGCAGGTTCCCATCTATTTATTGCTGGACCCCTCCGTGGTCCCTGGCTCAGTTGAGCCCCCGGCTGGAGCAGCCGACATCCCGGGTGACAGCGCTCCTCCCCCTGCATGTCCGGAGGATGCTGCTGAACCTGCAGTACCTGCTACTGCCACCGGGTGTCCCCAGCCGGAACCTACTCCCGCTGAGGATGCACAGGATTCCCTGCTGGAGCTGGATCCTGTCTCTGCTGAACCCAGTGACACTGAGTAACCCCTGATGGGCTGAAAGCCTTCTTCAGGTACTGTGTACATATTGTATATTTCTGCCCCTATCCCTATAGAGCCAGAAACTGTCCTGAGACTCTCACCCTTATTTATCTCAGTCAAGAGATTTTCTACTGTCATGTGCTATGATAGCAACCTTCCTCTGCCACAGCAGAGATTCCTTCAAAGGACTCTGTCCCTCTACACCTAGAGGAGACCCTTTGCATCTTTATTGCACTTTTCCCCACATCAAGGGCTGTAACCAGAAGATGGACTTTGTCATTAGAGACCTTTTGTGAGACTTTTGCCAGATACTACCAGGGAAAAGTTGCTATGTCATTGCTATTGTCTTGCACTTAATGCCTTCCTTTTAGGTATGGACATTATGCCTGCACTTTTATGCCTTTTCCTTTTCAGGTAAAGAGACATTTGATCCTGCTACCCTGAGTAGCCTAATTACCTATGTAACGTTTGTAATGTTTAAGATGTGTACCCATTGAGCTCCTAAGCCAATGTGAGTTTACAAAATGTTTGCACACTGTCAATTATGTCAGTAGTTTGCACTAACCTTTGATAGGCTTTTCAGATTGTAGCGTGACTGTGTCGGACCGTCTCTATATAAAACCCTGACCGCTACCTTATCCCTCAAACCGAGGTTTGCACGTGGGGGTAGTCCGTAAACTGCGGGTCCTTAGGGGACCGGGGGTGTTACAGAGATAGCACCTGGATGCCACTCATACAAGGGTAAGAATGTCAGTCGGCAGGTACTTATACATTTGTATAATGTTTAATTGTGTCACATATGCCTATGTAATGCATATACACACACTATATATTTGTCGCCAGGGAAGAAGTGTTTACATAACAAATATACAGGCCTTGGTGCAAGGAGTGGATTACAGGACATGACACCACACCTTTCCTACTGTACAGTTCGGTTTAATGGCATTAGCGACCAACTGTCATACTTCACATTTACATGTCTTTGTCTTAGTCCGACACCAACCCAGGTGCCTGTCTCCAGGACCATGGGCGGTTTGTCCCTACATATCCTATAGCCTGCACTTCCCAGAAGTGCCCCTATCTACCTCTGCGCCCCAACCATCTGTAGTCGAAGTGAGGGCGGCTCTTTCAATTGCCCCGGGGGTATGCAACACCCTCGCCGATGCAAGGCGAAGGAGTGCTTGCGAATACGTCCCACAGCATGTCACTACATTACACTACATAGTCCTTATAGGACACAGGGGACATTGCAGTGGTAGATCCTGCCTGGCAAGGCAGGAGTTAAGTGTTTTGTATGATGTAAGATCTATCATCCAATCACCTGTATTGCATTCTGTCCAATGTAAGCTGAGATGTAATTGGAGGAGCAGCCACCACCTGACCAGGGGAGTTACAAAACCCTTGGCCAGGAATGTTCTAGAGTTCAGTTCTAGTCAGACCTGAGGGTCTGCAGGACACTAGAAGAGACTAGTTTTAGCCTAGCTCAGATCAGAAGAAGCAGACTGGGTTATCCCAGTCCGGACTCTATCCAGCCAGCATACCATACCAGAGCAGGAAGAGCCTAGCCCCTGCCTCTGAAGAGTGGAGCTAATAGATAAGAGTTAGTGAGGAAAGGGGTATCATTCTACCTTCAAGGGTGATACCTGAAGCACTCCAGGACAAGCTGAAGCTTCCTATTAGGACACAGCTACCTCCCAGCCTGCCCTCTGCATCCAGGCTGGCGATCTACCTCCTGTGGCTCCCTCCCAGTACATCTCAGCAATCCACCATTCTGTTAAAGGCACGTTGCTGCGGTTCCTGTCAGTTCCAATAAAGAACTGTAAGTTGTTTTTGTTCAACCTCTGCCTCCGTCTGGTCCCTGCTACTACGGCTGTCACCATCACGGGCACCCTGTCCACTACAGAGACTCATACTCTAGACACCAAAGGGTTGCCCCAGGGAGATCCGCTATAGCAGCCTCTCCCCCATCATTTCTTGCCAACACCACCCTGCTGGAGACCTGCCAGGCTGTAGGACAGCCCTCCGGTTCCCCATACCAAGCACCGTGACACTAGCGTGCCTAGGCCGCAACCGCCAGCCACTCAGGTACTGCGGGCCCCGGCTGACTCCAGGCCCCGAGAAAAGGCTAGGCCCCGGTGGGGGATGTTGCATCTGGATCGAGGAGAACCATGCAGGAGGGCAGCATTCTGACCGAGGAACGATCCAGCTGGGATTTGAACTCCCACAGCCGCTTGATGGGGTCGAAAAATCCCCCCCCCCCTTCAACCTCAAGGAATAAGTGGGGGTGAAGAACCTCTCTCCATCTGACCCACTGAGAGAACAGGAAGACATTGGCAGGCAGATGCCAGGAGGGGTCAAGGGGCATCCTCCAGGTGGGTCTTCATGGGGGATTCAGCGGAAAGAAGCTTGAAGTAAAAAAATTACATTTTAGACCCCCCCCCCCCCATTCATGGACAATGTGTAACAGCCCCCACTGGGGACTAGAATATAATATTTCTCCCTGGGGCAACCCCCTTTGTAGGTGTAGGAATCCCATACGGCACCCTTGATGTTATCAGCCTGCAGGGATCACTCAGAGACAAGGGATGTCAACCATTAAACTTACAGTTAGTTTATTCAGGAATACGACAAAGCCCAAAAACAGTTATTGCGGTGGCTGGTTGGTTGGTGTTCGGAAGGAGTTGCTCATAACAGCCTTTTATTTGTAGCTTCAGGCTGGAGATGGATGGATGGCTGCTTCAGCAGCAGGATTATGCAGTCTCCTGAAGGTGAAGGTCAGCAGGGGCCCTGGTATCCACAGGGCAGGGCAGTGTGCTACAAACTCATGTGTTTCTATGAAGCTTCTCAGAAGAAAGACAGAATTTTCTACTCCAAGGGTTTATATAACCTTCGGGGGTGTCCAGCCCAGGTGTGTCGTGCAACCAGCACCTCTGTACAATATAAGAACAACAGTGCTTCTAATTGGTCAATAATGATGAACATTACTCTTAAGGCAGATATTAAGCAGCTGCAGTACCAAATGGAACCACTAGATGGCGGGGGTTGTTACGTGAAGGACATATCATAATAGGTAAAATACTCTTTTTTTGAAGGTTACCAAACCAATTGTTACAGTCATTTATTTATAATGGGATAGGCAACACTTAGTGTCCCCCTTACAAATATGCACCAACCAACTCCATCAAACAGTATACAAAACTTAGAACACAAAGAGTAATCCGGTCTAAAAAATATCAGATTTTTTTTAAATGTAACAGTTTAAAAGCCATAAATCACAAACAGTATATAAAACAAATCAGAAGTAAGACTCCAAATAGTTATATTGTCATCAGAACTCTTACACATAGAGGAGTATATAAGTAACTTCACAAATGCATCATGCATAATAATAAATTCATAAGCGGGTAGTGAACCCGAGGGACGAAGTTATCAATACATCATAGAGTAAAAGGATCAGTGTCCATGTATAATGAAATAGTCATAATGTCCCTAAAGTAAGATAAATACACACATACCCATTTTAGACTCCTATTCAAGGCCGTAACTAATCACTCCAACGCAGGGCCGATTCTAGCATATTTGCTGCCTGAGGCGAATATTAAAATGCTGCCCCCTCCTCTACAACCCCCGCTGCTCCCTGTTCAGTAAATTCTGAAAACTTTACTAACAATTAACATCCCTACAGGCAGCTTACTGATGCTGTGTGACTGACTACAGGTCCTGGGAGCCATTAGTGGCATCTAGTACCTTATAGATGACAATCTCTTCCATCAGGAGGACTTTATTCCAGGTTCTCCAATCCATGAAGTATCACTGCTGAGTTCACGGCCGGATATCTTCAGCTCCATGCAGCATCTCCACCCGCCGTCCCTAAAAGTACCACAGTCACTTACAGTATATATATATATATATATATATATATATATATATACAACACCCTCGCCGATGCAATGGCGAAGGAGTGTTTGCGAATACGTCCCACCTGCATGTAACCACATCACACTACATGGTCCTGATAGGACATAGGGGATATTGCAGTGGTGAATCCTGCCTGGCAAGGCAGAAGTTAATCTGTGTATGATGTAAAATCTATCATCCAATGTCTTGTGTTACATCCTGTCCTCTGTAAGCTGAGGTGTGATTGGAGGAGCAGCCACCACCTGACCAGAGGGGAAGTAATAAAACCCCTGGCCAGGAATGTTCTAGAGAGGAGAAGAGGAGAAGAGGAGAAGAGGAGAAGATCTTGTAGACTTAGAGATCAGTGAGGGAGTGCGCAATCTCAGTCTAGCCCATACCAGAGCAGGAAGAGCCTAGCCCCTGCCTCTGAAGAGTGGAGCAAGAAGACTAGAGTTAGTATAGTGAGGAAAGGGGTATCATCTTACCTTTAAAGGTGATACCTGAAGCCCTACAGGACAAGCTGAAGCTTCCTACCAGGACACAGCTGCCTCCCAGCCTGCCCTCTACATCCAGGCTGGTGAACTGCATAAAACAAAGGAAGTAGCAGCACTCCGTTCCAGTTCGAGGAAGTTTATTCACCAAGTGAGGGTATAGCAACGTTTCAGCTAACTCATTGTAGCCATTTTCAAGCCTTGAAAATGGCTACAATGAGTTAGCTGAAACGTTGCTATACCCTTACTTGGTGAATAAACTTCCTCGAACTGGAACGGAGTGCTGCTACTTCCTTTGTTTTATGCTGTACATAGCGGTCTAGGATCGGACCCGCTGTAGCTTTGCACCCACGGGGTTGAAACCCTCTTTCTACTGTGCCGCCCATCTACATCACGTTTACAGGCTGGTGAACTATCTCCTGAGGCTCCCTCCAAAAGCATCTCAGCACTCCACCTACCTGTTAAAGGCACGTTGCTGCGGTTGCTGCCGGTTCAAATAAAGAACTGTAAGTTGTTTTCTTCAACTTCTGTCTCCGTCTGGTCCCTGCTAATACGGCTGCCTTCGTCGCCGGCACCCTGTACATCACACAGAGACTCACACTCGGGACATTAAGGGGTTGCCCCAGGGAGATCCGTTATAGCAGCCTCTCCCTCAACATTTCTTGCCAACACCACCCTGCTGGAGACCTGCCAGGCTGTAGGACAGCCCTCCGGTTCCCCCGTACCAAGCACCGTGACAATAGCGTGCTTAGGCCCCAACCGCCAGCCACTCCGGTACCGCGGGCCCCGACTGTCTCCAGGCCTCACCTCAAGGGCTAGGCCCCGGTGGGGGATGTTCCATATATATATATATATATATATATATGTATACATATATTCTACTGGAATTATAGCATGCTAAGCACCAATCAATATACAACACCCCAAATTTATTAATAAAGAGCCCCCCAACATTTGGTTTACATGATGCAAAGTAATCTATTGTATCCTATTATATCCCACCCTGTTACATAAGATTTTATATATATTTTAATGCACAGCACCCCCCTTCCCAGATAAAAGGATTATGGCCCCATATAAAATGCACAGCACCCCCCCCAGATAAAAGGAATATGGCCCCATATAAAATGAACAGCACCCCCCCAGATAAAAGGAATATGGCCCCATATAAAATGCACAGCACCCCCCTCCCCCAAAAAAAGGATTATGGCCCCACATAAAATGCACAGCACCCCCCCAGATAAAAGGAATATGGCCCCACATAAAATGCACAGCACCCCCCTCCCCCAAAAAAAGGATTATGGCCCCACATAAAATGCACAGCACCCCCCCCTCCCCAGATTTATAGAAAAACCTCCCCGCCCCTACACAGTCATATTAACTATATAATCCTATTCCCCCCCCTTATTGGCCAGATTTAATTAGTAGCAGAACATCAAAAATAATAAAACTTATACTTACCTCCGGGCAGGGTGCTCCCATGGCGTGCGGCTCCCATCTTCTTGCGGCTCTCCTGTCAGCCGCGGCTCTGATCAGACACACAGGCGGTGTGATGTCATCATCCGCAGCCTGTGTCTCTGCTTAGAACGGAGCGACGCCAGCAGCAAGAAAGGCTCTGCGTCGCTCCGCTAATAAATCGCTCCTGACAGGCGCGATTTATTTAGCTGGTGGGCAATTCGGGCGGCAGCGGGCGCCCGAATCACCCACATTACAGCGGCGAATATCGCTGCCCTTTACAGGGACCCACATTCTGCCGCCTGAAGCGAGATTTTCATCTCGCCTCATGGCAGATGCGGCCCTGCTCCAACGTGCCTTTCACGTTCCCTCCGCTTCCTCAGGAGGCTTGATGCATGATGCATTTGTGAAGTTCCTTATATACTCCTCTATGTACAAGAGGTCTGATGGTAATATAACTATTTGAAGTCCCATTTCTGATATCTTTTTTAAAGGTGTCTGTCCTAGGGAACCTACACAGATTGCAGGATTAGTTGCCCATACTTCTACATCTAGAAGGCATTAAGGCCCCTTCCACACTAGCGTTGCATTTCACGTCAGGGTGCAATGCGTGAAAAACTGACGTTTTTGGCTGCATTTTTGTTCCATTTTTCCTTGGAGTCATTAGCGTTTTTGCGTTTTTCACGCGCGTGTTGTTTGAGTTTTTTTGCGTTTTCGGTGCGTTTTTCACGCGCGTTTTTTTAAGTCAATTGGACTTTTTCAAAGGGACCATGGTTCGGGAATAAAATTTTTTATTTAATTGAAAAAGAATGTCTTCAGATAAGTTAGCAGATGTATGCAAACATCTTTTCTTCACTGTTCCGCGCGTATATTATCTCCCGACAAGTTAGCAGATGTGAAGAACAGTGAAGAATAGAATAATAACAGTGAACACAGATGAAGAATAGATTACAGATGTTCGGCACATCTGCTTACTTGTCGGGAGATACGCGCGGAACGGTGCGTACAAAATAGTATGTGAAGAACAATATATATGTGTGAAGAAGACATTGCAGATGTATGGAAACATCTGCAATGTGTTCTTTACACACATATATATTGTTCTTCACATGCTATTTTGTACGCACCGTTCCGCGCGTATCTCCCGACAAGTAAGCAGATGTGCCGAACATCTGTAATCTATTCTTCACTGTGTTCTTTACTGTGTTTTTCACTTAAATGATCCTGTGTTCACTGTGTTCACTGTTATTATTCTATTCTTCACTGTTCTTCACTGTGTTTTTTAAATTAAATGCGCGATCGCGAGCAGGGGAATTATTCATGTCACCTAGCAACCCATACATTTAAAACGCATTGCACTCGCATTGCACTTGCAATGCTTGCGAGTGCAATGCATTTTTGATGCGTCTCCATAGACTTGAATGAGGCGGGAAAAACGCGCGTGAAACGCAAAAGTAGAGCATGCTGCGATTTTGACGCGCGTCAAAACAAACTCAAGCACGCGCGTGCAAAACAACGCAAATGAGGAAAGACCCATTGGAAACAATGGGACAGAGCGCAATGCAAGTTCTGCGCGTCAAAAGCACGCGCAGAACTCGCGCGTGAAAAACGCTAGTGTGGAAGGGGCCTAAAGGTTCACAATTTTGTAACATAACCCGTCCGGCCGGATGTTACAAATGCAAAAGATAATATTAACACTCATCCCAATAATCCCAGTTTGAATGTTAAGGATCCACTGGTATAGGAGCTCAGTTGCAACTGAAAGTTCAATGGTTATGCCATTGCTATCACATACATATATTGTAATTTCCTTTTTTTATTTGGGAGAAACAGTAGGTTTTTAAAAAAATAAATAAATAGTAATCCATAGGCTGTGTAACATTCAAAATGTATTCTTCTCTCATAAATGTTAAAAAATATTTTTGTTTGCAATACACATATTTTTCTAAATTGCTAATCTGACTAAGAACGCATATCCCACAGCAAGAGATGATTATCAGTGCAATCAAAAACACTATAGAAATGCTCCTGTGCATTTTAACCGTGCGTGCAAGCTTGGGAGAATTTGATGGTAAGAGTGAATTGGTGAATCTCCACTGATTATCATCATCACTAAAGATCATAGCAAAACATTTTTTTGTGAATGCGTAAATTAATAAATTAATTGTTCAGTCATGCTGAACTTCAGAGACTGAAAGTAGGAGGTATATTCAGAGAATATATTCCTTAACATTCACATATATGCTACTAACTGCGTTGCTGCCATCTAGTGGAAGTTATACTTATCACATAAAGCTTCATTCCTGATCTTAACTCTTTATTCCTATTTCTACATACTGATGTATTGGCTGATGTCTCTTTTGGACAGTAAAAGTTTGCTGATACACATTGCAGTGCAACATCATTTTGTGTCTTTCATTGATACAGGGTTACGTATCACAATCACAAATGCTTATAAAAACTACTGATACCAATGCTCTCCCTTACAATTGATTGTGTACCAAATGTCTAAGAAACAAGGTAATATACTCTGAACATAATCATATAGAAATTTTTTTTTATTTGGCCCCAGTGGCATACAGTATCACAGATAATTACATTTATTTAGCAGATGTCAAAATGCCCAGTATTTTGCTCTTTACTCTCACTGATGAAAAGCAGGAGGGTCCTTCACTTGGGCAGAGTGACAGCCACCCATACCCATTACTGCCCCTTACAAGCTCTATGGCAGTGATGGCGAACCTATGGCACGGGTCCCAGAGGTGGCACTTGGAGCACTCTCTGTGGGCACCCAGGCAATCACCCCAGTATGGAGTACAAGACAAGACTTATGGACTCCTCCTGCAGTCCCATGTCACACAGGTTCTTCCTTTAAAGGAAACCTACCACTTGTAGTGGCAGGTTTCCGATGGAAATACCGGGCACCAGCTCAGGGTGAGCTGGTGCCGGAGCTTATTTTAGTTAGTGTTTTAAACCGCGGTATCGTCACGGGGGAGCGGCGATCCCAGGTAAGATGGCAGGTAAGATGGCGCCGCTATCTTTTTGAGGCTGCTGGCAGCTTTGCACCGATCGCGGATGTTACCGGTAAGCCTTTGCTGCAATATGCAGCAAAGACTTACCGGCTATGGAGAGGGCTCAGCCCGTGAGCCCTCTCCATGCAGCGTGACCCGACCGCCGCCGTGAATACACGGCGGGCGGTGCTTTTCCAGGTGGGGGCCGCAAAATATTGTCCCGCGGGCCGCAGTTGGCCCGCGGGCCGCGAGTTTGAGACCCCTGCTTTAAAGCAACACATCCTTAGCTACCTGGGACTACAGGAGGAGAGAGCAGGTTGGATTATATTATCATTGGAGCTCCTGCTCTAGGCCCTACAATTCTTCCTGTTTGTGGAACCCTGGAGGGTGTCTACAATAATGATCTGTATTTCTCTCCATACGTTCTACTGTATTGGTGTCCTTAGGGTGCCAATACAATTGAAAGCTGTGACAAAGTTAAGTTATTGCTTAAATTGCCATATTGGCACTTTGCAATAAATAATTTTTTTCAAAGTTTTTACATTTTGTGAGAAAAAGAATCTGAAATGTGGAAGTGCTCACCATTTCATATATGGGGAGATAATTTGGTGCAAAAGACTAACCCTGGTACCGTAGGGCAATAAAGATATAAAAGGAATTGGGTATATAATAATAATAATATTTATATAGCAGCATTTTGTATAAAACTTGATATATTACCGTAAATTATGTTATAGCTATATTTACATTAATTGTAAGTTTTGCACATCAAACTATTCCATTCCAGATTTCCTATGTGACCTATAAGCCATGTTTTATGTTGAGCCAAAGAGGCCATAAGTTAGACATATACTGCTGAGGAAGAAACAGGAGTTCCTAAACACGTTCAGTTTGTGTCTACTAAGTTTATCCAATACATTTTAAAGTGGTGGTATTTAATATTCCATGCCCTGTACTGGGAAGCGGGAAAAAAATTCCAAATGCACTGAAATTGGTAAAAAAACGCATTCATGCTGTATTCTTGTGGGCTTGGATTTTACAGATTTCACTCTACGCCCCAAATGACATGTCTATTTTATTCTTTGGGTTGGTACAATTACGGGGATAACAAATTTGTATAGGTTTTATAATGTTTTCATAAATTTAAAAAAATTAAAACCTTCTGTACCTCTTGAATTTTGCCGTCTTCTGGCGCTAATAACTTTTTTATACTTTGGTGTACGGAGCTTTGAGAGGTGTCGTTTTTTGCAGATTTTCATGACATTTACAATTTTACAACATTTATCATATTTTGATCGGGCATTTTCAGATGCGGCGATACCTAATGTGTTCATGATTTTTACAGTTTATTTATATTTATATCAGTTCTAGGGAAAGGGGGGTGATTTGAGTTTTTGGGTTTTTTTGTTATAATTTTTTTTTTAACTTTTATTTTATTTTTATTTTAACTATTTTTCAGACTCCCTAGGGTATTTTAACCCTAGGTTGTCTGTACGATCCTATCATATACTGCCATACTACAGTATGGCAGTATATGTGGATTTTACTCCCCATTCATTACAATGTGCTGATATCAAATCGGGCTTGATATAAAGACGCTGCTTATACACCCATGGGGCCTGTAGCCCCTCATGCTCATTTGCATACAGTCCTTCATCCTGGTGGTATATGCACTTTAATATGTAATGAACTTTTTTATGGTAAGAGCTCAGTAGCCTTTTATAGACCAATAAGAAGTAGCCTTTAGTGTCCATGGAAGCCACCAGTTCATTATTCTGTACTGCTGAGGCATGCCAGAGCTGTAAAAGGAGATAGAAAATGCTGTGTGTGAGCTCAAACTGTGTCTAACTCACATAAGGGGGATTTATCATGGCTTGTACACCTGCAAACATGCAGTATAAAAGATGGGATTTAATTGAAATTCCCGGTACAGAGCTGGGAATTGCAACTACTCTGCTAACTATGCTGGTAGGGCAGGGAGGCTGTCAGGCAATGCAGTGAGCCGGCGCAGGGTGTTACTGTCCTGCGCCTGCACCCGTTCAGGCACAGTCTAGGGCACGAATGTACGCCAGGTCAGAGCTGTTGTAGAAGTGCACATCTCAGGTACTTGTTCTGATTTTTCTGGAGGCTGAAGCCAGCGAGTGCCTGGACACCATCATATATATAATCATATGACGAATGTGCCCCATAGACTTGTATTGTGTGTGAGGCACAGTACACCTCACCGTGGCCAAGGTTTTAGAGGATATGATGTGGTGCCCGTCTCTGACTAGTCACATTGGCTTCACTTGCTTGTCAGACGGACCGTAAGCAGGGGAATAAGTTCTTTGGCTTTCAGATCTCCTCATGAAAACTCAGCTATAAATATCCATAAACAGAAACACATAACTAGAACTATACATTCAGTGTGTACAACTACAGTATGGACATCCTCACATAACTTACTATGTGTAATGGAGGATAGCTGTAAGTGTCAGGCTTTCTTTTGTAGAAGGTGGCTAGCAGGCAGGGCAGACATAATGGGGGTCATTTATTAAGGGCCCGATTCGCGTTTTCCCGACGTGTTACCCGAATATTTCCGTTTTGCGCCGCTTGTACTTAAATTGCCCCGGGATTTTGGCGCACGCGATCGGATTGTGGCGCATCGGCGCTGGCATGCGCGCGACGGAAATCGGGGGGCGTGGCCGAACGAAAACCCGACGTATTCGGAAAAACCGCCGCATTTAAAACCCGAAAATGTGTCGCATAAGGACCGCTTACCTTCACCTGGTCCAGCTCGGTGCATTCCGGCGCGATGAGTTTACTTTCAGCGCAGCAGCGCCACCTGGTGGACGGCGGAAGAACTACCTTATTAAATCCCGGCCGGACCCGAATCCAGAGCGGAGAAGCCGCCGCTGGAACGCGAATGGACCGGGTAAGTAAATTTGCCCCAATATCTGCAGGAATCCTCCTCCATGTGGAGAGCTGCTATCACACTGCTTGTCAGGAAGGGATGATAAGTGAAGAGATAATCCGTCAACTTTCTGCCTGCAGAACTAAGATCCTGCACGATGTAAGACTACACCACAGACAGTAAGTGGTTAACCAGTCTTGTTAGAGAAGGTGGAGGGCTGGGGGCGTGTCCTGTGTCCCGGCAGAGGAAAGAGTTTATCTCTGTTCAGGCTTCTGTACAATTACATGAAAAAGAAGCAGCGAAGTGACAGGAGGCAGGGAGCACCACAGAAACTGATCCTGCACCGAGACATCCGGGGCACGGATCTTTTGACCTAACGACGCCCCTGCCTTCTACAAACACTATATGCAGTATATATAAAGTGTATATGTCTTACATGAGTGTATATAAAGTACAGGCGGTCCCCGACTTAAGAACACTCGACTTACATATGACCCCTAGTTACAAACGTACTGTACTTTAGTCCTAGCCTATAATAAACAGCTGTAACGTTATCAAAGGTGTCTACAATTAGGCTTTTTTGTTAATCCTGGTTCCTTTGACAACCCAAAAGTTTTAAAATCCAATTGTCACAGAGACCAAAAAATTTTTGGCTGGGTTTACAATTATAAAATAAAAAGTTTCGACTTACATACAAATTCAACTTAAGAACAAACCTAAAGAACCTATCTTGTAAGTAACCCAGGGACTGCCTGTATAACCTAAAATATGGAAACAGCCATCGGCTAAAGGACAATGGGGCACATTTACTTACCCGGTCCATTCGCGTTCCAGCGGCGGCTTCTCTGACGAGCGTTCGGGTCTTCCGGCGATTCATGAAGGTCCTGCGCCCGATGACCACCAGGTGCCCCGGAGTTCATCGTCTTCATCGTGGTGCATGTGAGTATGGCCCGTGCGACCAATTTATTTTTTTAAATGCGGAGGTTTTTCCGAATCCGTCGGGTTACCGTTCGGCCACGTCCCCCGATTTCCGTCGCGTGCATGCCAGCGCCGATGCGCCACAAACCGATCGCGTGCACCAAAATCCCGGGGCAATTCAGGGAAAATCGCGCAAATCGGAAATATTCGGGTAACACGTCGGGAAAACGCGAATCCGGCCCTTAGTAAATTAACCCCATAATGTTTCCCAGATACAAACACTGCCCTTAAGAAGAACGTCTAATAATACTGTACTGAAGAAGCAAAATAGTTAATAAGAATTAATTTTAGATCAAATGAACAATGACAAAATGACGACAAATCAGCATATTGTAATTATATCCTTTTTTAAATATTTAACCAATCCCTAATGATCTCATAAAAATGTGTAAGACTGAATTACTTTTTAATGAAAATATTCATGAGATCATTACTGCCTAGCTTCAAGGCACAAGCAGCCAAGCCTGCTAGACATATAGCAGTGTATTCCACCGACATAGAAAAACAAAGGGTAGTTAGTGTATGATGTAAATTCAAGACATTCTGCAACATGTGCCAAGCAAGTGCTGCTTTCTCATACTGCTGGAAAGTGGTATTGCATACAAATAAGCTTTTCATGTACCTGTTCACTTTGAGCAGTGGTTAGCGAATGGATTGGAGGAGGAGGGAATTGTTTTTGAATAGATTTAGATGGTTTTTTTTGCAATTGAGCAAGGGGAGGGGACCTCACTGTGCTGTAAACTAAGCTATAATGCATATAGGTTACAAGAAAAGTTTGTTCAGTACTTGTGTGTTGTTAAACACATAGGGGCTTATTTACTAAGGGCCCCGCAGACCGCACTTTCTCCAGACATCCCGCCGATTTTTGTTTTGCGCCACTGGAACAGGGATTTAAAAGGGGTTTTTGGTGCACGCAATCGGATTTTGCCACATCGGCGCCGCCTTTTATGCTACAAAAATCAGAGGGCAGGCCGACAGACAATCCGACAGATTCGCAGGCCAAGCAATTACATGCAACGGGAAGAAGATGGTGAACTCCGGTGGACGTGATCGGGGAAGCGACACATGCAGGATATCGGGCGCACAATCTTCATGAATTGCGGCAGAGTTCAACATCGTCGGACAGTCCAGATCGGGGATCACGCAGGGGTTGGGTAAGTAAATGTGCCCCATTGTTTGCTACTGGCATGATGTCAACTAGAGATGAGCGAGCACTAAAATGCTCGGGTACTCGTTATTCGAGACGAACTTTTCCCGATGCTCGAGTGCTCGTTTCGAGTAACGAGCCCCATTGAAGTCAATGGGAGACTCGAGCATTTTTCAAGGGGACCAAGGCTCTGCACAGGGAAGCTTGGCCAAACACCTGGGAACCTCAGAAAAGGATGGAAACACCACGGAAATGGACAGGAAACAGCAGGGGCAGCATGCATGGATGCCTCTGAGGCTGCTTAAATGCACCATTATGCCAAAATTATGGCCAACAGCATGGCCATGACAGAGTGACAGAATGAAGCTAGATAGCATCTAAAACATCCAATAATTGACCCTGACACTATAGGGGACGGCATGCAGAGGCAGCGGCAGCAGCGGAAGGCTAGAGAGTGGCATGGCGACATACCCTAAATGGACTCAGGCTTCAAACCAATGGGTAGCAGAGAGGAACCAAAGGAGGTGAGCAAGAAGCGCTCAAATAATATTGGTACATGATAAAAGTTTGCCAGTATATTTTGTGGATTACACAGCAGGGTGGCGACAAAGTTAACATGGAAGCCATGAAAACAATCCAAAATTCTGCCTGACACAGCTCGTTTGATAAGGGGACGATGTATGGAGGCAGTGAACTAGTAGTAGATTAAAGGTGCTGCAGTTAAAACTATGTTAGTTGGTTCTTGGCATGGAGCTGGCGCTCCGCTGCCAGGCGAGCTTTCGCCAATCCAAGCCCCTGTCTCTAGGCTACTCCCCAAACAGCACTTCTAAGAACCTTTCGGATAAGATCAAGTGTAGTAGCGTTCTTATAAGTTTGGGATATGGCGGGTGAGGGGAATGTAAACATCTGCGCAAGAAGCGCTGAAATAATATCCGTAAATGAAAAAAGTTTTCCAGTATATTTTGTGGCTTACACAGCAGGGTGGCGACAAAGTTAACAAGTTTGATGTGGAATGCCCTGCAATAGCTCTTGGGCGGTGTGCCTTTTATCACCTAGGCTCAGCAGTTTGAGCACCGCCTGCTGTCGCTAAGCAACGGCACTGCTGCTGTGCCTAGAGCTACCGACTGATGGCGCCATGCCCACGGATGGTAATTCGGAGGAGGAGGAGGTGGAGGAGGGGTGGGAGGATTTGGAGGTATAGTAGGCCTTTGAGACCTGGACCGAGGTAGGCCCCGCAATCCTCTGCGTCGGCAGTATATGACCAGCCCCAGGGTCAGACTCGGTCCCAGCCTGCACCAAGTTAAGTGTAGTAGCGTTCTTATAAGTTTGGGATATGGCGGGTGAGGGGAATGTAAACAGATGCGCAAGAAGCGCTGAAATAATATCCGTAAATGGTAAAAGTTTGCCAGTGTATTTTGTGGATAACACAGCAGGGTGGCGACAAAGTTAACAACTTTGATGTGGAATCCATGAAAACAACCCAAATTTCGGCCTGACAAACCTCGTTTGATAAAGGGACGATGTATGGAGGCAGCTATATGGACGACTTTTGGAGGTAGCAATGGAGACAACGTGTGGAGGCTGCTATGGAGACAATTCAATTTGGATAGTGCCTGTATGTGGCAGTCCAAAAAATGTTTCAAACCAGAGGAGCAGGTAGGTGGCCCTCCAGAAAAATGGAATAGATTGAGTGCCTGTATGTGGCAGTCCAAAAAATTTTTTAAACCAGAGGAGCAGGTAGGTGGCCCTCCAGAAAAATGGAATAGATTGAGTGCCTGTATGTGGCAGTCCCAAAAAATTGTTTAAAACAGAGGACCGGAAAGGTGGCCCTCCAGAAAAATTGAATAGATTGAGTGCCTGTATGTGGCACTCCCAAAAATTGTTTAAAACAGAGGACCGTGTCGGTGGCCCTCCAGAAAAATTAAATGCATAAAGTACTATACCTAGAGCCAGTGGGCCCTGTCAAAAAACAGCCAGTTTCCTCTGCTTTACTGTAGAAAGAGGAGGAGAAGGAGGAAAATGAGGAGGAGGAGGAGTGGATAAATTATTCAGGTTGAGCTTCCTTCACCTGCTGGAGATTTGAAATTAGGAGAAATCCATGCTTTATTCATCTTGATAAGCGTCAGCCTGTCAGCGCTGTCAGTCGACAGGCGTGTACGCTTATCGGTGATGATGCCACCAGCTGCACTGAAAACCCGCTCTGACAACACGCTAGCGGCAGGGCAGGCAAGAACCTCCAAGGCGTAGAGCGCCAGTTCGTGCCACATGTCCAGCTTTGAAACCCAGTAGTTGTAGGGAGCTGTGTGATCATTTAGGACGATGGTATGGTCAGCTACGTACTCCCTCACCATCTTTCTGTAAAGATCAGCCCTACTCTGCCGAGACTGGGGACAGGTGACAGTGTCTTGCTGGGGTGACATAAAGCTGGCAAAAGCCTTGTAAAGCGTACCCTTGCCAGTGCTGGACAAGCTGCCTGCTCGCCTACTCTCCCTCGCTACTTGTCCCGCAGAACTACGCACTCTGCCGCTAGCGCTGTCAGAAGGGAAATACTGTTTCAGCTTGTGCACCAGGGCCTGCTGGTATTCATGCATTCTCACACTCCTTTCCTCTCCAGGGATGAGAGTGGAAAGATTTTGCTTGTACCGTGGGTCCAGGAGAGTGAACACCCAGTAATCGGTGCTGGAATAAATTCTTTGAACGCGAGGGTCACGGGATAGGCAGCCTAGCATGAAATCTGCCACATGCGCCAGAGTACCAACGCGTAAGAATTCACTCCCCTCACTGGCCTGACTGTCCATTTCCTCCTCCTCCAACTCCTCCAACTCCTCTTCTTCTGCCCATACACGCTCAACAGTGTAGGACTCAACAATGGTCCCCTCTTGTGTCTCGCCAACATTCTCCTCCTCTTCCTCCTCATCCTCCTCCACCTCCACCTCCTCCGATATGCGCTGAGAAACAGACCTAAGGGTGCTTTGGCTATCAACAAGGGAATCTTCTTCCCCTGTCTCTTGTGAGGAGCGCAAAGCTTCCGACTTCATGCTGACCAGAGAGTTTTTCAACAGGCCAAGCAGCGGGATGGTGAGGCTGATGATGGCGGCATCGCCACTGACCATCTGTGTTGACTCCTCAAAGTTACTCAGCACCTGACAGATATCAGACATCCACGTCCACTCCTCATTGTAGACTTGAGGAAGCTGACTGACCTGACTACCAGTTCTGGTGGAAGTTGACATCTGGCAGTCTACAATCGCTCGGCGCTGCTGGTAAACTCTGGATAACATGGTCAGTGTTGAATTCCACCTCGTGGGCACGTCGCACAACAGTCGGTGAGCGGGCAGTTGGAGGCGGCGCTGCGCTGCCCTGAGAGTGGCAGCATCTGTGCTGGACTTCCTGAAATGCGCACAGATGCGGCGCACCTTCGTGAGCAAATCAGACAGATTGGGGTATGTCTTGAGGAAACGCTGAACTATCAGATTTAACACATGGGCCAGGCATGGCACATGTGTCAGTCTGCCGAGTTGCAGAGCCGCCACCAGGTTACGGCCGTTGTCACACACAACCATGCCTGGCTTCAGGTTCAGCGGTGCCAGCCACAGATCAGTCTGCGCCGTGATGCCCTGTAATAGTTCTTGGGCGGTGTGCCTTTTATCGCCTAGGCTCAGCAGTTTGAGCACCGCCTGCTGTCGCTTAGCGACGGCACTGCTGCTGTGCCTAGAGCTACCGACTGATGGCGCCATGCCCACGGATGGTCGTTCGGAGGAGGAGGTGGAGGAGGGGTGGGAGGAGGAGGAGGCATAGTAGGCCTCAAACACCTGGACCGAGGTAGGCCCCGCAATCCTCGGCGTCGGCAGTATATGACCAGCCGCAGGGTCACACTCGGTCCCAGCCTCCACCAAGTTAACCCAATGTGCCGTCAGAGATATATAGTGGCCCTGCCCGGCAGCACTCGTCCACGTGTCCGTGGTCAGGTGGACCTTGTCAGAAACGGCGTTGGTCAGGGCACGGATTATGTTGTCTGACACGTGCTGGTGCAGGGCTGGGACGGCACATCGGGAAAAGTAGTGGCGGCTGGGGACCGAATACCGAGGGGCGGCCGCCGCCATGAGGCTGCGAAAGGCCTCGGTCTCTACTAGCCTATAGGGCAGCATCTCCAGGCTTAGCAATCTGGAGATGTGCACATTAAGGGCTTGGGCGTGCGGGTGGGTTGCACTATATTTGCGTTTCCGCTCCAGCATTCATATGCCTGCGCATACTGGTGGTAGTTAAGCTAGTAGTGGTGGAACCCCTGCTGATCCTGGTTTGGCAAATGTGGCACACCACAGTCCGTCGGTCATCCGGTGTTTCCTTAAAGAACCTCCAGACTTCTGAAAATCTAGCCCTCGCCGCAGGAGCCCTCGCCACGGGAGCTTCACTAGTTGACACATTTGGCGCTGATGCACCAGCTCTGGCCCTGCCTCTCCGTCTGGCCCCACCACTGCCTCTTCCAACCTGTTCTGGTCGAGGACTCTCCTCCGTCTCAGAAGCACTGTGTTCACCCGGCCTCTCAACCCAGCTTGGGTCTGTCACCTCATCATCCTCCGATCCCTCAGTCTGCTCCCCCCTCGGACTTCCTGCCCTGACAACAACTTCCCCACTGTCTGACAACCGTGTCTCCTCATCGTCGGACACCTCTTTACACACTTCTTCCAGTACGTCAACAAGGTCATCATCACCCACAGACTGCGACTGGTGGAAAACCTGGGCATCGGAAAATTGCTCATCAGCAACCGGACAAGTGGTTTGTGACTGTGGGAAGGGTCCAGAAAACAGTTCCTCAGAGTATGCCGGTTCAAATGGCAAATTTTGCTGGGAGGGGGCAGACTGGGGGGGAGGAGGCTGAGGTGCAGGAGCTGGAGGAGTGCCGATTTCGGTGACATGGGTGGACTGCGTGGAAGACTGACTGGTGGACAAATTGCTCGAAGCATTGTCGGCAATCCACGACATCACCTGTTCGCACTGTTCTGGCCTCAACAGTGCTCTACCACGATTCCCAGTAACTTCAGACATGAACCTAGGGAGTGTAGCTCTGCGGCGTTCCCCTGCTCCCTCATAAGCAGGTGGTGTCTCACCCCGCCCAGGACCACGGCCTCTGACCCCTGCAGTAGTTGGACGCCCACGTCCCCGCCCTCATCCTCTACCCCTAGCCCTCGGGTTAAACATTTTGAAAATGAGAGTTATAACTTGTATTTTTTTTTTTGTTTTTTTTTGTTTTTTTTTTGTGTTTTTTAGTTTTTAAAACCAAACGATGCTATCCTATTGCTATGGCTATTTTCTAGCCAAGTATTACAGCACACTACTATGCCAGATGAGATGACGCTGAGTTATGAAAAAAATAAACGTAAAATAAAAAAGGAAATGGCAGACTGTGCCTAGTTGAAATACAACCCCGGCCCTAATAAATTTTCCCACTTCGGTCTTTGCGATGGATATGTGCGTCACTAAAACACAGTGGTCGCAAGTCTGACTCCAAATTGCTCCCAATTTGATAGTAGATGCACTGCAGCAAGTACAGCCACCAGCAGATCAACCAGAAATCAAATATATATAACGCTACTGTAGGCGTAATTAAGACGTTTGTATTCTCCTATGGCTATTTTCTAGCCAAGTATTACAGCACACTACTATGCCAGATGAGATGACGCTGAGTTATGAAAAAAATAAACGTAAAATAAAAAGAAACTGGCAGACTGTGCCTAATTGAAATACAACCCCGGGCCCTAATAAATTTTCCCACTTCGGTCTTTGCGATGGATATGTGCGTCACTAAAACACAGTGGTCGCAAGTCTGACTCCAAATTGCTCCCAATTTGATAGTAGATGCACTGCAGCAAGTACAGCCACCAGCAGATCAACCAGAAATCAAATATATATAACGCTACTGCAGGCGTAATTAAGACGTTTGTATTCTCCTATGGCTATTTTCTAGCCAAGTATTACAGCACACTACTATGCCAGATGAGATGACGCTGAGTTATGAAAAAAATAAACGTAAAATAAAAAGAAACTGGCAGACTGTGCCTAATTGAAATACAACCCCGGGCCCTAATAAATTTTCCCACTTCGGTCTTTGCGATGGATATGTGCGTCACTAAAACACAGTGGTCGCAAGTCTGACTCCAAATTGCTCCCAATTTGATAGTAGATGCACTGCAGCAAGTACAGCCACCAGCAGATCAACCAGAAATCAAATATATATAACGCTACTGTAGGCGTAATTAAGACGTTTGTATTCTCCTATGGCTATTTTCTAGCCAAGTATTACAGCACACTACTATGCCAGATGAGATGACGCTGAGTTATGAAAAAAATAAACGTAAAATAAAAAGAAACTGGCAGACTGTGCCTAATTGAAATACAACCCCGGGCCCTAATAAATTTTCCCACTTCGGTCTTTGCGATGGATATGTGCGTCACTAAAACACAGTGGTCGCAAGTCTGACTCCAAATTGCTCCCAATTTGATAGTAGATGCACTGCAGCAAGTACAGCCACCAGCAGATCAACCAGAAATCAAATATATATAACGCTACTGCAGGCGTAATTAAGACGTTTGTATTCTCCTATGGCTATTTTCTAGCCAAGTATTACAGCACACTACTATGCCAGATGAGATGACGCTGAGTTATGAAAAAAATAAACGTAAAATAAAAAGAAACTGGCAGACTGTGCCTAATTGAAATACAACCCCGGGCCCTAATAAATTTTCCCACTTCGGTCTTTGCGATGGATATGTGCGTCACTAAAACACATTGGTCGCAAGTCTGACTCCAAATTGCTCCCAATTTGATAGTAGATGCACTGCAGCAAGTACAGCCACCAGCAGATCAACCAGAAATCAAATATATATAACGCTACTGTAGGCGTAATTAAGACGTTTGTATTCTCCTATGGCTATTTTCTAGCCAAGTATTACAGCACACTACTATGCCAGATGAGATGACGCTGAGTTATGAAAAAAAGAAACGTAAAATAAAAAGAAACTGGCAGACTGTGCCTAATTCTACTCAAACCCCTAATAAATTTTCCCACTTTGGTGTTTGAGGTGGATATGTGTGTCACTAAGAGCTAAACACAACGGTAGCAAGTCCCCCTGCTAATTCCTCACAATATGGTACTAGCTGCAAATAAAAAAAAAAAAAAATTATAACGTTATTGTAGCCCTAAGAAGGGCTGTTGGGTTCTTTTAGAATCACTCCTGCCTAACAGTAAGCTAATAGAACACCCTAACGCTTTCCCTGAGCAGCAGCAGCTCTCTCCCTAGCGGCATCCAGACAGAGAATGATCCGAGCAGCGCGGGCAGCGGCTAGTCTATCCCAGGGTCACCTGATCTGGCCAGCCAACCACTGCTATCTACGTGTAAGGGTACCACGTCATGCTGGGTGGAGTGCAGAGTCTCCTGGCTTGTGATTGGCTCTGTTTCTGGCCGCCAAAAAGCAAAACGGCGGGAGCTGCCATTTTCTCGAGCGGGCGAAATACTCGTCCGAGCAACGAGCAGTTACGAGTACGCTAATGCTCGATCGAGCATCAAGCTTGGACGAGTATGTTCGCTCATCTCTAATGTCAACGTATCCAATAAGCCATTCAAGGTTTGGGTCTGCTGACAAGTTTCAGAGGCTCGGGCAGAGCTTGCAGGAATGAGCAACACTTGTAGTCTAAACACATCAGCGATCGGTAGAGGCTCCTTCCCGCCAGAAATATTAGGGTGTTCATAATTATAAGACCCCTGGTATTAGCGAGATAGGAATAAAAGTTATATTTTTAATTTCAAAAGATTTATTTAAAATCTTCAGAGAGTCCCTAATGAATTATGGCATTAATGTGAAGCTGGCGTCCAATTTGAAGATTTTACATGCGCATTTTTAACAATTGTTTGTGAGTATATTTTTATTGAATAAATCCTTATATCCGTTTATTCTAATCGGAGGATTCAGGAATTTGTAGTGGAGGAAAGGTGACAACTTTTGCATTGGAAGCATTGGAAGCATTGGAAGAAAGTAATACTGGAGCTCCGGTCAAAATAACTTTTCATGTTTTAAATATTGGACTTACGTTGGATCGGTCCTATGGCTGTATGTAGCTCCTAGAGATAAGTGTGCAACACGCAGATTCTATCCTTGGTAAATCCATGCTGGCTGACCCATGCTGCCTGACCCATGCTCATAGACATATGATGGTCTAAAATAAAGTCTATTGGTTTGGCAGGAATCATTTCCAATTGGATTGAAAACAGGCTGAAGGATCGTATCAATTGAGTTCAACAATTCCTACTCACCAGTCACCAGTTATTTGTAGTGTACCCCAGGGTTATTATTATTTAACTTCTATTTTAATTATATAGAGGGAATTAACAGCACTGTGTATTTTGGCAGATAAAACCAAGCTATAGTGTAATACATTCTATGGAGGATGTATATATATATGGAGGATGTATATGATTTGGAGAAATTGAGTGTTTGGTCATCCACTTGGCAAATGAGGTGCAATGTAGATAAATGTAAGGTTATGCACCTGTGGGGGTAATAATCCACTGGCAACATATGTACTTGGGGGAGTAAATCTGGGGGAGTCCCTTGTTGAGAAGGACCTGGGGGTATTAGTAAATCTTATATTAAATAACAGCATGCAATGTCAATCAGCTGCCTCTAAAGCAAGCAGGATCTTGTAATGTATCAAAATAAGCATTGACTATCGGGATAGGGATGTAAAAATACCATTGTGGGGGGCATGGTTCGCCATCACCTGTTATATGTAGCTCAGTTCTGTGCCCCAGTTCATAAAAAGGATGCCCTGGACTGGAGCTGGAGAAGGTACAACGAAGAGCCACAAAAATGATAAGGGGTATGGAGGGTCTCAGTTTTGAGGAAAGATTAAAACAATTATTTATTTAGTCTCAAAAAGTGATGATTAAGGGAGGTTATTATTAATTTATATAAATATGTAAATGGTCGAAAAAAACAAGGTTTAATCACTAGAAGTGACAGGGCTTCTTTACTGTGAGAACTGTCAGAACTGTAAAATTAGTCTTCCAATAGTTATAGTGGTTCCTGATAGAATTAGTCTCCCTAAAAGCTATAGGGCTTCCTATAGAATTAGTTCCCCTAATAGCTATAGTGTCCTCTTAAGAAAAAAAGAAATATGCTACTTATAGCTATATACAAACCATATTTCTAGGCCAAGATAGAAATGTCTGAAGTGACACTTCCCCTGAAGCCTCTAAACTTGATTAATCTCAGGCAAAATATTACTCTTCTCTGCACATTTTCACATGACATTGGTGAGATTTCAAAGAGGTAATGCTAGAGAGGATTTTTCATTCCCTACCTAAGGGTGTAGTAGTTTAATTGGGTAAAATCTGGTCACACAGATCCTTGAAGTCTACGCACAACGCAGTGCTTGATGCTGTCCTCCTTAATGGAGTAACTACATGGTGTTCTCAGCCCGTTTCCCTGAAGTTCATGCTGGATTATATGGACTTTCACACTTGGGTGATTATGTTTTTCCTAAAATGCTTGTAACGATTGATATATTTTTGATAAAGAAAAATTGGTAAATAGCAAATAACAGCGTGGTGAGCGTTTCATTCATACTTTAAAGATTACTCAGGGCTTGGCTACCCAAAGAAACACTTTGGGACTATTCCGATAAGATATTTTTAATGCAAATTTTGGAGGGATTGCTCTATACTGGGGTGGACTGGCTGACTATATACTGAGGGGCAGGCTGGATATATACCATGGGGGGGGGAGGAGGCTGGCTATATAAAGGGGGGGCTGACTGTATATTGAGGGGACTGGCTGGCTGTATACTGGGGGGACTGGCTGGCTGTATACTGGGGGGCTGGCTGGCTGGCAATATACTGGGGGAGCTGGCTGGCTGTATACAGGGGAAGCTGGCTGGATATATACAGGGGCTTTCTGGTTATATAAAGGGGGGCTGGCTGTATACTGGGGTGGGCTGGCTATATACCTGTGGGGCTGGATGGCTATATGCTGGGGGGACTGGCAAAACAGTAGTTTATGCTAACATGTGATGTTGTAATACCAGATTATCAGGGACAGACTGGCTTTATAACCCTGCACTGGTCTAAAAATAATAAACCATGTACTCACCTTTCCGATGCTGTCAGGCGTCGGCGCGCTGGTCCGCGCGGAGCTGTCACTGATGGCAGGACTGCATCAAGTAGCAGAGCTGCGGTGGAACGTCGGAAAGGTGACTTCATCATTTATTATTTTTATGTGCTGGGCAGGCTGTATACTATGTGTGTGGGGGTGCCTGTATACTGTGTGGGGGGGCTGTTTACTGTGGAGAGGGGGCTGGCTGTATCCTGGGGTGGGCAGGCTGGATATATACTGGGGGGGGGGCGGGTTGGCTATATACTGGGGGGCTGGCTGGCTATATATTGGGAGGACTGGCTGGCTATATACAGGGTACCAACTGGTGGTGTTATATGGTGTAGTAGTAGTAATAGTAGTTTTATCATAGGGGCAGTATTATAGTAGCTATATTCCCGTACCTAGGGGGAAGTATTATAGTAGTTATATCCTTGTACATAGGAGGAAGTATTATAGTAGTTATATTCTTGTATATAGGGGGCAGTATTATAGTAGTTATATTCTTGTACATAGGGGACAGTATTATAGTAGTTATATTCTTGTACATAGGAGGCAGTATTATAGTAGTTATATTCTTGTACATAGGGGGCAGTATTATAGTAGTTATATTCTTGTACATAGGGGGCAGTATTATAGTAGTTATATTCTTGTACATAGGGGTAGTATTATACTAGTTATATTCTTGTACATAGGGGGCAGTATTATACTAGTTATATTCTTGTACATAGGGGGCAGTATTATACTAGTTATATTCTTGTACATAGGGGGCAGTATTATACTAGTTATATTCTTGTACATAGGGGGCAGTAGTATAGTAGTTATATTCTTGTACACAGGGAGCAGTAGTATAGTAGTTATATTCTTGTACATAGGAGGCAGTATTATAGTAGTTATATTCTCGTACATAGGGGGCAGTATTATAGTAGTTATATTCTTGTACATAGGAGGCAGTATTATAGTAGTTATATTCTTGTACATAGGGGGCAGTACTATAGTAGTTATATTCTTGTACATAGGAGCAGTATTATAGTAGTTATATTCTTGTACATAGGGGGTAGTATTATAGTAGTTATATTCTTGTACATAAGGGGCAGTATTTTAGTAGTTTTATTCTTGTACATAGGGGCAGTATTATAGTAGTTATATTCTTGTACATAGGGGGCAGTATTATAGTAGTTATATTCTTGTACATAGGGGGCAGTATTATAGTAGTTATATTCTTGTACATAGGGGCAGTATTATACTAGTTATATTCTTGTACATAGGGGGCAGTATTATACTAGTTATATTCTTGTACATAGGGGGCAGTATTATACTAGTTATATTCTTGTACATAGGGGGCAGTATTATACTAGTTATATTCTTGTACATAGGGGGCAGTAGTATAGTAGTTATATTCTTGTACATAGGAGGCAGTATTATAGTAGTTATATTCTTGTACATAGGGGGCAGTATTATAGTAGTTATATTCTTGTACATAGGAGGCAGTATTATAGTAGTCATATTCTTGTACATAGGGGGCAGTACTATAGTAGTTATATTCTTGTACATAGGGAGCAGTAGTATAGTAGTTATATTCATGTAAATAGGGTGTCAGTATTATAATAGTTATATTCTTGCACACAGGAGCATTTTGGCTTCTGGATCACTTATTTTGACTCCAGTTTGGAAACTTCAATGTTAAAAGAATTTTAAAAGGGCATAGTGAGCATGTTGACCACCAGGTGTTGCAAAAATCTTACTAAAAAGAAATTAATGTGTAGTAGATGGTGTAAGGTAAAGAACACAACATTTCCATTTCAGCACCTAATTTGTTGTGCGAAGATGCTATCAACAGATATTTACACTCCAGTGTTCTCCAGGGATGATCCAATGTAATAATTATGTAATAATTATTACATAAATTACCCTTCCATTGTTTTCCATGAACCTCCAGATGACAGGGGTAGCAGAATCCATGTTCTAATGCTTCTTTGAAGAGCTACAAAACTTTAATGAGCAGTGAGACTGTCACAGCAGAACCTGGTCCTTCATGATGTCACAGTCAAAGTTTCCAAGGAGCTTTCAATCTCCATTGCCAATCTTCTCTGACAAACAAATGGCGCTTGCAAGCACCTAAAATGAAGACAACTCCCTACAAGGTAAAAGGCGAAGCACAAACCAAGGGCACAGCCATCTCTATTAATATTTTTCAATACTCATTTTTCAGTTTGCATAACTCATAACTTTCATTGACATTGATGCTTCAGATGTTGCTAAAAACTTGGTAATTTTCCTAAAAGGTTATGCAAATGAAGCATAGATAATTCTTCTTGAAAAGATTCAACTTAGGGCAGAAGAGGACAATGACAATATTGGTTGGATGTAGGGAAATTAATGCACTTCATGAAGGAGGTCTAACATCCAGGTCCATGTTTCCACTAGATGTAGGTCTTTGATTCCAATGAAAATGTTGGAGTTTCAATTGGATTAATAAAGAATAGTGTTAAGCAGTGGAAACAAGCACCTTGCACTGATGCTACTTTGCATTGAGAAAGGTGGGCAAAGGTAGTGGATGCCTAGACTGTGACTTGTCCTTTGGGTAATATGCACCAAAAACATATTTATGTATAGTAAGAAAGGGCATAGGGTAAGAGACCACTTACCTCAACCTTATGGTCATCTTGTACCTTGCATTAAACTTGATGTGACTTTTGTTCCTTTAGTATTATGTTCTGCCATAAGCTTTAAACCTGCCTCTGACTACCATTCTTGACATGACCCATTACCCTTCCAGGGGTTTCCATGAACCTCCAGATGACAGGGGTAGCAGAATCCATTTTCTAATGCTTCTTTGAGGAGCTCCAAAACTTGGATGAGCAGTGAGACTGTCACAGCAGAATCTAGCCCTTCATGATGTCATAGTCAAAGTTGCCAAGGAGCTTAACTATGACACGTGCCGTGTTCCGTCTTATGCAAGTTAGCCTCACAGTTTCTTCTGGTGGATGTCAACTACAATCTATTCACGTGGTGAAGCCAATTTCAATCTCCTTTGCCAATCTTCTCTGACACACAAATGGCGCTTGCAAGCACCTAAAATGAAGACAACTCCCTACAAGGTAAAATGTTAAGCACAAACCAGGGGCATAGCAATCTCTATTAATGTTTTTCAATGCTCATTTTTCAGTTTGCATAACTCATAACTACATTGACATTGATGCTTCAGATGTTGCAAAAACTTGGGAATTTTCCTAAAAGGTTATGCAAACAAAGCATAGATAATTCTACTTGAAAATATTCAACTTAGGGCAGAAGAGGACAATGACAATATTGGTTAGATGTAGGGAAATAAATGCACTTCATGAAGGAGGTCTAACATCCAGGTCTATGTTACCACTAGACGTAGGTCTTTGATTCCTAGAGAAATGTTTGAGTTTCAATCAGATTAATAAAGAATGGTGTTTAGCAGCGGAAACAAGCATCTTGGGCTGATGGTACTTTGCATTGAGAAAGGTGGGCATGGGTAGTGGATGTCTAGACTGTGAATTATCCTTTGGGTTATATGCGCCAAAACATATTTATGTATAGTAAGAAAGTGCATAGGGTAAGAGGCCACTTACCTCAACCTTATGGTCATCTTGTACCTTGCATTAAACTTGATGTCACTTTTGTTCCTTTAGTATTATGTTCTGCCATAAGCTTTAAACCTGCGTCTGGTTACCTTTCTTGACATGACCCATTACCCTTCCCAGGGTTCCCATGAACCTCCAGATGACAGGGGTAGCAGAATCCATTTTCTAATGCTTCTTTGAAGAGCTCCAAAACTTGAATGAGCAGTAAGACTGTCACAGCAGAACCTGGCCTTCATGATGTCATAGTCAATGTTTCCAAGGAGCTTAACTATGACACGTGCCGTGTTCCATTTCATGCAAGTTAGCCTCACAGTTTCTTCTGGTGGATGTCAACTAAAATCTATTCCCCTGGGGAAGCCAATTTCAATCTCCATTGCCAATCTTCTCTGACACACAAATGGCGCTTGCAAGCACCTAAAATGAAGACAACTACCTACAAGGTAAAAGGCGAAGCACAAACCAGGGGCCCAGCCATCTCTATTAATGTTTTTCAATACTCATTTTTCAGTTTGCATAACTCATAACTTTCATTGACATTGATGCTTCAGATGTTGCTAAAAACTTGGGAATTTTCCTAAAAAGTTATGCAAATGAAGCATGGATAACACTACTTAAAAGGATTTTATTTAGGGCAAAAGTGGACAATTGGTTGGATGTAGGGAACTAAATGCACTTCATGCAGTTCCATGTTTCCACTAGACGTAGGTCTTTGATTTTAAGGAAAATAAGTGAGTTTTAATTGGATTAATAAAGAATGGTGTTAAGCAGTGGAAACAAGCATCTTGGGCTGATGCTACTTTGCATTGAGAAAGGTGGGCACGGGTAGTGGATGTTTAGACTGTGACTTGTCCTTTGGGTTATATGCACCAAAACATATATATGTGTAGTAAGAAAGGGCATAGGGTAAGAGGCCACTTACCTCAACCTTATGGTCATCTTGTACCTTGCATTAACCGGTTCGCGACCGCCCGCGTGTATTCACGGCGGCGGTCGCGTCGCGCTGCATGGAGAGGGCTCACGGGCTGAGCCCTCTCCATAGCCGGTAAGTCTTTGCTGCATATTGCAGCAAAGGCTTACCGGTAACATCCGCGATCGGTGCTAGCGTGGGCTGCCGGCAAAGCTGCCGGCAGCCTCAATCAGATAGCGGCGCATGGGCGCCGCCATCTTACCTGGGATCGCCGCTCCCCGTGACGTCATCGGGGGGCGGCGATCCGTCTCCATGGTAGCCTCGGGTCTTCCGAAGACCCGAGGCTATTTCGTTTTAACCCCTTCATTACAATGTGCTGATAGCACATTGTAATGAATGAGGAAGAAAATCCCCATATACTGCCGTACTGTAGTATGGCAGTATATGATAGGATCGATCAGACAACCTAGGGTTAAAGTACCCTAGGGAGTCTGAAAAATAGTATAAATAAAAATAAAAAAAAGTTTAAAAAAAAAAATTATAATAAAAAAACCTAAAATTTCAAATCACCCCCCTTTCCCTAGAACTGACATAAACAGGGTCGGACTGGGGTGCCTGGGGCCCACCAGAGGAATTGATTTTGGGGGCCCACCATACCGCTACCTAGAAATATTCCCCATTTCACAGTTCAAAGTGGCTGGATTGTGCTTAGCACTAACTTAACAATAAGAATAACTAACTATAACCCTTAACATCCTATTCTCTTCAGCACATAAGACTAGGCACTGACATTATAGAAATAGTCTAGATAGTCAGTAATTACAGTTATAAGACTCAGAAGTGGGATTCAGTGACTCACATGTCACACGTCTTCTCCTTTGGGTACTGAACTGCAGGACGACTTCTCCCTTTATTTTCTTATCACTGGAGAATTTTCCATCAGATATCTTCATCTCTGTGAGGCACATCTCCACACTGTGCAACTAAAAATATCACCGTCACTACAGCATAATGTCACCTGGATAACAATGCCCCACACTGTGCTAGTACTCCTCCTATCCTGTATATATGGGGACAGCACAGTACTACCCTGTTTCCCCTAAAATAAGACATCCCCCGAAAGTAAGACCTAGTACAATTTTGTTCAGGCTTAGAAATGTAAGGCCTCCCCTGAAAATAAGACCTAGTGGCCGCCATTGCAGCAGCTCCCCCCACCCATACATTAGTATTAGGAAATCTTTTAGATGCTGCAGAAGGTTGTGACATGGAGAAGAATTCATGGAAGTAAATCACTGGCTGTTGCAAATATCATACCAGCAGCTACCAGGATAAGAAGGGTCATTTATGGAACGTGCTTTTACTAAACATGAGAGATGGTGGCCAATGATTCTAATAGAATTTCATGCTGTATTTCTTGTGACTCCATTTCTGAACTTGGAGAGTCCTAAGGATTTTGGGGAAGTGGATTTTTTTTTTTTTTTGGTTCAACGATAAATGTAAATTCTTGCTCACGGAAAAATAAAACTACCCCTAAAAATAAAAACTAGAGCCTCCTTAGGAGCAAAAATTAATATAAGACACTGTCTTATTTTCGGGGAAACAGGGTACTATTCCTATCCTGTATATATAGACACAGCACAGTACTACTACTCCTATCCTGTATATATTGGCACAGCACAGTACTACTCCTCCTATCCTGTATATAGGGATATAGCACAGTACTACTACTCCTATCCTGTATATATAGACACAGCACAGTACTACTACTCCTATCCTCTATATATGGGCATAGCTAAGTACCACTACTATCCTCTATATGTGGCACAGCACAGTACTACTACTCCTACCCTGTATACATGGACACAGCACACTACTACTCCTATCCTGTGTATATGGGCAGAGCACAGTACTACTACTCCTATCCTGTATATACAGACATAGCACACTACTACTACTCCTATCCTGTATATATGGGCACAGCACAGTACTACTACTCCTTTGAAGTATTTATGGACAAAGCACAGTACTACTACTCCTATCCTGTATATATGGGGACAGCACAGTACTACTACTCCTATGATATATAGATATATATGAGCAGAACACAGTACTACTACCCCTATCCTGTATATATGGGCACAGCACACTGCTACTACTCCCACCCTGTATATATGGACACAGCACACTACTACTACTCCTATCCTGTATATATGGGCACAGTACAGTACTACTACTCCTATCCTGTATATATGGGCACAGCACAGTACTACTAGTCTTATCCTGTATATATGGGCACAGCACAGTACTACTACTCCTATCCTGTATATATGGACACAGCACAGTACTACTACTCCTATCCTGTATATATGGACACAGCACAGTACTACTACTCCTATCCTGTATATATGGGCACAGCACAGTACTACTGCTCCTATCCTGTATATATGGGCACAGCACAGTACTACTACTCCTATCCTGTATATACGGGCACTGTACTACTACTCCTATCCTGTATATACGGGCACAGCACAGTACTACTACTCCTATCCTGTATATACGGGCACTGTACTACTACTCCTATCCTGTATATACGGGCACAGCACAGTACTACTACTCCTATCCTGTATATATGGGCACAGCACAGTACTACTACTCCTATCCTGTATATATGGGCACAGTACAGTACTACTACTCCTATCCTGTATATATGGGCACAGCACAGTACTACTACCCCTATCCTGTATATATGGGCACAGCACAGTACTACTACTCCTATCCTGTATATAAGGACACAGTACTACTACTCCTATCCTGTATATAAGGACACAGTACTACTACTCCTATCCTGTATATATGAGCACAGCACAGTACTACTACTCCTATCCTGTATATATAGACACAGTACTACTACTCCTATCCTGTATATATAGACACAGTACTACTACTCCTATCCTGTATATATAGACACAGTACTACTACTCCTATCCTGTATATATGGACACAGTACTACTACTCCTATCCTGTATATATGGACACAGCACTACTACTCCTACCCTGTATATATGGACACAGCACACTATTACTACACTTATTCTGTATGTCTGGGCACAGCACTACTACTCCTATCCTGCATATCCCCCTCCCCCCTTATTACATATAGTCTTCTAGTGCCCATTAATTATATATATTCCTGCAGTCACTCCCATTATCATATATAATATTCTAGGGGCCACTTTAATATATGTATATATTCCTGCAATTAGTGAAAATAACAAAACTCACTTACCTTTAGCAGCGCTGCCGCATCCTCTTCTTCTCTTCTCACCGCTACACCGCGACCGACAGGAACAAGATGCGCGGCAGCGTTAGTATATCATGACGCTGCCGCGCATCAGGAGTCACAGTGTGGCGCGTGGCACGCGCGTCGCACGCACAATGCGCGTCAAAGCGCTTTGCATTACATTAAAGACGGTACTCGAGTGGCCACTTACGGCCGCATCGAGTACCGGTACTGTCACTCACTGGCAGGGGCCTCAGGTGGGGATGGAGGCCCCTGCCGTAGCGGACGTACCGGGGGCCCACTATGAGCCAATCCGACGCAGCAGGCAGGTGCCTCGGACGGGTATGGGGTCCCCTGCTGTAGTGGCGGTAACGAGGGCCCACCGGAGGATCCACCGGCCCTCCGGTGGGCCAGTCCGACCCTGGACATAAATATAAATAAACAGTAAAAATCATAAACACATCAGGTATCGACGCGTCCGAAAATGCCCGATCTATCAAAATATGATAACGGTTTTTCAATGCGTTTAACCCCGTAACGGAAAATAGCACCCAAAGTCGAAAATGGCCCTTTTTTGCCATTTTGAAAAATCTAAAAAAATCTATAAAAAGTGATCAAAAGGTCGTACAGTCCTAAAAATGATATCATTGAAAATATTATCAAATTTTGCAAAAAATTACACCACCCACAGCTCCGTACACCAAAGTATAAAAAAGTTATTAGCGCCAGAAGTTGGAAAAATCAAAAAAATTATTTTTGTACAGGAGGTTTTAATTTTTGTAAATGTATGAAAACATTATAAAACCTATACAAATTTGGTATCCCCTTAATCGTACCGACCCAAAGAATAAAGTAGACATGTCATTTGGGGTGCTCAGTGAAAGACGTAAAATCCAAGCCCACAAGAAAATGGCGCAAATGCGTTTTTTCACCATTTTCATTGCATTTGGAATTTTTTTCCAGCTTCCGAGTACATGGCATGGAATATTTAATACCATCATTATGAAGTGCAATTTGTTACGCAGAAAACAAGCCGTCACACAGCTCTTTACGTGTAAAAATAAAAAAGTTATAGATTTTTGAAGGTGGGGAGTGAAAAATGGACATGAAAAAACAGGAAAGGGCCCGGTCCTTAACCGGTTAAACTTGATGTGACTTTTGTGCCTTTAGTATTATGTTTTGCCATAAGCTTTAAACCTGCCTCTGACTTCCTTTCTTGACATGAACCATTACCCTTCAAGGGATTTCCATGAACCTCCAGATGACAGGGGTAGCAGAATCCATTTTCTAATGCTTCTTTGAGGAGCTCCAAAACTTGGATGAGCAGTGAGACTGTCACAGCAGAACCTGGCCCTTCATGATGTCATAGTCAATGTTTCCAAGGAGCTTAACTATGAAACGTGCAGTGTTCCATTTCATGCAAGTTAGCCTCACAGTTTCTTCTGGTGGATGTCAACTAAAATCTATTCCCCTGGGGAAGCCAATTTCAATCTCCATTGCCAATCTTCTCTGACACACAAATGGCGCTTGCAAGCACCTAAAATGAAGACAACTACCTACAAGGTAAAAGGCGAAGCACAAACCAGGGGCACAGACATCTCTATTAATGTTTTTCAATACTCATTTTTCAGTTTGCATAACTCATAACTTTCATTGACATTGATGCTTCAGATGTTGCTAAAAACTTGGGAATTTTCCTAAAAGGTTATGCAAATGAAGCATAAATAATTCTTCTTGAAAAGATTCAACTTAGGGCAGAAGAGGACAATGACAATATTGGTTGGATGTAGGGAAATAAATGCACTTCATGAAGGAGGTCTAACATCCAGGTCCATGTTTCCACAAGACGTAGGTCTTTGATTCCAATGAAAATGTTGGAGTTTCATTTGGATTAATAAAGAATGGTGTTAAGCAGTGGAAACAAGCATCTTGCGCTGATGCCACTTTGCATTGAGAAAGGTGGGCAAAGGTAGTGGATGTCTAGACTGTGACTTGTCCTTTGGGTAATATTTACCAAAAACATATTTATGTGTAGTAAGAAAGGGCATAGGGTAAGAGACCACTTACCTCAACCTGATGGTCATCTTGTACCTTGCATTAAACTTGATGTGACTTTTGTGCCTTTAGTATTATGTTTTGCCATAAGCTTTAAACCTGCCTCTGACTACCTTTCTTGACATGAACCATTACCCTTCAAGGGATTTCCATGAACCTCCAGATGACAGGGATAGCAGAATCTCATGCTTCTTTGAAGAGCTACAATACTTGAATGAGCTAGCTTCTGTCACAGCAGAACCTGGCCCTTCATGATGTCAGTCAAAGTTTCCAAGGAGCTTAACTATGACACGTGCCGTGTTCCATTTTATGCAAGTTAGCCTCACAGTTTCTTCTGGTGGATGTCAACTACAATCTATTCCCATGGGGAATTTCTTCTGGTGGATGTCAACTACAATCTATTCCCAACTACAATCTATTCCCGTGGGGAAGCCAATTTCAATCTCCATGGCCAATCTTCTCTGACACTCAAATGGCGCTTGCAAGCACCTAAAATGAAGACAACTCCCTACAAGGTAAAAGGCGAAGCACAAACCAGGGGCCCAGCCATCTCTATTAATGTTTTTCAATACTCATTTTTCAGTTTGCATAACTCATAACTTTCATTGACATTGATGCTTCAGATATTGCTAAAAACTTGGGAATTTTCCTAAAATGTTATGCAAATGAGGCATGGATAACACTACTTAAAAGGATTTTATTTAGGGCAAAAGTGGACAATGACACAATTGGTTGGATGTAGGGAAATAAATGCACTCCATGAAGGAGGTCTTACATCCAGTTCCATGTTTCCACTAGATGTAGGTCTTTGATTCCAAGGAAAATAAGTGAGTTTTAATTGGATTAATAAAGAATAGTGTTAAGCAGTAAAAATAAGCATTTTGGGCTGATGCTACTTTGCATTGAGAAAGGTGGGCACGGGTAGTGGATGTCTAGACTGTGACTTGTCCTTTGGGTTATATGCACCAAAAACATATTTTTGTATAGTAAGAAAGGGCATAGGTTAAGAGGCTACTTACCTCAACCTTATGTTCATCTTGTACCTTGCATTAAACTTGATGTCACTTTTGTTCCTTTCGTATTATGTTCTGCCATAAGCTTTAAACCTGCGTCTCGTTACCTTTCTTGACATGACCCATTACCCTTCCCGGGGTTCCCATGAACCTCCAGATGACAGGAGTAGCAGAATCCATTTTCTAATGCTTCTTTGAAGAGCTCCAAAACTTGAATGAGCAGTAAGACTGTCACAGCAGAACCTGGCCTTCATGATGTCATAGTCAATGTTTCCAAGGAGCTTAACTATGAAACGTGCCATGTTCCATTTCATGCAAGTTAGCCTCACAGTTTCTTCTGGTGCATGTCAACTAGAATCTATTCCCCTGGGGAAGCCAATTTCAATCATCATTGCCAATCTTCTCTGACACACAAATGGCACTTGCAAGCACCTAAAATGAAGACAACTACCTACAAGGTAAAAGGCGAAGCACAAACCAAGGGCACAGCCATCTCTATTAATGTTTATCAATACTAATTTTTCAGTTTGCATAACTCATAACTTTCATTGACATTGATGCTTCATACGTTGCTAAAAACTTGGGAATTTTCCTAAAAGGTTAACGAAGAAATAGATAATAATTATTACTTTATGTAATGTAATAATTTATCTATGCTTCGTCAAGAAAGGTAGTCAGAGGCAGGCTTAAAGCTTATGGCAGAACATAATACCAAAGGCACAAAAGTCACATCAAGTTTAATGCAAGGTACAAGATGACCATAAGGTTGAGGTAAGTGGCCTCTTTCCCTATCCCCTTTCTTACTACACATAAATATGTTTTTTGGGAATATTACCCAAAGGACAAGTCACAGTGTAGACATCCACTACCCGTGCCCACCTTTCCCAAGATGCACTTCTGCTTTTTAAGTGCTTAGCTTTGGGTGCAGAGGGTGGTCACTCACAGTGATCAGCTGTTTTACACTATGGTCAGAGCCAGAAGAAGATATTTCCATCTGCAATGAGTAATCCATTCTGCCAAACTTCAGGGACAGCTTTTATTGAAAAAAAACTGCATGAAACTCTCATAGATCAACAGGTTATCAATTTAATAGAGGAAGGAGGTTTCAGCGGCCAAAACTATTATGGGCATATTTATCCATAGTATGGAATAATCTAAAGAATTGTCTAAGGCGGACAATAACTTAGGGAGCCCTCTGTGTCAAAATTAAGAGATATACTGGTTTGGTTATTACCCCACATCATTAGGCTTTCTGAAGAGTCATGTTTTATGTTATGGGGGCTGCCTTACAAGGTAGCCAAGAGGTAAAGTTTTCCTTGCCCTAATCAAATCCTAGAAATTAATTATGAAGTACAGTTTTCTGAAAAAGTAACTTTTTAATGACTGGTAGACAAGCCCCTAGTTATAAAGGCACAGTTAAAAAGAAGTTGTTATATCTCATATGCCTAAAAGTGCATCCAAGTCCTGTTACCACAAGAGAATACTAAAGACATTCCTGGCTTTGTGTATTGCACACAGTGCATCAGAATGATAAGACTTGAAACAAACTTGAGAAAGATACAGTTTTACCACTTTTGCTTTTTAAGTAATCTTTTTATAGAAATGACATAATATGGCACAGCTGCATTCCGGATGCCAGACCTCATTTCATTATGTTGTGACACATGCTTTAAATTAGAGGAACAGTACAGTGGAGCACAAGTCTCACACAGCGAAAGGTACTAAACTACCTGCCAGATTTAAGAAACTTTTTCAAATAAAAACAAACAATGGGGCAGATTTATCAAGCTGTCTGAAAGTCTGAATATTCTCAGTTGCCCATTGCAACCAATCACAGCTCCCCTGGGAAAATGGTAAAATGAAAGCTGAGCTGTAATTGGTTGCCATGGGAAACTAGGAATATTCTGACTTTCAGACAGCTGGATAAATTTACCCCAATGTCTTTGCTGCCTATAGCAACCAATCACAGCACAGCTCTCATTATTCAAGAGCACAATTAGAAATTAAAGGTATGTAGTAATTGGTACCTTTTAGATATTGTCACAAATGTTCCCCTATGTACATTGTATATAGCTTTTGCGTGAAAAGAAAAGTGGAAGTTTTCCTAATCAGAAACAGTTCGTAATGGTGCACTCAGCCATCTTCTGCCATGGACGCAATCGCCACCAGAACTGCAGTGGTGGGAGATTAGTAGAGGTGAAAATTAGCTCTTTTACTTTTTGTAACCATTTGCAGCTTTCTGCCTCCCAAATTTATACAATTGGAAAACTGCTTTGTTATTTTAATTTGATAAGATCCTCCGCCCCATTTTTTTCCTATTGGCTGCTCTTCATTTTATTTCTTCTTCTTTACATTTCTTAGCTGACTATATAACCGTACTAATCAAATATCTTAGATGATACACGTCATAAACAGTCAAAATGAAAATCTATTTCTTGTGTACTTCATGATCTTGACTTAATTTGTCAAATAATGATGTTAATCTACTTTACTACATACATTTATAAAACCCTTCAAATATAATAAAGTAAAAATAAATAGCGCCTGATCCAAAGACTCAAATACTTTCAGTCCCATTATGTTATGGTTCTACTTGTAAATATATCCATATTAGCACATTCCTTTACAGACCAATTTTAAGTTGTTTCTGATAAAGCATAAAAGAATAAAAATAAGCAAAATACAACAGCTTCACTGTACTACTGTCATGCTAGCCAGCCGCCGCTAACACAAACTTGTATATTGCCTTTAGTATTTAAAATAACTGATAAAATATTGCATAATGCATTTTTCTACAGGATCAGAATTCTCCAAAGTGTTATTTTGCTTAGTTTCCTTGTGTTTTAGTAGACTGATGCAAATGAGCAAAAAATAAATTGTTAGATTTTGTTCTTTTTTTGGAAATGTATACATTCCAACATTTGGCATTTTAAGTACATAAAAATATGATGCAAGTTATACCCACTAAATATCCTTGACAGTAATGTTCCCCACTTCCCACATAAAGTCGCAGATTTGCATCAAATGTGTGTGCATGTTTATTTCAATAGGAAAACGGGATTAGCAGATTCCAGACACAGCTGAGAGTGATTATGTCCCTCAAGAGCAAAGGATCCAACTTCTGCTATCTGATGATGTCTATAAGAATTTCATAGATTTTAGAAGAAAATGTACTTTATATGTAGTAAAGACAGCTTCCCCACACATTGGCAATCTGCTGTCAGCTAGCTTTCAATAAACTCCATCCACACTCTAGTAATATATGATAACATTTATACTTATACAGTAGTATTACAGTGATATAAAAACGCATTCAGGAAAATAGAAGGATTCTGTATCTCTCAAACAACATTTTCTATGAAAAAAGGCTCAAAAGTTTAAATTGACTTCCACCCTCCAGTGATACATTTGTACTTATAAAGTAGTATTACATTGATATAAAAACTCATTCAGGAAAATAGAAGGGTTCTGAATCTCTTGAACAACATATTTTTTTATGTAAAAGGAAATAAAGGCTTAAAAGTTAAAATTGACTTTGAATAATGGGACCAGTGTGAAATTAACAATTATACACAGTCAAACAAAGAAGTAATTTGGCCTTCTCTCTAATGGTAATCAATGGTAATGACATAGGAGCATAGAACAGGCAAGATGCGTGTTTATAAGCAATTGTGTTTTCCCATTTGACCAAAATTTGATTTCTGTTGCAGTACATAATTTATTTTTAATCAAGAAATCTAAAAATGAAAAAACAGCAGAAAAATATGTAAGAATCTATTAATTGTAAACATTACTCAGATACAATATATTTAGTCTGCTCTGGTTTAATTTAAAGGGGTTGTACCACATGCATTTCCTTATTAATTATTCCTTTCTTTAAAGGGCATCAGTGCTGTAAGGAAATGAGCCTGAGGGCTCCAGGCTCCTTGTTCTCTTATGTGCTGAACATAGTTGTGAGACAATAGTTTGTTTACACAAGAGACTGGACCTATTCTAACTAGCTGGGGAGGCGAGTCTTCTGCTCTCTGTACAGAGAAAGGGGGGTCATGTGATGCTGCAAATATACTCAAATATGTGAGTAGAAAATTGCAGAGCAGCAGTAAATGGCGATTCAAGCCATTTGTCCCAGATAGCATAAAATGTCTTTTTCCTGTGGATAAATATCCACTTATTGGAGGGGACGAGAAGTATTGACCAATTTAACCCAGTCAAAAAGTTGCGGGAGATGGACAGCCATACAGAATCTGTCCATTGTGTTCCAAGCCCAAATACAGTGTTTAATTGAGGAAAGCACAATCTGTGGTAATATGGAATGTGTCCATCAGGAGTAGGCCTCAGGAACTGTTATACACACCTGTCGAACAGGAACTTGTGAACCTGTAACCAGAACCCCCTTAACCACAGGATAGGACCATAATGGGTGTAGGAAAGTATCTGAAGTTGCCTATTTTACTAATTTGAACAGGTTTTTAAAAATATGTGTACGATAACCAAATCCAGCAAGTGATGCCCCGTGCTGTTGCCTCACACTGGGTCTCATGTCATTTTAATTAGACTGTTCATGTCAGCCATGAGATCACAACTCATATCTATCCAGGCTTAGTGATATACAGTGCTTTGGCTTTTCTACTGTCCTGACAATACACTCAGTTACAATAAACTAACAGAAGTTAAAAGCCCTTTCCTCGAAGGAAACAGCCATAGATTTAAAATTAAAATTAAAAATTAAAATGTATTATTTATTACCTCTGTGGAGTATCCAGAGAGAGGTAGCCAGGTAATGACTAATGCTCTACTATATAGATACATTTTCCTGTAGGTCCCTCAGTCTCCTTCTGGACTTTATACAAAACTTTCAGCCTATATCATCTTAACCCTTTAATGCTCTGTACCGTACATGTATGGTGCAGAGGTGCGGGGAATGAATGAAGAGGGCTCGTGGGTGAGGGCATATTGCAACAAACCCCACCTGTGGTCGGTGCTTGCACCGATCGTGGGTATTAACTCTTCAGATGACGCCAGCAGGATTTAAAAGACAGTGGCGCGTAGGCAACGCCATCTTGGTTCCAGTCGTCACTCCCCTAAACATCATTGGTGGTGGCGATCATTTGCCACGACAGCCTCGGATCTTCATCAGACCCGAGGGTATCTGGCTTCTGCAGATTCGTTACAATGATCCAGTGGCTCATCGTTCAAAAATACCATATACTGCAATACAGTAGTATTGCAGTATATGGTAGGAACGATCAGACCATCTAGGGTTAATATACCCTAGAGGGTCTAAAAACAGTAAAAAAAAAAAATTCAAAAAAAAAAAAAAAGTAAAAAACCTAAATGTTAAAATCACCCCTTTCCCTACAACTGAAATAAAACGTAATAAACAGTAAAAATCACAGACATAATAGGTACCGCTGCATCTCAAAATGCCTGATCTATCAAAATATATGGATTGCCGGCAGTGAACCACATTACGGAAAATAACACCCAAATGTCAGAAATGTGACTAAATGGAATAAAAATTGATCAAAATATTGCACAGCCCTCAAAATGGTAGTAATGAAAATGTTGGTTCATTTTGCAAAAAATGACACCTCACACAGCTCCGTACACCGAAGTAGGAAAAAGTTATTAGCGTCAGAAGATGGCGAAAAAATGTTTTTTTTTCGTACACATTTGAAAATGTATTAAAACGCAATAAAACCTATATAAATCTGGTATCACCTTGATCGTACCGAGCCATGAATAAAGTAGAGGTGTTATTTGGAGTGAAAGTGAAACTGAGCCCACAAGAACGTGACGCAAAGATGTTTTTTTTTTCAAATTTTTCCACATTTGGAATTTTTTTCCAGCTTCTCAGTACACAGCATGGAATAATAAATAATGACAAGGAGAAGTAAAATTTATTTCACACAAAATAAGCCCTCACATAGCTCTGTACATGGAAAAATGAAAAAGTTAGGGATTTTTGAAGGTAGAGAGCAAGAAATGAGGGGGAAAAACCCAGCGTCCTAAAAGGGTTTAGCATCCTATGTATTCATATTCAATATTCAAATTGTTTTATATACTTCAGATGCATTAGGTGCTTGAAATGACATCTAAATGCAGTGTCTAACCCCACTCCAAATTCCAATAAAAGAATCCATTCACCATTCACCTATCTTGCTGCTGTGTTAGGATGTATTCCTCAGAATGGTTCGCGCACAATCTGAATTTACAGTGTGTATGGAAAGTATTAAGACACCTTTACATTTTTCACTCATTGAAGCCAATCGGTGAGATCAAAAATGTTCTTTTTTTGCCCATTAACGTACACTCTGCCCCCATATTGACAAGAAAAACAGAAATGGTGATATTTGCTAAATTATTAAACAAGAAAAACTGAAATATCAAATGGTCATAAGTATTCAGACCCTTTGTATTGAGTAGAAGCAACTTTTGAGCTAGTACAGCCATGAGTCTACTTGGGAATGATGCAACATGTTTTTCACACCTGAATTTGGGAATCCTCTGCCATTCTTCCTTACAGATCCTCTCCAGTTCCTCAGGTTGGATGGCGAACAAACCATTTCAAGTTTCTCCAGAGATGCTCAATTGGTTAGGGGTCTGGCTGGGCCAGTCAAGAATGGTCACAGAGTTATTCTGAAGCAACTGGTGTGTTATTTTAGCTGTGTGCTTACGTCCAGAGGACTCTGGAAGAGGTTTTCATCCAAAATATCTGTGTACTTGGCCACATTCATCTTTCCTGTCCTTACAGCGAAAAAAACACATAGTATGATGCTACCACAACCATGTTTCACTGTTGGGATTGTACTTGGCAGATGATGAGCAGTGCCAAATTTTCTCCATACATATTGCTTAGAATTAACACGAAAAAGTTCAATCCTTGTCTTATCAGACCAGACCATCTTAAGTCTTAGTCTGGTAGTCCTTCATGTGTTTTTTTGCAAACTGCATGCAGGCTTTCATATGTCTTGCACTGAGGAGATGATTCCATCGGGACACTCTTCCATAAAGCCCTCGACTGGTGGAGGGCTGCAGTTGACAGCTGATAGTTGACGTTGTGGAACTTTCTCCCCTCTCTCTAGTGCATATATGGAGCTGAGCTACAGTGATCTTGGGGTACTTCTTTACCTTTATCACCTAGTCTCTACTCCCACAATTGCTTAGTTTGGCTGGACAGCCTGGTCAAGAAACCATTGTGGTCATCCCAAACTTCTCCCATTTAAGGATTATGGAGGCCACTGTGGTCTTATAAACCTTCAGTGCTCCAGTAATTTTTTTGTAACTTTGGCCAGAATGGTGCTTTGCCACAATTCTGTCTCTGAGCTCCCTGGGTAGTTCTTTAGACCTCATGATTCTCATGCAATGTGAGAGTCTTATATAGGCAGGTTTGTGGCTTTCTTAGTCAAATCCAATCAGTTTAATTAAACACTCCAATGAAGGAGAAGAACCAATGAGGATCAGAAAGAAATGTGATTTGAAAATGAGTATCACAGCAAGAAGTCTAAATACTTATGACCATGAGTTTTCAGTTTTTCTTTCTTAATAAATTAGCAAAAATATCCATGTTTTTGCTGGGGTGCAGAGTGTACATTAATGAGCAATAAAAAGGAACTTTTCAATCTTACCAATTGGCTGAATGAAACCATGTGAAAAATGTAAAGGGATCTGCATACTTTTTGTACCCACTGTACTGCATAAATCTCCCAATAATACTGGTAACAATAACATATACACACATTGGAATATTTGTACACACGCTAACATTTTAGCTCAAAAGCCATATGACCTACACACCAGACCCATATATATCATGGAAAAAAAATGAGGTCAATAGTACCATTTCTGTACAAATAGCAAACTGTTGAAGTTTTGCATGAGTCTCTTATTAATACACTAATACTGATACTGAGTACTGTGTTTATATTTTCAGATCATCTCAGATACCAACACACTAAATAATAGGTTAAAAAAATAACCAATATGTAAGAAAAAAAAGTTACTAATAAAAATCAAATCTTAAAAACATTAGAAACACTACATAAAACCTTAAAAATCATGTCTACATCATAGACAACTAGGTCTGAAGTTTCTGCATAAATCGGCAAAGCATATCGCTGAAAAAAAGGAGCCTGGGCCCCAGTTCACAGATTTATCCAATGCGGACTGCCTGAATGAGTTTTCTAATGTTTACATCTCTGACTAGACTATGCCTATGTTTAAGACGAGAGCGAGTCAGCAAGATACTAATGCACTTCCTGGATTATATAGTCTAAAGGGTAGAAAGAGTAATTTGTGTCAGCCATGTTTTAAGAATTAAAATGTAATTTCAATGTACTGCTACACAGCACCCCCTCCCCATGTAGTTGACTACCATGCGGAATCTACCATCAGAAGTGGATCTGATTGTAGATTCCTCCTGCCTGCCTCTCCCCTCATCTGTAATTTAATAATCCTGGAACTTAACCTAACTTGTTAAAAACGTTATTTTAGTAATATGTAAATTAACTGTAGAGGCTACTGGGGCGTGGAGTAGCCTGGCCGGGCACTGGGAGCTAAAGTTACTCCACGCCCCCAGTAGCCACTGCATGAACTTCATTTACTGCTTTCTCAGCTTTCAAAGAAAATTCTGTAAATGTGACAGTTCTTTTACTTTTCTATAAAAATGGCATGATTGTAGATTGAATGTGTCAGGATTGAAGGATTTTTACTGCATATGTTCCTTAGCCAGTGTGTAATTTCCTTGATTTTCTTTCTACAGTCTTTCAAAGTACTTCACAAAGATTTTTTTTTATGTGACAGAATGAAAATATATATGTTGCTTTCTGTACTGTTATTAAAAAGTTAGAACATGATGGACATCTAGTGTATGTAGAAAGACTATGTAAGTACAAGGACAAAGGATGTGACTTTGATATAATTTGAAAGTTCTCATATATACTTGTATTTACTTATAGGTCTTCTGGGATATGAAGAAATGTAAGTTCCTGAGAATATGGCACTGCTTGGAAGAAAGCCCATACATCTGTAGGAATGAAAGGGTTAGTGAGGTGTCAGTAAATTTGAGTAAACAAAATTATATACTGTAGGCAGCATGGGAAAAGCTTTTAACCCTACTTTTATATTTAGTTTAAAAGAAGGGTTTTATTGAGTGATCAACACAAATGCTGGGCAATGATGACAGTTCTCTAGCAAGAGGTAATTAGCAAATGTTATATTAAAAACATCATAATGCCATCTTAAAATTATCAAAAGATACTAAACAATTAAAAGGGAATTTAACAAATAACATAACAGGAAAAGACCAATTACTAGTATATATGGGATATACAGAGGAAGACAGCAGGTCACACAATAGTCCCAAATTTATCAACTAACTGGAAAAAAACTATTTTATCTCACAACGTTCCAAGGCATTTACATGGTCGGCACCTATACTGTGGAGTTATACATAGTAAGCGAGAGATGGGAGGAAGGTATCCAAGGCTGCCAAACCTTGCAAAATTCTCTAATATCACAATTCTATCAGTTCTCTTTTTCCACTGAAAGTTCCCCTGACAAACACTGGCATCTTATAAATGGTCTGCCCAAAGAAGGTAATGTTCAATATGGTACATAGAGTCAATCACAGTGCAGCCCCAGAAGCAATAGTGATACTGATGTATATATTTTGGGAAGTTGCTCTAGGACTAAATAGACACTGTGGAGGATGTTCAAGGAGGTCTCCACGATAGTACGTAAAGAGGAAAAAAAAACTTCCACTCACTGCTCTTAAATCATGGATCATGTGAAAAGACTGTCATGTGTGGTTCTGTAGTTAAAGAAAAAAATGATCCAGCACTTGGAAAGGATTTCAAGTGAATAATTTTAAGCAATAATAAGCGTGTGTGTGCTTAATAGGTCGCCTTTGTCTACAAATAAACAATATCTACATTTTAGATTTATATATCAATCTAGTGCTTTTTATTGCATACCTTCAATCCGAGCATATGTACTCCAGGTAGGTGAATACTGGTGGTGTAGGACAAATGCACATGGTTGGAGTTGCGCACATAACTGATACAATGGAACATCTCCTCAGCAGGAATGCCACCTAAGGGGGGAATGTTCTATCCAAAATGCTTTTGTTTTATTCCTGTCTATACCCACTGAAGAAAATTTGAGGGATTGCTTGTTTTAACCAGAATTGCAATAATAAAGAATTATTAAGAAATGAAGACCGAGTCCAGCAGCAGCAGAGATCTTCTAAAGTTCTAATTATTATTTATTTATAACGTTGATAATGTCCAAAACCCGTGAATGTTTATTCTCTCATATAAAATCCATACAGAAAAGGAAGAATTAGAATTTTAGAAGATCTCTGCTGCTGTTGGACTCTGTCTTCATCTCTTGATTGCTTCACATGTTCATCCAGTGTTCATCACTTGGAGATAGTTTGTCGTGGGCAGTGTCGGTCTGGGTTTCCTTAGACCCACCAGAGAAAATCAATCTGGGGGCCCACTCTTCATTATCCCCCAGGAAATATACCAATGAGCCTTCAAATTGTGTTGTTTTTTGATGGACCTCTGGGGCTCAGTATTGGGTTGAGCCAGGGCCCACCGGAGGATCCTCTGGTACTCTGGTGGGCCAGTCCGACAATGGGCGTGTGTAACTGCAGCACTGATGCTGGAGAGCTGGAATGACCAATTTGCTGGTGGCTGTACTATAGCTCATCAATTTGTTAATGATCAAGTGCATCAATAAACCCTTCTCCCACTTTGACATATATAAGAGATAAGAGATATTGACTAATAAGAGAAGTTTCTCTGGACCAAGGGAGGACACAAAAACATGCAAAAGAAGTGTTAGACTGGTTTGTCTGTAGCACAGATCCACTCCAACTTGAGCTGACCAAGAACATGTGGGAAGATTTCAGACTCAAACAATATTTTGCTGACAAATTATATTGTAATCATTTACAATAGTTTTTATTACATTCACGACCGAGGATCATCCTTCCTTCTTGTAATAGAACCTGATATAGTTGTGATGCTGACTGATGTTTACCAGCCCTTGTGTAAATGTCCAACTACCCTTTGATGCCTGCGCTCAGATGTGCAGAATAAGATCAGCAGAATCCTAAATATATACCTTGGGAAATTAACCATTTTAACAGTATCAGCCCATCCTTCCAGTAAAGTCAAGGTGAATCCCATCTCTTCCTGATCTTAGAGAATAATGAAGTATAATAAGTAGCATACAGATCACATCACGAAGTATGGCTATTGCTACACACACACATACATTAGGGCATTTAACATGACTTCCGGGGGTTTTTCCCCCACGATCGGCGCCCCTGAGCCGTTTTCGAGGCAGGCGATCGTTGCTATGGCCTGAAGGCAGTGCCTTTAAAATGGCGTCTGTGCCTAAGCCCTTATATACACTACAGTTTTTTCCTCAAGTGATACAGCCATTGATTTTGCAGCTTGCTCACATCCGCGTGTATTTCTATAGGTTTAGCCTAGTGCCCTGCAGATCAACCAGTCCCATAGAGGTCAATGGGGTGGCAAAAAACCATGGTCGGCACAAAGTAACACTACATTTGCAGCCCGTGTTTACTGGGTAATGATGCCATGACCTCATTAGCCAGTCTTTAATTTTTTCAGCAGGCCTACAGAGGTGGGGAAAACAGGGGAAGCATTACATGACCGCCTCCTGATGAAGCATCAGTGCGAAACACGCCTCGGGGTGTATCTTCTGGCCTCCCCTCTGACCGCCTCTTTGCCTACCTTCACAATGCTTTTGGGTAAGTCTGAAATGCACTGTTGATATTTATCAATACCGGATGGTACCTCCGGTCTATTGTAGTGACTTATGTGCATTTGGGTCCATCTTCCCTTAACCGGTCCTATTTTGGACCTAGTATTTATTTGAATTTTTTTTGCCACATTTTTATTTTGGGGCATATGGAGGAGGGGGGTCATAGGTACTCTATGTCAGTCCCACTTTCCACCTGGAACACCTTGGTTCCCCTAATGTTCATACTTCTAAGAACTTCTATTGGAAGTCGCTTATGTGTACCATTTTGGTATGTTAATAAAGTAGAATTATTTTTCTTAAAGCTCTTTGTTTTGGTGTTGCTAGTTCTTGATTTTTGAGGGCGGATGAGACTGCATATGTGGGCTTTTTTGTTTTTTTATGCAGCATTACATGAGCCTGGTTTGCAGCCACAGTCTTAGTTGAAATCCTGTCAGCCCATGTCCAAGAGAGCAGTAATTTGCAGCCTTATAAGAAAAACCTTTAGGTACAGGTATCCTTAAGCTGGGGGCACCAGGTCAGTAAACAGTCCAAAATTTAAAATGTCTCTAAATAGGCTAAATAGGCTCACAACACCCCCTTTTCCAAAATTGAATAAATGATGTTCAAAGATTTAAATTTCAATTATCAGAAGTATCTTTGTAGAAAAAGTATTAAAAAACCTAAGTAGACTATAGGGATCAATAATCCCTATTAACCAATGTTGGAATAAGCCTTATGCCTTTATCATAGCAGGTGTACAGTATACAAACATCTCAGTCATTTGAATCATTAGTAATTATATCTTTTTGTGCTACATAGAACTTAAATGTTAAACCAAATTATTTCTGGCATCTCATATTATCTCCTAATTCAGTATGTTTGACATTCCAATTATATGAGAAAATTAGTTGTACAGTAGCAAAAATATTATCTCTAACCTTATGCACAGCAAAGTGAATTTAATGTTCTCGGCAACTTTTATTACTGAAGCACCAGGCTCATGAATTAAGGTAATTACCAACAGAGTGTAATGTTCAATCTGTGGAAATGCAAAGTAACTGTGGAATTCTTACTGAAACCTGGACCTGCTCCAGATATTGAGGTGCGTGTTCAATTTCCAAATAGCTCAAAATGTACAGTGACTGATGAATTAATTGAGTAAATTAAAAAAATATGCCTACATGACAACTAAAGGGGTTTTTCAATTTAAAAAGGGAGCTTAAAAAAAAGAGACCTACCTTTCTTGCACTATATCTATCTCTCCAATTCCTGCTTCAATTCTTGCTCCTGTTAATTGAGGTTTAACCACTTCCCAACTTGTACCGTACTAGTACGGCGGGCCGAGCCCTCTCCATTGCCAGTATGACTTTGCTGTATATTGCAGCAAAGGCTTACCGGTAACAACCGTGATCTGTGCAAGCACTGATCGTGGGTGTTTTCCTGCCGATCGCCGCCGCCAGCCATGCGCTAAGATCTATGCGCATGGGCGCCGCCATCGTGCCATGGATCGTCGCACCTTGTGACGTCATCGTCATCCAAAGTACGAAAAAGTTATTGGCGCCAGAAGATGGCAACATTTAAAAAAAAATATTTGTACAGGAGGTTTTAATTTTTGTAAATGTATGAAAACATTATAAAACCTATATAAATTTGGTATCCCCGTGATTGCACCGACCCAAAGAATAAAGTAGACATGTAATTTGTGGCGCACAGTGAAAGCTGTAAAATCCAAGCCCACAAGAAAACTCTGGTGTTTTTTCACCATTTTCACTGCATTCACTGCTAAACATCACAACTTTTTTTTAGCCCACCTTTCCTGTAGGCCAGAGGTTTTAGTTATACTGTAAAAACCCCTTTAGTAATACATAGATTGGATAGCCTCACCAATAAACAAAAACTTCTAAACAAGAGTGCCATTGTTGCTGATAGTAACTATTCAAAATGTTTTCCCAAAATATAGTGTAACTATGTAATTGGCTGCTTTGGGCAATAAAGATGCTTGAGCTGAAATAATATCTGGCACTTCTGGAGAGGTTTTATGTACCAGAATGGAATTCTACACCAGTCGTAGATTTTGTCCATAACATGGACTTCTATCTGTTCCCAAATAACTTAATATCTAAAATTTACCAAATGTCTGCTTTGTGTTGGCATGGTATTTAATGGATGTTATGTTATCTTATGATTTGGCAGTTGCTAAAAAAAATTAGAAAAATCACACCCAAAGTTCTATGCTCTGCAAAGTTTATTAACTCTTTCTGGGTGATTCAATTCTTGTTTAGTATTTTTTTTAGCTGTTATTTTTGTCCGTTCACCATATCATAAAAATAATATGTTATAGTTATTTTATGCGTCAGTACAATTACAGTGGTACCTACTTTTTTCATTTTTGCACAATTTTACATAATAAAAACAAATTTGGAGGAAATTCCACTTTGTATGTAAATGTGGTATCTTAGTGTCTTTTTCTTTCTTTCATTATTTTTTATCATAAAAATGTTTTTAAACTGTAATTTTTTACTTTCTAACTTTTTCACACTTTGGTTTGAACAAGGGTTCGTCTGATCCCTTGCCTGATCAGCCAGTGACATAATTTGGTATGCTGACACAGTGAGTCTGTAGTGGCAACACCCCTGTCAGTGCATGGGATAGGTAGATGTTGCAAAAGTGTCCCTCTCCATGTCAGGAGATGTCTGGTGAGCCTGCCCACGTCACTAGGGGGTCTCTAGCATGAGAAACTTTGTAATTGGTAAGATTCTGCCTGGCATGTCATGAGCTACGTGCATTATTCGATTATGTGCTCTGTACTTGCTGTAAGGATGGAGTAAACTGGCTGGGATAGTGCTTGCTAACTCACAAGGGGAGGTTATAAAAACCTCTTGTGGGAGGGAGCACATGGTTTTTGAGGTCAGTCTGCTGTATGAGGAGAGTAGAGAGGAGTCTTTCTTAGCCCATGAAGTAGAGGTGTCTCAGGCAAGCTGCCTGACACCTTGGCCAGTCGGGAGACTAGGCCCAGAACAGAGTTCCATCCTGAAGCTACTTTACCAGGCTGCGTGCACACCTTCCTGTGGACCAAAACTTCATCCAGCTACCTCAATCCAACTGAAGTGATCCCTGGATCTGGCTGTACACCATCATGGGCACCCCTTTATTCACTCACAGGGATCACATCGGGCTTGCCCCAGGGTGAAACCTATGCGGTCAGCCTCTCCCTCCATTTTCTTGCACACACCACCTGCTGGAGACCTGCAAAGCTGTGGACGAGGCCTTTGCTCTTGATACCAAGCCCTGTGGTCATCGGCGTGTGCAAGGCCGCTTCCTCTAGCCACCGAAAAAGGGCAGGCCCATGTGGGGGATGTTGCAAAGTCAGTCAAATGCTGACAGAAGCAGGATCTCACATCCAGTGATCTCAGGCAGTCCTGGGGCACTAATCAAACAAACATGGTTGCCCTAAGAAGATCGGATCCCCCCCAGTAAGCTCTTTGGGTTCGATCCATGGGGCATACATGCAGAATCACGTGTTGCCCCTCACACACCATTGTCAATCATGAGTGTAAGGGGTTAACATCCACAATCGGTGGTATCTCTAGTAGTGGTTGTTACAGGCAGCTATCAGCTGTAATATATTGCTGACGCCTGCAGCTTTGGCACTATCTCTACATGTGAGCTGGTGCCAGAAGCTGAATGTAATAGTCCTGCATGAGTCCTGCATGAAGTTATGCATGAAGTCACAGCCAGCCACGCAGTACAATTAAATCCAAGTTTGGGCCATTTTTTCTATAAAGGATCCAATCATGGGTCTTGCAAGACTATCAAGGCCACTTTAGCTTGATCCCCAGGAAACAGATAAACATGTAGCTAAAAGGGAACCTGTTACCAGGTTTCACCCCACTAAATCACTAGCCCCCTCAAGTAGGGTATCAAATATAATTTTTCACTTCCCTCTCCTGTTTACCCATAAAAAAATTCTCCCTGTTTACCCATAAAAAAAGTCAGGAAGGAAAATATGACTCTTGCCATCCCATTTTCACATGAGATGAGTCAAGTTTAGTGTTTGCAGGGGGAGGGTCAGGGAACAAGAGACTGTTTTAGTTAGTTAGTGAGCTCACTGCAAAGGGATCTACTGAGGCTCTGTCGCCCAGGGGCCTACTGAAACTTGGAGCCGACCCTGGCCTGGAGTATTGGCTTGGCCAGCATTTGCCACAGTCAATGGCACAGCATGAGTACTAGGCTGTAAAACAATTGTGGCCTCACCAACGGTCTAAAGGATTTAGATGATTTGACATTTAAAGCATAAAAACAGTAATATAACAAAATGTGTTACATGAAAGTATAAAATCACCATCAAGCTGCTACAAAAGATGCTTTACCAGAACCAAACCTACTACATAGAAACAGCACCCAAACTAAGCTTACTACATATTCATATTACATAGATGTTATCAGAACAGAAATCACGACATAAAAACAGTACCAGAAATGTCCCTTGTAATACTTTTTGTAGTTTTTTTCACCGAGTGTCTGGAGAGCCTTTATGGAGCCGGGAGTTTATTATCTACACTATGGAGCAGCAGCTGGAGTTTAGTGATACAACAGGGCAGCAGGATATCAGACCCGACATCACCCGGGAACTGAGGAAAGAAAGAAGACAAGGATGTAGGGCTGGAGCTCTTTGGAGAGACAGAAGTCATAGACCTGTGCTACCCTCTGTCATTATGGGCAATGTGAGAAGTTCTCTGATGACTCTGCTATAGTAGGCATCATTACCGGCAAGAATGACAGAAAATACACAGAACTGATCCAGGAATTTGTGGATTGCCAGCAAAATCACCTTAGGATAAATGCTGGGAAGACCAAGGAGATGGTGGTGGACTTCCGTATGCACAGTCCTCCTTCTCAACCAGTGGTCATCGATGGGACAGACACTGAGGCAGTAAAACCCTATACTCGGTTGTCCTCCTCAACAATAAACTGAAGTGCGCAGAGAACATAAACACACTTCACAGGAAGGGTCAGAGCAGGCTATACCTGCTGTGGAGCCTGAGGACATTCGGAGTGCTTGGGGCACTTCTTAAGAGCTTCTTCAACTCTGTAGTGGCATCAGCAATCTTCTTTGTTGTAGTCTGATTGGGAAGCAGCATATCAGCTAAGGAGAGGAGCAAGTTGAACAAACGGATTCGGAAAGCCAGCTCTGTCCTTGGGGCTCCTCTTGACAAAGTGCAGGTGGTAGTTGAAAGGAGGATACTGTGTTAGTTGAAATCTGTTCTGAAGAATAGCTCCCATCCAATGCATGAGACTGTGGTGGCATTGGGTAGCACCTTCAGTGACCGACTGCTTCAACCCAAGTGTGAGAGGGAGCGTTATCGTAAGTCATTTCTCCCAGCTGTGATCAGGCTGTTCAACCAACAAGAACCGCTCTGGTTCGTTTTGGTATTTCTGAGTATATAGTTGGAGAGGCACATATGATCTGTGAAGGAGTGTAGGGGCTGATTTGGTTTTGTTCAACCAACAAGGCCCAAACGAAAGTAAGCTGTGCTAACCACTGAACAAGTCCCTGCACATCCCATCCACAGACTGCCGATCATTGCTTGTCTTTTTTTTTGTCTTTTTATCACTTTTTTTTATTTTTGTTACACCACCGTCGCCTATACAGTGGCTCTTCTATATATAGATTACACCACCGTCCCCTGTACAGTGGCTCTTCTATATATAGATTACACCACCGTCCCCTGTACAGTGGCTCTTCTATATATAGATTACACCACCGTCCCCTGTACAGTGGCTCCTCTATGTATAAATTACACCCTCCCTTGGCCCCCATACAGTGGCTCTGTTATATATAAATTACACCCTTCTCCATCCCCTTTACAGTGGCTACTCTATATATAAATTACACTCCCACCCCCATCCACTATACATTTGCTCCTCAATGTATATAAATCACACACACACACACCCATCCCCTTTACCAGTGATGGCTATACCAGTGATGTGCCAACATGGCAATTTAAGCAATAACTTATTTCTTACTGCTTAGTCAAAGCTTTCAATCATATTGGAGTCCTGAGGACATCAATACAGTAGAAAGAGGAGAAATTTAGATTTTTGTAGCGCCCCTCCAGGGTCCCCTGTACAGGATGAATGGAGGGCCCATGGCAGAAGCTCAAATTATAATCCAGCACTCTCCACATCTTCTCACTTCTCCTGCAGTCCCAGGCAGCCAAGGATGTGGTGCTTTAAAATACTACTGCGTGCACAATGTCCTGTGTGGCCTGGGATTGCCATGGGTGCTGTATTGTAAACTCTGTGCTGAGGACCTGGGTGCCCAAAGAGAGGGCTATGAGTGCCACCTCTGGCACCCGTGCCATAGATTCGCCACCACTGCCCTATACAGTGGCTGCCTCAATATATATAAATTACACCATTCCCTATACAGTGGCTCCCCTATGTATAAATTACACCTCTCTGTGTCTCCTATACAGTGGTTCCCCTTAATAAATTACACCTTCCCCTGTCGCCTATAGAGTGGCTCCCCTATATATAAATTATACCTTTCTCCATCCCCTATACAGTGGCTCCTCTATTTATAAATTACATGTCCTGTCCCCTATTCAGTGATTCTTCTATATATATAAATTACCCCCTGTCCACTATACTTTGCTCCTTAATATATAAAAATTACAACCCCTGTTCCCTATAGACTGTCTGCCTCTGTCTCTATGTATGTATATGTATATATATATATATATATATATATATATATATATATATATACACACACACACTCACCGGACACTTTATTAGGTACACCATGCTAGTAATGGGTTGGACCCCCTTTTGCCTTCAGAACTGCCTCAATTTTTCATGGCATAGATTCAACAAGGTGCTGGAAGCATTCCTCAGATTTTGGTCCATATTGACATGATGGCATCACACAGTTGCCGCAGATTTGTCAGCTGCACATCCATGATGCGAATCTCCCGTTCCACCACATCCCAAAGATGCTCTATAGGATTGAGATCTGGTGACTGTGGAGGCCATTTGAGTACAGTGAACTCATTGTCATGTTCAAGAAACCAGTCTGAGATGATTCCAGCTTTATGACATGTAAGTAGCCATCAGATGTTGGGTACATTGTGGTCATAAAGGGATGGACATGGTCAGCAACAATACTCAGGTAGGCTGTGGCATTGCAACGATGCTCAATTGGTACCAAGGGGCCCAAAGAGTGCCAAAAAAATATTCCCCACACCATGACACCACCACCACCAGCCTGAACCGTTGATACAAGGCAGGATGGATCCATGCTTTCATGTTGTTGACGCCAAATTCTGACCCTACCATCCGAATGTCGCAGCAGAAATCAAGACTCATTAGACCAGGCAACGTTTTTCCAATCTTCTACTGTGCAAATCGATGAGCTTGTGCAAATTGTAGCCTCAGTTTCCTGTTCTTAGCTGAAAGGAGTGACACCCGGTGTGGTCTTCTGCTGCTGTAGCCCATCTGCCTCAAAGTTCGACGTACTGTGCGTTCAGAGATGCTCTTCTGCCTACCTTGGTTGTAACGGGTGGCGATTTGAGTCACTATTGCCTTTCTATCAGCTCGAACCAGTCTGCCCATTCTCCTCTGACCTCTGGCATCAACAAGGCATTTCCGCCCACAGAACTGCCGCTCAGTGGATGTTTTTTCTTTTTCGGACCATTCTCTGTAAACCCTAGAGATGGTTGTGCGTGAAAATCCCAGTAGATCAGCAGTTTCTGAAATACTCAGACCAGCCCTTCTGGCATCAACAACCATGCCACGTTCAAAGATACTCAGATCACCTTTCTTCCCCATACTGATGCTCGGTTTGAACTGCAGGAGATTGGCTTGACCATGTCTACATGCCTAAATGCACTGAGTTGCCGTCATGTGATTGGCTGATTAGAAATTAAGTGTTAACGAGCAGTTGGACCTTTTGTACCTAATAAAGTGGCCGGTGAGTGTACATATTACACCCCCCACCGTCTTCTCTGCTGGGCCACTTCAAAGCAGTTAACAGTAAAATAATAAAAGTTCACTCACCTTTCCAGACGATCCCCCGCAGCACTGACTGCATGATCTGTGGCTTCTCATTTCTGCTTGCTGCAGTGTGTGGACACAGACAGCACAATCTATGATTGATAGATCAGCTGTCTGTGGAGGACAGAGGGTGCAGGGAGAGGTCGTTCTGCCTGCACTTCTGACACTCCATGGTACCGATGCCTTACAGTACCATATATTATTAGCAGCCCCATAATTGGAGTAGCTGCTTCCTACCCCATAATTGTGAGTAGAAAGGGATAGGTCTGACTTTTTTTAGGTTGACGATCCACCCTAAGTGAGACAGTCTCTCTAAAGTAATGTCTCTGGAGATAATCAAGCTGATTCTGTCTCTTCCTACAATGAGGAGGTCATAGTAAGGAACTATGGAGACGTCCTGAAGTCTTAGATAGGCCACCACTTCTATCATAATCTTGGTAAAAATATGAGATAGAGATGAGATTACAAAGGGCAGTTCACAGAACTGAAAATGGAGAGCGAGACCGGTAAGAGATAAACAGAAAATCTTAAAAACTTATGAGAAGAAGGATGAATGGGGACGTGATAGTAAGTCTCCCAAAGGTCAATAGTACACATAAAACAATTTGTGGGGATAAGGAGACTGGCAGGCAGGGCCGGCTCCAGGTTTCAGTGGGCCCCTGGGCGATAGAGCCTCAGTGGGCCCCTTAACAGTGAACTTGTGTAGCGACATTAAAAAACAGACATTTAAAATACCAAAACACATACGCACAGATATACATATACAGATATACATATAAACACACACACTTCCAGTACATACAGCACATACACACAGATATACAGTATATATACACACACATCCAGTATATACAACACATACGCACAGATATACAGCATATATACACACACATCCAGTATATACAGCATACACACAGATATACAGCATATATACACCATACACAGCATATATACACACACATCCAGTATATATAACACATACGCAGATATACAACATATATACAACACATACGCAGATATACAACATATATACAACACATACGCACAGATACACTATACACAGCATACATACATACACACACATATACATGCATTTACATATGTACAATCATACTCACCCCAACTGGATGTCACTTGGTTTAGGACAGGGTGGCAGGGGAAGTGGACCGCATAGGAGAGGGCGGCCGGGCTGGAGATTTGTCGCACAGGCCGTCTGGAGATTCGGCGGGCAGGCCGGACGCGAGCCGCTTGGCCGGAAGGCGCGCGGTCCAGGCCGCAGGTGAAGCGGCGGGCCAGGAGCGATGGGTGTGCCGGGGAGGGGAGGGCTGGGCAGCAACATGTGAGGTGGGTAGGGCAGGGTCCTTCAGCAGCAGCCAGGGGAGGTAAAGGGATGGCCCGGGAGTGGGATGCCGAATTATACTTTGCTCCCGGGCCGATCCCACTACCTCTCCGCCCACCTCCTATGCGGCCTGAAATCAGCGGCGAACCTGGGCCCCGTAATACGGTGCCACATCGTCGTGGTGGGCTCCTTTGGAGCTGTGGGGCCCCGGCACTTGCCCGGGTTAGCCGGGTGCTGACGCCGGGCCTGCTGGCAGGTCTTACTGACTTCATACAGAATTTCTTGTAGGTTATAAGTTGTTGAGCTGCTTCAGGTTCATGATAAGCCGGTTAAATCCGTCTGGCTCGTTCACCAGAAACAGAGGAGAGTAGAAGCCCCTTTTCTCTTGTCCTGAGGTACAGGGACTACAACACCAACAGATAGCCAGGTGGGTAGAAGATAAGGAGAAGGAAGGTGTGAGGGCAATGTATCTTGAGGGGGGTGGGGGGGTCAAACAAGTAGAATCCTGTGAGAGTCCTCTATCATCCGTATCTGCAGTGGAGCAACATGGTTCCCCTAAATCCACATACTCTTCAGAGCTGGAAGGGTGGCTCTCTATGTGTAGCCGCGGCCACGGAGGAAACCACCTTTTCTTCCATACATTTTTTCAGCTCATCCATAAAAGATGATTTTTCCTTTTGCATAAAATTTTATATGGAGGGTTTACAAATAGCTTTGTAGGAATCAGGTAGCGAGTGGAGGCACATGTTACATTTCTTGGAAGGGGTGGATTCACTCTTTTCTGATTTCTCAGATTTCTCAGATCTCTCCCCGTTACTTGACTTTTCTGGTTTATCAGCCTTATCCTTTTTGTCTTTCCCCCTAGACCTTTCTTTCTCCAAAAAGAGGAAAACTAACTTAGGGTTCAAAAAAAAAAAAACCAGAACCCGACACAGCAGCCCCACTTACATGACCAGGAGGGTGGAGGTGGCCTAACTCTGCCTCATCAGCCATATCAGGGGCTGGGACGGCTAGGTACCCAGAGCAGGTACACCATGGACGGCATGCACACAGAGTATACACAGAGCCCTCAGACTAGATTCAAACCGGTGCTCAAATCCCTTAATTGGGAGCCCAACCCCCCTTGCAGGTGGCTCTGAATGCTAAGGTCCATGTGCCAAGCCCTGACTTCCGAGCCAGGATCAGAACTAGTCATAGAACAGCAAAGCTGCCTCAGACGTCCTGACCCCATCAAAGGTATTCTTAGCCAGGATATTTTTAGCGAATTTTCGTTTGTGGTGGTTTAGGGGTTTCTAGTTTTTCTAGTTTCTAGTTTTATTTGGGGTTAAAAGCAGAAAAAAGTCTTTCTGTCATTTATAGTATATATTTGTTTTCATTTTCAAATTAACTCAAAATGAACATTAAAAATGAATTCCCTATTTTAGCTTTGGTGATTTTGATATATAATATGTATAGTTCTGGACAAACAGGGCATCATTGGAAATGTTTTTTGCAGTGTAGCAGGGTGATTTTTTATTATATTGGGAAATGTGAATGTATTTTTATAAATATTTTTGTGTAGGTGTGCAGATCTGTTGTGAATGGCGCTCCTTCACTTCTATTCCTGGCCGCAGGGTTGCCACTAGGAATTTTGGGGCCCATGACTGGAAGATTTTTGTGGGGCCCCACCCGTGTCCATTCCCACATTAATACATAACATTATACATAATTATTTTTGACCAAAGCATTTTTGAGCCATGAGAAGCTAGACAGGACCCTACTGTACTGCACGTGCCCACTCAGTATATAGATAGCCCCTGCACGTGACCACTCAGTATATAGATAGCCCCTGCACGTGCCCACTCAGTATATAGATAGCCCCTGCACGTGACCACTCAGTATATAGATAGCCCCTGCACGTGACCACTCAGTATATAGATAGCCCCTGCACGTGACCACTCAGTATATAGATAGCCCCTGCACGTGACCACTCAGTATATAGATAGCCCCTGCACGTGACCACTCAGTATATAGATAGCCCCTGCACGTGACCACTCAGTATATAGATAGCCCCTGCACGTGACCACTCAGTATATAGATAGCCCCTGCACGTGACCACTCAGTATATAGATAGCCCCTGCACGTGACCACTCAGTATATAGATAGCCCCTGCACGTGACCACTCAGTATATAGATAGCCCCTGCACGTGACCACTCAGTATATAGATAGCCCCTGCACGTGACCACTCACTATATAGATAGCCCCTGCACGTGACCACTCACTATATAGATAGCCCCTGCACGTGACCACTCACTATATAGATAGCCCCTGCACGTGACCACTAAGTATATAGATAGCCCCTGCACGTGACCACTAAGTATATAGATAGCCCCTGCACGTGACCACTAAGTATATAGATAGCCCCTGCACGTGACCACTAAGTATATAGATAGCCCCTGCACGTGACCACTAAGTATATAGATAGCCCCTGCACGTGACCACTAAGTATATAGATAGCCCCTGCACGTGACCACTAAGTATATAGATAGCCCCTGCACGTGACCACTAAGTATATAGATAGCCCCACCAGTCCACAGTCATCCCCCCCCCAGTTCACAGCAGATGCCCCTTTTATTAAAATGTCCTCCAGATGCCCCCTTTAATGAAATGTCCTGCTAGAGGCCCTCTTTAATGAAGTTTCCTGCCAGACGACCCCTTTAATGAAGTTTCCTGCCAGATGACCCCTTTAATGAAGTTTCCTGCCAGATGACCCCTTTAACATCATAGTGTAAGGGCCTGTGCGGCGCATACAATATGACACCGCCCCGTCCTAGTGATGCGCCCAGGCCGGAAGAGCAGGAGATGGAGCCGCAGGGCCGGGGAGAAGAAGCTGGAAGGTGAGTACAGATTTTGTTTTTTCTCATATAGGGCCCGGGAATGGGGGCTACTGTGGGTACTGTGAACTTAGAAAAGAGAGAGGATGCCTAAAAAGCCACGCTGATATAAATCAGACATTTGGGAAATGTTAGTTATAGAGTTTCTTGTGTGCTGTCACTATCTGCCTGAAAAGCAGAAAATTTAGGACTTTGAAAATGAATAATTTTTACAAATTTTTACCAAATGTAGGTTTTTTTTCATAACTAAACACAAAATATATCATCAAAATTTTTCTATTACATTGAAGTACAATGTGTGACGAGAAAACAATCTCAAAATCTCCTAGATATGTTAAAGCGTTACAAAGTTATAACCTCCTATGATGACGCAGGGCAAATTTTAAAGAAATCAGGCCTGGTCCTAAATGATCCTGGTCCTTCAATATAAATGGGTAGGGCATAAATGAAAAACTATATGATTGTTTTGACTAAACATTGTCAGGCAAGATTACGGTTTGTTCATTTGTTTGTAATTAGAGATTAGGGAGGTAAAAAAATACTGTTTTAACACAGTTGTAATACTAGATATAGTCACTAGATGGCGGTATATACGCAAGTAACAGTCATTGGGAAAATGCAAAAAACAAAACAACGAGTTTTACAACAATATTGAAAATAAAAGTACAAGTTTTGTCATACAAGTCTGTAAGGATATATATTATACCCACATGAGGTGTATATGAGCAGGTCAGTACACAGCACCACCTCCCCTGGTGTGACACTCTGTCACGGTTGAAAGGTTAGTAGCTGGAGGCGGCACCAGGCTGAGGTAGGTGCGGGCTGCTGCCGGTGGATCAGGATTATTAGTCCCCGCAGCTTTAATGAATTATTATTGGTAGGGGACAGGAGCTCCCGGGACTCTTCATTATACAAAGTCCCCCCAGAGTTCTGGTAATAGTGATACTTCCACAAGGAAGCCTGAGAGCAGGCACTGGGGAGGGTTATCAGGGGAGCCATGGCCTAGACATTACCTCATAACTAAGGAAAGAACTGCACTCATAAAACGGAGGCAACGCGAAAATCTGTGAGGCTCTGTTCACACCACAATAATACTTTTTTGGTGGAGCCCTCAGCATGAATATGAGATTTCAGTAGAGCAAACCACAGTCTATACACTGCCCTGACAACAAACTCATTGCAGGTGTGCACATTGTCATCCATGTCAAATAGAAAAGGTGAACATACCCTCCACATTGATCACATTAAGGGTGAAGACACACATAGGGGGACATTTACTATGGCGTTTCCGCCAGTTTTGTGGCGCTATCACCACATGTTCTGCTCTCAGACCTATTTATTAGCTGTCGGGGACAGAAAAAATGCCTTTTTCCGTCTGCTCCGACTCTTCTCCGAAAAGGGGCGTGGCTTTGGCGGAGTGGAAACTCAGACACAATTAATATGTGTCACAGCCATTTTTGGGCGCTGTAAACTGGCGGAAAGTAGACCAAAAGAAAACTGGTCTAGCAGGGACTGTTGGACATATTTCTGGTGCTCGGGACAGATTTTGGTCCCAGGGACAGAAAATGGTCTCGGAGACAGAAACGTCTCTGCACAGCTCCACAGTATTAAATGTGTGTCTTCTTTCCGAGAGCAGGTCGGTAACAAAGCCAATGCAGACACCGACACTTTAAGTAAATGTCCCCCATAGCGCTTTGTCTGTGTTTGAAAACGCAGACAAAGCCGGGCCTCGGCCCGATCGCATCGGCGTTTCTATGGAAAAGCCGGCGATTGGGAATGAGGCGCCGGTGTTTTGCGTTAAATTTTGCAAACGCAGACAAAGTGGCACGTGTGGCATCACCCTTAGGGTGAAGACACACGTGGCATTTTAGGCCGCTTTTGGGCCGTTTTTAGTTAGTGCGTTTTCAGATCGTTAAACGCATGAGTTTTTGAAAAATGCATGCGTTTTTGACCAGTTTGAATTAAGATAATTGGTCAAACCTGTCAAAAACACATGCTTTTTCATAAACTGAAAACGCACTAACTAAAAACGGCCTAAAAACGCCACGTGTGTCTTCACCCTAAGGGCGCGTTCACACGTTGCGTTTTGATCGCGTATTCGCTGCGTTTTAAAACGCATTACAACAGCTGATAAGAGGTAATTTGCCTAATTACATTACCGTTTACGTTTGTTAACGCAATGTTAACACATGTGTTAACATGTTGTTAACACATGTGTTAACATCACGTTTACGATGCGTTTTGTAAACGGAAATGTTAAGAGTGATATAATTAGGCAAATGACCTCTCCTCAGCTGTTGTATATGCGTTTCAAACGCGATGAAAACGCAGGTCAAAACGCAACGTGTGAACGCGCCCTCAGGCTGGTGCCACACGCACCGTGTTGTCTGTGATCGGGCCGTGGCCCGCCCTGGAGTGTGCGGCTTGGTCTGCGTTCCCGATCGCAGTTGTTTCCATAGAAACCCCGGTGGGTGCGGCTTTGTCTGCATTTGCGTTTTTAGCTAGTGCGTTTTCAGATCATAAAAAACGCATGCGTTTTTGACAGGTTTGACCAATTATCTTAATTCAAACTGGTGCGTTTTCAAAAACCAATGCATTTTTCAGATTTTTCACTACTAAAAAGGGCCTAAAAACACCATGTGTGTCACCATCCTAAGGATGGGTTCACACAGGGCCAACTCCAGGTTTCAGTGGGCCTCTGGGCAGCAGAGCCTCAGTGGGCCCCTTTTCCAGTGATCTCATGTGGCGGCATGAAAAACGCAGAAACTAAACACACCAAATATGAGAACATTTTATTTTCTTGTTCAATAGATTTCCCTGCAGTACGGATGTATTGCAGGGTACTACGGTATCACTATGAACCTGTGCAATCCCATAGGACAGGACCTTGCAGGTATTTATTATAGACATCCCTGGGGTTACCATAGCAACGATCGCCACCCTCAGGGTGAAGACACACATGGCGTTTTGGGGCCGTGTTTACTAAGTGCGTTTTCAGATAGTTAAAAACGCATGCGTTTTTTGAAAACGCATGCGTTTTTGTCCGTTTTTCATTGCACAATTTCGGAAAAACGGACAAAACCGCATGCGTTTTTTGAAAACGCATGCATTTTTTGAAAACGCATGCGTTTTTAAAAAACAGATGCGTTTTTTAACGCATGCGTTTTTAACAATCTGAAAACGCACTTAGTAAAAACGGCCCAAAAACGACCCAAAAACGCCATGTGTGTCTTCACCCTCAGAAATGCTGTGGGGGCACCGATCCCCCTGCAGGCATTTAACACCCATTATCGGAGTTGCACAGGAATATCAGCTGTCATTAATAGCTGATACCCTGTGTTTCCGGATGCTGGTTTAAGTGCAATATGAACTTGTCCCCAAGTGACACCCACCGACTCTATAGTGGTATCTGCCGAGTTTCTTCTTTCACAGAAGGCATGTGTCACCCCCCTTCACTGAGAGTCTGTGCTAGCACCTGCCCTGCATTGGTGTCTGCTGAGCTGCCCAGGGGAGCGCCATTGGGTTTTTCTGGTAGCTGCGGGACTCGGCACTTGCCCGGGTGTGCAGGGTGTTGGCGCAGGCCCTGTGTTCTGATTTGGCAAGCTTTGTGTAGCGCTGCGTAATCTGTGTGCGCTATATAAATAAAGGAATTATTACTAGGATGATGCCACACGTTAGCGTTCTGATTTAGTTTTGTAACAGAATCAAAATGCACTGGGGCAGCGCGCGGCCGATCGCATATGAGTTTCTAGGCAATCGGCAATCAGTGCCCTGTGTCTTGTATTATGTAAATGAGAGACACCGGGTGCTGATTGCCTCTCCTCAACTGTTGCAATGTATTTCAAAACGCACCGTGTAAACCGCATCCTAAGGGCGCATTCACACGTTGCGTTTTGGTTGCGTTTTCATTGCGTTTGAAACGCATATACAACAGCTGATGTGAGGTAATTTGCCTAATTACATTACCGTTTACGTTTGTAAACGCAATGTTAACGCATGCTGGCAAATAATGGCTGGCTGACAGAATGCCCCTCCCACTGGTTCTGGATACTGCAGCACGCATTCAGCCTGTATTTTATACGTTCCTATTGACTTCTATGATCTGTATGAAACAGAAATACGTGGAAAATAGAAAATCCTCTAGATTTTTATATGGCTCGCTTACGGTACAGTGGACAATACAGCCATGTACAAGGATGGCCATATTGCCCATTGGAATACATGGGACCGTATTGCTGCCGTATAGACGGACGTTTTTATACGGTCGTATGCATGAGGCCTCACTCATTAATCTGGGCGCAGTGGAGAACTGCGGAGTTCTACTCTGCACTGGTCTAACACTGACACTCCGCATTCACACAATGCGTTGCGTTGCGTATTTTGAAGTCTTCAACAAGTAACATTGCGTTTCCATTGCATTTGCTAAAAGGCAATGTTACTTTAACATGTGATCAAGGCTGATGCCTTCTGAATATGTCAACACGCATTAAAAACATGACGCAACGAGTGAATGCGCCTTCACACTTTAATACATCCCCCCCTGCTGTTTGTGCATGTAATCACACACCACAAACACATGCATTTTCAAAAACGCAACCTCTTTGAAAACCGCAATGAAACGCCAAGTTAAGACACTTTAATCTAAAACCCAATGAAAAAGCCAATATGCAAATATGATGCATTTTTCAAGCATGCAAAAACACCATGAAAAAAAAATGCAACAAAAACGCCATGTGTGTCATCGGCTTAAGTTTTGTATTTTTATATCACCAGAATCATGGCTATAGACTGGATTGGTTTCGGATATGCAGCCCTGCTGGTTTCTGGGGGCTTTATGGGATTTTCTAGGAAAGGTAAGCTTTATTAATGGGGATTAATAATTTTATTTCTAGTATAAAGCCTGAACCATGTAGAAATGCAACGCTGAGGGCGCTGTCACACGTTGCGTTTGCAAACGCAGACGCAGACCAAACCGCGCCCACCGGGCGGTCCGCGGTCCAATCGCATCGGCGTTTTCAATAGAAACATAGAGAAACGCCGATGCGATTGGACCGCGGACCGCCCGGTGGGCGCGGTTTGGTCTGCGTCTGCGTTTGCAAACGCAACGTGTGACAGCGCCCAAAGGCTCCTCTGGCAATTGCATGTGTTTGCGATGGAAATGCAATGTTACCTCAGCATGTGATTGCAGCCAAAGGATGTCGCGCCCACCAGGGCGGGCCTCGGCCCGATCGCACCAGCCTAAGGGTGAAGACACACATGGCGTTTTTGGGCCGTTTTTACTAAGTGCGTTTTCAGATCGTTTGAAAACGCATGCGTTTTTGTCCGGTTTTCATTGCGCAATTTCGGAAAAACGGACAAAAACGCATGCGTTTTTTAACGATCTGAAAACGCACTTAGTAAAAACGGCCCAAAAACGCCATGTGTGTCTTCACCCTAAGGAGTTATGCTGTCTGGCCCCTCCTGATTTTACTATAGGATAAGTAAATCATCCTTCATAGACTACCTCCAGCAGCTGCCAACCACATTTGTGTGGGGGCGCGTTCATGCATTGCGCTTTGGTTGCGTTTTCATTGCCTTTTAAAACACATTACAACAGCTGAGGAGAGGTGATTTGCCTAATTACATTACTGTTAACATTTGTGTTTACAAAACACATTGTAAACGCATACGTTCACGCATGTGTTTTTTTAACGCATGTGTTAAAATCGCATTTACAAATGTAAATAGTAATGTGATTAGAAAAATCACCACTCCTCAGCTGTTGAATGTGTTTTACAACGCAATGAAAACGCAACCAAAGCGTGTGAACGCTCCCTAAGGATGTATCTGGACTATGAGACATCCAGGAGGGATCATTCATGCATGAGAAGAGTGTGTTGTCCATCTGAATCTTACTGAGAAAGATTTTAGCACACAAGTACTGTATATACCCATTCATGCAAACCGTCTGGCAATAACATATTTTGACCTCTTCATAAGAGGCAGTAAAGTAAGACAAGTAGACAACGGTGTATATAGTCTTTATGGAGATCTTTTGTTACATTTTATGCTTTGCCATGATCATCTGGTAATCCAGCATCTGGCAGGTGGCATTTGTGCTGGATTAAATGGATTGTTCTTTCTTTAATACCCTCGGTGTGTATCTTGCAGGCAGCATTGTCTCCCTTGCTGCAGGTCTTACATTTGGAGTGCTTGCTGCTTATGGTGCCCTGCGAGTTTCAAACAATCCGAGGGATATCAAGATATCATTGAGTAAGTAAAATTATACTCATGTGATTCAAAATTACACAATCAGGACACTTGAGATTTAGTAGCATCATACGGGTGTGTCTAGAGAATAATTGTAGCTAACCGCTGGGAATTAAAGGAGAGGTGTAAACACCTGATCCTCACCTTATTGTGAAACATACACATGGAATATAGCACCTCATACTGTACTGCCACACCAAACACACTCCCAAGTGTCCTATATAGGGATGTCACGTGTCTCCTTTGCCCTACGTTTGCAGTAATTTAACTTTTGAAATATCTTTAGCACAATAGGATATCTACCACCAGATTACTGCTGGTAGAGTGTCTTAGTTAGGCTATTCGTTCCTTCTAGAGCAGTGATGGCGAACCTTTTAGACACGGAATGCCCAGACTACAACCAAAACCCACTTATTTATCCCAAAGTGTCAACATTTTAAGTACAATTTAAGCAGTAACTTCTTGCTCCCTTCTCTTCAATCGTATCAGTATCCTAAGTACACCAATATAGTTAAAAAAAAAAGGGTGACAAATTCGTGTTCCCCTGAAAAGGAAGAATTTTCGGGCCTGGAGCTGAAGCAACAATGATAATCCAGATCTGCCCACACCTTCTCATTCCTCCTGTAGTCTCAGGCAGCACTGTCGCTTTAAGACAGCACTGAGCGCAGCAAGTCCTGGGCTGTCTGGGAATCCATGAACATCCCTTGTGTCCTCTTTGGTGATGGCCTGGGTGCCCACAGACAGGGCACCGAGTGCCACCTCTGGCACCCATGCCATAGGTTCGCCACCACTGTTCTAGAGGATGGGGGATTGTTTTCTGGCATCCTTAATAACGAAATATTAGCTTTGTGAGGGTGATGCCACAAATGGCGTTTAGACAGGTTTTACCATTTATCTTAATTAAAACTGGTCAAAAACGGATGCATTTTCAAAAACGCATGGTTTTCAAACACCTGGATTCCAGAAAAAAATTACTTTTAGGCCGCGGTCACACATTCCACTAGTGTCGCGTTCATAACCCTGGAAACCTATATGCGATCGAGCCGAGGCCCGCCAATTGTGCGCAAGGTTACCTTAAAAAAGATGCTACTTAGCTTTGTACACTCTGTGTTTGTCACACAGGCGCCCCCGGGTAATAATTATGTACACCTCCAGGGGTGACAGTTACCTCCTCTCCCTGGTGCAATCACACTGGAGACGTGCATCATTATTACCCAGTGCCAGGTAACATCTCAGATATTACATTTATTTTTTATTGTGAGGCAAAGCTGGGACTGGAGACTACAAGGAGAGGAGGAATAATGGACCTTCCCTCTCATTCAAATTTTTTTGTTTACTTTGCCTACTGCATAGTAAAAAGTAAAATGCATGTTAAAGGGGTTATCCGGGTTTAAAAAATATCTTATGGCCGGGCTGGGGAGGGCTAGTTAAACATAATAAACATGGACTTACCTCCTCCGGCAACGCTGATGTCCCGCGCCACGGTCCCTTCGATCCGTGCCCCTGTTAACAAACACGGAAGCCGCGCACAGGGAGCTTCCGGTCCGCGATGTGGACGGCTCCTCCCATCCGTCCCTATCTCTCAGCGTTGTAAGCGCTGGGAGATGGTGTGCATGGGAGCTTCCGGCCGTACTTGTAATGAAACCGGCGCACAGAGAAGACCGGCCGCGGCACGGGACATCGGCAGCACCGGAGGAGGTAAGTACATGTTTATTGTGTTAAAATAGCCCTCCCCAGCCCGGCCATAAAACATTTTTTAAACCCGGATAACCCCTTTAAATCTGTGCCAGATAAAGCATGCTGCAGATTTACTTCTCTAGGCTGCCCTAACCTCCCCATAGCTTCTCTCTATTGCATGTAAATATTATTTAGTGACCCCACATTTACATCCATTGTACTGCACAGTTTTAGATCTTCCATGCAGAATTATCATAGATAATAGATGTGTGAATCAATTTGTAAATCCTGTCAAAGTGTACTGTATGTACAGTAGTAGTGACCCCATGACTGTCCTAACCTATTCAAATATTTTCTCCCATAGTTGCTGCAGGCACTCTGTCTGTAATAATGGGCCTGAGGTACAATCGTAGTAGGAAAGTCATGCCTGCTGGGTTATTGGCACTCATAAGGTGAGTTTATAACTCTTTTCAGGCAGGTATGTCCTATGGGCAGGTCATATGTATGAATTGTTACGGTATATAATAATGGCTGTCGCCGTTCTCTGTGCAGAGAGAGTATTTTAATAAAAGTTATGTACAGAAGTACTTAGACCATAAGTTATTTACTGAATGTTTACGGTAGTCTCTGTTACAAATTCTGTCATTAATATCTGGAAAAAATAGTGCAGCAGCGTCCATTATAGCCTACATGGAACAGAAGGTGAGGGGATGGTCTTCCTCTTGTCTTTCTTTCTGTTATGCTCTGCTAAAAGGGAGATTAAAACAAGCCTAGATGCCGTTGTGAACTGGGCCTTAGGCTAAATTCACACTGCCGTGAGCCCGCCGCACCGTAGCACGGCGGGCACACGGCAGCGCGGGGAGAGGAGGAGGAGGTGAGCGCAGCTCACCCCCGCCCCTCTCCATAGAAAGTAATGGCGCACTGCGCCGTAATACGGGGAAAGATAGGACATGTCCTATCTTTCCCCGGGCTACGGAGCGGTACGGTGCCGCACGTGTGCTGCACCATACCGCTCCCGTACAGGGCCGTCAGCCCATAGAAGTGTATGGGGGACGTATATCGGCCGCATATATGTCGGCCTTATATACGTCCCCCATACTGTAGTGTGAATGTAGCCTTAGACATATGCCAAACAACACAGTTCACATATCCAATATTTATTGACCTGTTTGTTATATGACAAGGGCCATTTGCATTGGTTGCTTTTTGTTATAACACTTAGCATCACTTCCTTTTTTCTACAGCATTTTCATTGTCTTGAAGCTATTGGTCAACCTGAGCTAGACGCAGATTTTGGAAGGACTCCCTGCTAACAAGCTTTTTTCGATATGGATCAGTTTTATACATTTTGCTAAAAATTTGTGCACTGAATCTTTCTAATCTGTTTATATATTGTGTTGATTTTATATAAGAATTAATATTTTTATACTGGCAATTCAGCTGGAATGAATGAATAAAATAAGCATGCTAGCTCCTCTGTGTTTTTAATTATAAAGGGATATACCATTGTGAGGCTGTGATCTCATGCTGAGCATGAGTGGTGTTTACAAAGCAATTCAAGCGAGCAATGGTGTGTTTACATGTATACAATGCAAAACATTTGGATTGCAATTAGAAACGTGTGAACGTGGCCGACGGCCTCATTCACGCAACTGTATGTGCATTCGGGGGGGGGGGGTGAGCGCAAACTATCCATTGCCATTGTTTGAGGCCTGAATGACATGGGCAGAGTGAGCCCAAAAACGGATTCATTTTTGACAGGTTTGACCAATTATCTTAATTGAAACTGGTCAAAAACGCATGCGTTTTTTAAAGCATGTGGTTTTTGACGGACTGCTCAAAAATGGCCCAAAAACGCGTTCAAAACGCCACGTGTGCCCTCACAATGTAAATTACAAGAGATTGGCCATGCACAGCACATTCATTGTGCAGTGCGACAAAACATGCCCAATAGAAGGCTATGGGTTCAAAAGCGAGCCACAGTTTTCCAGCCTAAACTTGTTAAAACTACAAAAAAAATTAATGCTTGCGCCATTTATCTTTTCATATGTTTAGGATTTCATCAGGAATTAAGAACTTCAGTTTTTAAAGTATTTGTATTGTTTCCTGGATACACCGTATCCCACTTAAGGTAGGACTGCTGCAAACACAATTTGCTTCACAACAAGTATTCACGACCGAGCTCTTCCCTTTGACCAACCACAGTGCTGACAGTGTCTAACAATCTGATCTCTTGTTCAAATCTACTAACCTTCATGACTACTTGGCTAATCCAAATGGGCTGCCACGTAGTAGTAAACTTGACATGGTTTATAAGACTCCTCGCATGAGCATGTGAAGGATGTATAAGAGGGCTTACGGGTTAAGCCTACTTCTTACAGACATAGGGTTCGCTACATATTGCAGCAAACGCTCATCGCTAAGGGTGATGCCACACATGGCGTTTTTGGTCAGTTTTTGGTCCGTTTTTCCCAATTATCTTAATAGATAAACAGGTTGTAAGCAGCCAAATGCATGGTAAACAGACTGAAAACGGATGTTTAAAAACGGACCAAAAACGCCAAGTGTGGCATCCCCTAACACCCGCGGCCAGTGCTATCACTGTTTGCGGGTGTTATCCCGTGTTTACCGCCATCTTTGTTGACATCCCCGCTCTCCCTGATGTCATCATGGAGCAAATATCCTCGGCTTTATACTGTCCCTGTACAAAATAAACAACTTCCCTGAATCTTGAACTTTTTTGTAGCAGAAGAATAGAAATTGTAGTAAAAACAGCACATGGGAACTTGGCCAAGAGAAATGTACTACTAAAATGGTTAAATATGTTAAAATATCTCATCTTTACAGCCAAGGCATAACATGACTGGATAAGATCTTAACACTATAGTGTGGCACAAGTCCTCAAATATATCTTTTTAAAACCCATTATGGTTTAGGTATGGGCATTAGTAATTTCACTTTAGTGTCAGTTGCATGAACTGGTATGTTCGAGCTTTGGGATGGGCATTTAATTGGTATGGAAAAAACAACCACAGACGCCGTCACATTAACATTTAATAGCCATGAGACAGCGATATTGCTTTACAATATGTAGCTTGAGCAAGGAATGAGGGGTTAAAATAATACTTTTGGCAGATATTGTTTGGGAATCTCATTTTCTGGGAACAGATAACACAAAGTTTAGTGTGTAAGATGGGTGTGTTTCACTTGGTGATGAATGCAACTACAATAAACTGAAAAGACGGCTACAGTTCTATGCCGAGGTTACAGGGCATACATCCTTCACATGAACCCTTCTTTGCTTAAGGTCAGTGGTGGCACGCGGGTTGTCTCACAGGCACAGAGTTTGCCAGACATGGCATCTTTTTGCAGTCTCAGGCAGTCCAATTAGTGCCCTGCTATTTTAACGTGACCCATCCGGTGCTGCCTGGTCCTGTCCAAAGAGTGAGGTGTGGACAGGGTTGGATTGGAGCTCAAAGATTATGGTAGAAATAGGTTTGATGCTGCCCAAATTGCCGTGTTGGCTTTTTGGGAAAAGCTAGGGGGTTTTGGGTCTCATTTTTGGGCACTCGATCTCTAAAATGTTTGCCATCACTGGCTTAGGTCTTATAGCCTAATGTCAAAGTAGGGTTCATGTGAAGGATGTATGCCCTGTAACCTCGGCATAGAACTGTAGCCGTCTCTTCAGTTTATTTTAGTTGCATTCATCACCAAGTGAAAGAGCTTTTTTAACTGGACCCAATCATCTTATACACTAACCATTATGTGTTATTGGTTCCCAGAAAATGAGTTCCCCAAACAATATCTGTCAAAAGTATCATTTTAACTCCTCAGTCTCATGCTACATATTGTAAAGCATTATCGCTGCCTCATTTCACATATCCATTTGATGACCTTGTGTGACATTTGGCTACAAGACATGAGGCGCTTTGTACGCTTCAATTAAGTGAGGCATATAGGGTCAAAAGTTGTCAAACTACTGGACAGTACAACAAATGGGTTAAAAATTACCAGGTTTGAAACTCCAGTAACATAGGGGTATAGGCCAAGCCTGCTGACAAGTCCCGTTTACCTTTTCAGTCTGTACTCATTTAGGGAGGGATTTTTTTATTAAGCCCTTCCTGACCAGGGCTATGGATTCGGAGTGTGATAAAAAATGGACCAACTCAGGCTCCAAAAACACATAATGATTAAAATATATATAGATGAATTTCCTTTAAATGTCTGTTCCTGATCCATGGCCTTAGGACAGGGGTAAGCAACATTTATTGGGTAAAGAGCCATATTGTCATACTTCTCAACTTTAAGGGACCGCATCAGCAACCAGCACTCTAGATGCACGAACAAGCACGGTACAGCACACAATGCCACCCCGGAGCAGTGCAGTACACTTGATAAGTACTTGCCTCTCCTGCTCCTCTAAAGGGCTCTGCTCTGTGTCCTTATCCTGATACATACAACCGGAGCAGTAAGGAATTCTCAGCTGCACTCAACACTTCCTGGCCTTCTGCGTCAACGAACGCTAGCATCTAATAGGGGAAGCCCTCTGTGGACTCTGGCACCAGGGTGTGGACCACAACTCAAGGTTTGGGAGGCCACATGTGTCCTGTTGGCGCAGGTTGTGCATCCTGTGTGCACTTTATTGTCATGGTCAGAGAAATGAGGCACTGGGAAGAAATGACCACATTTATTTCAGTACTGCTGTAGTGGCCAGGAAAACAGGGCTGTGAAGTCAGTCGGGGACCATTTTGGTGCAGCTGGAGTCGAAGTTAGGGAAATTGAGAAGTCAGTGTTGGAGTGGGAAATTTGGTTTACCAACTCAGCCCTGTTCTCAATCAGGCCCTATTTTTAGAAACTGACATGTGTCACTAAGTAGTTATAACTTAAAGGCCACCTGTCATCAGGTCTCTGTCACCTCTACCTGTTGGAGCAGCTCACAAGGATCCCATTCCAGCCTTTATCTAGTTATTTCATACATTATTCATTGTAAAATAATTTTTTATCATGTACATGAGGCTGGTCACATGGTCAGAGGCAGTGATGTCACCCCTGTTACCCCTCCCCTCTCCTCATGTCTGTGTAATGTATAGTAAAGCATTGCTGGTGTCTGTGCTGCATCTGCTGATATGCTGCATCCTCCTAATACACAGACATCAGCTACACATGAATCTGACATGTTCTGCTGTAACATGGCTGGCTGGAGCTGCTGTATCTCTCCTGTACACACACACAGGCTGCAGGGGGTGTGGCCACCAGTACCAGGAAGCACATCATTATACAGCCTCACTCCATTACACAGGCTATGCAGTCATGCACTGGGGGTGTGGCTGTGCCTCCCACTCATGAATAATCTGGACAGCTTGAATATGCTAATGCTTCATTGGACATTTCACAGGTCATTTGCATACAGCTTTAGGACCTCATTGCTTAGGTTTACAGGCATGTAGAGAGACAATGAAGGGATAGAGGCAATGCTCTCTAATGGCAGTTTATGAAAATATATTTAGTTTAGGGGGGTTATTTTGCATGACGGGTTCTCTTTAAAAGTGCTTTAACATATCCAGCTGATGTGGAGACTATTTTCTCATCACACATTGAAAATATGGCAATACGTACAGAGGCATAACCTCTATTTTTCTGTTGAAAGAGCTAGATGAGTGCTTATTTTTGGTAAGAGGTGTACTTTTCAGTGGCATCATTTTAGGACACACACTTTTGATAACTTTCAGAACTACCGTATTTTTCGGACTATAAGCCGCACCATCAATAAATGCCTTCTAAAACGTCTAAGTTCTTATATAAGGCGCACCTGATTATAAGGCTGAATGACGAGCAGGTGGCAGACCTGTGCAGTTCAAGGCAGCTGTAGTAAGTACGGTTCATATATAAAGGCGCTCCTTTGATTTCTGAGACAAAGGATTTTTAGTGCGCCTTATAGTCTAGAAAAATACGGTATTTGATTAGGGCATTCATGAAATTTTCTTTTACACTGTGTTCACCATGCAGGTCCAATGATGATTCAGTTTTTTTTTGCGCCGGCACCAGGAGCTACTAACACCTGTAGCTTATCGCTGGCTTCTTGCACTAGTTTTCTTTAAACTGTCTTCCAAGCTTGCTGTAATCACATTTATCAGACAACTTTAATTCAATTCAGACATTTACACCTCATATGCCCCTTTTTTTTTTTTTTAGAGAGAATTTTTGGTGACAAGTTCTATGCTGCCTTTCGATCCAAGTCTTGGAGGTCACTTTGATATAATTTAATAAAACGGTTTTGCAGCACTCCTTGGCCAAGTATCCCAGGCTCTATTATATTATACAGGTTATGTTATTTATTCATTCAACAGTTTTATCTGCTGCTGTGTGTTATCTCATTAAAAAGTTTATTCCTGCCTCCGCCACCCACAAGTATTCCCAGAAATATGCCATACATGCCCAGGAGAAAATAACCCTCTTCATAGTACTGTACGATTCTCTTTATGGTCAGATGGATCCGTTTATTTAACCAAATTCTCTTTTAAACATAAGGTAACCATTGCTTAATATGTTAGCCTGCTATATATACATTTTATGAAAATCATTGTCTAAGGATGAAGCAGCATAAAAGCAATATGTACTTTTTAAAATATAAAATAAAAACGTGAAGTAAAGCAAACCTGATAAGAATGATAACAGGCGTGGAAGTGGAACTGGATTTTAATGTAACAACAAATACAACCTACAATGTCATACAATAGGACTGCTTTTACATTAGCTGAATACAAGCTTCTTCACAGTGCTTATATAGACGTCATCTGCCATGGGTTGTCTTTGACCTCCTGGTTGCAAGAACTTCTTTATTGTTGGGATTTCCTGCATTCGTTTTTTAAAAGCCTGCATGTTCAAATAACAAAAGAAGCAGTAAATATTCAGTCTTACAAAACCTACATCAACCAGCAAACGGACATGCACTGTCTCACTATTAAAAAGATTTGCTTTTCAAGTTATATCTTTGGATCTACATATAATGCCGACAGTAGTACATATATAATAGATATACACAAACACACCTCTGATATTTGTTGATGACTACCATTACAAGGAGGGGGAGGAGGAAGCACAGGAGAGTACAAGTGCCATAAACAATGTGTGGGGATAAACAAAATTATGGATGTGCTCTTACCCTCATAGCACCATGAATCAGAAGCAATAGCACCAATAATCCAACACTATGATGTGTATTTTGCAAGCATCAAACCAAGGGCCATATGTCATTTATAGAGGCCGCTTGCACAGCTCACATTGATGTCCATAGCAAATAGCTGATCAAATGCAGCCAGTATGTTCACTGTGTGGTGGAGCATGCTGTGACCAAGCTCAGGAATTGTTGTTTGCGGCTAGAGTCCTACACACAATCATGCGAGGTTGGCCTTAGTCTCATAACAAGTGCATATTCTTCAAAGAGATGCTCCAAAACAAGCTATGCAAGGCCCAGTTCACATCTCTATTAGATCCACTTTACTTGAACATGGTCAGCCCCTGTAAACGGCCCTTGTGAAGGTCAGATCCGATGGGTTTGACACAGTGCAGTGGACCGGAATCCTTGCATCATACAGAAATCTAAAACAAGGAGTCTCTACCCACCAGCAGAACTGGTCCCTTTCCATAGTTCAAGTGTGCCTTAGTCTTTGAATCTCTTTTCCAACCCCACCATGTGAACAAACACAGTAGGGAGGAGTTCCTCTCAACTACATATGCATTTAGACCTAAACGCTTGCAACTGGGAACTAGCAGCTTGTGTTTTGCATTATTTACCGGCAAGAAAATCCGTGCTTGTTCCGGATCGCAAGCATTTCAGTCTAAACACAAATGAAATTGGAAGAAACTCCCTCCAGCTGTGCTTGAATTTTATTTCTAAAGACAACGAACTTTTCCACGTCATATTCCAGAATTCAAACAAAGATTACATTTAAATTTTTTTGGTGAAGCGGGACAAAATTGTAAAGTTCAACGTAATTTATTGGATATTTTAAACTTTAGTAAAAAATAAACTGAAAAGTGGGACGTGCAATATTATTCAGCCCCTTTATTTTCAGTGCAGAAAACTCACTCCAGAAGTTCAGTGGGGATCAATGATCCAATGTTGTCCTAAATGAGCTATGATAAATGTAATCCATCTGTGTGTAATCAGGTCTCCAAATAGATACACCTACTCTGTTATAGTCTCAGGGTTCTGCATCATGAAGACCAAGGAACACACCAGGCAGGTCCGTGATACTGTTGTGGAGAAGTTTAAAGCCCGATTTGGATACAAAAAGATTCCACAAACTTTAAACATCCCAAGGAGCACTGTGCAAGTGATCATATTGAAATGGAAGGAGTATCAGACCACTGCAAATCTACTAAGACCCAGCCATCCATCTAAACTTTCATCTCAAACAAGGAAAAGACTAATCATGGGCCTCTTGGCTGCATCTCTGATCACTCTGAACTGCAGAGATCTACAGCTGAGGTGGGACAGTCTCTCCATAGGATATCAGTTAAACTGCACAAATCTGTCCTGTATGGAAGAGTGGCAAGAAGAAAGCCATTTCTCAAAGATATCCATAAAAAGTCTTGTTTAAAGTTTGCTACAAGCCACCTGGGAGACACCAAACATGTGGAAGAAGGTGCTCCGGTCAGATGAAACCAAAATCGTACTTTTTGCCAAACAATATGTTTGCCAGAAAAGCAACACAGCTCATCCCCTGAACACACCACCATCACACATGGTGGTGGCAGCATCATGGTGTGTTCCTGCTTTTCTTCAGCAGGGACGGGGAATATGGTTAAAATTGATGGGAAGATTGATGGAGCCAAATACAGGACCATCCTGGAAGAAAACCTGTTGAGTCTACAGAAGACCGGAGAGTGGGGCGGAGATTTATCTTAGAGAATACAATGACAACAAACACAATGATCCCAAAGCAAAATCTACAATGGAATGGTTCACAAATAAACATATCCAGGTGTTAGAATGGCCAAGTCAAAATCCAGACCTGAATCCAATCGAGAATCTGCTGGTCACAAATGCTCTCCAACTCAGAGCTTGAGCTGTTTTCCAAGGAAAAATGGGCAAGAATTTCAGTATCTCGATGTGTAAAACTGATAGAGACCTGATACCCCCTGCGACTTGCAGCTGTATTCTCAGCAAAAAGTGGGGCTCCAAAAAAAAAAAAAACACACACACACACACACACACACACACTGAAGGGGGACGAATAATATTGCACGCCCCACTTTTCTGTTTATTTTTTACAAAAGCTTAATATCCAATAAATTTCATTTCACAATTGTGAAGAATCAACAGCAATTTTACATCTTTATGTTTGAAACCTAAAATGTGGCAAACGGTAGAAAAGTTAAGGGGGCCGAATACTTTGCAAGGCACTTTAACCCATTTTATAGATTTTTAAAGGCATAGAGTTTTAAACCCAAAAAAAAAAAAAAATTTGCTCTAAAATGCAGTTCTCCTTGTAGTCCCAGGAGCTAGTGAAGGGTGCTCCCAGAAATGGGGTAATACTTACCTGTAAATTAGCAAATTTTTCCAAAATGTCAGGATGAAATTCTTCCAGTTGTAAAATGTCATCCAACAAATATACATCTGCCCAGCTGAGCTTGTTTCCAACAAGGAATTCCTTACCCTCTAGAGCCTAAAATAAAAAGAATAAGCCCATGACGATACAACTAATCTATTCTATAGTGTTTCCCTTGTTCTGTTTAAGAATGGTTAATCCTCAACAAAGCTAGGATGCAACTACTGACAACTTTACAGTCTTTCATTAAAAATAGGATGTTAGCAATGTCCAATTTTAAAGGCCTAGTCCAAAATTCTCGAGAGCTAATAAACCTTTGCAAAATATACTATGAAAAAAACCATTCCCTGCCTCATCTACTGCTCACCTCTAGTTTCTAACAGGAATGTGAATTAGCTAGAAATGTTAGTAGCGTCTGTTGTATCCTAGCATTTGGGAAAAGTCCAAATAATGAACAACCTCTTTATAAATGTTATTTGTACTTGCAGATTTCTGTTGACATCATCGAAAGGAAAAGGTGTTAGTTGTAGATTACATTAACTTATTTATTGGGGTGTTATTACCCAACTTAAGTATTATGGGGCTCTTACTACAGTAATACGCAACAATCATGTGAACAGGGAAGCTCATGTTTTTCCCTTTAAGTAGGGTGGGTTATACTGCCGTTTCCCCAATTTCTATGAAGGTGCTGTACTTCACTTCTCTACAGCAGTACTATAGAGAGGAATAGGACCTCATTCAAGTGACAGTATGTCCCAGCAGCGATCAGCAAATACTAAAACCCCAATTGTGGAAAACCTATTAATGATACAGTTGAATAACTTACTTTGTTGTACACAGGAAAGTATCTTTTCCATGCTCTTTCTTTCATGAGATTGCGTTGTTTCTCCTTATCACATTCAGGAAGGAAGAAATAGGACAGGACCAGTGCTGCAAGATCAACAGCTCCCTCAACATACATGTCAATACTAGAAGGAAGTAAACCGAGAACCAGGACATATAAATAATGCTTTTTAAAAATCTTTACAAGACAAACAACAAATCAAATTCCCACAAGACTTTCCTCGGTCCCCCTCCCAAGTTTTCCCATCCAACCTTTTTTGTCAGATAGCATTCTCCAATGTCCGTGTCATACCACAATGTAGGCAGATTCACTGCGGTATCCTGCGATACTCATACAAATCGACAAAAATATACAACCCCCCCCACACTCACATTGAGATGTTATTGATATGCAATGTCTTATTTTTTCTGTATTTGTACCCAACGACTTGTAAATTGCCCTGAAACATGATGGTGCTATATAAATAAAGTTTTTTGGGGTTTTTTAATGCAAGGATAATTAAAAAGATAGAAACAAACCAGACAGCGTGTTCTTCATGGCTGTGTCCAGAAAGGTCACAGAATTAAGCAGACATGGGCACTACTACTAGGCATATCTGGCCCATCCTGCTGGGGTGCAGGCAGACTTTGCTTTCGTATTGATGTATATAATATAGAGGTAGGCTTCTTTTACACGAAAGTATGCTGCGCCCGGGCCAGGACCTGGGTGAAGCACTTGTTCGGCTGGAGAGGTGGAAGCTGGAGGCCTCCTCACCCCTCCATGTAGGTGTGCTGTACCATACCATGCACAAGGCACTCCTATCACCACTGTATGCCGAGAGTACAGCTAGCATACAAAGGCCATATGCATTAAAAAAAAAAATTTACACTATAAATTCCACAGCATCTTGACCCCATAACATTAATGAAGTAAATATACTCACCAAGCTCTTTCTTTCAGGTCGGCTCCATATAAATTATACTTTCCTGCGATGTAGCTCAGAATGGCTCTAGTTTGTACCAGTTTCATCCCATCTATTTCCAGCATTGGTACTTGTTGAAACAGCAGGTCTCCAGCTATACAAAACCAGAAGATGCCACATCAGCATGTAAAATCTGCTGTATGAAATGTACTCATGGCCAAATGTCCCCTCTCAATTAGAACAAAATCTGTAGGTCTCACATGTCCAGGGAATTGAACCTTTTAAGTAGAAAGGTGTGTGACATAGTAACACATGCATGTTACTGTAGCCATTTGGGATTAGGGATTGTGTGAAGATGAGCACACACACGTATGGATGTGACATGTGTGTTTGTGCATTTCTTTAAATGAGGCGACCAAATGACAGATAGCAGACATTGGGGCAGATTTATCAAGCAGTCTGAAAGTCAGAATATTTCCAGTTGCCCATGGCAACCAATCACAGCTCCCCTTTAAAATATTCATGAACACTGGTGAAATGAAAGCTGAGCTGTGATTGGTTGCCATGGGCAACTGGAAATATTCTGACTTTCAGACTGCTTGATAAATCTGCCCCATTGTGACTTCTAGGAAAGAAATATGCAAATACATTCTCCAGGGTGGGATAAGGGAACCTTATAATACAGACCCCTATACATGACTTACAATACGCCTACTGGCATGGTGTGGGTTGTAGATTTATTCCAACTGTGTACAGCGTTGTTTGAAGGTTTTTGCTTCTGATCTGCACAGTGTAGGGAATTGCATAGAGACGCAGGTCTGGGGAAAACACTGCATCTACTACTATAATAGACAGTATTTTCACACTATGACTCTGCCTATGGCCATGAGGCTAATATTCTACTACATGCTGTCCATTATTAAGAAAACTAGTAATACATTCCCTTTAAATGAAAATCTAGTGTAGGTTAGTATTACTTTGCATAAACAATGCATGTTCATTTCTTATTTGATACAATGTCATCGGTATGAAATAGTCTACACCCAACTGCCTGCAGCCATTATCAGATGAGGAAACAGCCAACACATCCAAACAGGTTGTCTACAACGTATTTCTCATCTAGAAAGAATCTCCCCTCCATCCCTACATACATAGGACATCACAGCACACACAACACACTTTTGTCCTTTTCAGTCTATTATTATTCTTATGCTGTTATAGGAACAAAAACTACAGACATATATACACAAAGGCCACTGGCACATGACCTGGTGCAGAGATCAGAATTGATGATAACAGTTTGGCGCTGTCATTTTGCTATATATTACTATGATGTGTGGAGTCCTGTCCTCTGTGATTGGTCAGCGAAATCCAGCCACTCATTGGCTCATTAGGCTCCACTCACTAAGAAGAGACGGCTTTTCTGGCTCCTGAACGACTCCCTATTAAATATATAATAGGGACCCGTTGGCCGTGCCATGTGTGGCATCACCCTAATCTGTTAAACATTAGAGCATGTCCTAGTAATAATCTTCAAGTCCCATTTAGACAATAGTTTATGAGGTTTATAAGGAGCGATTCGAAAAGATGGAATCCAGACCAATGCAAACTGGCTTTGAAAAAAAATTTAAATAAATGAATGTTTTTCACAGTTGACATGCGGCAAGTTCATCTGCAGACAGACTTATTGTGAACTCTAGTTAGCATCAGATCTTTTCAGCCAGTAAATTTCGAGGTGTGGCCTCCACAGATCAGACTTGTTTTTCCAGTACATTCCACATAGACTTAATAAAATTTTCAACTTGTCCCCATCCAATTGCCTGCAGCCATCATAAGCTGTCTATTAAGATACTGACAACAAAACGCGATGACACAATCATATCATCCCATCCAAGAAACGCACATTGGTCACGTCATACTGAGAACACCAACGCACACCCATGGATCTCCTGTAAGTTGTAAGTCTTGCGATATCTTTTTCTTAGCTCTCATTTTTAATACAAATCAGAAGAATCTCTGCACAGGCATGTCAATAAGTGCCAAGACCTTAAACTACAAAGTCTACACATGTTGTACACTGTGAGGTTAATAAGTTACAAGAAGGGCTAGACATGGCAGAGCACTTTGTAAAGCAAAAAAAAGTCAAGACACACCAGATTATACCAACTATAAAATTCTCCCCTCTCAATCAGGATTTTCTGTTGTTCTGCACCATTAGTGTAAATGAACAGGATCAGGATTGTCTGCATCAAACTTTGCAACCAAAACCACAAGCAGATTTAGACGTAAATTGTGGATCTGAGAGGTCAGTTGATATTTAGTTAAACACCTTAAAAGGGTTTTCCCATGAAGACTACTTATGACCTATCCGCAGGGACTCACAGGTTTTCGGAATGGTGGTCTACTGTCCCTCTTCCCGCAGTCTTGCATTTGCAGCCAATCTCCATCTATGAAAGTATATAGTCTTATCTATGGTTATCACTGACAGTATTAAATGGAGAATGGCAGAGAATGAGGCACACTGTTCAGCTCGGCTGTAAGAAAGGTGTTGGCTGACCGCCATTCCCTACATAGATGTGGGTTCTACCTCTGGAACCCACACCCATCATCTTTTATATGACATATCCTTTGGAATTACATTTCCATTCAAAAAGAAATTTGCATGGTTTCTAAGTAACTAAAATATGCAGTCTTCCATATCTTAAATCTTGAGCGTTACAGAAAGCACTATTCAACTTCAGTGTTTAGCCTTCTCATGATGTAGGGGTATAACAGAAAAGATATTAACTGGGCTTAAAGTGCTAGGTGGCAGTCTGTGCTTAGTTCAGTTTTTCTTTTAGATTTAGTTATGGTGTTCTTTATTATTTAATTTTTTAAATTTATTTGATATCCATGTCCATGACTTTCATTACTGTAAACTACTATATGTCGGGGCTATGTACACTGTAATTTCCTCAGGGATCAATAAAGTTTTATTGTACTGAATGTGTGCCAAGTAAATAAAATAAGGAAAGGTTTCAGGGAGGTGTCCAAAAGTACAGGTACGATGAGATCCAAAAGAAAAACCCTATTGTCTCATTTTATTGCAACAGCAGCACGTATTGTGGTATGGTAGAGTTTCTCATAAGTGTCCTAGTCCAATGTGTCTTATTCATAATCAATTTACAGTAAAAAAATATTGTGTTACTATTACTACTACTATATTTAAAATATGCAAGTATCACAGCAGCAACATTTTTCATCTGTATCATAGTTCTAAAAAGAAAACCAGGTACTTTACATTGAACCAGCTTATCGTATTCCTCCTTTGTTTTATAAAATTTTTCCTCAAACTGAAAAGAAAAACAGACAAACAATCAGCCAAAACCTCATTTCGGCTTCCTAAATATCAATACATTTTTTTTCTCTGTTGTAAATATATACAGAGCAGTCAGTCGCACATGTGCCCGGCTATTCTATTCATTTCTATGATTATGATGGCGATAACCAAGATATCTACTTTAGTTCCATAGATGGTGAATGGAGTGGCAGCACACATGTATGACCTGCCAATAGTTTTTTTCCCCCCCTCTGTTAGGATGTGTCAAGAGGACAGAAGACAGCAATAAATCCAACTGCTCGTACAGTGGGATACGTTCTCTGGTTCAGCCCCTTCCACCCGGAAAGCAATAGAAGGAGTGAACATCAGCATCAGGCACTGATATTCCAGGTATCTCCTGAAGGATGCAACTTTCCATATTTGGACAGTTACATCACTAGGGAAACCCCAACAGCGTACGCTCAGCGGAGGCCAGGGATGAATGCAATACAGTGTCCCTCATAGCCTCTAATGGCCTCCGCTGAGTGCATATGGTTTTGCCCAGCAGGAAGCAGGATAGTAGAGTCTGCTGTGCTTTTTAATCCAGTGTGCTTGGACGTGAAGTATACTGAGCAGACAGAGGCATAAAGTGTGAATGAAGCCTGTTGAAAAGGAGATCTTTACCAACCTCAACTCCTGCTGCCCCCAACAAAATTCTGATCGCCTCTGCTCTACCGCGTCCCATGAAGTAATGAAGTACTGGTTTTCCAGACATGTCTAATTGTTCTAAAATGAAAAAAGAACAGATTAAAGTTTAGGGATGGTAGATGTCCTTCAATGGTGTTATAATCTTCAACCTTTTAACACAGTAGCCCATTTCTATTTTTGCTCTTACAAAAACAAAAAATGTATGGCTTCTGGATTTATAGAGGTTTTTTTTTCCTGCAAGACAAACTTGACATTTTAGTGGCACCATTTGATATCTTGTAAAATGTACTGGAAAGTTGGGGAAAAAATATCCCAATGCAGTAGAATTGTCAAAAAACAACAGTTACACCAGTTTGTTGATGGCCCAATTTTTATGCCTTCCAAATAACACACAGCTTATACCACTTGAGAATTGTACAACCTTGCATTTTTTCCTAAAAATTGTTCATCATACAAAAAAAAAAAAAAAAATTAAACTAGGGGGTTAATCTACACACTGAAAACTGCAAGTCATGGGAAACCAGTTACATACAGTTATGGTTATCAGAACGCAGACGATAGGACACACCTAAACACACATATGTATACATACACATACATAAGATCTGGGCTTAGGCTCTGTACTAATGTATTTTTAAACACTTAAGATAGATAACAAGGTTAGTCGTTATGTTAGGGCACTGTCCTTGAAATGATAAAGAAAAGCCCCTGCTCAGTGATGTTATTGCACTATAACAGGTTCAACATCAAATCATTCTGCATGTCCCAGATGTGACTTGATGATAAATCAGGATTGCAAGACATTATTCAAGCACAGAACAGTAAAGATCAAATAATATTTTTATCATAGTGGCCCTGAATCACCTCCACAATGATACCCAACAAACATACCTGAGGGGTGAGACGTCTAGGAAATTCAAAGCAAGAAAGAAGAAATGAGAGAACCCAAGACCAAAAATCAGACACCCTCGGGCAATCCCACACACAAATGTTCCCACTGCATTGCCACAACAGAAACAAATCTGAAACAGATACCCCATCCTACACAATTTAACAGGTGTAAAATATATACGGGGCAGAAACCATGATTGAATTAGGAAGTCTCTAGCGCAAACCACTGAATCAAAGATTCCAGACTTGTCTGGAGGAAGTAGACTGGAGTAAGGCATAGGCCTGCGTTAGGGGCTTGGGCGCCTGAGGCCGCATTTACACATTGCATTTAAGTTGTGTTAATAAACACAAGTGGGTAGGGGTCGGCCCAATCCATTGAAACGCATGCGTTCGGTAACAAGCACCCGGTGTTTTGCATGTCCACAATGCAGAACATCAGTTGCTACTTACCAATCACATGCATTTAAATGGAAATGCACATGCGATCGGGCCAAGCCCTGCCAACTTGCTTTGAAAGTTTGATTTCTTATGGAGGATTTACAAGGGTTTATCAAGTAGAACAGACCCTAAGAATTTATAAGCCAGAGAGAGATTTGTTCAGGAGGAAAAGAAAAAGGGAGTTGCTTTTAATACACCCAGAGAAAGGGCGTGTTGGCAAAAGTCACAAGAAGGTCGGCATATCCAAAAACAACTCTGCATCATCCCGGATACTGAAAATAGTAGACAAACATATTTCTGATACACTCAGGGTGCAGTCACAACACTAGTCCCCAGGGGGTGGGCCTTGTGTTTCCAGTAGAAGGCATGCGATCGGTAACCTGCATCCGACGACTCACATAAGATCGGACCAGTTACTCACCAGTCTATGGGACTCCTGATGGTATATGCTGTAACCATAGGATCAGACCAGTCACTTACCAGTCTTTAGGACTCCTAGAGGAATATACTATAACTATAAGATCAGACTCATCACTCACTATTGGACTCCTGATGGTATATGCTGAACTATAGGATCAGACCAGTCTATGGGACACCTGATGGAATATACTATAACTATAGGATCAGACCAGTCTATGGGACACCTGATGGAATATACTACAGGCAGTCCCCGGGTTACATACAAGATAGGGTCTGTAGGTTTGTTCTCAAGTTGAGTTTGTATGCAAGTCGGAACTGTATATTTTATCATTGTAAACCCAGCCAGAACTTTTTTGGTCTCTGTGACAATTGGATTTTAAAAATGTTGGGTTGTCATAAAAATCAATATTAACACTAAAGCTTCATTACAGACACATTTGATAACTGTTATAGCTGTTTATTGTAGCTTAGGACTAAAGTAAAATAAATTACCAATATCCAGAGGTCAATTTGTAACTAGGGGTCGTATGCAAGTCGAGTGTTCTTAAGTAGGGGACCGCCTGTATAACTATAGGATCAGACCCGTCTATGGGACTCCTGGGGGAATATACTGCGTAATCTGTGTGCGTTATATAAATAAAGAATTATTATTATTATTATTTATAACTATAGGATCAGACCAGTCACTCACCAGTCTATGGGACACCTGATGGAATATACTATAACTATAGGATCAGACCAATCTATAGGACTCCTGATGGAATATACTATAACTATAGGATCAGACCAGTCTATGGGACTCCTGGGGGAATATACTGCGTAATCTGTGTGCGCTATATAAATAAAGAATTATTATTATTATTTATAACTATAGGATCAGACCAGTCTATGGGACACCTGATGGAATATACTATAACTATAGGATCAGACCAGTCTATAGGACTCCTGATGGAATATACTATAACTATAGGATCAGACCAGTCTATGGGACTCCTATACTGCGTAATCTGTGTGCGCTATATAAATAAAGAATTATTATTATTATTATTTATAACTATAGGATCAGACCAGTCACTCACCAGTCTATGGGACACCTGATGGAATATACTATAACTATAGGATCAGACCAGTCTATAGGACTCCTGATGGAACATACTATAACTATAGGATCAGACCAGTCTATAGGACTCCTGATGGAATATACTATAACTATAGGATCAGACCAGTCTATAGGACTCCTGATGGAATATACTATAACTATAGGATCAGACCAGTCTATAGGACTCCTGATGGAATATACTATAACTATAGGATCAGACCAGTCTATAGGACTCCTGATGGAATATACTATAACTATAGGATCAGACCAGTCTATAGGACTCCTGATGGAATATACTATAACTATAGGATCAGACCAGTCTATAGGACTCCTGATGGAATATACTATAACTATAGGATCAGACCAGTCTATAGGACTCCTGATGGAATATACTATAACTATAGGATCAGACCAGTCTATAGGACTCCTGATGGAATATACTATAACTATAGGATCAGACCAGTCTATAGGACTCCTGATGGAATATACTATAACTATAGGATCATACCAGTCTATAGGACTCCTGATGGAATATACTATAACTATAGGATCAGACCAGTCACTCAGCAGTCTATGGGACTCCTGATGGAATATGCTGTAACTATTGGACCAGACCAGTCTACGAGACTCTTGATGGAATCAGGACACAGAGACCGTTTATCTGCAGTGTTAGGAATTTGTATAAAGAGTAACTCGCCTAGTACACTGCTATAGTCTCTGAGCAGGGAGCGGGTCCCCATGACTGTGTAACATCTGTGGATACAGTATCCATAACCCGGGGCACAGCTCAGTAATAACTATTGTATAGTGACCTGCAGAGCTCAGCATACCCAGGACTAGAGCAGCGCTTACCTGTCCAGCCGCCGCTCACCATACACAGGAGGAGAGGACAGCCGCCCGCCCGAGAACGTCTACACAAGTACACGGGGGGCGGGGTCCTCCTCACCAATCAGAAGAGCCGGCGGCTTCTAGCTCTGCATAGTAGTTCTGTCCTGTAGTCATCCCCGCGCCTATAGAGCGATGACATATGAACGCGGTCTATAGTGTCCCGACACACTTATAAAGGGCTGGCAATGTGGATCATGTCCCGTACATCGATCGCTATATTCTTTATGGCTGATCTGATTGGCTGAGCGTGGCTCTCCTCCTTCCCTTATGCACATTCCACATGTCTCTCCTCTCCTCAGTAGCAGACAACATTCGGGGTCAAGGTCCGGAGTAGGGATCCACCACTTTCCTTTTCAAAGGTGTTTTCCAATGAAAGAAAATTGCATCCCCCAATGGATGTTAACACAATAAAGATAATTTTTAACCCTTTATGTTACAATTTTACTGAGTTTTATTGTGGTTTTAGCTCCTATCACTAAAAGTGATGGTCAGTGCAAAATTCCAGGGTGTGTGGGTGGGGACTGTCTAATCAGACACATTATGATCCCTCTAGTTCTGTGTGCTGGCAGTGTGGTTAGATTATCATGGTACAGGTTTATATACACTTTCATTTACCTTCTGAACATTGTACTAGTATCTGACAAATTAGAGATGAGACATCAGATATGATGAGATCCATGAGATGCCTATTACATGCAATGACAGCTCTCCTGCATCTCTACTATTCCACAACACACTACATCTCCTGTGCCTTCCTCTCCCCATAAATAACTTATCTGTCTGTAGCTGCAGGATGCAGGATGTCAGTGTGAGCTCCATCCTGGACTGCAGGGGGCGGAGCTAGAGTGCAGGGAGCAGAGAAGATGGCAGCTGACCCTAAAGTCAGAAGTTACTGGGTCGTGTCTAGGGGCAACTGAAATTGTGTACACCAGGACTGATAGAGACAGGTTGGATTTATAGCTGTGAGATTTTTATGTTAATAACAGTGAATTAGAGAACGTGTTATTTTGTTATCCTGAGTATATTTAAGAAACTTGTCTTAATGGGAATACCCCTTTAAAAGCCCCCTACAAATCAATGCTGGATTTTAGTGCTCACTATATGTGCAGGGATTGAATCTGGGTGGTAACCAAAGGCTTGACCCGGATCCCACCACATACTAGTTTCTATGGCAGAGCAAGGTAGCAATAAAGTTAATGTCCTTGCATAATATACTGCGACCCCTGTGCTTACCTCTGTGCATCACAGGTGCGGGAAGGAAAGTATTTTGTGGGGGGGCTGTACATGTATTACTGGGGGAAGGCTGTATATACATATTTATTACTGGGAAGCTGTATATATGTGGGGGACAGTCAAATAACACATCCTAGATCAGTGATGGGCAACCTTTTGAGCTTGGTGTGTCAAAATTTGCCAAAAAACCGAACATAACTCGGGTGGTGTGTCACCTTGAGAAAAAAAACCTAATTTTGTGATATTTAGAGTTTAAATAACAAATATGTATAGTTATTTAACTTACCTGCTTAGTGACTTCTTTGTTAATCTGTCAGTTGGTTTCTTTTGTTGGTCTTGCTGTTATTTAACTTGTGTGGGGTGCCATGAACTAAGATAAGTGAGGGGGAGGGGGAATTCTTCCAGTGATGGCGAACCTGTGGCAGTCCAGCAACAGCTAGTTTTAAGGACATTTGTGTCCTGAGAAGTGCCCCCCAAAGAGTGTACAACACAGCCCAGCCCGGCAGAGCTCAACTCAATAAATTAACTTACCTAACTGGCACAGGCTCCAACAACACCACGAGCCTCCGTCACTCCTCTTCAGGCCGCTTCAGCTCCTGTGTAGATGTTCCCGCGCAGGCACAGCATAGGTTGCGTCTTTGCGAGCTGGGGCTGCTCTGTCTCCACGCTCCACTCTGGCGTCATTGGGCGGCCTCCGCAGGACAGGAGCAGCAGCTGCGATCTCTCTGACTGAGATGCAGCCGCTCGCTGCAGAGCACATCGCCAACCGACCGGCCCCAGACAACAGACAACTGCACTACAGCAATTTTTCTCCAGCAGCCGTGTGTCACTGAAAATGGCTACGTGTGTCAGTGCTGACACGCGTGTCATAGGTTGGCCATCACTGTCCTAGATCATGAAATATTCTCATTGAATACTTTGTTCTGTACAAAGTTGAATGTGCTCACAACAAAATCACAAAAGAATCAATGGAAATTGAATGTAATAACCAGTGGAAGCCTGGATTTGGAGTCTTAAACCACGTAAAAATGAGGCTCAGTATTGTGTGTGGCCTCCACGTGCCTGTATGACCTCCCTACAATGACTCAGCATGCTCCTCATGAGGTTGCGGATGGTCTTCTGAGGGATCTCCTCCCAGACCTGGACTAAAGCATCCACCAACTCCTGGACAGTCTGTAATGTCTGAGGGGGTATATACTGCTGTGGTGTAAACCCTGTGCCGTGTATGTAATGTCTGGGGGGGGTATATACTGCTGTGTACACCCTGTGCCGTGTATGTAATGTCTGAGGGGGGGTGTATACTGCTGTGTACATATATCAAAGCCACACGTGCACCTAAAAACACAAGGAAAAATTTGAAAAATGATGCAGAGATGTGACAAAAAAGCCACGTGTATCACCACTGGCCAAAGAGGTGTGGAACTTAAGTTTAGTAGTGAAAGGGTGTTTTTTGATCACAACTTGGGAGAGGGTGTGTAATTAACTAATTAAGGCCAATTAAGAGCTGCTAAATGCTTGCCTCAGCTCAGGGGTCTCATGTCTGAAGAGGAGGAGGACAGGTGAGAGCAGCCATATTGGATTATATGTTTGGATCTTCCATTCCTACTTCTGATGTTATCAGGATTGTGGTTCTGTGGAACTAGAGATAGAGGCTGGGAGGAGGGGGACAGATATTTTGGGGGCTTCAGCAGCTAGAAGTATAAATCTGGTCTTATATTAGGGTTAGTTCTTCCGGGCCTCCATGGCTCAGGCTGAGATCCACAGACACCTCGTCTGATCTTGTAAACTGTATCAGGCCTGTGGTGCTGTGAGCTCCAAAACTAGAGCAGCAGCAGTTATACAAGAAGATTGGGATATAGGGGTGCCAGAAGACCCTCCAACTCCAGCCTCTAAACTTGTATCTTCTTAGGGGGGGGGGTATAGTTTAATGCAGTGATTTTTAACCTTTTTTGAGCCGCGGCACACTTTTTATACTTAAAAAATCCTGGGGCACACCACCAACCAAAATAGCACAAAATGACACTAAAACAGTCATATTATACATATAGTTAATAATATAGATTCTAAATTTATTTTACTCACTCAGTGTGAAACCTGGGCCTGTTTCGATAAACACAACAGGGATATCCTGGCAGGAATAGTGGAAAGACACACGAAGCTCTTCCTCAACAGTTCTCAGTTTCTCCCTGTTTTTAGTATATGGTGCTGATTATTATGTGGCTCATATACTGCAAAATAAAGGGGTATAATGAGAAGTACTATGGCCATGAGGCCAGAGTACAAGTGCCAGCTCGTATACTCAGCATATGAGCTGGTACTTGTTGTACTCCAGCCTCATGACTACAGGGGGCACCATAGTTTGGGGAACTTTCCCCCGCGGCACACCTGACCATGTGTCGCGGCACACTGGTTGAAAATCACTGGTTTAATGCACCTGGTGACCGGTTTCTTTAAAAATAGATGCCCTTGCTCATGATTTTCAGGCGAGGGGATAACCTCATGATCACATCTATCTCTCAGCTAATTGCCCTATAGAGTCGTGAGCTGCTGGCGATGGCCATTCCTGCTGCTCCACTTGGGACTCGGTGTCTGTCTGTCACTACAGGCAGTCCCCGGGTTGCATACAAGATAGGGTCTGTAGGTTTGTTCTTAAGTTGAGTTTGTATGTAAGTCGGAACTGTATACTTTATTATTGTAGCCCCAGTCAAAATTTTTTTAGTCTCTGTGACAATTGGATTTTAAAAATGTTGGATTATCATAAGAACCGAGATAAACCATAAATCTTAATTACAGGCACCATTGATTAAATGTTATAGCTGTTGATTGTAGCCTAAGGCTAAAGTACAATAAATTACCAAAATCCAGAGGTCCGTTTGTAACTAGGGGTCGTATGTAAGTAAGGTGTTCTTAAGTAGGGGACCGCCTGTACTGTATAGCCAAGTTGCAATACCCCTCACAACCTGTGTGGTGCTGTTTTGTATCTTACACTTTCTTTATCTTTTTTCATTTTGACAGGAGAGTCTCTGCATGCCTGCCCCAGCTGTGAAGAGCTGCATTTACACGGTAAGTCCTCCATAGCATGAATACGTTGCATTGATAATTGACGGGTTATTGGTGTAGCATCATGTGAAAGGGGCATACAGTCGCAGCACTCAAATAACTTAAGTGTATCTTTCTGTTTCATTAACCTTGCATCCAACGGTAGCACAAAGCGGATTCTTGAAGCAGCTATTTCATTTTCACTGGAAGACATAAGGTCCATGATTCCTTCGTTGTGGAACTTATCCTTTTGGTGTCGATGGGGCGGCGGTGGAGGGAATCTTTGGTGGGCTACTATTGGGTGTAGGATTAGTGCCTTGCATCTAGTGGTAGCACAAAGCGGATTCTGGAAGCAGCCATTTCATTTTCACTGGAAGACGTAAGGTCCATGATTCCCTTGTTGTGGAACTTATCCTTTTGGTGTTGATGGGATGGCAGCTGAGGGTAAGGAATCTGTGGCAGGCTACTATTGGGTGAAGGGTTAGTGCCTTGTATCTAGTGGTAGCACAAAGCGGATTCTGGAAGCAGCTATTTCATTTTCATTGTATGTAAGCTGTATGATATTTTTTTTTTTTTTTCTTTTTCCTTGTGGAACTTATCTTTTTGGTGTTGATGGGATGGCAGCTGATTGCTTGTTTTATCTTTGCAGATTCTTGATGACCGAAGAATTTTGTTAATTGATGAAGACTTTGTGTACCGTGGTGACTGACCTATACTACATCACTGAATGTTAAGAATTGCAATTTTGTCTTGGTTTCTATGAAAATGTTTTTTTTTTTTTAAATAAAAAAAATAACATTTTCAAATCTCAATATCCTCGTGAAGTTACACAATAAAGATAATTTTTAACTACTTTATGTTACTCGGTGTCTTCCTTTTCCAACTTCTCAATAATTTCTCTCAATTGTATCTGTTATTCAGGAGCTAAGATACCAATGACACTATCACTCAGTAACGGTCAGTGTAAGATTCCAGAGTATGAGTAGGGGGGTGCAGACAGCCAGGGCTGGCGCTATGGGTGGGCAATTGCCCAGGGCCCATGAAAGGGGAGAATCTCTTCTTTCAAATTAATCTTGAATTTTGTTTCTAGGTGCAACTGATCCAGAGATATTCAGGTTTAAAGTGAGAATATTAAATATAAAAATCACTCCAGACGGCAGTTTAACAGTTAATATCTCCATTTTCTTGACACTTAGAAAAATTAGATTCATATAAAAGAGGAGACTCTTCTCTATTATAGGAAGAAAGAAGTGTCATTCTAAGTGTCACAGAGCCAGAGATACAGCCCCCTGAATTCCCTCCCCCCCAGATTCTTAGCCATCAGGCAACAGGGAGAATTTGCTGCACAGGCAGGGCCGGCGCTATGGGTAGGCAAAGTGGGCAATTGCCCAAGGCCTTCTGAAAGTGGAGAATCTCTTCTTTCAAATGAATCTTGAATTTTGCTTCTAGGTCCCTGATCCAGAGATATTCAGGTTTAAAATGAGAATATCAGGTGCCATTTTCATATATAACAATCACTCCCAACGACAGATTAACAGTTAATATCTGTGTTTTCCTTACACTTAGAAACACAAAAGAGGAGACTCCTCAGACTTCTCAGGAAAAAAAGAAGTGGTGTTCTGTGTCAAAGCCAAATATACAGCCCTCTGAAGTCCCCTCTCCCCCTCCAGATTCTTAGCCAATCAGGCTGCAGGGAGAATTTGCTGCACACAGGAGCTGCTGCTCCTCACAGATAATGGAATTTCTAGTTGAAAAGCAGATATCTAGTTATTACAGTTTTAGTGATATTGTGAACTCTATTACATTTAGGAGATGTGAAGGTAAATATTTTCTGTTTGGAGAACATTTTTTGCCATCAAATTTTAACTATTTTGTTTTTATAAAATGTTTAAGTTTGAATCAAAATTGCATGAAGGCGCCTATGTCTATAAACTCTTTAATGCAATGTTGAAAATGGGGCAAGTGTCTGCCCTCAGAAAATATGTGGTTTGTTGGGTTACTTTAATTGTTTTTTGCTGTTATTTCGATTTTAATTTTAAATGCCAAAATTGTAAAAATTGCTCTGGTCAATAATGCGACAAAATATCTAGAAATACCTGACTGTTGAATTCCCGGGTGAAGATGCTATCAGCACATTGTAATGTATGAGGAGTAAAATCCCCATATACTGCCATACCGTAGTATGGAAGTATATGATAGGATCCTAAAGACAATCTAGGGTTAATGTACCCTAGATTGTCTGAAAAACAATAAAAATTAAAATAAAAAGTTTTAAAAAATATATAAAAAAAACCTAAAAACTCAAATCACCCCCCTTTTCCTAGAACTGATATAAATATAAATAAACAGTAAAAATCATAAACGCATTAGGTATCGCCGTATCCGAAAATGCCAGATCTATCAAAATATGATAAAGTTTTTTCACTGCGTTTAACCACGTAGCGGAAAATCGTGCCCCAAAGTCGAAAACTTTTTGCGGCACTTTTTTGCCATATTAAAAAAAATTTAAACCACACACAGCTCCATACACCAAAGTATAAAAAAGTTAAAAACTCTGGAATAACTCTGATATAAAATCTCTTCTTAAAGAGAAAAGGAGATTTTTTAGATTAGGTGACAAGGAAAACTTAAGGATTGTTCAAAAGGCGCTGAGGCGACAAATAAGGGAGGGGAAGATAGAGGAGCAGATGAAACGGGAAAACATTAGTGGGGTTTGGATAAGTCTCAAATCAGTATCTGGTCACTGACAGTCTGTCTCTCAGGTTACAGCAGATAAAGAGTGTGTTAATGAACTTAATCTATTCTCTATTCTTCAATAGGTTTTATCACACACCTGCCCCTCCCACCTTACAAGCAACCCCGCTGAGACACCATGTCCATGTCACCAGAAAACCATTCTATTATCTCCTGCACATTCAATGTGACCTCTCCCTCTCCCTGCTGTTATCCCTCATCTCCAGATCAGTCAAACCAGATGTCAGTCCTCAGGCTACAGTGGGATCATTACAAGTGCCCAGGTGAAAAGAGAACTGAAAGCTCACGGTGGGCAAGGATACAGGTCTAGATGGTATCAGTGCCAGACTACTCAAGACCTGTGGTGATCAGCTTGGTGATATCATTGCATCAATATGAGCTTGAGGTTGGAAAGGGTACTACAACTGTGGAAAACATCTTGTGTGGAACCAGTTCCAGCCACAGACTGGTGGCACTAACATCCCATTCAATGAAGGCTCTCGAGAGGTTAGTTCTCACACATCTGCCCTTTAGTGAACTCACCTATGGACGCCTTTAAGTTTGCTTATCGGCCAGGCAATTTGGATGATCATCCAAGTTCTACATTGAGCTCTTTCTGACCTCGAGAAATAGGGGAACGCTGTGAGAATAATGTTCTTTGATTTCTCCAGTGCTTTCAACACTATACAGCCAGAGCTACTAAGAGACAAACTGGATCTGGCAGGAATGAATCACCACCTCTCTAGTTGGATCCTAGACTACCTCACAAACCAACCTCAGCATGTGAGAGCCTGGGACTGTGTGTGAGACACTGTGATTTGTAGTACAGGTGCACCTCAAAGTACAGTTCTGGCTACCTTTAGAATTTCTCTAATGACTCTCTCCATCTAGCCATCGTTACCGGTGAGAACAACAGGGAGTACAGAGAATTGATCTGGGTATTTGTGGATTGGTGCCAACAAAACCACCTGAGGATAAATGCTGGAAAGACCAAAGGGATATTGGTGAACTTTCTGAAACGCAAGCCTCTTTCTCAATCAGTGGTCATCCAAGGTATGCACATTGAGGAAATGAAGTCCTATAAGTACTTGGGTGTCCTTCTCAACAATAAACTGGATTGGGCAGAGAACATAAACACACTTCTCAGGAAGGGTCAGAGCAGGCTATACCTGCTGAGAAGGCTGAGTGCATTTGGAGCGCAGGGGGGACTTCTTAACCCCTTAATGACCGCCGTATCGGCTTTTTACGGCGGTCATTAAGGGTACTTCTTCTGATGCGTACGCCTTTCTACGGCGGCGCGTCAGAAGAAGAAGATTTCGGGACACAGGCTCTCGCTGGTGCCGGTGTCGGGCTGTGATATCACAGCCCAGACCCAGCACTAACACCCGGGATCGGAAAAACTCCAATCCCAGGTGTTTAACCCCTTACACGCCTCGGTCAAGCATGACCGCAGCGTGTAAGCGTGTCCCCCGTGGATCGGACCCCCCCGGTGTGCTTACCGAGGGGTTCCGATCCCTCCTACCGCTGAACCGGGTCCCGACGAGTGACCCAGGGCTGTCGGCTCCTCTCTGTGCCGGGTTCTGCCTTCCTGGCAGGACCCGGCTGTAAGTAACTGAGCATGCGCGGCATTTTCAGTTACTTACACTATACACTTCAATACAAGTGTATTGCAGTGTAAAGGCTTGAATAGGCGACCGGATGATCGCTTATTCAAGCCAAGAAGTAGAAAATGTATAAAAGTTATTTTCCAAAAAAATTCTATAGTTTCTAAATCGCAGGTCCATATTGTTTTAACCCATGTGAAACACTTAAAGGGTTAATGGACTTTATAGAAGTTGTTTTACATACGTTGAGGGGTGAAGTTTCTATAGTGGGGTAATTTATGGGGTTTTACTATTATTAAGGCCTCTCAAAGTCACTTGAAAGCTGAGTTGTCCCTCAAAATGTGAGTTTTGGCAATTTTCATGAAAATAAGAAAAATCGCACCTAAAGTTCTGCACCTCATAACATCCTAGAAAAATTACCAGAAGCATAAAATATCATCCCAACATAAAGCAGATATTCTGTAAATGTTAATTATGAAGCTTTTTGGGTAGTTTTACATCTTGTCTGGAAACCAGAACATTTCAAACTTGGAAAATTACGAATTTTTACAAACTTTTGCCAAGTTTTCACTTTTTTTCAGAACAAAGCGCAAAACTAACATGAAGTACAATGTGTCACGAGAAAACATACTCAAAATCACCGGGATATGTTAAAGCGTTCCGAAGTTATAACCAATTATCATGAGACATGTCAGATTTGAAAAATCGAGTCTGGACATTGAGCTGAAAACTAGTGTCGGTGATAAGGGGTTAAACTCTGTAGTGCCAGCAACTCAATTAGGGAGAGGAGCTCTATCCGGTGGGGGGATAGAGGTTGTCCTCATGACACAGGTGCAGGTGGTAGCTGAGAGGAGGACACTGTGTAAGTTGAAATCTATTCTGGAGAATAGCTCCCATCCCATGCATGAGACTGCTTCACCCCAAGTGTGAAAGAGAGCATTATTGGAAGTCATTCTTCCCTGCTGGTATCAGGCTGTTCAACCAACAAGGTTCAAACGGAAGTAAGCTGTGCTTACCACCTAACCAGTCCCTGTCTTCTTTTTTTTTATCTCTAATATTATTGTTCTATCATTGTTTGTACTATAGTCTCTCTATTACTGTAACCTTGTGAATTTCGCCACTGTGAGACTAATAAAGGAATATCTTATCTTATTTTCATTTCCATTCGATGGAAAGGGGATAGTTTGACCTTTAGTGTTTTGTTTTTGAGTCACATTGAGAGCCCGGTAAAATAGGAAGTGAGACTGCTGCGGGGGAAGGAGGGAAGTTAAAGGTTGAGGGAAGGTGTTTTTTTTTTTTAAATCAGCAACAGGAAAAGAGTGGCCACAGGAGGCCACAATGGGAAGAATAGGAAGAGAGGTGCCACGTTGTTGTAGAGAGGGCCACAATGTAAGGAGAAGGATAGAGGAGAAGGGTTGGAGTACAGAAAGCATAAGTATAAGGATATAAATTAACCCCTTAAGGACGCAGGGTATTTCCGCTAATTTCTCGCTCTCCATCTTCAAAAATCCATAACTTTTTTCATTTTTCCGTGTATAGAGCTGTGTGAGGGCTTATTTTGTGCGTAACAAATTTTACTTTCCCATGATGTTATTTATTATCCCATGCCATGTAGTGGGAAGCCGCAAAAAAATTCCAAATGTGGAAAAATTGAAAAAAACTGCATGTGCGCCATGTTCTTGTGGGCTCAGTTTTTACGACTTTCACTCTGCGCTCCAAATAGCACCTCTCCTTTATTCTTTGGTTCGGTATGATCGCGGTGATACCAAATTTATATAGGTTTTATTGCGTTTTAATACATTTTCAAAAATTAAACGAATGTGTACAAAAAAGAAAAAAATTTTTTTGCCATCTTCTGACGTGAATAACTTTTTCATACTTTGGCGTATGGAGCTGTGTGAGGTGTCATTTTTTGCAAAATGAGCCGACGTTCTCATTGCTACCGTTTTGAGGATTGTGTGACATTTTGATCATTTTTTATTACATTTTTTATGTCATCTAAAAAGGTGTAAAAGTCGCGTTTTGGACATTTGGGCGCCATTTGCCGTTCCGGAGGTCACCGCCATCAATAACCGGTTTTATATTTTGATAGATCGGGCATTTTGGGACGCGGCGATACCTAATGTGTCTGTGATTTTTACTATTTATTATATTTTATATCAATTCTAGGGAAAGGGGGGTGATTTGAACTTTTAATATTTTATTATTTTTTTACATTTTTTAAACTTTTTTTTTTTTCCCCACTATTTCTTAGACCATCTAGGGTACATTAACCCTAGATGGTCTGATCGCTCCTGCCATATACTGCAATACTACTGTATCGCAGTATATGGCATTTATGTTCACTATACATTACAATGAGCCACAGGCTCATTGTAATGCATCTGCAGAAGTCATGTATCCCCGGGTCAAACGAAGACTACCATGGCAACCGATCGCCGCCCCCGATGACGTTCGGGGAGCGGCGATCGGAGGTAAGATGGCGGCACCCATGCGCCGCCAAATTTAAAGTGCCGCCGGCAGCTTTGCCGGCGGCAAAGAAAAGGTTAACGCCTGCGATCGGTGCAAGCACCGACCTCGGGTGATAGCGATGGGTCTTTGCTGCGATATGCAGCAAAGCCCATCTCTGTATGAAGAAGGCTCAGCCCGTGAGCCATCTTCATACAACCTTCACAGCTCCATGGCGGATATATCCATCACGGAGCGTGAAGGGGTTAAAGTGGGGGAACAAAAGTAAAGGGAGGATAATATGGGTCCATAGGGGGGTTGGCTAAAGGATGGGGCATTATACTATGTGAGGGCCATGAAGGTTGATATTTTACTATGCTTGTGGGTGGGGTATTGGGTTTGGTTTAGAAAAGGGGGAGGAACTTTTTGTCCCACTTTCTCTAGTCCATATGTTGGGAGGTATGAATTGTAATACATCCATAATGTTATATAAAAGAAGGGGACAGACACATTCATATAAGCGCTGCTTGGATCAGCTGGGTCTAAATTGCAGATTCATATGGGGGAATTTATCATAGGGTTTTTTGTCTACATTGTTTTGGCGCAGTTGTGGTATGAATGCTGTTCTGCGATTTTCCATTGTGCCAAATTAACATAGGACAGTGCAGTCACTTTAAAATAGACCCTGCTTGTACCAAATGCATTATTTACTAGTTATCACAATTCTGAACTAAATTCATGATTTGGAGCACATTTTCATTTTGGTGCAAGGTGACTCCAGTCACCCCCCAACATAGAAATAGGACAAAAATCACGACTAAGTTCATCAAGACCAACTGTTTACTTATAGGGACATGTGTGCTAAAAAAAAAAATGTTGCCCCCACTCCAGCATCTCCCCCTCTTATAGTGCCCCCACAGCAACTCTTATTGTGACCCCCACACAAGTTCCCTCTGTTATTGTACCTCCCTAGCAATTCCCCCCACCCACAGTGCCCTGATAGTAAAATAATTAAGATGTACTCTACTATACCCTTTCCCCCCGCAGCAGCTTCTCTCTCCTGCTGCATGTAGTAGTGAAGCCGACAGGCAGGGATGACATTATCACCTGGTGCCTATGGCTCTGCTCCACACAGCATAACCAGAGGAACAGTGATAGTGAAGGTAGTTGCTGGTTTCCGTATTCCGTATCACTATAATCAGCGGTGTTGGCTTCCGGAGGATGTTGATAAAGTTCATGTCCCTGCACATACCTCCTGCTGGTCGGGACAGTGGACAGAGCTCAAAAACCGGGACATGGTCTGGATCTGGGACGGTAGGGAGATATGTAATATATAATTTTCTGGTCTGCATTTTGCTTTAATGTATTCCAGTAATTCTGTAGACAACTAGAGAATAATACTGTGCTGTACAATGCTTTGTGCTGTGTCATGCTGACTACACCATATAACCCAAGACTGTACTATGTCTGCTGTAACCATGTTACAAAGTAGGACAGATGACATTGATTATGTGTATAGATGAAATACACAAAAAAGGGAAAGAAAAGTAAAACCCAAGAGACGCACACCACAAATAAACAAAAGATGCAGTGTACATATGCTTTATAAACCCCTTAGTGACGCGGCCTGAAAAGGCTTCAATAACCAGGCAATTTTTAGCAAATTTTTGTAAGCGGCAGTTTAAGGGCCATAACTTATTTTTTTTGCGTGATACCTTAAAATTTTTTGTGCCTTTTTTTTCAGGACACACAGAGCTAGTTAAAACCTAATAAAAGTGTAAAACGTTGTCATTTATAATCTTATTTGGGGTTAAAAGTGGAAAAAGTATTTGTTTTTGGAATTTATAGTACTTTTTTAAAAAAAATTTCTCTAAATCAAAATCAACATTATTAATGAATTCATTTGTTTCGGTCACTTTGATATAACATGTGTATGTATCGGGTGTATTCTGTAGTGTAGCGGGGGATTTTTTTATTATATGGGGAAATGTCAATGTACTTTTATGAATATTTATTAATATTTTGTGTGTGTGTTTTTACTTTATATGCCCCCCCCCCCCCCCATGAGGGACACATTTTCACTTTTTTTTTTCTAATTTTACTTTATTCTTTTTCTTTTACGAGTTTAGGGGCCTCAGTTAAAGGGGTTATCCGGGTATAAAAATTTATTTAGGGCCGGGCTGGGGTGGGCTTTTTAAAAATATCAAACTCTTACCTCCTCCGCCGCCGCTGATGTCCGGGGCCGCGGTCCGTCTCATCTGTGCGCCGGTTTGTTTACAGGGGCGCACAGGGAGCTTCCGGCCGGCCGGAAGCTCCCATCCGACACCATCTCCCAGCGCTTACAATGCTGAGAGATAGGGACAGATGAAGTTTCCTGTGCGCGGCTTCTGTGCCCCTGTAAACAAACAGGAAGAGGAAAACTGCCTGTCACTGGTGGTGCTGATCAGAGCTGTACTGGGTCTAATTAGACCCAGCAGCTCTGATTAACTCTTTAGACTTGGTGTTCATGCGACCGCAACGTCTATGGAGCCGGCAGCTGT